>NW_024467095.1:7200000-7820000 GCF_017591425.1 Ochotona curzoniae | reverse complement strand
TTCCATGTATTAATTTACACCCCAAACAACCACAGCAGCTAAGACTAGACCAGTTCAAAACCACGGGTCAACAGCTCAATCTAGGCTCTCCACTAGAGAGGCAGGAACTCAGTTATTTGAGCCATCATCTGTGTCCCAGGGTGCACATTAGCAGGAAAGTTGGCTCCTGAGAGGAGCCAGGACTAGAACCGGGTCTCTGTAATGGAATGTTGGTGTCCCAAATAGGGTCTCGAGTGCTGGGTCAGATACTCACCCCACAGGTTAGCTTTTAAGTATACTGTGTTATGTATTAAAGAAAGTTCTAAATATCTGCCTGTTTTATTCAGATGGCATCAGATGCACACGACAGTTTTAGAATACTTACACAGTCTCTGATACGATCAGTGACCACGGCATTTCCATGTATGCAGTCAACATCGAATCATTCTGTGTTCAGCTACGCTGCTTAGCTTGGATCTCCTTATTCTAAAGAAACTCAGTGTCCAGTGGGAGAGAGAGTTAGCCAATCATCTAACATAGTAAAGAATAGAAGGAGGAATGCGGTGTCATGAGGGTGCCCAGATCGACATCACTGAAGAAATAACACAAACACACTGGACCTTGAAGTGATGGCAGCACTTTTTTTTTTTTAATTATTTGGGCCGTCCTCAACTGCTTTCCCAGCCCACAAGCAAGGAGCTGGATGGGAAGCGGAGCCGCCAGGATTAAACCTGGTGCCTATAAGGGATCCCAGAGTGTGCAAGGTGAGGACTTCAGCCACTAGGCTACTGTGCCCGGACCACAGCACTATTTCAAGAGCAAAATTATTAAAGAAAAAAATTCTTTCTTATTCAACGAGAAAGAGACATCAAGATTTTAGAATTAAAATAAAAAAGATAGTTCATTTGAAGACCAGTACTAAACATACTTGTGATGTTCGTAAAACATAATGGCATGTAGTGTACAGAAGGAAGCCTCTAAAGTTTCATCATGGTTACATGATATAAGACCTGTGTGCAACCCTGGGGAGGTAACATTTTAAATCTGGGTAAGAACTAACAAGGGAAGATTCGGTCACGGTAAAGCTAAAAGCAGAAGTTGTTTTGTTTGTTTGTTTTTTAATTTCTCAAGAGTGAAATCTCTGTAATAATTTTCCAAGATGAGTTCGTAGAATTAGTCAACAGGAAGCCAGATGGCGCAATAACAAGTGAACGTACAACTAGAAGCTCAAAAGCAGGGATCATTCAGTGAACACTTGGGTAGCCAACTAACACTTGACAGGGCTTTCTGGACCTTAAAGAAATCAACTTTCAAGATGGAAGAGACGAGAAGATGTATGTTAGGTCAAATGAGGCGGGTGTAAAAATAGAGAAACTCATGGAAGATATAAAGAGCCCCTTTGTGTACAGGTAGGGAATCAGGAATGGAGGGGGAAGCGCATCTTACATGGGAGCATTGGCTGTAAGATGGCAGGAATAGCTCTAGGCAAGTGGCACGTC
Source organism: Ochotona curzoniae (assembly GCF_017591425.1). Taxonomy (NCBI): domain Eukaryota; kingdom Metazoa; phylum Chordata; class Mammalia; order Lagomorpha; family Ochotonidae; genus Ochotona; species Ochotona curzoniae. Next base: position 7,818,522 of record NW_024467095.1, on the reverse strand, counting down.
GACTTATAATTGGATCTTGAACTAATAACTAAAATTTGGGGAGTGAAAGAAAAGAAAGACTTCGTTCTCTATTTTTCTCTGTAGTGCTTCTGTATTTAAGATGGTATGCTGAGGAAAAGCAAGAGAGGCATAGAAATAAACTTGACAATAATGATAATGCATGTTTGAAATGAGAAATTTAGATTTCTTTAAAGCAGTAATCAGCTTCTGGAAAATGTGGATGATGCTGGATGCCTTGGATTGTATTGGCCATTTGATTTCCCCTAATGCTGCTAGCAGCCAGGAAGAGGGATACAAAAAGTAAATGAGTGCTTCTGCAATTAAGAGTGTTTTTCAGGAAGTGGTCATGACTATTAATATGATTACAGTTGAAGAGATTGACAAACAAGAGGTCAATGGATGAGGAAGGAATTTGAATCAAGAAGATGCCTATAAACTGAAAAAAATAAAGAGCTATCAAAGGCTCCAGGATCATAAGAAGAGTAAAAAAAAATATATATATATATGTATATATATAGAGAGAGAGAGAGAGAGAGAGAGAGAGAGAGAAAGTTGGTATTGGGCAGTGAGCAGAGTATCATTCAATGATAAAAGATTGTGTAAAAAAAGGTTTGAGGGTATGGGAATTCAAAAGTAGAAGAATTATGGAGTTGGAAAGTGGCCTCAGACATTTGTTTTGCATGTATATGACACATGTTCGAACATTAAATCCATCACTCCCGAGATTTTTCTTCCCACCCATCCTAAAAACATCATCACATGAGGATGTGTACAGCAGAGCGACAGCATAGCCCAGATTCTTTCCTGCCATAAATGAGTTCCTGCAGGATCCAGAGCTTTTATTCCCAGCACCCGGTACAGTTGCTGTATCACATTTAACTTGGTCAGAGAAAAGATTCTGTGCTGGGATTTAAATGCTCTGTCTTCTCCCAAGAGAATTTTACTGCCTGCAAGTTCTTCAGCTCATTCTAGCTAAAATTTCTGCATTTGAGTATTCTACTTTTCCTTATCTAACCTTCTATGTTAGCAGATATCTACTTTCTCCACTAACTAAGATAACTATTAGTATGCATATTTAACTTGAAATGCCCGCAATGAAGTAATATACATTTTTTCTTGTCAGACTGTATGAGGCCATCACAGAGTGTTTTATCATCAAACTTATATGTGTATTCATTAAATGCTAACATGTAACATTCACATTTAGATATTGCATGTTATTAAATGTTGCTTATGTTAAACTTACATTTGCTAACTTCTCCTCAATTCCTCAGTTTTCTTCATCTGTATTTTTTAATGATTTTAAACCTCTTCATGAAGCCAATGTAGAAATAACTCTGAAACTTGATTGTAGAAAGCTTTTTCAAAGCTTTTTCAAAGCTTTTTCAAAGCTTTTTTTTTTTCATAAAGGAAGTTTTTATCTTACACTTATTCTTGAAAAAGTATTTTTAAGTTATACATTAGAAGGTAGGTTTCCTCAGAATATGCGGATTTTGTTCTACAGCTAGAAGGCTGCTGCTGTTGGCACTTATTGCAAAGTTAACTGTCTGCTAGTAGTTCCTTCGCAATTCATCTTATTCGCTGTCAACCTGCCTTGCTTCATTATTGCAAGTCGTGATGGAGAAGCCTTCTTGTGTTGGCTGACGTTCGATATGGCAATTGCATAGATCCACACTGTATACTATCTCTCTTCTGTCCATTTATTCTTTACTATTAGAACTTAAGTTACAAATGAATATTAAACGTCTAAACCTATTCTTTGTATCTTGTAGCATGTCATCTGTATTTCTGAAGTCTACTTTTATTTTTAACAAGAGAAAGATCATTTTATTTGACTTAAAAAATTCATTCATCCTTAAGTAAAAATGTACATAACTGATGCTTTTTCCCATTTTTTTATTGTTGTTGCTGTTGTTGTTAGATACAGTTCCATACGCTCTGGGATTTCCCATGGCTCCTCTCCCAATTTGCCTCCTCTCCCCGCCATGAGTTTCCCTACAGTATACTATAATATACTGTATATTGTGCATTGTATCTTCACATCTGGATATGATAGTCTCCATTACACAGCTATCATTCATCCCCTTAAGTGAAAAACAACAAAACGAAATGAACAACAGGAAGAAAAATAGAAATTTACAACACCATGAAGTTAAATAACATGCTACTCAAATAAAAAATGAAAATCAAGAACCTTCATGAAGAAAATGATGCTACTGTATAACCTATGAGTCAGTGAATAATTTAATATGAGCGAAATAGCTGTTTTTAAGAAATGAAAATAAAAACTAAAACATCAAAATCCATGAGATATAGTTTCCACTGATCTTTGCTGTTGAGGTGTGTCTCCTTAGTCAACAGATAAATGCGTTCTGTTTTTTGATTCATTCTAGTAACCTATGACATTTGCTTGATGAGTTTAAGCCACTTAACATTCAGGGTTAATATGAATGGGTGGTAACTTGGTCCTGTTATTTTAGCAATGAGTTGTTCATTGTTTGACTTAACCTTCTGTTGTTATTTTACTGTAATGTTCTTTCATTTGCTTTTGGTTTTGATGGGTGTTATTACATTTCTATGTCAAGAGAACATCTTTAAGTATCATTCGTAGGGCAGGTCTGGAAGAGTTATATTCTTTGAGCTTTTCTTTAATGTGAAATAATTTCATTTTACTTTCGAAGACAAAGGAAGGCTTTGATGAGTACCTCACTCTGAGTAGACTTTTTTTTTTAGAAACTAGGCTTTGTCTCCATTCTCTTCTGGCCTGTAGAGTTGTCTGTGAGAGGTCAGCTTCCATTTTACTAACTCTCTCTTCATTTGTGACTAATCTGCCATCTAGGTATTTCAAGCATTTTCTAATTTCAGTTTTTACATTTTTATTTTTGTGATTTTCTTTTGCAACTGCTTTTGATATTTGAGATTTTTTCTCTATAGTAACAGTGTTCATTCTTTTATTTTTTTTAACATTTATTAATTGCGTATTTTAAATGTCGTATATTTTATTTGCTTCAATTCTGATATCTGCCACCTCTGCTCATCTGATATTTCCCTCAATGGTTCCACTGAAGATAACCCGTGGCTTGTTTCTATATATGCTTAATTTTCCCCCCTAACTTTAAGCTCATATTCCTTATAATACTATGTGTGAACAAACTTGATGTTTTTGAGTTTACAGCTCATTCAGTTTCCAGAGAGTATAACTCAAATTACTGATTTATGGGTGTGAATTTTTACAACATGATACGGCAGAAGTGTAAATTAAAAATGCAATCTCACATTTTTGTGGTCGTGAATTCTTCGTATATATGTTTATGAACCCTTTGTAGGTTACATGTTTCCCTTTTTTCACCTGTATTCATCTTCAGTTTTATGTTTAGTTTTAATATCATCCTTTGATTATTCCTGACAGAAGCAATCTCTGTCCAAGCTGAAAGTCTGACTTCCCGCTGCCGGAATCTCTGGTCTTTGCCTTCTGTCTTCCTCCGTGAATCTTCCAAACCCAACTTGAACCAGTGGAAGGTTTAAACACTTGGCAACCTTGGCAGACTTCTACACTGGCTTTGTTCCTTGGATTTATCCTTTCTGTTGCTCTTTGGGGAGGAAGAATTTTCTCTTCTCTGTTGACACTCAGGCTGATTTGAAAAAGGTAAGGTTGATTTCGTGTTTTTGTCTCAAAAATTTAAAAAAAAAATGCTCCGTATAAAGAAATAAAACTACAAAATGTTAGCTTCTTTCTCCACCATCAAAATGGAGCCAGAAAGCTGGCTTGTGGATAAAATAGAGCATATCATCAATTTTTTAATAAATAAATCCTCATTGGAAGATAGCTCTGATCGCTCTGGTCCTTCATTTATGTACTGATATGGCTGCATTTGTGCTCTCTCACTAGAGCTCGGTACTTGCTGTAGACACCACCTGATTAACACTGCTGAAATGTTTACAGTCTGTCCTTTGCGAAAAAAAAAAAACAAAAAGACAAGGCTTTTTGCCCCCTTAATCTGAATCATCAGCATTTGTTTATCCTATAACAGATATCTTACCAAAAAAACAAGTGTTATTTAATCTGAGCATTCATTTATTTTATGGACATATGCATTCAATATAGTTTTTTTTAAATATCACCACAGCATATTAGAGCTTCTTTGATGATATGAGCTAAATATATCTAAAAGGTTTTAGTAGCAGACCCATCACAGAAATATACTTAATAAATGCCTTTGATGATGATGATGATGGTGATGGTGATGATGATGTTTGAATTCCCATAATTTTCTAATCCGTGACAGATATAAGAATAGATATGATTTTAGAAAGTTAAATGTACTTGTCAAGTCATTTTGGAATGTGGTAAATCACCTTAATTGAGTACGTTTTGCCTCCAGGAATCTTAACTGCCTATGTTCTCTTACATAGCACTGATAAACCTCATTGCTGCAGATGAAAGCTCCAAATGTTACTTACTCTCTAACATTATAGCTTTTATTACAGGGGCTTCTCCGTACTGTTTATATAATATCCCATGCTCTCCCACCAAAGAAATACATTTGCATAGAAACAATACAATATTCCAGTGATACATCTTTGCAACCCAATTTTAGAATGCACATAGGTCAATCAAGTGTTCTGATCTTCATAAAAAATAATTTAGCATCCATTTTTGAAAACAAAAAGTTAGTTTGAACTGAAAATGCTCCTGTCACAGTTTTTAAACGTTAAAAAAAATTTTAAATGAAAAGTACCATCATAAGGGGAAAAAAAGAAACATTTGAAAAAGAATTTTAGTTGTTGGACGGGGAATCTAGTACGTGGACAGCAAAGCTAGATGCAATGAATGAGTGACATTTGCCAGATGGAGCAAAGTGCCATGTGCAATGAATGTAGAATAACTGCAAAATGTTCCTGACAGAGGAGTAGTGTATTGGAAAGAAGGGACAGTTGGCATTTGCTGAAACACGTGAATGACATGCCTAAGAGAAAGAAGGAAAATGAGAGGGGTAATGGCAGCTAGTGTCAAGAGCATGGGCAGCAGCGTTTGTGCAGGACAGTTTTGTTCGTGGCTCGTAGTGATCTATGGGAAATGTAAGTGAACCATTTTGACAGAAGGGCATGTGCAAGGGATTCAACTAACTAGAATATCTGCCTGCCACGCCACTGGGGGAGCTGCAAGCGTGCAAAGGAAGCCGTGATCTGCTCTGGAAGCCAGACAGTAGGACTGAGAAAGGAAAAGAGGGAACTTAATCTGCAGTGGAAATGTAACACAGGCTTTAAATTCAGAACGTTTAACCAGCATTGGTCAGATGACTTTTGATGCTAAGAAAAAAATGAAACAGAGTACTATTAAGTAAGCTGCAAAAGGCAAAGTGTACAAACTTCAATTTTGCTAATGTTTCTGCATAAAGAGCTTTCTTCTCTCGGTGTAGCTATGTTTAAGAAAGGAACAATTATGGAATGAGTTCCATGTACAACCAACATGTGAACTAGTTAGTGTGGAAGAAGTGTAAGGCAAGGGGTTCTGATTGTGACGAAGAAGTTTCTTGTTGAAGTAGAACTCCTCAACTCGACCTACAGAATCCTGAAAGCCTCCTGCGATGTAGGTACTGGGGTCAACATAAGCAGATTTTGTTGATAACAGCAATCTATCAGAGGGTAGCTTTGGCAGTATTACATCAAGGTCAATATCACCAGGGATATCTACAAGTAGTATTTTACAACGTCATCATAAAGCAAAGGAAGGAAATTCCCCGAGAAGGTTCTTAATAATAACCTTATGGTTTCAGGGAGAAGAATCAGGTTTTTTTTTTTCTAAAGAAACTTTATTTCAGGAATATCATTTCTGACCTACACATACCTATTTTATTGACCATCAAATTTTGGTTCAAGACCTATCTATTTTAAATGATATTTCCATCATGTTGCTACTTGCACACCCACATACTGTACAGAAGTCTCTGATTTGAGTCATGGCTATTTTGCTTCACAGCCAGCTTCCTGTTCATGCCCCTTTCTAGAAACAACTAGTTATGACCTAGGGACCTGGGTCTCTGCTAAGTGACCTGGGGAACCCTGCACTGACCTTGGGCTCCTAACTTCAGGTTTGCACAGTCCTGGGTGTCGTGGCATCTGAGGAGTGAACCAGCAAATGGAAAACCTCTCTCTATATGTCTTTCTGTTTTTCTCTCCTCTCTGCCTTTTCAATAAAATTGAAACAAAATGATTTTTAAGACAAACAAGAAACAACTATTCCTAAAGTGGATGTTTGAAATAAAATATTTTGCAAGATCTGTTTGTGATTTAACATTGTTACAACATATCTGATTATAGAGGTTATTATTTTCATAAATCCCATAAAACAATGAATAAATATTTGCAAAGAGAATTTAATAAATGACATCAAAATGATTCAACACAGAGTATTTATAAAAAGTATGGTAAGCGGCATATGGAAAGGGCTCTCAGAAGTGCTGACAATACTACTGAAGCAGATTATCTTAAAAGAAAACACATATGGTTCCATTTTGTGCCTTCTTGCTCAACTAAATATGTTTAGAGGCTCAAGCTTGCAACCTACTGAATGGATCCTATTTTATCCATATGTGAATTATACAGCTAAAAAGACAGCTAAGCTAAGGTTTTTATTCATAAACTTTTTTTTTGCATTTACGAATGGAACACATAAGAAAATATATGGATTTTCCTATTCGTCTAACAGATTCAGGGTCTGAAATGATTTCTATTTCATTTAATGAGCCACTTACTGACCACCCCTCATTCCTCAATATGTTATTTTTGCTCTTCCACAGGTTAGTATTATAATGTTGTCTCATAAGGCATTTCTAAATCTAGGAGTTCATTCTCTCTGAAGACAAAGGCAATTCCAGCCAATTATACTTTCACTCCCTGACTCCAATTTTTCCATCAGCGTACAACAACCATTTCCACTATCAGATAAGTAATAGAGCCCCCATTTAACTCAAGTTACTATTCAGTCTCCATTTTTCCCTGCACAGTAAAGCTTTCTGACTACGTGGTTTAATTCTCATCCTCTCCATTATTTTTCCTCCTTAAGACACTCTAGTCTGGCTTCCTTGAATAACCGTGTTGAAAAAATAAATGTGATTTAATCATCAGTATCTTTCTTATTATTAACTTCAGGTCTCCTGAGTTTCTTGCCTATGTGGTTTTGCTTAAAATTGCTTAGGATTACCTACAGCCCTCCTGACACATTTCCCCCATGTCTGTGGCCGCTCAATGCCAATTGTTCACTTCACCTACCACATTGTAGCTGCTGCTTCAGTTCATCCCATGCCTTCAAGCTCCCTGGCAAGGTGAGGGTTCCTCAAAGTTTTGTTCTAGGTGCTTTCCTGCTGGTCTTCAGTTTTGTTCATGGATAACTTCATTACTTTGGCTTCAATTATCTGCATTACCATATTTTTTATCATTTCTAGCCCAGGTTTCAGTTTAAATGACTAATCAGTAGTCTGTTGTCTGCTTGATAACCTGTTGCTACCTTCGCAGACACTTCAGTCCAAAAAAGTCTCAAAGTCACTCTCATGGCCCATTTCCTCATTCCCTGTTTGACATCACTGTCTTTACTTGTAACAGCTAGAAACATCAAGGTGAACTTTGATTCTTTCAGAAAAATCTGCAAGTTTTGTCACACTTATCTCCTTGATGTGTCTGGAGTCCATACATTTCTTTCCATGTGTTTCACCTATTGTGATTTTTCAAATGTTTCTTGAATTCCGCTTTGCTTTCTAAATACTCATAATCTTTTGTCATTAAACTGGAACAAAAAACTGACAAGACTCATTGCCATCCTTTTTTCTCCTCTTTTCTGCAATTCAGACAATCATCATTTATAACACTATAAATGAGGCTTTCTCATTTTTCAATTTTAAAAAATAAAAAAATGTAAATAACTGCCTACTTATGACATATATTTGGTATCTAATACTGACAGAAAATTCCAATTCCTTATCTGGATTATGACTTTGACAACTTGTTCCCACCTTCTGTACAATCTCAGTTAACAATATTCATCTACTTCATTTATGAGTCAAATGAAATTCCTGTTCACCCTTTTCCGGGCTTGCCTACTCCATCTGATTTTATAAGCTTGATAATCCTCTCTTCTTACTGCTAGACAAAAGCCAAACATTACTCAAAGCTGCCTTTGTGTCAGGTGGTAGTTTATGTTTCTCTACTTCTTGATCTTGGTACATGCCAGGCAATAGTTTCCGTCTTCTGTCTATATGTGAATCTCAATAAAACTACAACTTTTATGTTGACAAAAAGTTTAATCACTTTACAGTGCATGCCACCTAACAAAGTTACTAATCTAACAGGTGTTCAAAAAATTTAAATTAAAATATTAGAATATTTGTAAAACCTTAAGTAAAGTTAATAGGGCATTTTGCATGAGAAATAAGAAAGTATCTATATTTGAGACTTGGCAAAAATAGAATAAAGACCAAATGGTGGGAAAAACAGAAATGAAATGCTAGAACAGTGAGTACAAATACTTTTCAAACAGGTATACTGAGAGTTACTCAATAGGAAAATTTGAAGCCAAAGTCACAACAATGACCAAAAAAAGGATAGTAACCCAGAACACACACATGCTTGTTAAAGTACAATCTAGTAGGTACTCTTTTGGGGTGATCACTTTTGAAAATCTAAATCCCTGCTTTTCTGAGAACTATATTTGCTTACGTGACATTAGTCAATTGCTTTATTATCTCAATCTCTGAATTTTGCATCATCGTCTCCCAGTATTTCCTCCCAATTATCAGCGTCTCTTTATAGCATTTCAAAACCACATTTTCTATCATTTGAGCAGGTATTTCTATTAGGGAGGCTTCAAAAACATCACAGCAATATGTAATGAAAAACACCAATGGAGCCAACACTGCAGTGTAGCTGATCAACCTACTGACTGTCGCACTGGCTCAAGTTTCAGCAGTACCACTTCCCTTCCAGCTCTCTGCTATGCATCTGGGAAAGTAGCAAAGGGTATCCCAAGTGCTCCAGGTGCTGCCACCCACATGGGAGACCCAGAAAGAAGTTCCAGTTTCCTGGTTTTGACCTAGCTCATCCCTGGCCTTTGTGGCCATCTGGGAAATAAATCAGTGTATCGAAGATCTCTCTCTCTCTCTCTTTCTCTCTCTGCCTATGTGTTTTATCTTCCTTCTTTGTCACTCTTCTGTTAAATAAACACAACTTTTAGGAAATATATACTTTTCTATAAATCATTTGCGGTATCTTCCCTTGTTTGTATACGGATAAATATTCACATATGCACCCACACAAATTGTGACTTCAAGCTTTGCTGTATATCTGGAAAAACTCCTTACAACTGTACAAAGATTGCAATGTTGGAAGTAATATTTATATTTGAAATTAAAATTTTAAATAAAGAGAGGATAAGTACTCGAGGTCAGGCTTTTGTAAAAGTAAACAGCAAATTTTTGAACATTTTCAGCTTTTCTCAGCACCAATATAATACTTAATGACTCAGAGAGTGAGTCCATTGCAGTGAAGAAGCATACAGAAACTAAAGAATATGCTATATACATTATAATCAAAAATAAATTGATTACGTAATAAACTAGTCCATATCATAAATATATAATGACACACTGACTTTTCTCTAAATATTAATCTCCAGATATCCTAAAAATCTAAAGTAGGGTATCATATAGCTATTTATGCTCACAATGGAGAAGTTGTGTGTTAATGGAAAATTAATAATAAAAAAGAAGGGCAAAAGTGATACACATGGTGTGTTGGGTGAGATATTAGGTCGTAGACATTTATACAGCCAAGAGAGAAGATTGAGTGGGATTTGATCACTATCCATAAATACCTTGCAAGTATCTGCATAAATGAAGGCATGTGATCACTCAACGCATTTGAAGACAGGACATGAAGCAGTGATCCACAACTGCAGGCAAAACTGTCTCAGCAACAGTAAGAGGATTTGGCATTAGAAATAAAAATCAAGGACAATACATAAAGTTTAGAAAAGTGCTGAAAATGATGTACCTGTAGGCACAAAGAATAAATCAAATGTGACGGAGGCGAGAGTGGGAGACAGTAATGCTTGCGCATCAGGAAATGTGCTTGTTGAGACTTGGGAAGCCAGGGAAGCTGCTCACTCTGTTTTGTCCAAGATTATCCAGTGATTTTCAACTAGGAAACTGCAGTAGGAAATTTGCCTACACCACAAACTTCCAGTCTACCACAGTTTCTCAACCAATCATTTTTATTCACTCGCCAAGCCCTTGTGCATCAGAATTAGCAGTACAGCTGAGGAATGAAGTTGAGGACAACTGATTGGTGCCCATTTCACGATTGTTACAGATCCACTTGTGGCACTCTGACAGCTGCTTTAGTTACAGAGGTTCAGACCATCTCCTAAGGACAATGTTCAACGTTATCAGCAATAACAAGGAGAAGAAATTTCACTGAGACAAATTGATTTCTTTTCGTAAGCAAATACTTTCCCAATAGAGACATAAAGGAAAATCCTACAATAAGTGATTTGCTTCCTTTTTCTTAAAAACTGTTAGTGTACAATTTTTTTTCTCTAATTAGATAATTAGCAACCAGGGTCTGTTATTTCAGAACCTGCTATTGTTCAGATTTCATGTTTCATTGCTTCCTCTGGCGACCTTATCAAAAAAACTCCAGGGCTTTAAAAAAAATTTTTTTTTCATTTTTAAAAAGTCACTTGAAGGCATAACAAGACACTTGGTGTTTCTTTGCCAAAGGATGCAGTCAAAAATATATAAAACGATTATTGTACCCAAGGCAGTGTTTAGCTAACAGCATAGGAGAAAACTTGGCTGCAGACCTAATTCATCAATTCACTGTGAAATGCAGAAACAAAAGAAGAAATTTTTTAAAAAATCAAACTTTTCTGATCATTTTCTACGTATCCAGAATTGTATTAAGTAAATTTAAGACTGTGGGCACGTTCTTACTAAAGGTAACTTTGGCACATTCCAGGTGAGTGGCCTGTTCGCTTCACTTCCTGCTTCCGGGCACACTGCTTTGCAATGGTCCATGTTTCACAGGCAGAGTTGACATCTCTCACAGGTAGAGAATGATCATCCATGAGTACTGACACAAAAAAAGAATGACAAGAATGCCAGCACTTTATTTTTGACAAGGTTAATTATGGGCAGAAAAGCACACAAAACAAGAAAGATACGATGTCCTCAGAAAACAGAAAAGATTTGAAATGAGAGTAAGATTAAGCAAAGGCAGGTTTAGTTGGAACTAGTGATTAAGGAAAGTAGAAATCAGAAAGAAAAAACAACTCAGAAGTTTAAATTGTAGACGCCATCATTTGAAATCACAGTGGAATATCCACTTTGATACTGTTAATGAATGGAGATGCAGGTGTTTGCCAGCACACCATTCACAAATTCTTTACTGGTGAAATAAACGACTTAATAAATTACATCTTAATGTTATGAAGACATTCTTTATGAGCCTTAGGAAATTTATAAACAAAACTTTAAAATCTTAAAACGACATGATGTTCAAGTTGGATAAATCATTCCATTTGACTTTGTATTAAAACCATTAAGTTCAAGTTCACTAATGTAACTTATCCTCTGCAAAGTATTATTATTTTTTTTTGGAAATGATTAGATCAAAACATTTTGGGTTGTTGAATTTCACTGCTGTCATAGGCTTAGTACCAAAGCCTGCAACAAATATGTAAAAAGATGGGGGGGGGGAAGCTACAATAAAAAATATTGCAGATTATACAAGTTCTATGATTTCCTTTTTACTTTCTTCTGAAAAAGAAGAGTATAGCTAATGTTTCAATGGATGATGACTGGATCAATTATAAATATTTTCACTTTAGTACTTTCCTCTCTCCTCCACTCACCTCTTCTCTGGTTTCCTCCACCCAAGCCTCCTCTCCTCTCCTGTTCTCTCTCCTCCACCTTTACTCCCTCCTTCCTTTCCTCTCTCACCTCTTAATCTTCCAATTTGAAATGTTACTTAATAAGATTAAATCAATTACATGCACCGCACTTCAGACTAGCCCATAACATTATTTTTTAAAATCACATATTTTAGAAGACTTCAGTATCTGACTAATGGAAATCTTGAAAACCCTATCAGAGTGTTTCAGAACATAAGAAATATATCAATTGGATAGAAACAGTTCTTCATTATGCTTTACACACAATTTTGCTCAACTGCTTATTTTAATTAGAGCAGAACTCTAGTTTCTGCTCATTGGTTTAGCATGAGCAATAAAATGAAGTTTATTTAATTTTCTAAAATAAGTAAAGCAGAGTAAAGTTAATTAAAAGTTAATTACAGAATAATGAATCATCTACCCTCGCTGTGCTCATGTTGCACAGATGATTAGATGTGGTCCTTCCTGAATACACTTCCGTTCCCACAAGCTGGGTAGTCTCGTCATCCAGTATCAGACTTTCCAGTTGGGTATTTGACTTGATAGCTTTAGATAGTCTTTCTGAAGGTTTTTTTTTTTTTTAAAGAAGTGTGCACAGACTTGAACTGTCTCTCTCTCTCTCTCTCTCTCTCTCTCTCTCTCTCTCACACACACACACACACACACACACACACACATCACCTTCTAGTTCTCTCTTCACATACAGTCCTTAGGCATCATTTTCATTTAGACTTCTGATTGCCTGTTAAATTTGACGAAATATACCTATAAAATTTGTTAGTAATTGTTTCATTTCCTAGCATGGCAGGTGTAGCTAACCTTGAAAGACAGATTGGGTCTTAACTGGCGTGAACCCAACCTTTGCCATGATCACAAAGGTCACGAATCTATTCTCTCTGGTCTTGTATCTTTAAATGAAGGGTTTCATACAAAGCGGAATCAGAACGCTTTTACTCCTCATTAATTCATCATTAGAATGATGTAAACCAATCATGCTCTGTACAAGCTTGGTCTACCAATTTTCTGGCAGGAACTGTATCATCTTAGCTCCCAGTCACTAAGGACTTGCTCAAAACCACAGCTTCCATGATAGTTGAGGGGCCGAATCTTTTTGTAAAACTTTTTCTTCTTTTTTTTCTTCTTTTTATGCAAATAGCTGCTTTTATGGGATCTCATTTGACATGTACTATGGCTCATATTGAGGATACTTTTATGAGAGATGTTTTCAGTTGAACAGCAAACATGGAGTCCGAAGAGTATAATATATGACGGGGTGGAACGTGCTCATCTCAGTCGTGCATCTTGAATTCTTACAGAACAAATATTAAGACATTATAAGCCTTGTCACTTAAAAATGAAGAGTCCATTTGTTTAAATCAGTGTTTACATTGCCTCATTCACTTTAGCTTTTTATTTCTTTTCCTTTCTTTTTTTTTTTTTTTGAGTCAGTGAGTTTGCAGGCAGCCTATTCAAGAAGCCATAGGCTGCTAGTTTCACAAAACCCAAAGAGATTCAGTGTCACAGATGTGTTATAAAGTAACTGAAATCAGTTGAATTTCTGAGATCTTTTTTTAAAAATTGCATTCTACTCTCTACTCTTTCTGCAATTTTGGATTGTAGATCCTATACCCACACTCTCCATATCCTCTGCTGGAGGTGGAGACACTTCATGTTCTCTGCACGTAGTTAATCAGTTGTTAAATCTCAAGGGTGTCTAATAAACAAGGGCGTTGAGAACTTGGGGCAAGAGTGCAGACTTTTCATACTTACTCTTCAGCTTTATATTTCCTATTTTTAAAATAAAGATTTATTTATTTTTGTTGGAAAGGCAGATTTCCAGAGAAAAGGAGTAACAGAAAGAAAGATCGTCTGTCTGCTGGTTCACTCCCCGAGTGCAACAGCTGGAGCTGAGCCGATCCAAAGCCAGGAGTCAAGAGATTCTTCTGGGTCTCCCATGTGGGTGCAGGGTCCTAAGGCTTTGGGCCATCCTCTACTGCTTTCCCAAGCCACAAGCAGGGAGCCGGATGGGAAACGGAACAGCTAGCACAGGAACCAATGCTCACATGGGATCCCAGGTGAGGATTTAGCTACTGGGAAATCAGGCCCTGTGTTTCCTTTACTAACATGTTTACTCATTTTTCTTTTATGATTTTCTTCCCTGCTTTGTCATTTTATTTTTATGCACAGCTTCTTTTCTTTTATCAAATCCTTTCCCTAATCTGACTTTCAGTTTTCCAAGAATTTAAAATAAAGAAAATAGGGGTGGGTTTGTGGGGTAGAGGATAAAACACAGCCTGCCATGCGGGATCCCACATGAGTGTCCTGGCCACTCCACTTATGATCCAGCTGCCTGCTAAAGGCCTGGGTAAAACAACAGAGAGTAGGCCAGTGGTTGGACCTTCAACCATATGGGAGAAATGAACCCCTGGGGAGTGAACAGAAGATGTCTTTTCCTCGCTCTTATGGTAACTCTGATTTTCAAATCTATAAAATAAATCTTTACACAAAAGTACTTTTAAAAATTAATATGATTCTCAGTGAAACACGTCAATCCCAAAAGAACAAACGTGTTTTCTGTCTGATCAATAGCCATGTCAGTACTGTTTTCGCTACACCTCAGGGGGGTTGATGTTTTTGCTTTTCATTTTCAAGCATTCAAAGAAATTTTTCATTTCTCTTATTAATTTCCTCACTGATTCATAGATCACACAATAACATCATTTACTGCAGGAAGGTGTTTGAAATTCTTTTCCATTTCTTCAGTGACACATTGGTCATTCATAGCAGTTTAATGGTTTATGGGTGCAGATTTAGGTCCTTTATTCATTTAGAGCTGATTTTTGTTTAAGGTGACAGGTGGATGTCTTGCTTCTTATCTCTGCAGGAGTGTAGGCTAATACAACCGCTGTGGAAGGCAGTATGGAGAGTGATGAGGGAACTAAAATTTGATGTGTCATATGATCCAGCTAGTCCACTTCAGGGAATGCATCCAAAAGAAATAAAGTCTCCTGTGAGAAAGGGATGAAATCCTGCATTTTCAGCAGCACAGTCTGAGAGTAAAGACATGGAAAGCACCCAGATGCTCATCAAAAGCAGAAGGGAGAAAGAAGCTGTGGTACATCCATTCCTCAGAATGCTACTCAGCCGTTAAAAAGAATGAAATTCTACCATTTGCAACCAAATGATCCCAACTAGAGACCATTATGCTTGGTGAAATAAGTCAATCCCAAATGGACAAATATTATATGTTCTCTCTGTCACAAGGCAAACTTCATACAAGATACAAGATCAATAACCATTTCAATATTGCGTTTGCTATACTTCAGGAGGTTTGATATTTTTGCTTTTATTTTCACACATTGAAAAATAGTTTTGTTTTTCTTATGAATTTCTTCACTGCTTCATGGGTCACACAATAGCATCATTTACTGCAGGAAGGTGTTTGAAATTTTTTTTTATTATTTATTCAGTGACATATTGGTCATTCACTAGCATGTTACTTAACTTCATGTTGTGGCAATTTTTTTTTCATTTTTCTCTCTGCTGTTGAATTTGTTTTGTGGCTCTTTATGTGACAGGATATAATAGAGACTATCATATCCAGATGTGAAGAGTCAACGCAGTAAGAATATCAAAAGTAAGAATATCAGCTGTTTTCTTCATGCCTGAGAGCCTTACTGATGTCAGATCCTTACACACCAACTGGACTGGTAGAAAATGTTATTGAACACTGACATGCATGAAGTTTGAAGCTGCCTTTGCCTACAGGAAGGTTTCTACCTAGTTTTACTAAGTTTTATTGTAAAACACACATGGCAACTTGACACTGGTTGATCCAACAGAGACCATTTTCCTGGTAAGCATGCAACTACTGAGTATAAACAAATCCAACTCCCAAAATATTTATTTTCTGATCATAATCACGAGAAATTTATCATAGCCAAAGTAGCTAAACTATTTTCTATAGAGGATATTTTAAGTTTTTAATTAAGGGTGTTTGTACTTCCAATTTGAGATCTCCTAATTTCCCGCAGTTAGAAACCTAGTTATAAATCTTTAGAGACATGCAGCTTACTGTGTATTTACAGGTGTTTCCATATATTTCTTGTATATTTCATGATGGTCAAGAATAAAACCACAAATGAGGCTTATGGGAGTGTTGTAAAGGTTCATTATTGTCATCGTGTGAAGAAGTATAATTTTCTTAAGAGAAATGATGACATATACATAATAAAGTCCCTGTCCGTGCCATGACAGCTCAAGAGCGCGCCATCGTTACCACCTCTGTCACTCTGCAGGTGTGCCTGCTATATGGGTGACAGCCGCTGACTTCTCTGATCAACACATAATTATCTCTGAATAAAAATGCACGTTGAAGTTGGCTGGACATCATGGATTGAAGACCCAGGGCAAAATTATCTTTATCACAGTCCATAGCACCACCTGGGGGTCAGAGAAGGCTAAAGACAAGTGTTGGCAAGGATGCAACCTTGAGAGGCCTGCTGTGGTGTGAGCCTTTCTGGAGCAGTCATGTTTATCTTGCTTGTCTTCCTTTGGATAGCAGAGGTCAGTCGGTTAATGGTGGGATGCTCCTGGCGGAGAGAGGTCCTGCTGATCCTCGCTGTTCACTGCTGACCTAACTGTATATCTCTCTCCCGGCATCTGGGTAGTTTCCATTTGCAGAGTTCCCTTCCCCCATTTGATAATAAATATCATATCACAGTGCTCCTTCATGGAACACTGACTGTTTATTAGAGGCAAAAAAGTTTAAGAGAAATGCTAACAATGTTCATTAATGGCCCGCATCCAGGTTTAATGAGGCATGTCAATATGCGGACTGGGCAACATCAGTGGCATAATAGTGGTGGTAAATGGGAGTAATTGTATCCAATTGTACGGCACAGTTTCCAGGAATGAGCCCGAACTGCCAACTGACAATGACAGAGCAATTATGGGAAGGCAAGCGAGCTGTGTCAAATTAGCACTTGGTGAGAACTCATTTTTCAGAGATGTACTTGCTCAACACCACCACAAGTGATAGCTACTTTATTGTGAGTGATAGGAAGACCAGCACTTAGACTGATGTTCTGATTTGTCAATAGCTGTATTTGAAAGCTTCGTGTCACAAATATATAGAGATATTCAGGGAGAGAGGCACACTGCTCATGATCCGAAGGGTAAGAACGTTGCTGAGAAGGTCATCTGTCAGTGTGAGCTGTCAGAGGGAGATCACACTCTATGAAAAGGGAACACTCAGCCGACTTAAGTAATTACCTTTGACTGAGATTTGAAGATGTCTTCTTTTGTTGGCCTACATTGACTGTATAATTTATAATTTACTGCAATCAGCAAAGGGCCAGGAATTGTAACTAAGAAAATTCTTATTTTATTTCTCATAATTACTTTTCTCTCCCCTCCCCTCTTTTTTTTTTTTAACTCCTTTAGCACTTTAGAAGTGTAAAGTGGGAAACAAAATTGCTTTTTGTTTTTCTTTTTCTTCAGTGATTCCATTTCAAGGCCCTAAAAATTGTATATTTATTCGGAGCGGTTGTTTGACAGAGCCACAGCCCCCATCATCCCTCTAGTGCAGAAAGCACACGCTTATCCGTAATGTAGTTTTTTTTTTTTTCTGGCTTTGTGGGGTTACTGGTTAAGCAAGATAAGGAAATAATTCAAATGTACCTTTCTAGTATTTTAGAATAAGAAAAATCCAGGTTTGTAGTAGTGAGCACAGAAATTGTAATTTACATCCCCAGCTACTCATCAGTTTGATTGAGTTGTCCGAACTACCAAGAGATAAGTATTTTAGTAAAGGTTTCAGAGTTATGCAGATTGATAGAATTTTCATTGCTTGTGGTCTTTTCCTCCCGTGACATGCCACAGACATGTATGTCTGCAAAATAATTCTTTTGATTTTGAGAACCTTATAAAAATAGTGTACTTTGTGATTCATGATGACTTTGGTAAATATTAAAGTTTTATGTGATATACATGGATACATTTCTAAAATAAATGATAATCTAGGTTTGTTAGCCAGAATAAAATACGGCATCATGAAAGTGTAGCATCTCATTTTTCTTTCTTCGGATGAAAATATAAAAACTGAAAAAATATAAAACTTCTGCCATCTGCCCTTACGTTCAAAATCGTGGTACTTTGCTTTTAATTTTTCGTCCAGGTAATGATGGATTGACTAATGAATTATAACTAAAATTTACGAAGAGTAGCACACCCTCGGGTGTTTAATTCTTGATGTATTGATTTACTGTAGTGTTATTGACAAAAGAATTAATTTAAGTACCTTAAGTCAATATTACTTTGGTGGAAACTCTTGCATTGCAGCTATTTCTTTATACTATGCTTAGACTATTTATAATACTCACGAAATACTCCTCTGTTAGCGTGGCATAAAATAGAAACTCTGTCACATAATAAACATTTCTTCCCACGTTAAAGTCTGCCTAGGCTCACGCTGCTCTTTCTCCCTCCTCAAGACCCATGAAGTCCTCATATTTAAAATTAGTAATAGTGGGTTTTGAATATCTGCTAATAGACTTAATGCTCCCTCTAAACCTTAGTGACATTGCTAAAAAACATTTTGTTTTTTTATAGTTTATCATTTACTACCTGAGAATATTTTAAATTACATACTTTGGTGTTTCCGAAACACAGTTTTTAATTATTTTTAAAAAATAGTTTAGAGTTCCTTGGACCATTCCGTGTCCCTGTTGTAGGAAGCTGTTTAATTCACAATGCCGTAAGTATAGGCCCGTCATCCATTCTATAGTGACTGTTCCACTTAATAATGAAATAGTGCATCAAAGTGGCACTTGGGTCTCAAATTGTTATGTATGACTGTCAAAGCGGTAAGAAAAAAAGAATTAAAAAAATAGAAAGGGGGAGAAAAACCCTTGATTTGTCTTCACTACTGAAACGTGAATTTGTCAGCCACGTTTTGAAATCACAACAGTATTACTTGCCTCCCCAGCGAGACATTGAAAACTTGACAGGTACATATTTTTTCAACTACAAGCACTTCTATAATGAAAACTAAATACACAAATCTTATTTTTTTTTCTTTTGTGCTTGACAGATAGTTGTTGCCAATGGGATTTAATGTTCAAGTTCAAGTTGTCAAGAGAAATAACCAATAAGCAATCCAAAGCGTCACGATACAGATATTCAAAAGCAAAAGAAGCCTGGATTCTGTGATATATTGAAAAGATTTGGATGTATAATTAACCAAGTCAGAACATTGCCATTTACATTTCCCCCCAATGGGTAACTTCAACCCATCAGCACCCTTTTCTAGAATGCAAACTAACTTACTCAGCGATCACCAAAGCTTTCCATGACATGATTGCTTTTACTTTATCGTTTAATGATGAATTTGCTTTGGTACAGCATTTTTTTCATATCTTATTCTTATAATGTAAACCAAGATTCAATATTGAAATCATGTCATTGTAAGAATTTTTAAAATCTTGCCATATTTCCATATATTTAGGGACTGTGTTCTGGATTTGATTCAGAGTATAATCTGTGTATATAATATCTCTGAGTTTATCTTATGCACATCATGTCCCAGGAACCACGAATATCACTTAGCATTATATGCAATGTGCTGTGATAATCCAAATTAGAGTAGCTTCCCTGTTCCCAAATATCTTCACGTGAATATGCCTGGATATCTTGTGGAGGGAGAAGGAAGCAGATCTGTACTTGTAGTGTGGTTTCATAGAAATTATAACTGGTTGTCACCAGCTGCTCAATATGGATCAGTCTTTGAGAATTGCATTCAATCACTTTCCTGGAGCAAATGATATCTCTGACAGGTGAGTGGAAATTGCCAAGCTTGGATAATGCTATGCAAATCACATATAGACACCTTGCAAACTACAACTCCCATCATGCCCTGCAATTGAGCATTAAATAATCATGACTTTATCAAAAGAGTAATAGGGACTTTTTTTGAATTGGCTGTCAATTCACAGAAAATGAATGAACATGACAGCCTTAGAAATGAATCTTTGTATAATTCAGCTCTTCACATTGCTGCAGTAAAATTTTCAATATTCTGTTACTCTTTCAGGAAATAAAAATTAGTATACTTCTGAAAGCGCTTTTTTCAAAAGCCTAACAGCATTGAGAGGGTTAGTCAGTGCTTGCACCTCTGACTGTGGACTGAAATCCTCATCACTAAGTCTCTAACCTTTCTTCTTGCTTTCACTACTGCCTCCTCTACCATCCATCCTCCTCATGAAGCTGAGCGCCTCATCTGTAATAAAAGTCAGTTGTT
The DNA here is from genome assembly GCF_017591425.1 of Ochotona curzoniae. Taxonomy (NCBI): domain Eukaryota; kingdom Metazoa; phylum Chordata; class Mammalia; order Lagomorpha; family Ochotonidae; genus Ochotona; species Ochotona curzoniae. The sequence continues at coordinate 7,798,279 of NW_024467095.1, read as the reverse complement.
CCCATTACACATAGATTAAAATACACCCACCGTCATAAATTCCCAAAGCCCGCTGACCAGGCTGCTTCATTCCCTGCTGCACTCTGTTGTGCCCCGTGTCCCTGTGTCAAAGCACACCTGTGTTCACCCTGGGACACACAGACTTGCTGTTCTTGGTGCGAGTGTCTGCAGGACTGAAATCCTGCTTGCCTATCCAATGAAACACGACATGTCACTTACCCATTGAGGCCTTCTTAAAGCACCCATTTCACCAGTAACTCTTCATGACACACTGTAGCTTTATTGATCTTGAAATTTAACATTATATATTCATTTGCTACTTGTTTACGATCTATTTCCTCACAGTAAATTCTCTGTTACATTTGTTTCTTATTCCCAGTAGCCTGCTCCATATCTGGAAGATGGCCTGCTGGGGGTTTTGTTGTTGTTGTTGATGTTTGTTTTGTTTTGCTTTTTGGGTTTTTTTTTTTTTACTTTTCATAAAACTTTTCTAAGTAACTTTATCTTTCACATCCCAAGGTTTATCCTTCATTATATCTCATTTTGTACATTTTTAGGAGTCACTTGGTGAAGCAAATTTTGTTCTTAGCTGATTTGTAGTTTTGAGTCTTCAGTTGTGGTTGTTCTTCGGGGTAGTACTTCCATTGCAAGTGCATAAGGATGCTGATAAATCAAGGAATGATAAAAAGTACTAATGCTCAAAAGGGAACTTCTAGAAATATCTTTATAAACCAAAAATAAACAAATTTTATCATATTTTGTTTGATAAGTTCTAATGCTATGCAATGTACTTTCTAAAAAATCACATTTTTTTCTAAATATAATATTTTCCTACTCTTCCTATAATTTTGAGATTCTATTTTTAGTTACATAATGAAAATGAATAAGCCTATCTTGAAATTGAGTTATGAAATAATGGAAAATGTGTATCACACAAGCTATTAAAAATATAACTTTGTTAGCTTCTAAAGTTAATGTGACTTTCATGATTTGAATGAATCACATTTAAAATTTCAAATGTTATTTAAAATTAGATATTAGTTAGAAATAGCTAATCCATATGTTTTTAAGGATAAGAAGAACTTTAAATATGCCCCCAAATAGATCTTCAAGTTTTAATCTATTTAAGCTCAGTTTGATAAATTAAAAAGATACAACTAGAATGACAAATGTCAGAAATTTTATTTAAATTGCATTAAAAATGAACCTATTCAAATCCTATTTTATAGACTCAGGAATATTAGGACTTGCAAACGTTTTCAAAGTAACAATGAAATGAGAAGGTTACAAGCTTAAATATAAAGCAACAAATTGTAGAAATTTAGTTGATTTTTTTTGAAAAATATCGATGATTACAAAGATGAAGTTTCAGATTTGCATCAGACTGTACAGATTTGCATTGCACTGTAGCTGTACAACGTAAAAACCTGTTTTCAGCAATAGGTACTTGGGGTTACTCCTTACTTCTGATTGAGCTAAATAAATATCAATTATTTTATGATTACATGTTAGTCAATTTGTTTATGATCACACCAATTATTTTAGCTATTTGTATCGAACAAGATAAATTATATGAATAGATCAATAGCTATTTTTAGAAACACACATGATCCATTTGCTCTCTGCTATATTAGAGAACTGGTTAAACATTTGAATTCTTATATCAATTACTTGTGCTATTGCATTAAATAGTCCTCTGTTGAAATCTACATTCTATCATTTCACTTACCACTGTTGTGAGTTGGATCATAGCTTAAACATCATGAGTTAGAGTTAGCCTTTTTTCAAAGCGCATAATGAAAGACTGTACCCCAAAGAAACCAAGGAAAAATGAATGCAGACATAACAATGAGGAACTCAAAATTATCAAATTAACAGTTTATATGATTTCTACTAGTGTTCTCTTCATAACAATTGTCTGGTCCAGTATTTCCAGACTTCTTTGCAACAGTTAATACTGCAAACCTAGCAAAAATCAACACACACACACACACACAAAAGGCTAGAAACAGGGATAGTTCTATATAATTTACAAGTAAATGGAAACATTCAAGTATCCTTTGTAAATTATATCCTAGACAAATATGTATTTTTGAATGGACCATCTAAGAAGGAAAAAGAGCCAGGCATTAGCTTAGAAACTTTATGTAGTTATAGCATTTAATCTTCACTAATTAATAACTTACTGTTTAGAGTCAGCAAAATAAATTGCCTAAATAATTGCAAAGTTATGATTTGTTCAACAATCATTGCTGCCTCCCCGTGACTTACTTGGTTAGAACTTATGAAATGTAATTGTATTCTTACTCAATTAGAACCCAGATTAGTAGGTGCAATATTACTATAACATTGCTTTAGCTCTAAAACTTCATAAATTTGAAACCGTTAGGTTAGAAATGCAGGGTATGTAAATAAACATATATCCTTAAAACACAGAGGTATTTTGTACTAAGATTAACTCTTTCCAATTCTTGTGGTTTTCTTTCTTTTTTTTTTTTCTTTTTGTTCCTTCAATTTGTGAGAGAGACCAAGAAGAAAGAGAGAAAAGCAGAGAGAGAGCTCCTACTAATTTCCTGATGAAGGACCCATGATGTGTAGGGCTGGGCAGTACTGAAGCCACAAACCCAGAAGTCCGTGCTGTTCTCCACACCTACAGCAGAGTGTGCAGCTACGCTCTCTAAAAGCCTTCAGCAGCTGGCAGGGATGCTGTCTAAAACCAGAAGCTAAGAACACCTCCTGTCTCTCGCATATGGGGACAGGGACCCAAGTACTGGAGCCATCAATTTTTCCTATGAAATTCAGCATTGATAACCCCTGCTTTAGAATGATTTCATTCCCTTCTCCTAACAATAGATAGATAGATAGATAGATAGATAGATAGATAGATAGATAGATATAGATATCTGTCTATAGATATAGATAGATAGATAGATAGATAGATAGATAGATACATAGATAGATAGATAGATATGCCTGAATCTTCTATCCAAGTATTTTGGTAGCATAGTGTCATATAGATGCATCTTTTACATCTCCTGCCACATTAAAACTAATTCTTGAATTTTGTGGCCCCTTTGCCCAATACAATATGATAATTGTGAGGATTTGTATTCAGCTAGATACATGGCCTTGGCTTGAGAGACTGGCCAAGTACTGGGCAGTTTATTAGACTCTTAATAAGCTTTACGGAATGAATGAGTGAGTGAATAAATGAATGAAAGAAACATTACCCTTAGGCAAGAAGCATTGTACTCAATTGAGTTATAATATTCAAATTCAAGACTTCATCATTTTACCTTGATACTTGCATCCCATAATTCACAGAGTTGTGTGATAGTTAAATGAGATATGGATGAAAAATAGAGTGTTCACTACTTAGCAAAACTCTGACATACATGTGTTCCATGTTGGTTTTTTTTTTTCATCTTTATTTGAGCTCCTCTACACTTTCAATAAAATGTTTGAGGAATAAAAGCTTTCATGTGATGCTTACTGGTGAGAGAAAGATTGGAGGCCAGAGAAACACTGGACATGAAAAGTTTTTGAGTCTAAATATGCTATTTGTGATTATTTTTTCATCTTGTGTATTTTAAACTTCACAAGTGTTTGTGGTACACATGTTTACATTAAGCAAGGTACTCAGTTATGACCAAAAGGAAAAAAAAAGTCTTAGAATTTATCATTAGCTACAAGATATAGACATTTTACTTGGCTGTCTGAAATCTAAATAGCTCAATGTTATAACACTCTGTAAGGTAATGGGATGAGATTTGTGGTTTAGCTGGCAGCTTTCTAACATACTGTCATAAGTGAACTGAATGAAATACTACTATCTGTCTTCTAAGAAGAAATCTTTTAGCCTGTAGTTATAATTTCAAAAAAGTTACAGACTTGTAAGTATACCTTAAATAAATGTGAAAAGGTTTATACCATATGAAATAGTTATGCCACAAAGAAAATCAATAATGCAAATATTTATTTGGCTATTGAAAGCAAATTGCCCCGCATTTCATCTGGATAAATTTTTAAAAGCCAATTATTTTCACAAAACAAATTATATACATATCATCCTAAAAATGTATTCATGTCAAAGCCCTATCCTCAAAATCAGCGACTATTAAAAAACTGCATTAGATGAACCAGTGCCCTCTCTAAAATATTTGCATTTTAAATTCTTTATAGCATTTGAGAGGTGCTTCAGGGTTTTCATTGCTCTAAAACTCTTAATTTGTATATATGAACAAAAACTGCACAATATGTTATCCAGGTGAAGGAAAGAACAGGCAATGGTTTTGCTTTTCTTGTTTCTCCATGTAGGACTGAACTCGAGCACGTGAATACAGAGTCCTTAGACACTGCTTCTTAAATTGAAGTGAACATTCTGAGTATGAAAACATGGCACCATTCTCAGAAGTTAGAAAATTACTTATTCTACTCAGATAAGCCACAAGTCATCCCCCCATGGCCACGGGTTTCTTCGCATCTTCAACCTTTACCATTCCCTTCCAGAAGGAACGTTGACCAAGGCAAAGCCACGATAAAGTTTTCCTGTAGATATTTTACCCTGCCAAGCTTGTCTCTATGCATCCAGCCTTCAGCAAAAACTTCAGACTGATATTGAAAAGGTTAATGAAAGAAGAAGCAATATTCTATGACTCGACCTGGAAACTGCAGCTACTCTGGTAACCACGTGAAGCAAATCCAACCTAACACATTAATCAATCAAAGCCTGAAGTTAGTATTTAAAAACCAGCAAGCAAAACCCTGATGGTCATGTTTCCATTTTAATTCTAGTATCAAGTTATGTCCATGGCTATTTGAGAGATGATAGTGTCTGATATCCATTTAATATCTGAACAAGATTAAAACCAAGATCAGGGGAGCATCTGCTATTTTAAAATGGTGTAATTTTTAGTTGGTAAGTTTTTTCAGTGTATTTAAGATTTGACCTCTATCATTTTTGTCTAAGAGCAAAAGGAGAAAAATATTACAGAAAAAGAAAATAAAGCTAGCCTTCATAAAGTAGAGCATGGACTTTTCAAACAGCAATTCTCTCACTTCTCTATGAAGATCAATGGCATTGCAAACCAGACATATAACAAAAAAGGAGAAATACAATATACTCTGAAAGTAGAAAACAAGGTTAGAGGTGAGGCTTTAACTAAAAGACTTTCTTTAGGTGACAGAGACCACAAATCAAGCTTATGCTTTCTTTCTATTCCAATCCCTCTATAAAGGCCTAATACTTCAGAGTTTTATTTTTAATTTCCTCCCATGAAGTCCTATGTTAACACTTTCCTGCATTATTTGCAAACATGTTACATATAAACCAGATTTGCAAAAGCTTATTAATGAAGAAAAGGATAGAAAGAAGGAAAAACAGAGGCAAAAAGGAAGAAAAGGAGGCAGGGAGTGAGGATGGGGAATTATGAAGGAAAGAAAAAGAGAGAGTGCAAGGAAATGAGAGGCAGAGGGACAAACGGAAAGGACAGGAGTGACAGAGATGGAAAAGAAGACAAATGCAGAATTATTGAATGGAGATAAAGCCAGGTTTTCAAGCCTATCCAGTAAATGTGATTTGAGTAGGCAAAAGCAGAAAACACAAATCTTTTAAAAGTTCTGCAGGAAAAGGTTTTTCTAAATTTACTGTGCTTGAAATTATCTTTATGTTTTCATCATTTACCTACCTCATAAATTCCAATTTGTAATTGTTTTGTCCTTTGTATTAAATAATTCTTGTAAGGAACAGATGCTCGTTTTGATGGTTATGATGCCAACTGGGGCAATCCCATCCTATTGTCACACTGCCTACCTAGATCATTTCCTTTTCATAGTGCCTGGGTTCAAGACCAAGCTCCAGCTCCTGATTTAAATTCATACAAATGCATGCCCAAATGCATATCCGAAAAGGCAGCAGCAGAAGTTTATAAGTATTTGGGATTTGTCATCCTTTGTCACCCCACATTGAGCTCAAGGCTTCACATTTTGTAACCAATCCAGTGCCAGAAGTTGAAGTTGTTTGAAATGCAAAACAGTGGATGAAATTTCTCTCTCTGTCTCTGTCTTCCCTCTCTCCTCTCTCTCTCTCTCTCTCTCTCTCTCTCTCTCTCTCTCTCTCCCCCTTGGTACAGAACTTGTTAGCACTCAGGATTTTTTTCTCCTTCCTTCTTTCTTTTTTTCTTCCTTTTTTTTTAACTTACAGCTAAATTTAACTTTACCCATCCAATAAAAAAGAAATAAGGGAGACTTTATTATCTCTCTGGATTTCTGGGTATGATACCACATCACAGAGAAGTGGTTATTAGAGACAATGGCCTACCAAGGTGAAGTTTGTAATAAAGTCTATTATGTGGTTTCACCATTGACACTAATGGAATGTAACAGTGATTTAGAATGATTTAATGGTTCCCAGGTTGTGCTGTAATAGTGCTCTTTATATTGTGATGTATATCACAAAACCTAATGTGGCTGTTGTGATATATTGACAGTATTCATGCTGTTTCATTTTTTAGGGGAATTTTAAAAACTGTCAAAGAGGAAAATTAATAGGCTGAAGCTGCCTTATTTTCAAGGGTTCTGTTTTTTAAATGTATGTGCATAAATTGTGCATAAATTTCCATTTGGTGCCACAGTTAGGCTAATAAATTCATTTGCATTTTTATTCTGAAGTAATAAAAAAGTGTGCACGTGCACATTTGTGTGTTTGTTGTTGCCTGGGAAAGCAGTACATATATATATTTGTGCTTGAAAAGCAGCCTGCAGAAGACAGCACTGTCATTCTATAATGTGTTTACAAAACGATTCTATTAGATTAAAATGCACCTGAAGTTACATCACTAAAAATTCATATTTCACTATGAAAAATTAAATTACTAGGTTGAATTGAGGCAGAAAGCTACGCTTGGCTACAAGCTCACTAAAAACAAAATCCACAACAGAACAACAGAAACCATTGGATAGCTCTTTTGTGAGCTCTGAGATAAGTCAACAAACAGAATTTAAGTGAGGTCTATTCTTTTTTTTTTTCTTATGATACAGTTCCATAGGCTCTGGGATTTCCTTTCCCACTCCCCAAGTCCCTTCTTCACTGATTGGACCCTCCCCATATTATTACAGTAGTACAGTCCTTCATAAACAGTCCTAAGTCCATCATTCTGCTCTTTGTGTCCTGACATTGTAGGTATGGACAATGGCTGAGTCCAGCATCCTAGTGTCAAGAGATATTTAACAGTTTCATTAGGAGTCCATCTTCGATTTGGAAGTAGAGATGTCTTGTATCCTCACATATGGATATGACAGACTTTATCACAGAGTTACTGTGCATCCCCTTAAATGAGAAGCTACAAAACAAAATCAACTATAGGAAGAAAAAAAAATAAATTTAAAACAACATGAGGCCTTTGTTCTTGTAGCTTGTAGACATCCCAGCAAGGCCTGGTCTTTGAGTAGTAAAACATATTTTAATCCAAGGTGAAAGCATAAAACATCACCAAATTAATATGTTTTGTTAAAAATTATAGAACTTAAATTGGTGTGGTGGCATGGGAAAGAAGTACGGTTTTCAAAGATTTCCATTTTTTGCTTCTCAAAGATTGTTTCTGCTACTCCTCAAAAATGCCTCTTTACCCTCTTTCTTCAGAATCTTCTCTTGTTACCATTTCCAGGCAGCATTCTTCCACTGGAGAAATCCAAAACACTGTCTTAAAGTTCTGCCTAATTTTTAAAATACTATATGATTTCAATCACCCCGCAATTTCCATGTCTCTCATCTTATGCTACGTTCAGCTAATAAGCAGCGACTTAATACTAGTCTTCTTTCTTTCATAAATATATGTTAAGTAAGCTTGTACCAGATTTGTTTTCATGCCTTCTAATTGTTTGATTGATTGATTGATGTGATGGTACACAACTTCTTCCAACTCAATCGTCCAACAAGAGCAAATCTTGCTATGAGAAAGAGAATGCCGCGTTACATTGCTTGGATATCTGGTCTTCAGACAGCATTACTACAACAAGTGAATGACAACTGGATCATGACATGACATGACAGTCAATTTTACAGAAAATACACCTTCAAGCTGAAAAGTTAATTTGTTGTAAACTGATAGAAGATATTGAAAACAATAACTTTAATGCTTACATTTTCATCTTGTCATCAATATTGTACCTTACTATTATCTTATATAAACTTGACTACACAGCAAATTTTGATAACTAACCCTTCCTCCATTTGCACAAATGTTGCCCAACAGGCTACATCAAATGTATATATATATGAGTGCATGTGTGTCCAAACCTAGAAGTTGCTTCTGGTATGTCCAATGCAATAAACATAAAATAAATGTTCATTAATATATTTTTAAAATATGTAGAGAGGCATTTGTTTATACGAAGGTATGCAAGAACGAAAAGGTATTGCAAAGCCGGAATATTTAGCAATGAGTTAATTATTCAACTAGGCTTGTCTTCAGCTTCTCATTTCAGACTTAATAGTAAGTGACTGTCTTATGCTTTCTGAGCCAAACTTTGCAAAATAAATAGCAAAAGAACATAAAAAAATTAAATAAATGAAAAGACAGCCTACTTTTGAACGAACACACCTAATGTCACAAAATGCCAGTATTTATTCCAGATTGATGAATACAAATGTCACCTACATGAGTTTTAATGAGAAGTCAACTAAATGTTATTTAAGTATCATCAGAAAATGTAACGTTAAGAAAACAACAAAATCTAGGAAGAAAATAATAGAAGCAACTAACACTTTTTAAAAGCATATTCATTACTAATAGTTTGTAATTAGCATTGGAAAAGACAAAATCTAATCAGTGTTTGCAACATAAAAAAAAACTTGAATGTATGTGTGAGTTCAGTATATTACAAAGTTGATCACTTAAAGTAATAGAGAACAGATTTTCTAATTGGATAATATTACTTGGGCAACGAGCTACTCACTTGAGAAAACAAAGGCCAGTAAATGATCAGATAATTTTTAACACCAAAATAAATGCTCAATAAATCAAGCATTCATTTATAAACACTGAAACCATAAAATATCCAGAAAACAGCATTGGTTAATCTAAAAAAAATAAAATAAAATATTTGGTGAGAATGAGTAGAGAAGATCTTCATAAAAAATATCCATAATCCCTAAAACTGTCCAAAAGAGAGATCAATAAGTTTGTAAATGTAAAAACGAAAATCTCTTGTATGACTTCTTAAAATGTATAAAACAAAGATAGAGGAAATATTTATCGCAAACAAAAGACTTTAAGTGCATATGCCACAACATCCTAGAAATCAGCCCAAACAAGGACTATGAATATCACAGAAAGTGATTAAAACATTAAAACAAGCACAGATGCACGCTCAAATGCAGCCATTCAGTTATAAAGGAAGAAATGCACCAGATGAATCATGTGACTTCTTCCTTTAAATCAGCTCGGTCCCCGGTGTTCTCAAGAGTGTGAAACAGACATTCCAAATCACTGACTCTATCAGTAAAAGTCCATTATTCCTGAGAATAGCAAAATCCCCAAATTTCCAGTAAACATAAAAATAGCCATAACTTCCTAAGTGATTAGGGTCATGCAAATTATAGCAACCAGATAGCACAACATTTTCCAAACATTGGCAAAAATTAACAAGATGCTGAACAGTGCTGACTGCCAGCAAGACTGGAGACAACAATAGCCATATGCTACTGAAGGCAGGGTATACCAGGGCAACCATTTGAAACCTAACCCTCTTTTACGATTTAAGATATGTATACAATAATACCCAGCAGTTCAGTCCCTAGTTATGCACACAGCAGATAGATATAGATATGTACTTATAACTCTGAGAAGCCTTGTTTGTCATATCCCCAAGCTGGCAGCAGCCCAAATGTTCATCTACACTAGAACGGACACGTTATGTGTCCATGTCATAAAAAGGTGCCATGAAAACAAGTGAAGTACCGATATACAAAACAAAGATGACACATTTCTCAAGTGTAATGTAGAATGAAAGAAGACAGATACAAAAAGGGTTCAACATACACAAACTATATGACAATGAGCAAAAGCATTTTGAATTGCTGTCAATTCCTTATTTCTTAAGCTGGCTGATAGTTACTCAGATGCTCCATTGGCTGCTGCACTTTGCAAATACCTACAATTGTGGGAGCCAAACCAGGAGTCCCCTCAGGGTTTTCCATGTGAGTGCAAGGTCCCAATGCTTTAAGCCCTCCTCTACTGCTTCTCAGGCAGTAGATCAAGCAGCTGGAAGGGAGGTGGAGCAGCCGGAATACAAACCAACGCCTATATGGGATTTGGCACACGCAACGCAAGGATTTCTTGTGGCGTGTTCCAATTATTATTTCCTAAATGAAAGTTACACATAGGGAGGATAAGAACACATTCTATTTTCATTTAACCATTCCAATGTAAAGTAATCTTCATATTATGATTTAATTATAAAAAACAATAATACAAAGTCCCTAACTCCGTGATTTTGAAGTCAATTTACAAAGGTTTGAGTACTTACACGATTCCTTTGTTTGTACCAAACTAAAAGGCTAACTCTTTGCACCCTAACTTTTCCTTGAGAAAACAAAAAACTGCATTGCAATTTAGGAGGACTTTCTTCACTAATGGGGAATCTTGGTAGGATTGTTCCTGTCACAAAAGTGGTGCAATGTTGCTGACAATATAGAGCTCCGGACCAGAATGTACAATGCTGGCTGTGTTACAGAGACTGCGCATACCTGTCAATGAGGACAGCTTTAATGGTGAAAATGGTTATGTTCCTGTGTTTCAATCTCCATTGACTGGAATTACATGGCCTCATGGGTTAATTGTGAATATATCTGCTGAACAAACTTCAGGTACCCTTCCCCTTTCTCAGCTGTGGCAATGGGTACTCATTTAGCAACCTCATAACTCTTCTTGGTTTGTAAATATTTTAAAATTAGGAAGCTCATCTTGCTCTGATTTCCACCCCTTGCCCAATATGGCATAATGCCATGTACATAACTGAAATTCCATGTTTGCTGAAGGAATGCATTTTTTTGCTGCCCCATATTGACCGTGAGAGATGCAGGTGTGACACATGCCCTTAAAACTCTGGATCTTAAAGAACCTACTCTATCAGGCCAGATGGAGTGTGCTTTACACATTCATTCCAAAGAAGACATAATAGGTATTTAGCAGCTGTCCTTAAGAACTTGAATTTATCATACAAAGAGTGGAAAATGACTCACTGACTTTTGAAAGCATATGAAAGAAAGAAACAAACTTTCATCTGCTTGAAGGAGCTTGTAATAGAATACGTAGTTGTGAAGACTGATTTTCTTGTCTGGTTATTGCTTTGAAATCATTGCTTTTTTGCAGATACACAAGATAGTGAATTTTGGAATTTTTTATAAAACCTTTCCTCATCTAAAATGGTCTGTCTTTTTGATGCCAGGGCAGAGAGGGAGTAGACACCAGGATATAGAGGGAGTAGACAAATTAATCCTGAGGCCTTTTGAAGCCTTGTGATGTTTTTGACCTATTTGGTTTTCCCTTCTATTTCACCTCTTAGCAAAGGTTTGAAAACTTTAAACACCTAATTAGACAACTAGAAACGTGTAACGATGTCGAACCATTTCTCTTCTTCTAGAAATGTCCTTCATAATGGAGCGTGTCAATGCCCTAGGTGACAGAGGTCACCTATAACAGGTACTAGGTAAAAACAGACAGGTGTTAATAAATACTGCTGCATTTAAACTTTCCTTGAAAACAAAAGCCTGTGGAGAAAACAGCTTGTCGTGTGTACTAATAAAAAATAGCCCCAAATGTCCTGATGCGATCCCTCCTGTCCCTGAGGTATGGAATTCAATGAACACAGAAATAAGATTTTTCTGTCTCTTATCCTCCAACAAAAGTTGTATACAACATTGAGAGTCTATCAAATGAAAAGTAAGTAACGTGCAAAATGCTTTTCAGAGAGTGTCTGTACAGCAGTTCATGGCTTTAGAACGCTGTGTGGCTGGAAGGCAGCTTGCGGGAGGTGAGAGTCATTTATTTTTGACATCAAATGTATTTCAAATTCAAAAACAAATAGATATTCACTTTGTCTCTCCTTTTGTAGAGGACCTTCCTTTTAGGGAGCTGGGCACATTCCTGCAGAACAAAAATAGGCAAAATGCCTCCTCTTATGTAAGGTTCACATTATCTAAAAATAAAAGATGTGTTGTCGTCATCACAAGAGCCTTCTCTTTCCAAAGATTCTGTAAGGTGGGTTTAGAGAAGAAAATGGTGGATGACTAAGAAATACAAAAATCTCTTTGTAAGATATGAAAATGAGATTAGAATCATCATTATCTCATCCTGACTTCAACTTTCGAGACTCTCTGGATGGGTCACTTTCTATTGCTTCAATTAGCAAAATCAAAATAGAAAAAAAAAGGCAATTTCCTGCACTCTCGTTTTTTTCCTCCTTTCTCAGCCTGTAGCAATAATTATATTTTCCTAATGCAAAACACTTCATTTAACATGCAAGCTTCCCAGAAGTTGGCCAACTCTTCCAGGCTCAAAGTGACAGAAACAAGGAAATCTCTCTTTTCTGACATCTTCCCATGCTAAAATTCTTTTGGCACAGGCACTGAATATGAATTAGCCACTGTGTAAGTAAATTTCTGTGTCAATTTTTTTTATTGCAAAATATTTCACCCACTGGAGTAAAAGGAGAACAAAGATTTACAAATCAGATTACTAGCATAATTCTAATTTATACCTTGCACAGATAGCCTTTAAGTCAGTTGACCTGATGTGTGTGTGTGCGTATACACACACACACACACACACACACACACACACACACACACACACACACATCCATAAACTGGAAACAATTCATCAAGTACCCCCACCACCACTTCTTTTCAAATCCACTTGTATTACTAAGAGGTTAAGTAAAGACCTCTGGGGAGCAAGGGCAATTTTTGACATGGGTCTCAACAGATTAAACTATGCAGGGACAATATAGAATACATTGGAGCAATAACATTATCACATCATAGGCTGATTGAGAGGCATTTCCTTGCATTTCTGTCCTTTTACCATAAGCCAATACTAGCCACAGGCATCTGACTGGAGAGCCCGGAGGATTGACAGGCCTGGCAGTCATTACACGCTGGATTGAATACTAGATTACTCCAAAGTGGCTGAGGGTCAGGGATCAGTGTGTTCCCTTTTGGCACTAAATGACTTTAATATCCTTACTGTATTAGTCAATTACTTTAAAGCTGCTGCTCTCTGAGCTCTCGCTGCCCCCCTGCAGTTTACTGTGGACATTTGAATTGCTCCCATACTTAACCCACACATCTGCTTTTAGCTGTCAAAAGAACAGTGCTATCAGTGGAGCTATTGACAATATGAAAAGAACGGAGATCCTTGCTGGAGATGTCAAGTGCCTCTCTCTTTTGGCTGCTTAGTTTAAAAAAAAATTTTTTTTTAATTCCCTAAATAACTGTTATAAAAGGTGGTCTTCAGAGAAAAGGAATTTAGCTTCAATTAATCTAGTGGCATGTAAAATAAGCAGTAGAACAGAAAGCAGCAGAGTTGATTTTGGTATGCATGTTTGTTTACCATTTAATTTTCAAAACCATCCTCCCTATATATGGTTTTTACTAATTTTGTGTGCTTACACTTTAAAAATATGGTGAAATGAATGTGCACTAGTGCAAGGACCTCTGTCAGAATCTTTATTATATTTGGCAATAGTTCCTGTGATAGTGGGAAATTATGCTGCACATCTCAATTTATGGGTGCAACACAGGGAAGAATTTTATATCACAGTCACTGAACTTTAAAAGGTCTGGTGTGGCGTGGTGTTAAGCCAACATGTCTAGATTAAATGTGGACTAAACTGATTTGAAATTTAAAACTACTTGAAAGTCATGCCTTCAGTGTTTCAGGAAAAGTGATAGGAACCTCACACAAGAGCACATCTGTTGGGTGAACCCTGTGTGTGCGTGTGCACGTGTGCAAGCGTGTGCTATGTGATAGGTACGGGTGTGGATGCAAAAGCTCTTGTGCATGCAGCTTGCTTGCTTGTGAGTGGCTGTAAGAGCACAGGTAAGGCGCAGCCCTAAAATGGTAATAAAGGACATTACAGAGCATTGCTAAGATTTTTAAGGCCTTGTGATACAGTAATAGGAAAATGAGACAGAACTATGCACAAGGTTAACCCACTGTCTTCAGCTGACTATCTTGCTTACACCAGAAACTGGGAAAATCTCTGATTTCCCACTCACAGGCATCTCTTCAATACATTTAATTACTTGGCTAAGTTTCTATTCTTTATTTGGATTGTGAATTGTATTTACATATGAACAGTTCTTCACTAGATAAAATTTAAACGAAAGCACTGTTTTTCTAAAATAATGATTAAATTCAGATAGAGAGCAGGCACACTTGCAAAAATTTAGCGCCATCATACTGTGATTTCAGGGATGGTTCACTGTTGTTGCTAAGAGAAGTTTCTCAGACAGGAAAACATTTCATAAACATTACATCAGCAGAAGTAATATAGTCAATTCAAGTAAAGAAAATGATGTTTTTTTCAAAAAATCACAAGTTTAGATGATTCAAAGTCATTACAGATGCCCTTTTTGTCATCACAGTGACATTTTAAAGGCAACTTACAGGTGAAAAGGTAAACATAAAATTTGAAACTGTTCTGTTTCTAGATAAACATAAAAGTTTTGGCTTGATTGTTGAAGATGACTTCAACCTGAACATAAGGGTCTGAAAGGTACCTTTTAGCCTTCTTAATCCCACAGAACACTTTAAAAATTGTGTCCCTTAATTCAAATATAGTGCTTTTCATTATCTTAGCTTTTATGAGACTATGTCTTATAATTAAGCATGGAATAAACTATATCTACTGGACCTTAATAGCTGATATGACACTTATCATAGGAAAGCAGAGATAGGGAAAAACATGAACATTTCCATAGCATGGACATTTTAAAAAGTACATAAATAGTATTTCCTAGGGAATTCACAACTTTGCTCATTTAGAAGCTAGTTATCAACAGACCTTAAAAACTTGATACCTCTTGGCAACACGCATCATTAACACTTTCCAATCATTTGTGGTTTGTTGTGTATTGGGAATTGAATATTTGGGAGAAAAAAGGTAGCCAGACACAAAAGTGACTGAAGCAGCACTCCTGAAGGTGCAGACAGCAGAAGGTGAAGTGCTCTATCTGCAGCTCGCATCTTCTTTAGCATGAGTCACTTGTAAATATTAACAACTCATAATGCGACAATAACGCTATGAGCAGCACAGACATAGTAAAATCTGATGCCTTGTTTGGAATCCTGCTAGATGATGTTGTGACAGGAGTGTGTCTTAAGAAGCCTCTCTAATCATTTCATTTCCTAAAGTTTATTTTTCCTGTTTCTTATTGCCATTTCTAATAAATAAATTCCTTTGCGATTTGCTGAACGTTTTGCATTGTTTGAAGGCATATAGCTTGCTTTTAGCAGAAAGAACTTCCTCTTTCGTGTTGTCATTGGGGATCGATGGCTGTGTTTAAATTATAATTCCATTGGAATCCTTGCAAAGCAAATCACGTTTTTTTTTTTTTAATGTGGTCCTACCTGCTAGCTAATTTTTAAATAGTTCAAGAATGACCATCATGGTAACATCTGCCAAGTAGAATACTCAGAAATGTCTCACGAAGCACAAAGGTCTGCAGCAGTCTGTCAGGGCAGTGTCTCATTTTCATTTCTCAGATTTCATGATTGCTTCTCTCTAATGTAACTAGGAGGATTTAAATGATCAACCAATGGGGCCGGCTACTCCTTTCTTTCTGACCTAGTGAGTAATGAGGTAGACAAACCCTTAACCCATTATGCCTTTAATTTGTGGAGTGGGAGTGCGGTTAACTTTCATAACACAGAAAATGATGCATGCATTTTATGACTGTAAAATAAAACAGGTAGAATTATAATCAATGGATGTTAAGTACTTATTGGGTTATTACACAAAAAAATACTAATATTCAGGATCTTTGAGGTTTTTCCCATCTCTGATAGTACAAAGCAGGACTATTTTACATTCATATAAATCATTTGTTACTTTCTGATTTTAGAATAAAATTTGCAATTTTTGAAGCACAGAAAATATAGCTCCAGAATTCAACTGGTTTTAAACACAGGTTGTGTTTAAAGAACAACTAAAGTTTACTTTGTAAGTAGTGGAAATAAGGATGAGAGCACTTTTTCAAAACATAACCCTTTTCAAACTAGGTATTTTTGGGGTTTAGACCTAGTTCTTGAGGTTTGAACCTGCCAGCCGCTCCCCAGGTCACCAAGGGCGAGGCGATGGTGTTTTCCATTTGTGCCTGCACATGCAGCTCTATGTGTCTGTTTAATTGTTCTGATATATAGGGATAGAGAGTTTAGGCAAGTATCAACAGAATCATTTGAAATGTCTATTTTCTTTTGAATTTGCTGCATACAGCAACAACAAAAAAGGAAGTCGAGGGAATCTGCTTGTTGTGTCTCATTGTTAAATATGTAAACAAGCCACTGACCTGCTTTGCTTGAGAGTTGGGCTCATAATTTTCAGTCTGAAAACGACATATACAAATAAAGGAACTAAAGCATGGAAAGTAACATAGTTTGGTCTTGTGACTGATGGTAACCTGGTGCTATTGAATTACTGAACTGTGTCTGAGAACTAATGAGAACATTTTCCCAAGGGAATCTCTCTCCAGTGCATTTGGAGAGAACCTCAGGGACCTATTCTGAGCCTGTCACCTGCCCCGTCTCATTGACACGCCACTTCTTTACCACCATTACACTGTGCAACCATTTCACTTCACACCTCACGATTAGAATATTAAAAGGAGTGAATACTACCTGACTTGCTGCAGATAGCAGAGTTGTTTTTTGACACTTAGAATAGAAATTGTCACCAGAATATCACAAAGACACGAGAGTCTCCAACTGAGTAGAACATTCTAAAGCTTAAAGCCATTTTATTTTATAGCTAATGAAAACTTTCAAGCAATTTCTTAATGGTGCCTAATTCATTTACTCAGCGTTATTTAAGGGATGCATATTTTTAACCATTAAAAAAAAATAAATGTACTTTGAAAGCTACAAAAAACAAAAAGAAGAAGAAGAAGATACTGTGTTAAAAAATAAAAAGGAAAAACAACTGTAGTGCCATTCATTACGGCATTAATGTTTCGTTTCATTTGACCTTAGGAATACATGGAGGAGGTACATGCAGATACCAGACAGATATGAAATTTTCTACTGGAAAATAGTTAGGAACATAAATACTATTACAGATGTCTTTCTGTAGCAAAAGAGTGCTATTCTAGAACTAATAATGAAATTCTTAACAAGATTTTCTTACTTTCTGACTGAAGGGAACAGAGAAAAGGACAAAGACAAGACCATCTAAAGTTGTACCACACTATCATAGTCCTTTAAAAAAATCTGTGGCACAATGGATCATCCATTAAGAGACTCTTCTGAAAGCTGGAGGGTGTTCATTGAAATTCCTGCCATTAGATCGGTGCTGATCTGCTACTTTATCCTTTCAAAAGCTTGAGGATCCACTGTATGCTTGGACTTCCATATGGTAAGAAGTGTTATTTCCAATGCTAAGGTTAGGATATTAATTTAAGAGCATCATGTGTTCAAATGAAAAGCCCCTCCTCTGCATATTTTGGGTTGGAATTTATTAGTTTTGCCATCAGAGTTCTCTACTAATTTTGCAAAATTTATTTTTGTTTAATGATTGAAATCCCCATATTGTAGCTACATTTACTTTTCCTCCAAGTTAACTCATCACCGTTCTTCCTAAGAACTGTTCAAGCTCATAAACTCACATGTGCACGTGCAGACTAAGAATTACTGGGGATGAAACTGTATGAAACAACGATCCCCTGAGACGTTCTCCTTCTATAACAAAGTCTCATTTTCCTATAGCCTAAAATTTCCTTGATTGGAATTTGTTGACTCTGGAAAAGAAAATATGATGCTTATTTGGTCACTACGCTTTTTACCATGAAAGTGTGTTTGGAAATTGGTACTGAGAGCATTTTTTTATTCTTGTGTTGACCTTGTGTGTTGGTATTGCCTTTGCAGAAGCACATTGCAGAGAACAACGGATTCAAAGTCAACTCTGAAGTTTTTTCATCTCTATCAGGACACACCCAGAAAGGCTTATTACTCTCACCAAGGTAGGACTTCAAATGTAGCAGGTACAAGGGACAGTGGGGAAAAGCTTACACACTGAATTCTCATGGCACTTACAATGATTATTGTCCATGAAGAAATGTCACACTTGAGTAAAGGCTTATGAAAACATCCATCTAAGGTGATACAATGTGGTGACTTCAGAGAAAAGATGTTAAGTCTGACTCCGTTTCTGCTTCAGTGTTCATTGAGCATCTATGTTTTCGCTCTCTGACACTTTATATCAGAAGCTGAAATTAAACCCAGGTTTATGAATTTCTCTTTCCATTGCAAGAAGACATAAGTTAGACTTTGCCTCTTTTCTTCTATTATTAATTCAAAAAGCATTCTTTTGAAATACACCTATAATGTATTTATCTGAATGTACCTGTTCATTGAATACAATACAAAAAAAAAAAAAAAAGAAAAGAAAGAAAGAACAGAAGGCTCTAATTTCCAGTATAGCATCTGCCTTTAAGGATTCAAGTGTTGTAGTCGCTTTTCCCTGGTGAATTGACTTTAGAATGCCTTACCACACAGGTCTTGAGTGTAAGTAGATGAAACCTTGTGACTCTAGAGTAGTAATGATTCGAAACGCAATGCACATGAGGGAGTTAAACAGAGACTCAATAGAGGCCTAGATGAACTGGCCATTACAAGGGGTTTCCTTCATTTTCTATGCCAGATTCAGAAAATAGCTTCAAACTTTGTCCCAGAGATGAAATCAAAAGTCCATCTCACACACATAAAAAGGACATCTCTATGGATTTAAACCAAACCTGATTATTCAGGAGCAGCTTATTTGGCTCATGGCTAAGTCAAAGTTTGCTACTTCTGGGCATGTTTGACTATAGGGAACTCGCCCTCATTTTCATCCCTCTGCCTGTTCTGAAGGATGTGAAAAACACACAACTTCATTTTTACTCCTGTGGTTTTGAATGGGCTCTTATTTGACTCATCTTCCTTAGATGTGAAAAAAAAAAAAATAAGAAAGCTTTTGCATGCACTGGGATTTGGGGATTTGATAGAATTTCTGCTCTTTAGGCATTTGTAAGGTCTCTGCTTCATTCTTTCAAACCGGTCCTTGATATGTGGATGGAGAGATGGGAGATGCATGAAAGCAGGAATGAGTCCCCACACATAGGACAACTCAGAAGCACAGGGACCACAGATTGCCACTTGGAGCAAACCACTCAGCCGATGGCCTCTCAACAGGTTTGGCTGACCTAAAATGACATCACAGCAGTGGACAGGCCCCCTGGGATGTGGCTCACTGAAATACAGAACCCTACCATAGTATACAATTTTATCCTTTGTACATTCCTAAAAATTACTTCTCTTTTTGTTTTGTTCATATTGCCTCTGAACTGCCCTCAACTCCTTTGTTCCATACATTTTTTAATTTTGATACTAAACTAGTGACACACAATGAGAATTTTGAGGGCAAACAACAAGCAAAAACTAGATGTCTTTATGCCATCCAAGATCCAGATACTGTCGGGCCAATGCCTCTATTTAAAGGAAAACAGAGAAAACCAGTTCTGGCGTGCTGTGCATAGTCAGAAACAACGGCAAGATATTCCATGCTATGTAGAAAACATGTGCACCAGTAGAAAAGGTATGTTAAAACATTAAAAATGCTTTGACTCATGATTGATTTCATGCAAAAAGAATGAACTTAAACCTTTTCTACCATTCAAGTCCTATTATGATAATATTGTAAAAGGGAGAGTCTTGCTTTATGTAGCTAAAGTTTTCTACCTTAGTATTTTATTTCCAGAGTCAAAAAACACAACTGACAGTTTGATTAAGAGTCAATTTCTTTCAGCAAATACTGTAAATTGATACCTGGTTTATATTTCTATTGTTTTGATAATCCATGGTGAACTGATTTCTACCCCGGTAACATTAAAGTGTCATTTGAGAACACAGAGATCTTATTTTCTCATGATCTTTTGCAGTCAAAGAAAAAAAAATCTTTGAGGTGTTTTTGGAGAGGTTTCATTTTGGCTATGTCTATACAATGTCTAAATAAACAGTAAGAGGTTGAAAAGTTCAGATGGTTCCCTTTGTTATTGGTTTTCTAGACACCAAAGTAGAGTTTGACTCAAAACAATATGCAAGTTCAGTCAAAGTAATCTGTCAACTCAGCACAATTAGTCAAAATCTTGTGCACATTGTCAAGGTTTTTTGCTACTCAAAGACTAGCAAATTTGCAAAGAGCTAGACAGTATAGCATTCAAGTTCAGTGCTTAACATACCTCAGTCTAGCATTTTCCCCCTTTGATATTTCTCCATAAAATCTCAGCAGAAATTATAAAAATTAGCAGCCGTTAGAATTTCAGCCGCTGGTTTTTTTTCAAGAAAGTTTAAATTTCTCATTCCTCTCGCTGCTATAAAAATAAGTGATGCTAATTTACCAAGAGTGTTAGACAAGTTAAAGGCAAACTTTGCTTCCAAGGAACTTTGCATCAGTGGGGGAGACAGTCTTTCAGGTGTCCAATAAAAACTATACCAAATCAAAGGGAATTCCATCAAACAGGGATGCCTGCAACATTTTGAAAAATCAGATCAGGACAATGAGCAGGTTACAGAAGAAAGAATATTAGAATCTGGACTTAGAGGGTGAGGATTTCTCAAATGTAGGGGAAAGGTTCAGATTAAACAAACAAAATGAGTCACGTATTAATAGGTGATGTGGCACAAGCAGATGACCGTTTGTGCCAGCGTGGAGTGTGTGACTGCATAACGCTTTTATCAAAGCTGTGGTGGGGCAGTGGACACAATGGAAATCTAGTAAATTATCTAGCAGAGACTCTGAAGCAAGATTTTTTTAACCTTTAATTTTCAGGAAAAAAAAATCCAAGATTAAAGTTAGCAGGGTGTGGTTAGTCAGTTTAATTTCACTCACAGGTATAGTGCGGTATTTGCATGCTGTAACTCACTCACTGGAAAGTCACATTTCTCTCCTTACATTACAGTGAAAAAAATTAGAGTATCATAGCTGCAGAAAAGTACATGGAGTAAAACTTAGTTGTGTCTGACGTCAAAAGAGAAGACAGAAAAGCATGATTCTACTTAATATGTATATAGAATATTTTAATTTTTACAGTAGAGACCAGAAAAATGTGTTTTTCGGGCCTGAGGAGTTTAGGGAGAAATCTTGAAAGCTTCTCACTATTCCCAGCTTGTTTCCTGATTCTTTGTGGCTCTGCTGTGTCCTGGGATCATTTTCTTGGACCTACAGAATCTGCGCTTCAGTGATATGAAAACACAAGGCTACTTCAATTCAGTCTACCTTCTGGGATTCACCAGAAAAACGAGGTAACTAAGCTCAGCCTTGGAATATTAGAACATTGCAAGGTCTGCTTATTTGATTCTAGGCGTGTGTTCATGAAGAGATTGAACTGAATTCTGTTCAAAAGCTCCAGCAAACCATTTTCTCCATCTGGTGTAGGATGGTTTGTTGTGTAGATGGGCACCAGCCCATGTCCCAGATGCTCCACTTCTGATCCAGTGCTCTATTCATGGCCTGGGAAAGCAGTCAAGGACAGCCCAAAGCCTTGGGACCCTGAACCCACGTGGGAAACCCAGAAGAAATGCTATACAAGGCAAATCAATTGAAAAACTGGACACAGGGTTTTAATAAACATTTCTATATAAATGACCAGGATACGGTTGCTTAGATAGTTATAAAAAGTAGCATAAGCTGGTAGGTTATGATCAATAGAATTTGTTTTTCACAATTACTTATGAAGTCAGAAATTCAAAAGATTCAGGTGCCAACGTGGTTGGGTTCAGGGAAAGCACCTCTTCTAAGTCGTAGACTTACCAACTTCTTGTGTCTTCACATGACAGAAAAGAGATGAATTCGCAATCAACCTCTTCCTTTTAAAATCTTAACAATTTTGACTATGGAGTAAAGTGAGATAACTTGATACATACATGCAATGTGTGCCAAGTCAATGTAATTGGTATTTATCACTTCTTTATATTGAGAACTTTTGAACTCTTCTCATTATTTGTAAAACATACAATAAATGGTAAACTAGTCAGCCTTTTCTGCTCAGACCTGTGAACTCACTTCTCTTGCCTAACAGTATTTTGATTCCTGTTACCATTAATTGAAATAATGAGGACACTATGTCCACAACCTAAGGTTATCCCATCGGGGCCAACTCCAAACACTTGAGATTGTGATTAGATCGTTTTTAAGATCTATTTATTTATTTATTTTTATTGGAAAGGCAGATATACAGAGAGGAGCAGAAATAGAGAGAAAGATCTTCACTCTCCAAGCGGCCGCAATGGCTGGAGCTGAGCCAATCTGAAGCCAGGAACCAGGAGATTCTTCTGGGTCTCCCATGCAGGTGCAGGATCCCAAAGCTTTGTGTCATCCTCAACTGCTTTCCCAGGCCACAAGCGGGGAGCTGGATGGGGCTGCCGGGATTAGAACCTGTGCCCATATGGGTACCCGGTGCCTTCAAGGCGAACACTTTAACCACTAGGCTATCGTGCTGGGCCCAAGATTGTAATTAGATTTTGTCATGTATTTGGCGGGGGGAGATAAACATTCAGTTTAAGAGCAGATATATTCATTAGCAGTCATTAGGAAACATGAAAAAAAATTGATCCACAGCGAAAAACTACTTTGAATCCATGCGAACATCTAAAATTCAAAAGAAAGATATTGGCACTTTTTGGCCAAAAACAGGAAAAAAAAAAAAAAGAGTGCCCCTCTGCAATGCTGATGAGATTGTCAATGGTGCAACCACCTTGGAGAGTACTCTGGCCGCCTTTTAAAACAGAAAGCATAGGCTAATGTTGTAGGTGAAAGGATAGGGCTACGGCCTGAAATGCTAGGTTCCCATTTGAGTGTTCTAGTCCCAGCTATACCATCGCTGATCAAGCTCTCTGCTAATGACTGGGAGAGCAGTGGCAGATGGCCCAACTGTTCGTGCCCCTGACGTGTATATGGTACACTCAGCTGAAATCCCAGCCCCCCGGCTCTGGCCTGATCCAGCCACGGCCATTACAGCCAACCAGGGCGTGAATCAGCAGGTGTCAGATCTCTCGCTCACCTGCTCACCCTGTTTCTCTCCATCTTTGTAATCAGTTCAAATAAGTAAACTTGTTTTAAAGTCAGCATATTTTATTCAGGAAGTTATCAATATTTAAGTATATACACAAGAAAAGAAAAAATAGGTTTCTATACAAAAATTTCTACAGGACTTTAGAGCTCACCATTGTTAGTAATATCCTAACAAGTGGAAAGAGCTAATAATCGATTGGTAAGCAAAATGAGGAAGCACATGCAGAACATTACACAGCTATAGAAAAGCACAATGGGTTTATGTGGCAAACACACACACCTTGAAAACATCACACTAAGTGAAAGAAGCTGATCCCTAAGACCACATAGGAATGGCTCCCTTTGCGTAAAGTTGATTCTAAGAAACACACTGAATCCACCTTTCAGATAAACCATTAGGCATTCAAATAATCTGGCTAGGGAGCAGGGAATCCTGCACGATAAATTTTACTTTCACTAATTAAATATGAGTCCAGATAATTTTATACACACTTAATGAGCATTGGCTTTTATTTGCATAGTCTGTTTTGTGAGTTGACTATTTCTGTAATTGATTACTGCATTATTAATTGCAAGAATTATTTCCATAACATTCATTTGATGGAGTTCACTGAAAATGCATTTCCAACTTGCAATTGATCATTTCTGTTCTAAAACTGACTTATATATGAAACTTCAAAATTTTCTTATAGAAATGTATTCACTTCTTTGATTTCTCCCTTTCTTTATATAAAGACCCTTCTGTTGTGAAATCATGTGAACTTGCCTATATTTTTTCTTGTTCTTTTGCAAATTCACATATTATAGACAATTGTTTAAAGAGAATAGGTTAGATACTGCAATATGATGTATTCCTTTCTTGGCACTGAATCATGGCTTAAAAAGTGCCCAATAGTAGTGGCAATTTTTAGTAAATACATCATTAATTTGCTGCCATTGGAAATATAATTAAATAGTAATTTTGGCAGATAACTTATTCTGGTATTGGTATCTCATTATTAACTGTTGCTACTTTATCATGTCTTTTAACACGTAAAAGGCAAACACAGTAACTTTAAATAGTTTTGAGTATGCATGTGCTCATGTGAGTGTGTGTGTGTGTGTGTGTGTGTGTGTGT
The DNA here is from genome assembly GCF_017591425.1 of Ochotona curzoniae. Taxonomy (NCBI): domain Eukaryota; kingdom Metazoa; phylum Chordata; class Mammalia; order Lagomorpha; family Ochotonidae; genus Ochotona; species Ochotona curzoniae. The sequence goes on along the minus strand of NW_024467095.1, from coordinate 7,773,836 downwards.
GTGTGTGTGTGTGTTAGAGAGAGAGAGAACCCACTAAATTCCTTCAACATTATCTGAAAATCCATAGCACAGCCCAGGCGAGGTGACAAAGGCACTCAGCCTGGCTCTGTCTGCCGGTTGGAAGGACCCAGCTGGGTCATCCATTATCTGCTGCTCCCCAGAATCCATGTTAGCAGCGGCGGCAATCGGGAGCCAAGCAGGGAATGGAAACCAGGCACAAAGAGGAATACAGACATCTTACTGTTGAACGAGACAGCCATTCCTTTAAACAAATATCACTTCTAAAGAATTATCTTGGCTTTTCTCACAAATCTAATCTTACATGTGAACTTTGAAATTCTTGGCAAAGTTTCCCCAAAGTTCTTCGATGGAATTTAAGTTGAAACTGTTGAAGTGGAATTGGTCCTCATCGGATTGCTTTCTGAGTAGTACAAACCATATCATGTTTACTCTCACATTATACACTTAGCAGCAATCTTGTTGTCTGTAACTACTAAAAATAATGATAATCTAGCAAATACTAGATTGTAAATAAATTTGTATACATATATCTATATGACCTAACAATGTCGACCCAAGAAAAAAGTATTTGATGCAAATTTTACCCTACTATTTATTTCATATTTTTTTCTTTATTTTTGACATTCTTTACATAGTTAGGACAAAAAGGTTCAAGGGCTACAGGAAAGTGGGTAAGACTATTATTTCCACATCATTTTTCTCATGCATCTGGTGTAAAGAGCAAGATAAAGGGAGAAGCCCGACCCAGTCTCTCACCCACCCCAGGACCCTGACGTGGGGCATGATTCGAGGGTCTTGCTCACGTGGTGTTGATTATTCAACAGGTATGAATTGCTCCCAATCTCGCCATTCCAAGCACAATGAGGTCGCTGAAGAATCCACTGATTGACATAGGCCATCTTAGAGTCTCCATTTGCCCTGTTTTTCACTGCTAACATATGGCTGAGGTGGTTGACTGACTTGTTCTGTCCTCTGTCTTTTCATGGTTTGGGTTCTGACTCGCAGTTCGATTGGGGACCTACTATCTTTTTTAAAAAATTATAATTATTTGGAGGAATGCTTAGTTGTCTTAGTTTCAATTTAGGAAAATACTCATTGAAGTGGTTTTTTTTTTCTCCTCCTTTTTAAATCCTTGTATATGTTTTCCAAGTAAGACTGGAGCATAATTTAATTTTATAATCACTTAAAGATATTACATACTTCTATTAATTCATGGATGAGACCATTTTTCTATTGCATTGATTTAATTTTTATTGTTATATATGAAATTCAATCATTTTAACCTACCAAATTACGAATATTGGTTACCAGATTTAAACATTATTAAATACTTAATTTGTATTTTGTAAACAATTGCATAATTTTTGCATTCAAATTTTATTTCTTGTTTTCTACTGTATAGTTATCATTTTTTTATTATCACATTCACTAGAACTTTCAGAATGATCTTTAATAGTGATAACAGCATTAGATACTTCTATTGTGCAGTTCCTAATTTTAATAAAAATATACCCAATGTTTTTGAAATAAAATAAAAATCTGGATGTTTGCACAATAAAACTTCTTTATTACAAACTTTTAAAATATTAGTCTATGTGGTTTCTCATAGAGGGATTATACATTTCATTAAAATATTTTAAAACATGGCAAAATAAGCATATTTCTTTTTTAGGGAAGATTTATTTTTGTTGAAATGCAGGTTTGCAGAGAGAAGGAAAGACAGAGAGTGAGAGAGGTCACGCCCCACAGGGCCTCAGTGGTCCAATTCCGAGCCGATCCAAAGCCAGGGGCCAGGAGCTTCTTCTGATTCTCCCATACGGGTATAGAGGCATGGACACTTGAGCCATCCTCCTCCGTTCTCCCAGATCTTAAGCCAGGAGCTTGATTAAAACTGGAGCCCCCAGTAAGTGTGTTTCCTTTTGGATTTGATGATATACCAGACAGATACATTCATTTGGATCTGTTATAGCATTATTGGACTAAAAATGATAACATCACAAGCATGGAAACCAGACTCTCTGCTTTTGAAAACCAACCCTGAAACTTACTATCTGTGTAATTTTGTGCATTGCTAAACTTCAGCTCCTTCACCTATTAAATAGTAAGATTACTCTCCTTAGGAGATTGGTTGGAGGCTTGCACAGTGATGGTGGTTTCTTTTTAACATCTCTTTGAATGGTGTCTGTCATGATTTCATAATGCATGTAAGTAGCTTAAGAAGTGAAATTGTGTGGTGTATTCAGGTCCATCCAGATAATCCAGGACCACACAGGCAAAAGCATTTTTCCAGGAAAAGAGTTTACTGACACAGTCCAGAGTTAGGATGTGACATTTGGGGGATGTCTACCAGATTAGCTATACAGGTGTTCTCTCACTCCCTTTATGGTTATGCTTTCTGTGACTTTAGAAACCCATATCCAGCAGTCTTTATATGCATTTAATGGGAAATTCCACAAATAAACAATTTATAAATTTTTAACTGCATGCTGTTCTGTATTGTGTGATGATGTCCCACAACCTTTAACTCTGTCCCTGAGTGTAAATCATTCTTTTGTCCAACATGTCCACCTGGTATCCATTACCTACCTTGGAATCACTTAGGAGCCATCCCCATTACCAGGCTATCAGAACAACTGTGGACCTGCACTATGACAGTGCTTGTACCAAAATGACCTTTATTTTTCTTAATATTCACCTCAAAAGGCAAAAGTTATAATGCTGGTCATTGTAATCTCCCAAACAGAAGCCATAAAATACTTTTTTTGAAAGTTAAAAAAATATATATATGCTCCTGAATTTAAAAAAAAGAGAGAAAAACCATGCACTGGGCTTGTTAAACTCTAAGAATACGTTTGAGAGGGGAAAACTTTTTCCTATAAACTTATTGAAGTATACATTTATAATTGCTTTATATAGTTATTGGTTTAGTTAAATTCTTACTGTGCCTAAGTCATGATTTAAACTGCTTCGTGGGTATGTGCAAGAGGAGAAGGCGTTTGGGTTTCAGTGCTGTCTGTGGTTTGGAGAATAGAGCGGGGTCGTGGCACACATCTCCAGAGGATCATCAGAGACAACACTGCCACCAGCTTGCACGGTTGACGTTTCTCCAGAGCGTGTCATCTTGCAGCGATTGGAGAATTTTGCTTTTCAGTTTATACCGTGATTTCTTATACTTCGTAATTTCCTCCTCTTTTCAGCTCCATTTTCTTATTTATCCAGTGGAGTTAATATTCTTCTCTTATGCTTAACTTTTTCATCTGTCTGAATTTTTGTGTAAGTATATTTTTATATATTCATAAATCCCACTATTCTATTTGAACAACTGATAATTTCAAGTTATACAATCTTCTTGATGTTAGGATTAGATAGCTGAACACCTTTTTTAAAACCTACAAATGACTTTTCTGCTGATTTCTGTTTTTCTTGCATTGGTGCAAAATAATATCTGAAGAACTCTTGCATTTTGAGATTTTTAGGGTTTTCTTTGTCTCAAATAAATAAATTGTTTATATCAATTCATGAAAATCAAATGGTTATTTTTCTGCAAGAGGTAGAATATGATATCTAGCTGTTAATTACTATTATTCATTATAACGTATGTGAGGTTGTTTATATTTGCCTATTTCACATGCTTTAAATAGTGCATTATCTGCCAGAGCTTGGGAAAAGAGGCATAATACTGAAAAGCTAAGATGTTGTTCAGAGATTTTAAAGTTTTAGATAAAAACTACAATTAGTGTAAGTTTTATGTTTATTTATAGGGAGATAAGATTCATTTCCTGTATGTTTACCTCCCATTGCAAGTGTACCTAACAATGTAAGTTTCAGGAAAATTAATGTTTCCATTTAAAACAGTAAATAAGTAAATCTCTTTTAACAAAAATCTGCCCATTTGATCCATCTAGATTTTCATCTATGAGTCTTCTCAACTTTAGAAAAATACCTTGACTCTGCCTATCTATGATGGCATTGAAACCCTCTAGGTAAACAGTGGCACTTAACCATTAAGTATTTAAAAAGTTTGAGAAAGTGCTTAAAAGCAGATAACTGCTGTCCCAGCAAAAGCCTGCTGTTGGTTGTAGTTAGCTAAAGCCTTCTGGACTGCAGCACGGAGCTGGTGCTGAACCCGTGTCTGCAAGTTCTAAACTAAATGAGTTTGATGGTGTCAGCTTAACTGGAGCCAAAATAAACCTACAGTATATGTTTATAGTGTCTGTTTTATACATGTCTGGAGCAGAGGAACTATTGAAGTTGAGTTACTTCTCACCCCTGGAGCGGGTAGTCCTTCAATGTCATGGTAAAGGTTACTGGCAGGTCACCGAGGAAAAGACACCGCCTGATAACAGAAGGCAGTTTCTAAAACTTGTCAGCTTGTCATTTCTACCAAAAAGGAAACTGAAAATGTTTTTGTAACAAAAGCAATATTCTCATACACACTGCCAATCATACAAACATTTATGTACATTTATATGTTCAAGTTTAAAAAACTTATTCTCAATGCATATATAATCAATTATAAATTGTACCTAAACACTACCGTTATATTTGGAAGTTGTTGGGGTTTTTTGTTTGTTGGTTTGCTGGTTTGTTTTTGCTTAGAATTGTATGGACTACCCTGAATAGTGAAAACTTCACTTACGCATCGATGTTCATGTCAATGTTAACAGTGATTTTTATTGGCAGGTGCCGGGAGCTGCTGTATTGAATGTACAGAAACTTAAAAAAAATCTTTCAGGGTATGTCAAGCACATTAATGTATGTAAAATGGTCATTTTTTTAATTTAAAATTCCATTTCTTATTCTGCCTTCTTATCCCTCACTTTTTTAAAGCAAAGTTACCCAATATTGCTTTTCTTTAAATGTAAATTTTATAATGACAAATTACTCAGCTCCATCCTAATTACTACAAACTTGATTTTATTATTCAAGTTCCTGATGTGTACAAATAACAAATATGTGTCCACCTGCAGTATTGATCAACATACTGCTCCGATGTCTACTTGCCGTTGCTATACTGACCTCTGCAGGCTCCTTAAGCTGGGAGCAAATGTTCCCTCTGCGACAAGTGCTGCCAGGCACCGCGGAACGAAACGAAGCAGTCCTTGGTCAGAAAAGACCATTGCACTGCTAAGAGCACTGTTGAGCTTGGATTTTAAAAATTCTTTCTTTGATAACAAACTTGGCCACACATGTGTTTCGAGGAAGGATTTTAAAACCAGAGTTGATCATTCTCTGTTGTAGATACCTGCATGCTGCTGAAAACTCCCCTGTAAAAGTAAACACTTTCCAAGAACATTTTTAAATTTCTAATATAGGAAACTTGCTGATGAGTTAGTTGGAGCAACGATTTACATTTTGAAAAATCTTTCCCTATGAACTCTGTGTGCAATCTCTTTCCATTTTTCCATGTTGCTACATGCTAAATACTTTCGCCTTTAAGTTGGAGAATCATTCGCAGACCCGAACAAGATTACCTGCAAATTCAGATATAAATTTTATAAGTGTTAAATTAGTTTGTTGAAGTAGCCTAACAAAATTTAGTTTTATCAGTTATAACAGTGCATTGCCTTTAAAGCATTAGTCTCGACTTTGTAGCTTAATTCTTTGTAGCTCTCAATAGTTTGAAATTTCTAACATTTATACATGCCCAACTATAACTTTCCAATTAGTCTTTGACACTTCTTTTATACATATATATATATCATGTGTAACTCATGGACCATTCCAGTTGCTTTACAGAGTAATGCCCTGAGCTTTATTTATGTTAGAAACAAAAGCATGTTGAACTGTGGCTCTGTGTATACCTATTTGTGGTTTCACGAATGATGGAATACAGAATACTTAAAAATTTGGGCCTGGAAATGTATTTTTGTCTGGTTTATGTTTTCCCTTGCTTTCTTCACATACGCTAATCTTAGTAACAATTTCATCAGTTTACTACAGCCTCTCAAAATATTTTCCTAAATAGGTATGGAGGATATCCTAGCAGTTTCCAGAACTCCACTAAGTGTTACAATAACTTCTAAAATTAACTTTCATTAATACGTCTTCAAGAACTTAATTGTGCTGGATTCTGTCATCTTTTATCCATGGACAGCCACGCAGACGATGGTCATTCTCCAGTAGTTTATCTCAGCTTCACTGTTGTTGAAAAACTGAACTGCTCCAAGGTTCACATTATAAAACATCACCATTCAGTGCATCTGTTCACAGCTTTTATTATCTCAACCCCAAAAATATTTTAAAATAAAATATTCAGTATAACCATGGCCAAAAAAAAAGTGAGCTCAATGCATGATACTTAAGAAAGTTTAGACAATGAATCAGAAATTTTACATTGGCCAGATATTGAATTTTCTTAAGGTATTATTGTTACCTTTTCTTGTATGCTGCTGTTATAATTGTACAAATTCTCATTCAATAGAAATACACAGTAAACTGGATACTGATTAAATGATACTATGCTTGGAACTCCCTTTAAAGCACTGCTGTGAGCGGCATTAGATTCTAGCAAGGAGTCGTAGATGAAAATATTAGTAAAACATTGTGTTGGAAAATCTAGATGACTGCACGGAGATGCATCATTCTCAATTTTTTGAGTGTTTGAATGTTTCCAGTCGAACTAGAGGTTACTAATTCACAACATCTTCCAGTTACCTCTAAACCATCCTATTAACCCTTAGCCTTTGAAATGATGACAAAAAAAAAGTGCTGCACTACCAAACTAGCTAGCTCCCACGCTCACCCAACACCTTGCTCTCCCTCCTTTTGCTTTATGATCCAGCACCTGATTTTCCAGAAAAACTACTGTGTTCTTTACCAATGAACAAATACAAAGTATTGAGGAAGCTAAAGATCTACTTCTGCTCTCAAGCATTTTCATATGACTTTAATTCTCTTTAAAATGTATTCCAGGATTATGAACAATTATAACGATTGGCTATAAAATCTGCAGCTTTATTAAAATTTGTAACTTTTCAATATGGGAAAAAAACACTGAATGTAAATACTTATTCTAGTAGGTTTTAATGGTAACGTTCCATCTAAAATTGAGTAGAGCTATTAGATTATATTTAGGAAGTCAAATTGTCACAGACACACTTGTATAAATATCAATTGAATTCAGGACAGAAATTTAGCTGCTTTAGGAAGGAATGGCGAAATCTCTGTAATCTCCTGTGTGAAATTTATCTTTATACTGATACTTTCTCATCATGATTGTCAACAAATTAAAAAGGATTGGTTTTATCAGCAAATAAATAACAGAATTTTAAATACAACAGAAGATTGATGTCAACCTCAATGTCCTGGAACTTCCCCTCGCTCCTTTAGCAGCACCACGTGAGGACACACTGCGTCTCTCAGAAAAGCAAACAAGACCATCAGCACTCTAGCAGCAGATCATGTGTCAAGTTCAAACTGCTCCCGAAGTTGGCTTCCAACGCCTTCTTCAACATTATCACAGAGAGCCCATGTATGTATCAAAACAGGGTCCTCCTAAACACCCTCTTCTCTTCTTGGTCAGTTAGGGGCAAGAGGCGATACCAGTAGCAGAAACGTCATAGTATTTATTATCAGCTTATTGCTGCCAAACCCTCTAAAATACATCTTCTGTAATTCTGTAATTCTGCTGTTTTAAGAAATTCTTAGCCACTTTTATTTTGAATTTATCCTGCTAAAATATAGATTTAATGAGAATGACACAGCCACAGTTTGGGATCTCCATATATCAGGATAAAGATGTGAGTCCTACCTGCTATGCTTCCAATCCAGCTTCCTCCTAATTCACCTGGAAAGACAGTGCTTGATGATCCAACTACTTTGGTCAATGCCACCCACACGAGAATCCTGGGTTGAGTTCCGCACTCCTGGCTATGCCCCAGCCCCAGCTTTTGAGGACACTTAAGGAGCATACCTGTAGATGGACAATCTCTTTCTCTCTTTTCTTTCTCTCTCTCTTTCCCACTAAATATGTGTGTATAATATAGAATTGTATATATAATTCTGTCTTCAAATAAATAAATGAAAAATCAGATATTTTTTGTTCAGATGTGTTATTCCTTCTTTCCCTGAATAAACCAAAATCAGGAAGATCTGGATACAGTGTGTTGTCATTGCCATTCTGCAGCTTCTGCAGCTTCTGCACAGAGCCCTTGGAGGCACTCGTTATTGGCAATCATCCACTGACACCCAGGCATTCTGGCCCCTGTCATCCACAATTCTCTTTAGACTAAGTCCAACCCCTTTGGTCTACTGCCTGCACTCAGCAATTTCTTCCGTGTCTCATGGAAAACATAGAAATTCTGATCTTCCTCTCTTGGGTCATCCTGAATCCAAGAGACTTTGAATGGCTAAGTCCAATCTAAACAATGATATTTTTTTTAAGTTGAAAAAGTCAAACAAAACAATTAAAATTAGGGGTTTTTTTACTTATTATTTATTTGAAAGGTAGAGTTAAAGATTGAGAGACAGAGAGGGAGAGGTCTCCCATCCTCTGGTACATTCTCCAAACAACTGCAGTGGACAGGGCTGGGCCAGGCAGAAGCCAGGAGCCAAGAACTTTCTAGTCTCCAGTGTGGGCGCAGGGACCCAAACACCTGAGAATAAAAAGTGGAGCAACTGGGACTTGAACTGACACCCAACGGGATGCCAACATTTCTGGTGGTGACTTAATGTGCTAACAGTGTGGGCCCCTATGGTTACTTTTAATAATATATCTGTATTTTAATTTCAGTGCCAATAGAAAAATTTTAGTTTTGAAAAAAAAATTGAATCCAATAGAAGTATTGTACAAAATCCCAATATTTTATATATACATTTAATTAATTAGTTATTATTTGATGATGCACATACACACACACACACACACACACACACACACCACGCCACACATATCTACAGTGTTAAAGGACCATCACACACACACACAAACTACAGTGTTAAAGGACCAAACCTCAAGTATGCTATTTATCCTGACTACAATGTGCTTCTTTGTCCAGTAAGAGATCAGAGCATCGTTGTGCATATTCAGTCCTAATGGTAATTTAATCCTACCAACACATGTAACCACTTAATTCTTTACCTTATTTTGACTGGGGTCAGAACAGCTTTATGGAGTGATCGAGTTTCTCAGTGCATGAAAAGAAAAGAGAGAGCTGGTCAAGTAGCACTAGAGCAATTTAAAGTGATAATTGTCTTTTGCAAACCAAATAATTATATATGAAGTTCTCCATATTATAAAACTTATAATATTTTTACCTCAAACATTTTTGTAAAAAAAAAAAATTACTCTCACACCCATGAGACCATGTAAGTCAGAACAATATGTCCGGGCTATTTTTTAGCTGATCTGAAATTATTCAGGTGTGTCTAATGGAAAAGTCATAAAAAAATTTCAAACTCTGGGAGACTATGTGATGGGGAATTAAAAGAGTAAGTTTTTTCACATTTATATTTTCAGATTCCTTTTTTTGTCTATCACTTTGTGCTCTGAGATAAAATGCAGAGTGAAATGGAAAATGTCTATGAATCACAAGCCCTGTGCTTTACCCATGCTATTAACCAGTTGTCAAAGTTGCGATGGGACTAATAAGTCTGAGTTTGATTTTCCCTGTGTTTCATTTAAGACATCAGGAGTACAACATTCCTTTTCTCTTTGAGTATAGCAGACTTGACATCTTTGTGATTTTGAATAATAGGAAAGGATCACAATGGAGGAGTAGACATCAGATTTAGACAAAAGTTTAGACAGCTCTGACCCCGACATTAGGTCACGGGAACGAAGAGTGAAAACGAAATGGAGTTGTTGGTGGGCTGAACTAAATGTCGGTTTCAGCTTCAGTTAGTGTCCCCATCTTAGGAAGATAGAACTGGAATAGTTCCATGAGATTCAGAAGCTTTTTAAACATTTGCCTTAAATAAAACAGAAGATGCTATACTTCAATAAACATCATTCACTTTTATAACATGTAATTATAAGTGGCAAATCTGAAGTCCAACTATGTGAATTAAATGTTATGCATTCATTATACCCGTTTTTTTCATCAACAAGTATACAGAAATTGGGTATTACCTGTTCAAATTTGTTTTGGTAAAACTATGTTGCTTGAACAGCATACACACACACACACACACACACAACTCTCAAAGGATGAAAATAGGAGCAGTACTAGTTGGGTTGATGTGAAAATTGGAGAACTATACAACTTGCTTAGATGACAAACTGGGCAAAGCTTCTAGAGAAACCTCAAGATTACATAAAGCCCACTATGCATCAGGTATTGTTCAAAGCACTTTACATGCATTAAGTCAATAATGCTCACACACAATAAAGGAAGCTGGATTCATATCTCTCATGGGGCAGAGAGTCACATAAGGATTAAGTATCTTTCTTCAAAACCCACACTTTTCTATTGGTTGTTCAGCCAAACTAGGACAGCTATCTATTTGAATTTTTTTAAATTCTTTTTCTCTTATAGCCTCATAGTAACTTAATTATTATTTGTAAAAAAATTTGATTTGAAAAATCATTGCATTTTAACTTATCCATGTTTTACATATCTATGTAAATATGTGTATATTGGAATTTCGGAGCAATTTTCTGTTGATTCAGAAGTTGTTGCCCTGCAAGCCAATAGATTGAAGTCATTTTAATGAACCTGAATCTCTATCTTCTGAAATGGACAGCACATTTACAAGAATTTATGGAAAGAATTAGACTAGGGGAAGATGCTGTAATTAGGTGTATAATAAGAGCATCACCATTTGCAATGCATCCTACAGAGGGATAGCCGCCTACCATGATTTAACTAGGATTGGGCAAATGTGCAGCCCTCAGCGCCGTTTATGAATTAATCAGGTGCACAAGCACCTCTTAGGAGCCGTCACAGTGAGTGAGGGAATCTCCTAAGGGACATCATATTAAAACAGTCCTACAAAACTCATTAGTAGAAACTACGTCTTCCTATTTTTAATTTAAATATATAATAGAAAAAGAAACAACCTCTTCCAATCTATCACTGGACTTGAATTAGGGTCATTGGGATGCAGGAATTATTAAAAGTTTTGTTTAGTTTCTGAATAAATGCATATTTTATATCCACACAATTCCAGGATTGAAAGAAATGTGGAAGAACCACTGTGATGAAATGAATAATAATATATAAAACACATATGTCTTACAAATTTGCAAACAGGGGCACATACAAATTGCTCTGTTCAGACTGAAAGTAAGAAACTGAGATGATTAAAATGATCTCCATGCCAATACCAATGTCATTTGACTTTAATCAGTCTTGAAACTGAACCAAAAATTAGGTAAATGTGTGAAAAGTCATTTTTTAAGCTAAGATATTACAGAAATGCTTTTATAGAAATACTTTTTAATGCTCTCAGGCAGAAAAGGTAATATAAAATATCCAATACTGAGTTCAACTTGAAACAAGGGTATACACTTTAGGAGTTATTAACGCCCTGTAAAGTATGTTACATCTGACATTCCCGATGCCTCCGTTATTAAACAGCTACTGGTATGCACTGATTTTCTTATAAAATTTAATAATGATAATGACCTTTCCTTTAGGAATTGGGTTCTCATGCTGAAAACACAGGTAGATATATAAAACTTAATGCCAGACACAGACTGCAGCAGACTGTTGAGTTTTTATAGAGAAAGAACTTGAAATACATTTTTCACCTTGGACTTTGAACATTGGCATGCCATCATGGTCATCAAATGTATATATTTCAGTTTATAGTGAATATAATTAGTGTTCCACTCAATTTATTACCTGATTCATTGTCCCTATGCCCCATTGCATCATTCCAGTGCAGTGATTTGCACACCAGAGAATCCTATTAAAGGGAGAGAAGCTGATGATACACATTTCTTTTCATGTCACTTTGTTCTGTTTGAAAAGTCAGATTGAGCCAAATTTGTATGGCCACACAGAGACTAGTAGTTTGTAGCTATGATGCCACAATCCTTAGCCGTATTCAGAATCCATGGTAGAGGATGAGAATCCAGCTAGGAATTGGATAGCCCTATCATCATTGTTTTATTTTTCTCTGCCTCAAAAAACTTGACAGCACAACTCAACGCTTGACCTTCACGTGTTGACAAAGCCTATTCCTATGAACTTCCGAAGCCCGGGTTCTCTTACCTTGAATGCTGTAAACTCTCTTAGTTTGAGTTATTTCGTATAGCATGAAATTCTGAGTGAATCAAAGCTATATCCTGAATGGTCAGTCCTTCCTAAGAGATTGAGATGATCCTTCATCATGGTGAAATTCACACTCAGAAATATCTTAACACCATATGAAGTTTGTCTTAATAGATTTGCATATAAAACCTTTGCAACTGACAAGCGATGATAAAACTAAGCATTTATTAGTGGAGGTGGTGGAGATGGGAACAAAAGCTGACCACCACAGTGAATAAGCTAAACAAAATTTTTTGAATTGTTGGTTACGACCAGTTGTTGACAATTGATTTCAATATTTGGTGAATGCTACCCAGTAAGAAAGAGGATGAAAATCCGAGATGCTGTCAGTCTGCATATTGTTACAATACTGCTTTAAGTTTTCAAACCTTATGTAATTATTCTGACATTACAGAAACCCCTTTGACTTCATCTTCACAAAGAGCATTCTGAGCACACAACACATTAAAAATCATCTTAATAAGAAAGGCAGACAATGGTGATGTTATATTTTAAAGTCTCTCCTGAAAGGTAGCTTGCTATCTCCAGATAATTCTGCCAGGATTGCTTGTCTCAATTATTTACTTGTTCATTAGTTCTTTTATTCATACAATGTTATTAATAAAAAAAAAAAAAGAAGGAAGCATCCACTGAACAGAAGTCCAGGCTACTGCTTAGACTCACAATTCTGGCAATGAAGAAAGGCAACATGCTAATGAAAGAAAGGATTTTTGTTTTTGTGTTTTAAGATGAGATATGAATAAAAGCAAGAAATTAAGCAAGGGTTAAATTATTATAACTAAAAAGTTAAATTATTTCACTCTTCCATATAAGCGATAACAAAACATAATAAATAACATAATGTCCAATTGAAATTAGTTTGAGCTTTTTTGAAGGGGCATTAGAGACCCACAGTAGGGACTTGCTAACAGTAGCCTCTAGATACAGGCTTCTAGCGCAGCCAGTTGGCAGTGGAGAATGACCCAAGTGCTTGGGTCCAGGCATCCACATGGGAGACCTAAAGAAGCTCCTGGTGCCTGGCTCGCATGTAGCACAGCACTGGCCAGTGTGGGGAGTAAACCAGCAAATGGAAGCTATCTCTCTCTGCCTCTTCTTATCTCTCTGAACTCTCCTTCTCAAATAAACAAAATCTTTCTTTTAAAAAAGAGAGAGAGAGAGAGAAGAGAGAGATGAAAATAGCCCTAGATCTGTAATCCAGTGTTTAAGACGTGTTGGCTATGCCTGGATCAAATAATCCAAGGTGTGTATATGAGTTCCAGCTCCTCCTGTGACTCAAATTTCCCACTAATGTGCACCTTGGTATGTTACTTCAAATATTATGTCAAAATGCTTGGACTGTGCCACACCTGTGGGAAGCTGGATTTTGTACTAGGCTTTCAGCTTCAGCCAGCCTGGTAGAGGCCTGCCAGTTGTGATGTCTGGGCAGTAAACCAGTAAATGAAGGATTTCTTCTTCCTCTACCTTTCAAACAAAACAAAAACAAATAACTTCTAGGATTCTGGTTAAGACACCAATGTGCATTTACAATGAGTTTTATAGAACTGAGGCTTTCAATTCCAGCTGCCAGATAATGCAAACCCTGAAAATTGGCAGCGATGGCTTTTGGGTCAGCTCTGTGGTTGAAGGTAACTAAGAAGCAACCATTGGATAGGAGAGCTCTCTTTGTCCCAGTCTTAAGAATATACCTAAAAATATTCTAATGAAAAACTTACTGTTATACCTTACTATAAAGATTCAAAGAAACATTATCTGTAGAATGTGTACAAACTACAATGAAGATCATTCTCTGGACAGAGAAAGACAAAACGTGAAAGAAGGGAGAAAGATTATATCACACAAATAAAATCATGTCGGTCTTTACAGAAAGGAATGAGGGTTTCCTCTCTTTTTTAGCACAGAAGATGTGAAGTGGGAAGACTGGTGAGATGGTTTGGTTCGGTGACATAGCAAGCTACTCCTTTGCCTGTAGAGCTTGCAACCCACCTGGCCATTGATTCAAGCCCCAGCTGTGGTTGCACCTGTTCTGATTCAGCCCTTTGCTTGTGGCCTGAGAAAACAGTGGAAGATGGCTCAAGACCCCCAAGCCCCTCTACCCACATGGTAAACCCAGACAAAGCCTAAGGTCTGATCAGCTTCAGCTATTGTGGCCATTTGGGTGAGTGAAACAGCTAATGGACGGTCTCTCTCTGGGTCTCTGTTCTCTGCAAAATCTGCCTTTCAAATAAAAACAAATTTTTTTTAAATGATTGGTGAAAAAATTATGAAACTAAAATGAGGTTAACCAGAGACAAGAAAGGGCAAGCAATAGCTCTATGGGTAAGTTCCAGCTATCATGTCCCCCAGAATACACCAGAACTTTCCCAAAGCATTTCAGGAATTATAAATATTCAAGAGATTTGTCCCTACTCAATACACTTTTTTTCTTTCTTTAGTTTTTCTCCTTCGAACTTTTCACTTTTCCTTGACTTTATTTTCTTACTTTCTCCAAGATGAGCACACTAGTAGATAGTGGAAATATGGTCCGAAGAACCACAAAATGTTACATTTCAATGATTAATTCCCCACACATTTATTTAATCAAGCCAGAGTATGTTTTGAGTCTGCTTTGAGTTGCCAGGGGTGAAAGTTTCTCATTATTTATTATTCCCCTTTAGTTACTTTGAAATTTTTGTCTCACTGTGTGTCCTTTGACCTACGTATCCGATTTGCATAAGAGTCCATGAAATTGTCTTTGGCCACCATGACCAGATTGATCCTGAGTATCAAGTGGATAGAATCGTAATTCTCTTGCTAAGACATCAATTCATTTTGAAATTTAAAATTAAACTCATGTAATTTTAGCTTTCAAAAAATTTTAAAGCCCATTTATTTCCATTAATTATGCCCCAAAAATGTTTTCCTCGTAATGGTGATAATGTTGTTTGTTTAAAGCTGAATTATTACTATTATTATAAATTATTAATTTAGGATTACCAAAAAGAAAATGTTCCTATAAGATGTGACAATATTTTAACTATTTCCTATTGGCATTAAAACAACAAAATTTTATCACGTGAAATGAACACACAAAAATGTTAATTCTCTGTGCTTATAAATTTCAGTTTCATTAAAAACCTACCGATTCATTCACTATCTGAGAAAATTAAAGGAAATACAAATGCTTTAATATTTTAAAATCTTCATTAGAGCTTCATGATATACTGAATTATAACAATAATCTTTTTTGCTTTTATAAAGTTTATTATCAAACCCGAGTTAAAATTTTAAACTTTTCTCTACTATCTGCCCAGAACAATCTTTTGCTTGGATTCCATGCTTAACGTGTATACACATTTCATGCCTTACTTTGTTGAGAATTCAGTTAGGCAAGGGAACATTTAACAAGCAGTAAACCATCCTGCAATATGGAAATAAAGTGGAGTTTTTGTTTTTCATCTTTTTCTGTTTTCAGTGTCAGCCCTTACCAGGTGTAACTTGGCGCCCACTTCCCTCCTGTGGTGACCCCAACCTTCTGCCCCTCATCTGTTGGTGCCCGAGATTGGCTTTGTCTGTTCTTAACATTGAAATAGCACCTTAATATTATTAGACAGATTTATTTAATAAAAACCACATTATTTCTAAATGGCATTCACCTCTCAGAAGTTTAAAGAGCTGCCAGAAACTTACCCCAGCACTGACCTTGCTTTCTTTAGTAGAGTACAAGCTCTCAATAAAATCCTCTGACAATCAACAGCAAAAAAAAGCTGCTTGTCTCACCTGAATGTATAATAACAAGGGTAAGTATCCTTGTACTGCTCTATATGGACATATTTATATAAGCACACAGCCTTTTGGGGTTGTTGCCTAGTTCAAAAACACACATTCCAAATGTCCCTTACATTCAAATCCAGCAAGCTATGGTTTGTTTTGATCTGTAAAAAAATGTGCTTGGAGTTTGAATGTATCTGCAGACTTACTTTATGTATTGCATGCAGCTCAATTTTAATGCAAACTGACTTCTCTTTTCTACCTAGTCACTCACAATGGCTGTCAGTCAGCAGGATCTGTGCGTAGACCGGCCCCTGTTAACAGTGGCCGCTCGAGAATAGATTTGCAACCTACTCAGCTGGCTACAGAAAAACTCAGACTGTATTTCAAACCGAAATAGAAAGTTTCTTCCGTGGTAGTTCTCTAATTCCTTACCTTCTCCGCTCACTCGTGCAAACAAGCAATCTAAAGAGAGATGGATATTATAACTTTAGATTTGTAACTAAAAATGTGAATTGTCAACATGAAAGTGTGCATGCTTGCATATGAGGGTGGGGATGTGAATTCCAGGACTCCTTTTCAGGGCCAGTACTGTTGCATTACAGGTAAAGCAGTAGCCATGCCATATGGGGTTTGATTTGAGTCCTGGCAGTGCCACCTCCAGTGCAGCTCCCTGCTAAGTGCTTGAGAAAGCAGCAAAAAGTGTCTCAAATGTTTGGGTCCCTGCACCCATGTAGGAGACCTAGAAAAAGCTCTTGACTCCTGGATCTGAACTGGCCCAGGTCTGGCCATTGTGGCCATTTGTGCAGGGAAACAGAAGACTGTGTGTGTGTGTGTGTGTGTGTGTGTGTGTGTGTGTGTGTGTGTCTAAATAAAAAGTGTATTTTATAAAAAAAAAAAAAACTTTCCTTCAAAGAAATTCTATGAGACATTGTTAACTTTCTTTCAGTGAATGGATTAAACAAGGATTAGGTGGGTGGGTGGCTGGGTAGACAGTGTGTCCTATGGAATTAATCTATTTCATTTGATGACAAGTTAGCTTCAACTGTACATTCTCGCACACCTTTTGACGGTCTACCTTTCAGGATTCAGAACAAAGCACACGTTTACTTTGAAAATGTCCCTATTTCCTCTGAGCCAATGTAGACATCCTTCTAGGGCTCTATATTTTCAGAGCAATGTTTGCCAAGTACCAATAACTGGCTCTTTGATCCTGTGTCCCTACTATACAACCTTGAGCATGTTGAACACCCAAAGTAGAATTAAAAAATGCTACTAAGTGCATTAAATTGAAAATTCATATTCACTAAAAACTTATTTATGTCCTATGCAACTTCTCTGTTATTTTCTTCTTAGCACTCAAGCCAACATAGCCTCTTTCTTCTCTAAATTCTTTGTTGCATGTCCAACTCACTTGTTTTCACTGCTGTGTGGTACAGTTCTCTCTGCCCTTGTATTTTCTACCTAATAAGAATGAAAATTTCTGAAAGGTCAAAGAATCCGACACAGCCCAGAAGCTGGCACATTGCTTGCAGCAACGGTCAGTGCACTGAATAGAGATTTGACGAAGATGAGTTAAGTCTGGTACCCTTCCCTGATATTAAGTGGTTTTAATATTTTCTAACTTAGTCATATCAAATTAAAGTCTTTTGCTTTTTTTATCCTTGATTGCTATTGACACCCAAGCACACAAATAACCAAAGCACTCCTCATCCTGGGAAAAAAAAAAATAATCATTGCTTTTCACCTCACCTCTTGTTTAAAAAGAGAAGTCACACTGTCCCTATTACATTCATTTAACAGAGGCTTCTGATGTGTATTTAAAGTGTTCTATGCATTCAGTTGTTAAAATTACATAAACTAGCCAAACTTTAAGCTGAATAACAGGGAAACATGGGTTGTGATTTATTTTGGAGAAATTGCTATTAGCCTGACTACAAGGCTCATCTTCAAACATGAATCTGGAGGGAAGGTGAGCGGGCTGACCTCAGCCAGGAGTGTTGTGAGCAGATGAAGGCGGTGATGCGAGCTCTCAGGGGTGGGTCAGCTTGGTGACTTTTGACCAGCTCCCAAACACAAGCTGTGACAACACAAGTATTCCTTCATTTTCCTTATTATTTGGATCCTCAGCTCTGATTCACTTTTTTCAAAATTTATTTTGGAGCCAACGGCGAGGGGCAAGTGAAAGGCTACCTGGGGCTGATTGTGATCAGCAGCAGGGTCTCGCATCCGGGAACACGATTGCTCTTGTTCACAAGAGGATGTTTATAATACATCTAAACACACCTGCCAAAGGGTCTTTCAGGAGACTGCAGAGCAAGGGCAGAAAGAAGAACGTAACTTAAAAAAGACACCTTGGTGGTTTAGAAAGTTCTTTAGGGGAAAGTTTTCCTTCTGTGTTGTTCTTTTCCATTCTTTATAAACTACTTTTTATTAGGAATCAGTATATGAAATTACAAACATGCTATTTTTTTCTGTGTTTAAAAAACTGCAGGCAAGGCCTAATTGGTTTCTACCACCTGACTGCATAGTCCTGTTTCATTCTCATTTAGTCATCTCAGACTCCTGGACTTGATTTTTGACCCTTTATTGAATCCTTTGCGGACCAGGGCTAAAAAATAACACTGTCGAAGAGACTCTAGTGCTCCTGGACTCTGACCCTCACTCACTGCGTCATCGTGGGAAGGATATTTACACACTTGGAAGTAGAATGAACAGTAGGACTGGCAAAGGACAGCGACAGGCTCAGTGGTTAAATTCCCCACATTCTTATCCGTGTGCCTGAGATCAAGTCCTACTCCACTGCTGATTTCATTTCCTGCTAATGCACACCACAGGAGGCAGTCGGTAGCAGTGAATTGGCTGTTTCCTTCACACCCACGTGAAGCTCTGGGCTCCTTACTTTGAGCTGACCTAACTCTAGCCGTTGCCAGGTTTTGGTGAGTGGACCAATGAAGAGAAGATACTTCTGTTTTTCTCTTGTTCTTTCAACTAAATAAAAATAAATAAATTAGTAAGCCTGAGAACCACAAGTTACACTTCACGACCATTAGAAAAATATTTGCACCAAAGGATATATCTGTAATAGACAAATGTTCGATTCTCACCATGTGGACACTTGGTTATATATTATTCTTTAGGAAAATCCTGTAGTTTTGCTTTACAAAAGTGAAGATTACGTATCATTCAACACATCATCACAAAGCTCTTTCTATTTGAAGAGGTCAACGTCGAGATATAACTTGTAACCCCACTGAATTCTGTGCCTGGGAACAAAGGGTAATTTCGGCTCTGCAATCCTCAGTGGATATGTAAATTAATCCTGCTGAAATATTCAGAGGCTGATACCAATACAAAGTGAAGTGCAATAATCCGAACGTGCTGTTGCTTTCCCCCGCCACTAATTACTAGCTTTAGGCCTTTTTCACCAATATTTTGCCTCCTTGCTTTTGCAGTATAGACTAAATGGACACCCAACTGTATAAGATCACCATAATTTCTTACTGCAACTTAAAGCATTATCTTGCTTTGATTGGGTGTTTTTTTTTTTTTTTTTTTGCTTCACCTGTGACCAGCGAGAGTCGGTTGGTACAAGTCACAGTTTCCATAGGCTAAATTACTCTTTGCTTTGTGGCAATAAAAATGATTCCAATTCTGGAAAATAATCAAGAGTGATAGGGAAAATCAAAACTAGTACATGTTAGAGGGTACATCCTTCTGCAGATGAACAGGGAATGGCATTATGCATACACTGTCTTACATAAAACTTAATGAAAAGGCGGGGGGCAAGTATTGTGTTTGGCTTACACTTTCTCTCTAAGCCCCTAAAGCAATTGTCCTTCCCTAAGGATGTGTTCCTTTGAGAACCTCTCCTGGGTACTCCACAGCCCTTTCATTCACCATTTGACATATTCATACTTTTGCTTTTCTAGTTTTCTCATTTCCCTCTGTCATGGCCTGGAAATTCCATCTAGAAATTGATACTGACTTTCTAAAACTTTGAAGAACCCATAATGGAAATGAACTGTTCTATGTCTTCAATGCAATGAAGCTAAATGGTGTTTTCACTTTTCATAAAATAATTCTTATCATTGTCAATTCCAGCCAGTCTGCTTTCTCGTTTCCTCCAAGGGCCCAAGATTCATTGGTTACGTGGAAGGGCTAATCCAATTAATATTTAAAATGTTTACTTAGAAGGAAATTTCTCCTCCCATATACAAAGGCTGTGTGTCTTGCCGAAGCTTGCCTGATGGTTATTTCTTTTACCCAGACAGGCTTTCTTTGAGACACTCTACTAGCTTTCTTTAAAAATGATAACAATAATAAAGGATTTCCATGCTTAGTGAGAAAAGCCAGTCCCAAACAAATGCCATATGTTCTCTCTGATAGAAGACAGCTTCTGGGCAAATTACTAGGTAAACATATGTAGCTAATCGAGTATATCCATATACTCTCACAGATCAATGATATAACCGAGACTTGCACACTGAGAAGCGAAGTTGCGTTACAGTAATCTGTATTCCTGAATAAAAGTAGGGTTTCCATTTTGAAACACATGACTGTACTCATACAGTGCTATGCTAGATTTTCTACCTCTAGCTCTACCTAGCACATCAGATACACTTGGCAGAAACTTAATCTTGCAACTGTGCCTAAGGGACTATACTACTGTGATCATTTGGGGAACAATAGTGGTGGTATGGCGGGGAGGGAGGATTGAAAGAGAGAAAAAGAATCCTCATTCTTACAAAGCTTGAAAATATAGCAATAACAAATGGATTCCTGATAAACCCATTTCGCCAACACTGTTAGCAGAGGCAGATTCAGATGCTGACTCAGCTTATTCTTGACCGATACTTTGTGCCACAAGATATTAACATTAAAAGAAAAAAAGTCGTTTTTCTGTTATTGGCTTTTGCAAAACTTCACTATTATTTTTATGCAAAATAATCTCTTTTTATATGTTTCCTACTAAATAAGTGTGACGATGGTAGAGGTGGGTACGCCTACAAAACCCACTGCCGCCCTTACAGTTTCCCCTTTGTCGTGTATCTGACTGTCCTCTTCAACTCAAAGAAATCCAGACTCAATATCTATAGTCACAGTTTCTTAATTATGCATGAGTCTTAGGAATTAAGAGAATCAAAAGAGCAAATTAAATTGGGGGAAGCATTTAAATGCTATTTTAACCTAAAACTTTTGGTATTTATGAAACAATATGTACTAGGATAATAGAATTTCTATCAACAGTGTTAATAAATAGTGTACCTTGAATATGCATGTATTTGGAACTGGTTCCTGTTCGTGCAGACCTTCGCAAACACTGATTCTGGTTCATGTAATGGTGTTCATGTCTCTGTATAGAATGTTCCAGTTCAGTCACAAGTTCCCAGCTTCAGCCTAACTCTTCCTGTGGCAGGCATTTGAGGAACGAACAAGTGGACGGGAGTTTTCCCTTTCCCTGTGTCTCTTACCTAAATTTTAAAAAGAAAAGAAAAGATCCAATAGAAACAATATAGAGACAACCAATTTTTTTAAAAGACCACGTGCCAACTATTTATCTTAACAACTATTTACATATACAATTTACTTTGTATTAAGTATCATGAGTAATCTATATATGATTTAAAGTACATGGAAATGTGCAGAGGTTATATTGAACTATCATGCCGTATTGTGCAAGGCACTTGAACATCCAAAAATTGTGATCTGCACAAGGGGGTCATCTGTAACAATTGAGAAACAACAAGATTATTGAGAAAGCATCTAACACAATTTTTTTAAAGCAAGTTTTTATTTATTTGCTCTTTGAAAACTATGGTGAAAGAGAGAACGCTTCTATTTGCTGATCCACTTCCCATCTTTCACAGCAGTCAGAGTTGGTCCAGACCTAAACAAGGAACCAGGAACTTCATCCTGGTCTTTCACATGGGGAGTTAGGCATAACTACAGAAGAAGTCAGTGTTTTGTGGAGTAGCACAAGTTTTTGAGAAGGGGAATTGGGTTTTATTAATAATTCTACTTACAATACATAATAATTCAGGCTTTTTCTCTTGACAGCCATTTAAAAGATTCATGTGTTAATATGAGAATGCAGTGACACATACACAAAACATTATGCGCAAGAAAGGTATTTGACACAAGGCTACCTTTCGCCTAGCCTAGCCTGTTGTCCTCCATCTTCAGGAAGCATCCCTAGCTCAAAATCTAAAATACTCCAAAATTAAAAATTTTCTGAGCAAAAAGATTATATCACAAATGAAAATTTTTAGATTTGAGATCCTAGAATTGGTTGTGGTAAGAATGTGGGTAGAAGGACTGGTGTTGTGGCACAAGGTGTTAAGCCACTGCTTGTAACATCAAAAGCCAAATTGGTTCTCTGCAGCCAGTGGGAAGCAAGATGGAGGACCTCATCCAGTCGTGCTGTCAGAATTTAAAGAGAATCAGTGGATGGTAGCTATCTCTATGCTTCTCTCTCTTCCTCTTTTTTTTCCTGTATCTTTCCCATTCAAATAAATAAATCTTTTTTAAAATGTAGGCACACTCAAATATGGCAAACATTTACTTGTAATTTGCTTATGAAAACAATTACATAGGGGCTATATAAAATCCAAAAGAATTCAATATTTAAAAATGAATTTCATGTGCAAGATATCTCATTGTGTGTTAGTGGGAGAGTTAGTACAATACAAAGACATTTCAGCTTTTCCACTCTGCAGCAAATATGAATAAAACAAGTATAAACTTTCACTTGTAAGTATTTGTGTAAATGCAAATATTCAACTCTGTTACATAAAGACCTGGATTTTGAACTATATTCACCAATTTAATGGTTTGTTTACCATACTAGATTGTATAGTGAAGGCAGGTTAAATGTTTGAGCAAATCCTCAACTGATTTCTAAAGCAGCTGTACTTTTCATTTTCTACAGCAATAAATGAGAATTTGAGTTGTTTTACATCTTCCACAGCATCTTTAAAACACACCCTTTCTAAGAGATATGAATGATGTTACAATAGTTTTAATGTATGATTCACAAGTAAAAACGAGATCTGAAAGAATGGTCTATGCTCTGCTCTACAAGTTGCTAACTGTCTTTAATATCACACATCTCAGCCTTTCCAAAATTCATGATAATGGGAAATATACTAAGGTAATGTCATTTTTCTTAGAAAATAACCCATTATAGTATTTGAATGCTTATTAGAATCTCAATACTTGCGTGTATAGCTTTTGGCGTAAATATTTACCAGTATTTCTACACATTACTTTGTCTCCAACTAGAAAGAACTCTTTCAAAAGACAGTGAACAAATGATTCCGAGTTTACCTGAAAATCAAACTCTAAAAACCTATTCCACAAATGCATGTAGAGTAAATTGAGAGCATTTAAGTCACAACTTTGCCTTGCCCTTCTTCAAGCTAAATATCACCAGTTACTGAGATCAACCTTGGACAGAAAAGATGACAGAGCAGGAAGTGATAAGGGCATGAAAACATTGGAGAGCATAAGTGGAGATTGAGTGAAATTCTAAAGAAAGTTGGCCAGAAAATGTAAAGTAAAGGATTATGCAAAGTAAATAACCAGGCACAGACAAAAGTACGGAACATCAGACAAATTAAACAATGGGACTATTGAAAAATATGAAGAAGAATCCAACGAGTGATAGGGTGTGAACCAAGATCAGAAATGTATGTTGAACATACCTACACATTTTATTAAACAAATTTCATTTTTGTTGAACAAGTGTTCTTTTCTCGAACAATTTTGTTGGTCTGTAAGTTTGATATTTTTATTAATTAACTATTTTGATTGAGATGTAGAAGGATAGATGAGTAATGTATTATTTGATGTATATTGGAGGTAGGTCTATGGTGATTACTGATTAAATAGTTATTTTTGGAATTTTCTTAGTTTTAAACTCCCAAAGGTTGATAGCAGGAGATGCAATCTGTTAATAGTCATTGATTACTTAAATGTACATTTTGATATCGCCTTGATATTTGTCTCAGGATGGAATAAATGATGTTACTGTGCTCAGATTCAAGAAGAACAGGCTTCTAATCAATTGTTTCCCAATAGGAAAAGAAAAAATACCATCTATCCATTTGTATGATTAATTTGACAACACTTACAAAAATTCAAATATAAAAACCTGACAATATATGACAGAAAAGGGTATTGATTTTAAAGGGTTCACCACTTTCAGAATAATGTGTGTGTGTGTTCCATATAAATATGGAGTGCCGGTGGAATCCACCAACCTCAAGTTGTCCTCTGTTTGAAAAGCAAACTCCAGACTCCATAGACCTTACTGAAGGTCAGACACAGTTATCTGCTCTGAACCAGGCCAATGCTGTCTTCAGCACTGTCCTGTTCCCTCTCCCCGAGGTACCACATTTCTCTCATCCACATTGCTCATTTCTCTAGTGGGATTCACTCAAGTTCAGCTACATTTAGCCGTTGGATCATTGTAAAAACAAAAACAGTACGTGGCTTGTAATAAGCAAGCAATTTGAATTAAAAATTAAATTTACTTTGTATGAATACTGACCTGCAATCTGGGAAAACCTAGATATAAAATCTGGATCTCTACAGTGTTTGAAGAACTGTAAGTGTGGTAGAGCTAATCTTTAGGTATACAAAAGAAAAATACTGCAATTTTTATGTATTTTCAATTTTGCATAATATAAGACAGAATGAAGCTTCCATAATTATTCACGTCTTTATAACAGTTGTGTATGCAATTTATAAAGCATATTTATGTCAGAATGTAAAGTGAAATTTTTTTATTGAAAGCACTCTATGATTAATTCATTTCCAACTATGTATGTTCTAATAACAAATTGCCACAAACTCAATGGCTTAACGCACCACACATATTTTTATCACACAGTTCCAAGGATCATGTATTCTAGCATGTTTTGCTTGTGCCCTTATGTGATGACTCAACTGGAGAGGAATCTGCTTTCAATTTCATTGAAGCATATAGAAAACCTTATTTCCTTGCAGTGAAATGACAAGGTCTCAAGCCCTCCTCACTTTCCTAAAATGATCCCACAGGTGGTTCACAGACAACTGGAGAATTATGTCTCCAGCCTATGAATGCAAAGCCTTATACAAGCAAACATAGTCACAGCGTTGACACTCATCACTCTTGCCATGTCCGCGTATTTACAAGTCACAGCTTCACCCTGTGTTTAAGGAAAGGCATCTGTAATATTTTGGTTCAGAGGAGGTCACTTCAAAAGAATAAAGGATGTTTCTCCAGCTTCAAAACACTAGGACTAATTTTACTTAGAAATGTTGTTAAATTGAATTAGCTTGTAGTAAGCATTGTGGTGCAGCAAGTTCAGCCATTGCTTGGACTATCACCCTTCAGGGAACATCTTCATCCCATATTGGAGTGCTTGTTGGAGTCCCAGTGAAAGTGCTTTCCATCCAGCTTCCTACTAATGTGCCTAGGACAGCAGCAGAAGACAGCCGAGTAATTAAGTCTCTGACATTGGAGATCAGATGGAGTTTTAAATTTCTGACTTTTGCTTGTCTCAGCCCTAAGTGCTGTGATTGTTTGGGAAGTGAAACAGCAAATTCAGGATCTCCTCTCCCACCCCTATAACCTGGTCTGGTCTGGGCTGCACCATGCCTTTGTGTTGCATTCGCTTGCAGGAACTTCATCCTGACGGAGGAGTTTTCAAAGATCCTTTATCAGGTCTTCTCTCAGTGGCAGATTTCACACACTAGTAGCTGCTTTGCCCAGACTGATTTAGGCCACCTCCTGTCCCAGTAGGAACATTGGCCTTGTCCAACCAGCCCACACTCATTCCAGTTCTTACTGTTGAATGTTACAGTGCAGCCACACCTCCTCCTAAAGTTCTCACGTGGTTCAGCAGGAGCCAAGACCTAGCCCAACCCATCTGACACCCATCCTGGCTCTCACAAGCATCAGTGAGTGCTGGAGTCTAGCTGAGTCTGGTATACCCCAGACCCAATCCACACCCATGCACAGGGACACTGGAGCCATGTCCAACCTAGATTCCCCGCCCCATTCTGGTTGTTGCACACACAAACAGGAACAACAACCCAGCCAGGGAATCCCCTTAGTTCCCCTTAGGTCTGTTCCCAGCCCCATGTCTTGCACATGCCAGTTGCTGTGACCTAGCTTGGCATAGCCCATTCACTGTCTTGTGCCATCAGATGCAGCCTAGACAGTCCAGGACTGCCCCCAGTCCTAACTCTCCCTGGCAGGTGCTGCAGCCTAGCCCTGCCCAGTCTGTTCCCATCCCTGGTACATGTAATCTGGTAAGTGTGATAGCCTAGCTCAGCATGGTCCACATTCCAGCCTGGCTCCTGCACATGCCAATGTGCTAAAGTATGGCACGACTCTGCCCAATTCAGTCCCTTCCAGAACCAACCCACACACTTGCCAATGAGTGGAACTACCTCGCCCAGCTTGAGCATCTAAGCCTGCATCACATCCTCATCAGTGGAAGCTATATTCCACCAATGGAGTTTCACAAGTTCCCCTACCAGGCCCACTCCCAGATCCAGATCTCACATTTCAGTGGGTGATAAGCTCCTACGTAGGAGAGCTTGTTCCCTCTGTCCCAGCCTGTGTATGAGCTGGTGGATGTTGCAGTTCAACCCACCACACACCGAATTCTTGGGTGTGCCTGTGGGTTTTGCATCTTGTACCAGTTTGGCCTCTGCTCAACCCTAGTATCCATGAGTGTTGGAGGGTTCCATGGTCATACCTAGTTCTGTACGTCACCACTGGCAGTTCTTGATCAAGCAAACCGTGGAAACTGCAGTTCCACAGGGGTGAACCCACATGCCCTCCACAGCATCTGCCTCAGACCTGCATATTGTTTGGTGTCATGGCCTAACCTAACATTACCCATATCCTGCTTGAATTTTTTTACTGGCAGGTAATTTGATCTAGTCTTGCTTGTTGTTGTTGTGCACTGGTGGGTGGTATTCAGTGTTGGTCAACGCTAGCTAGTCCAATTCAGGTCTCCCACATAGGCTGATGCATCAGTTTGAAAGGTCCTCCAGGTCCCTCTACAAACCACTCGGTCTAAGCACCCTTGACTACTTGGAAGTACAGAGCCTAGTGCCTCAGTAAACATTGCTTACCTGCAACATACTCCCCCAGAGGTTCGTTCACCACATTCTCTGGGCAATCTGCTCTCCATCCTCTGTCATGATATCAGATGTCCTCTGAAGGCCACAATGGACTGCCATATCCTCTGTGTGCATCTTTGTTTGCCACCCAGCACGCCACCTAATCCGCTGAGGAGGCTCAGATCTGCAAAAACAGTAGCAGTACCAATGCAAGTCCCTCAGAGGTCATTGCTCACGTGGACATGAATGCTCATGTTCCCACACGCTCCCACCTATACTATCCACCAGGATCCCCTGCAAGCCCACCACGAGTGCAATGTGGGGTCACCCACTGCACATGGGCTTCAACTGGCACCACTGGCACCGAAGGCCAAGTGACCCCAGCTTCTCCTACCCTGTTGGAGCTCAGGGAACCAGCTCCAACCCAGCATGTGGGTCGAATGGCGCAGGCCAGAAGACCTGGGCCGCTCCCAGAACCCGCCCCACCCCTCAGGACCGTAAACAATAGCTTCTTATAAGAATATTGTCAGAGCATTTCTCATCCTCTTCCTAGGCTAATTAAAAAGTCTGAAAGTGGAAATTCCACATCTTGAGTAAAGCAAAATGGAGACAGAGGAACAATGCCATGTGGTTGAAACACAAAGCAGTAGTCACTGAAAAAGTAGGGATTAGACCTCAACATTTGCAATCCTTTATCCTTTGTTGGTTGCATTAAGTCATACTGTTTCCAATTAACTAGGAGAAATCACTAAGGGAAGAAATGATCTTCAAAATAAAAAATGAAAGCCTTGAGTACTAAAAGCTCCCGGTGAACCATCTGGATGAATATTTCCATCTGGAGAGGAGGCTACTTTTATTTTCAAATTCTCAAGGATGGTCATTAGATCACTTGCCTTCTTCTAACTGTTCATTTAAAAGTCTAGCTCCCCTGGGTCAGAATTCTTAAAAAGAAAGTAGGAATCAGGTTCAGTTTCTGCACAGCTGCTGAAGACCCTGCAGCAACGCCTCTCCGTTCACCCATTATTTGTTTCAATCTGGTCTTGATTCGGTCAAAATAAGAAAACCCAACCCTTTCAGAGTCTTCAGATTCTATTTTAACACTACTTATCTCTATTTATCCAATATAAACCCTGCATTGAGAGGGAAAACAAGTAAGTTAATTCCATTCCATTCATTGTTTTGCCTTCACTGTCATGATAGAGAAAAACGAATGTAAGTGAACACACTGTGTGCCATGTAACACACCTAGGTTTCTAACATACGTAGGACAAAATAGATGATTACAGATGCTATAAGTCGATCACATTGTTAACAACAATGGGTAAAAGCTACTATTGCTTCTGTAGAAAATCTGTCCTTGGTCCTCGATCGCTGGTGTCTGATACCCACAAACTTCTGCTTCTTCTTCATCAGGCAGTTTCTTTTTGCCCTAAGCAAGTGGCATGGTGTGAACTAGGTCATGGGGACACGAGGTATTGAGACAGCTCATAGCTCTGATCACTCAGAAAACCTTGATGCCTAACCTGTTTCCTCTTGTGCAGATAACAGCAATGCAAGATAAGAACAGCATCTGGGTTTGTTGCAGGCAAGTCTCCAGCCTGCTGCTGCCCCACTTGAATCTGTTTTGAACCTTTTCATCATTTAAATTAAAGCAAATGAAAGAATGAGAAAAAGAAGTTTGCCATTTTTCATTCAATCAGTTATCCAAGAACAAAGTGAATTTCTTCACTATTGTAAGGTTCACACAGTGAACACGAAGGGATCTTTTCAGGGCAACAGAGTGTTGGGTAAGCCCTTTGTCATAACAAGAGCACATTTTCAAATAAAAAATGATCTTTAATCCTGACTTAACATAATTTCTAATAAATTCAAACATATATTTGTTCCTCATTGAATTTTAATGTCAGTATTTGGTAAATGAAATGCCAGTAGTTTTCTAATTGATTCTCTGCTGATTTCTTAAAAATCAACTCTATGATACATTCGGGGAGTTGAGTGTAGGGAGTACACACACATTGCATTCTGTCATCTTTTTTAAGTCCCCTGTAATGAATCCTTAATTACATTATTCAAAAGATCCATTATTCAGCATTCATCTCACTGCTAAATGAAAGTCTTTACCTGACATGTGAATGAAATGAGTCTAAATGCTTTCCATGCCACCTAGGGATTCTGAATAGACTTTTAGCTTAATAGCAGCAAAAGGTTTCATTTCTCTTTTAAATGTGAGTGCATTGTTTCTGGACATGGCTCACTGTGCAATAATCTACCTATATGAGTAGGCCCATATCTTCATTGTGTTCTCAGACTTTCCAGAAAAAAAAAAATAAACAAGGTCAAATGGTTGCTGAAAGTAGAAATTCCAACGCAGACTTGATAATCTGTCCAAAGCTGTCAGAACCACAGTGCAACCCCTGGAACAATGCTAACTTCAGATGAAGATACAGAACTTTCTAAAAATTTCTTTCAAACTTTCCCCATTTCGTTTCTTGTCTCAAAAAAGTACTAACTAGTTTCAGGAAGAATTCAAGAAAACCTCCCACTGGAAAACAAAAATGCTGACATTCTCTGTGATACCTGAAAATGAACTAGTTCTCATCTATTGATCAGTTTCCACGTCTAAAAATGGCATTCTGAGAATACAGCTGCCAGGAAAATGAGCTATTTAATAATTTTCATAATAGCTGGTGCTTTGCAGCTCTTGCTAGTTCTATTGAACATAGCAAAATTTTCAGAAACAGTTTTGGTGAAAACAGAGCTCATTTTCTACTGGCAGAAGGCACTGAAATTTAACATCTTTACTTTCCAGTCCCAGACTTTTGGAAAAAAAGTTGGCAACAACATTTATCAAGATGCAACCATTTTCATGTTGTTTTTGTTTTGCTTTGTTTGGAGCTCAGTATGCGTTATTTAGTGTTTTATACAGTATGTGGCACATACTTGAACTCACCACCAGTTCCTTTTCGAGGTGTGGGGAGAATTGTGCAGGAGCATACACAAGCACATGCAATTGTCCACACCTGATAGGACTTCAGATCACTGGATCTAATAGTGAGTTCAGTGCAAAAATATCACTCTTAGGCAAAGCATAAGTTAATAGCTTATGATTCAGAGCTACCTCTTGCAAGATAGCAGAACATATTTCTGTATTAAAAAATGTGCTCCATTTCTTTTCCACTACTGTTTTTGTAACTGCCAATGTCCTTAAAACTGCAGAAAAAAGTTGTTCTGTAATTGCCACATGGAATGAAGAAAAGTCATGGAGAAGAAATTCCAACACAAAATAATTCCAAATATAGTAGAGTCACTGTGTCGTCAAAAGAAAAACATATTTTAATTTTCCTAAACTGACATTTTCATTGAGTGCCTTACACATCGGTGACAGGCACATCTCTTACTTGAGTGCAAAGAAAGGTAGACAGTTATACAGAGCACTCTCACCTGCAGGCTCACGTCCCCAAATGCTCGAACACTACGGATTGGTCACGCTGAGGTCAAGGCTCAGGATGTCCATCTAGGAATCCCAAGTGGGTGACACAGTTCCCAGGACCTTAGTCATTTACCTGTTGCCTCCCAAACAATGTGGCGTTAGCAAGAAGCTGGATGCTGGAGCAGGGACTCAAAATCACTCCTTGACAGGATGTGGGTATTTTTAACTGACAGTTTAACCCTGTGCCACAAATCTGCCCAGATTATACATCTTTAAAAGGATGCAGACGGGGGGGGGGGGCGGCCCAGCACAGTAGCCTAGCGGCTAAAGTCCTCACCTTGAACGCACCAGTTGTAATCCCAGCATCCCCACTTCCCATCCAGCTCCCTGCTTGTGGCCTGGGAAGGCAGTCAAGGATGGCCCAAAGCTTTGGCACCATGTACCTGCTTGGGAGACCCAGAAGAGGTTTCAGGCTCCTTGCTTCGGATCGGCTCAGCTCCGGCCATTGCGGTCACTTGGGGAGTGAATCATCAGAAGGAAGATCTACCTCTCTGTCTCTCTTCCTCTCTGTATATTTGACTTTCCAATAAATAAATAAATCTTGGGAAAAAATTACTAATTAAATGGTATCCATAATACACTAAGAAGAAAGAAGTGTCAAAAAATAAATAAAAGGACTATGGATAATTTGTGTCTGTCTCAGTTTTGATTAATTTGCAATTATTACATCAATAGAAGGCCGAATCTTGAAACGTATTTCTGATCAGCCAAGGGTGACGCTCAGGGAACAGTAGTCAAGTCACGCCCGGTTCCAACACCTACATCACTGCAGAGTAGCGAAAGGACTCAAACATCCTTTACAACTGGCCCAAAGCTTTGCCCTGTTTGCTAGAAGAGATCGCCCACCATGATCTGTTTAGGCAAGACAATGCTTATCTGCTGTAAATGAACAAATAATCCCTTCTTTAGAAAGTGAAGGAACTGTGGAAATTCATGCTAATCTATCCGTCTATTAGGTGGGACGTGAGAACTCGGCTAACGGGACTTGAACTTCCCCAGGAGGAAGGAGCATCCATGTCTGAGGACCCTCCTCGACTCGCCAGTGTCCAAAGCCTCAGAGCTAGCAGCTAAGTTAATGAGTGTAAGATACTTCGGTGTCCATCAAACGAGAGAACTAGAAATCATGTGAGTCAAACCTAAGGATCAAATCCAGTTCCTAACTTAGGAGGCGTGCCCCCACAGCCTGGCTAGACAGTTTTATGTCCTGCTGCCCACCCGCCCATTCCGACACAGGTGGAAATAGAGGACCTTGTCATAAAAGAAGCAGACGCAGAACCTGCCAATCTTTCACACACGACGTGTGCACTTTTTGAAAATTAAAGGTGTGTAGGGGGAAATTGAGGCTGTGTAAGTTAAGAGGGCTGAGGGAGTGAGGAGCCCCTTGCTTGGTGTCTGGCCCTTTACAAGTCTCTGTACAATCAGTTTTTCATACGCGTTGCAACAATCAGAATTTGTCTCTGCCATTCCTGCCAGGAAAAAAAAAAGGCAATGGAGGTGAAGCTTATGAATAATATTTAAAAGTAAAGGGAGCAACAGTTCTTTATTTTTTTTATAGCTGTAAAAGTCTGATATTGTATGACAACTCTCCCAGCACCCGCTTTGCTTTCCCTTGTGCCATCATAAACACCAATTATTGTTTACCAGATGAAACTTGCTATTTTTGAAATGCCATTTGATTATTTTTAAATGATGTTCATTTGTAACTCCCTGGACCATTCATAGGTGTCTCTCTCTGAGCCCTTTTTTAAAACAGGCAAGTCATAAAACTATAATACATTGTGTTTTCTGTGTGACAATTTCCTTTATTTTTAAGCAATCTGTGTCGTACTTTCGCCTTTTATGCAAGTCCTCCATAGAGAACCAGCAGGGTAAACTTTTCTCTGCTTACAATGATAAACAAGATGAAGAAAGAAAATGAAACTGCTGTGATAAAGGGCATGGCTTCGCAAGGGTGATTAGTATTTCTTCCTTTGTTTGAAATAATAGCACTTTTCTGTTTGTCACTTTTTATTTCAATTAAACAATCCTTAGTGTTTCATACATAGGAAGGTTTCTTCTTTTTCTTTCTTTCTTTCTTCTTTTTTTTTTCTGCCGGTAGAGAACACACGTTTGCACTCCCTCTCCATTTGTTAATAGTTGCTGTAACATGTTTACTGCCAGCAGACTAATGTCAAAACCTGCTACCTATTCTTGTTAGTGAACATTCCGGATGAACGTTACTCTGAGCAGTGGTAAATAGTTTCACAATTACAAATAGCCTAAGTGCATTTAGCTGATTCTCTAGACAGTTTCTTCATTTTTCCTGACACTCCCTGTAGCCAGAGCAAGCGTTTCAATTTTTGTCGTTCTCCTGCTGTTTATTTGAAATGTTGATCAACCCTAAGGTTGGAGTACCAGTGTCTCACAATCATAAACGTGTTAACAGACATGTATACTGGAGGCAAGCTTTCAACTTTAAACTTAGCATCCTGAGTAGCTATAAAGGCACGCACTCAAAACCACCTAACCTTTTTAGCTGGTTAAAAAAATCTAATCCTCTTGGTTATTAGACGACCTTTGAAGTGAAATGCAGAAACCCAGCGTTTCTGCCTGTTTTTAAATTCTTCCTTGACTATTGACTCACAGGGCAGCCTGGCGAGCACAGATTACTCTACTTGAACTTTGCTCCGGTCAGGACATTTTAAGGCTTATAAATCTTGAATCCATCTAAGTTCACCTTAAATTAGCCTTGCAAAAACACACGCCAAACTCCTGTTGTCAGTCGGGTGGCTCCAAGCCAGATGCCCCTCTAGAGCCAAAACATGGATTAATTGTCATCTCTTTCTATTTCTCCCTCGCTCTCTCTTGACTTAGACACAATTTTAAGGACAAGACAATATGCAAACTCATTTGATACACAGAATATATATGAGTGAATAATGATCCTGTTATCAGATACGTTTAATATTTAAAATCCATGTGATGAAAACAGAGACACAGGCAGCCTGGTTGTGTATACAGTAATGCCATCTCCTGCACAAGGGACCTGGGGCTGTGCCAACAAGGCATGCCAAGGTACAACAGATTTTTCAATTTTCCAGCAAATAGAAACAAAATACTGGTTTCAGAAGGTGTATTCAACAAACACTTCTCAATGTGTTTCTGATTTGTGGTCGGAATGTTTTTACTGCTGGTGCCCTGCACTTTAGAGACATTTATTTCCTAAAAGAAAGATTCCTTTCTATAAACCTCAACTGTCTGTTTTTCAAAGCAATTTAAAATCAAACACACAAATAAAATTCTGAACATATGGAAACCTTCATATAAGGCCTTACGTATTCAGAGTTAAAATTGTTTTATAAACTGTAATGCTTTGCAGATGAAAACACAGAGAGGGTGACTGTTTTTAGCACTAATGCTTCTTGACAGCGTTAAACCTTGTTTTAGTAATTGACATCAAAATGTTTGGTGGTTTTAAATGGACCATTAATAAAAATGGCATGTTTTAAGTTTTTTAGAAATTGTGCTTAATACTGCGAAGTGGGATAAGATTGCAAGTGTAATAAGGTGTTCTTACTATTAAAAAAAAATGCTTAAACCAAACAACCTTGGTTCTCCTCCCCTGCTCCTTGTCTCAGAGGACTTCTGATACTCAAAGGGAGGGACATTTCCTCCTCATTCCTGCTCAGACACTCCAGGAAAACTTGCCCTTCACAGCACCCGCTTTGAGAAAAATACTAAACCAAAACCAAGCCAAACCAAAACAAAAAAGTCATCATCTTATACCATGAGCACTCTAGATGGCTGTTAAACCTAGTTGGATCCCATGAGACCTTAATAAATGGACTCAAAAGTCTCTGGAATGAAGAATAAATCCAGAGACACAAATTTTAGTGCTGATATAGAATACCCTCAAAACTGGAATGGCCAGAGCTGTTGTGGAACCCCCAAAAGTGGATCTGCTTGCCTGAAGCACAGACAGCCAATCACTAATAATAGAAAGCAGGTGTTTCTTACAGAGTAGAGCACAGAGCCAGGCAATATCAATTCCCAGGTTCCCAGGACAGTCAAGGGTAGATGTCCCTCTGGATTGAAGATGGGGTAGAGAACCTGTTCCAGGTGTGTCCATATCCTAGGCTGGTTGGCACTGAAGTGATTTTTACCAAATTGCTCATTGACACCATATTCTTTAGAAAAAATTAAGATAATGAAGACAGCTTCAATTAGTCTGGGGACTACATGCTGGGCATAACTGCATTTTGCCTCAGACCTGGAGTTCCTAGCAAAGAAATGCAAGGAAGCAAGACAACATCAAGATATTATCTATAAAGGAAATACATGGTCTTAAGAGGCTGGAGAGCAGGAGCCTCGTAGGGCAGCTGCACCATTTCTTCCATTCAAAGTCATTTTCAGTAGGAGGTTGGTTTGCAATCATTAAAACAGGGCGAGAAACTTTAGACCAAGGGATTGAAGCCAAGAAACCCTGGGAGACTTGGCTCTGATGGTTCCTAACACCTACCTCCAAGGCACAGGGAGGCTCAATTTCAGTACCACCTCTGTCGTCAAAAATATTGCATCTATAAAGTCTCTTAAAATTCTCATTCACCCATCCTCAGATCCCACAGAAATGGAATAACAATATTTATTCTGCCAAACTAGAAAAACTACTTGTACAAACTCATAAAATCCTATGTGTGAAAAACAGGATTTTTTCCTTTGCAGAAAGAAAAAGATCATTCAATTCCAGTATATCCAGCAAATGCTTATGACTACCCACTAAGCGTCATCCTCAAAGTGTGGGAGAAAAGTGTGGGATGTGAATGTTAGGAATCTTTATCCTGTGGGCAGTCAGAAAAATGAATCAGATAAAACAAGAAAATGTAACGAAGTTGGGGTGGGAAAACCATTTGGTTCAGGCAATTCAATTTGAGAAAGTGAAATGCTTCTATTTCTAATGATCCAACACTGAAAGTTGAAGACATAATGGGTGGTAAGCAGGAATGTATATGATTAACATTATGGCATGTAAGGGAACAATTGAAATGGTTATGGGGCCAGTGCAGTAAGGTAGCATGCAAATACTCTATTTGCAACATCAACATCCCATATGGGGGCATTAGTTCTAATCCTGGCTATTCCACTTCCAATCCAGGTTCCTGCAGCTGGCCTGGAATAGCAGCAGAAGATGATCCAAGGTCTTGGGTCCCTGCAGGACGTGAGAGTCCCAGAAGAAGCCCCTCATTCCCAGCTTTGGACCAAGCCAGTTGTAGCCATTGTGGCCACTTGAGGAGTGAATCGGTGAGTGGAAGATTCTCTCTCTCTCTCTCTCTCTCTCTCTCTCTCTCTCTCTCTCCCTCCATAGCTCTGTCTCTGTCTCTGTCTCTTTGCAACGCTAACTTTTAAGTAAAATTAAAAGGAAGAAATCTCAATTGGGACATCTGCATCCTGAAATAGAATGCCTGGGGTCAATTCTCATCTCTGGTTCCTTATTTGAGGTGCCTATTAACGCAGGCCCACCTATGACTGCTCAAGCAGTTGGATCCCTGACACCCACACCAGATACTTGCATTGATTTCATGGTTCCTTTCCGCTAGCTTAGGCTTGACCTATTCCTAACTATAATGTGTTTTTGGGGTGTAAATCAGTTGGGTTGGAACTTGTTTCCTCTCAAATAAAATGCATACATAGAAATTTATTTAAAAAAACAAAAGAAACAAAGAAAAAATAAGCTTACAAATAAATATATTGCTTTGTTTTTGTTTTGTTTTATGGCATGTTTAGGCAGCCGAAAATGAAACAGCAGATTTGAGCCTTCAGAGGAGATGCAGAGCTTGGGAGCAGAAGTCTTAGAAGGAAAACAATGCATTGTATATATGTACACACACACACACACACACACACACACACACACACTGGTACCTATATACAGATCTTTTCATTATATATATGACTCTTTAGCTACACCTGAAGAAATGTGACATGCTTCCCTCTGTGATACAAGGATTCATTTTCCAAGCCAATCCTCATGTACTAAGCTTTCATCTTTTTCTAGCTCTTCTGGGTTTGTTTCTTGACATTAGCAACAAGTATTGGCAAATAGGACATTAGGTAGAGGCAACAGCCATATAAGCCTCTAAACAGAAAACAGATACACCTTACCTTCCTAAAGCCATAGTCATGGATACTTTGAGCAAACACTGAGAGACTACACACAGATAATATTAAAATGTTTTCTCTTTACAACCCTCAGTCCCTGAGTGGAACTGTAGCAAAATATCCATTTATTTCTTTTTAAGGATTTATTTTATTTATTTACTTACTTACTTACTTACTTATTGCAAAGGCAGATTTACAGGGAGAAGGAGAGACAGAGAGAAAGACCTGCCGTCTACTGGTTCACATCCCAAGTGGCTGCAACAGCCAGAGTCAATCCACTAAGAGACTTCTTGGAAATGACTCAGTAATGCATAAGAAACTTAAGTCCGCCCAAACCAAACCTTTCCTTCTTTTTCTCACAAATATGAAATATTAGCAGATAAAAGAGATGTGAAATCCAAGGTCAAAAAGTTATAATCTTTAATTTGGCAAGAAACATTAAAGTTGAAAAACAAACTTTCCTTTCATACAAACCTGACATTTCTTGTAGTTTCAGAGATTCTTATAGATAAAATCATAATTATGATGAATGCATACTTGCTAAACTTAAGACAACTAGTAACTGTCCTTTATTATGGAATTCAACATATGTGTTTGAATTTTGGATCTGATGTTTATTAATAATGCAGCATTTTGTGCAGTATATTAGTGTTCTGATTTCCTCTATTCTCATATGCACGTAAGAATAATAACACACAGCAGCCACACTGTTTTAAAGATCAAAGAGAATAGCCTGTGTAAAGGCGTTTTGTGAACCCTAAGGGATGTTATTTGAAATGCTATTCTTGCAATTGTTATTATTTTTTTATTTACCCCAAGGAATTTTTCCTTCTGAAATTGTTAGACAAAGTTTCTCTTCGAGTCTCCCCTGGGATTTATGACTCAGTAGTCATCAACCTTTTGCCACATTGTGTTGTGAACACAATTTGGTACAAAAAAAATGTCATGAAATCAAGTTTTTTTCCATTTATGGCAAACTACCTGTGCTTTACTCCTCACTGTGTATTTTTTTAAGCAGATCCTAAAAATCATTGATCATTGTGGCTTGCAGCATCAAGGACTGTACTGCAAGAGGGTCAATGTTTCTGATACCTCCTCCTCCACGCCCAAGCTCAAGGAAGGCCTCATGAACAGAATCAACTTGGAAATGTTGTGCAATTGAACATCTTCACCCACAATGGCAAACAAAAGTACATGTTCATGGAATAAAGCTCACGTTGAAAGCTGTGCCTTTAGATGGGGCAGTTTAAGATTAAAGATGCAAGTACCCCAAGAGAAAGTTGATTCCTCTTTATCTGGAGTATGCAGTGGGTAGATATGTTGCAACACTTCTCTGAAGCTCAGCCATCTAAAGGCTATGGGCACATGACATTCCCAGGGCTAATTTTTGTAAATGGTCTTTACCCAGCCCTCAATAGGCTAGCACAAATTGTTTGGGCAAATAATTTTGGTAGTTAGATTTTAAAAGTTGTGCTTGAGGATATTATTCAATGCACATGATTCAGAGACCTGCTATATTCTTATAGATGAACTCTATAATGGAAACTTAAGCACAAAATATAATTAATTGAAACTATTTTAAAAAGGAAAATAGTGTGGCTATTTTGCTTCCTTCTCACAAATTCTTGAAAACCTTGAAGGGTTAGCCATCTTCTTGAAGTTTTCATCTGAAAAAATAAGAGACAGGCTGGAACTTAGAAACAGTTGATGATGTGTCAGATGCTCTCAAATCTTCATGTCTATCATCAGTATTTGCAAAAGCTTCGTATATGGACACAAGTGACCTATCACTACTACTTTATTTCTGTGAATTTTTACATTTTTAACTCATCTTTCTTACTATATATAGCAACAGATGAGGGTCTTCAAAAATTTCATGGAGAAAGCATAGTAAAATAAAACTAGGCATGGCTAACAACTGTTTTTTGCATGAAAAATAAGCTCATCTCTTATTCTCATTGGCTTTGGGGCTTATATTCATAAAACACCAAAACCTAACTAGAAGATCTGGAGTGATTGAATAGGCGGGAGAGAATGCCTCCCTCTTCCCAGACACGTGAACAGAGGACCAATGGGAATGTTCTCCAACAGCTGAAGAGCCATGGTTCTAGTCACGTCTTTCAATATACCCATTTGAGCATCAACTTAATACAGCCACCAGTATGCTTCTTCCTCAATGCTAATACTATAAAATGGAATTTCTCAATCCACATTTAATTGTGATATTTCCTTTGTTTGTGTTTTTTTTTATCTTTTCTAAAGCTCTGTAAGTGGTGTTCCTGAAGTATAAGTAGCTGATTGACAGATTATTTTACAACTAGTACTTACTATTCCTTTCTATTAAGAGCTGAGTGGCTTTTAAAGTAAAAACAATAGGGTGAAAGGGGGGTCTTTGATTCACTTATTTCAAATGGAAAATTGGAGAGAAAAATGTTATAAAGTCGGTGATTTTGAGAGTACATGCATTTCTTGCATCCTATATTAATTGACAGTCATAAATTGTAACAAGTGGACAATACAAAAGGGAAAAAGTAAAGCTATCTAAGGAATTTCAAAGGTAGTGTGCAGTAGGTAATAATTGAGCGTTTCTTCAATCTTACATATTTAAATAGAACACTAAAATAAGTGGTATGTGGGGATTTTGACTGCAGCGTGTATTTTAGGAATCTGTGGGAACTAGTGCATATGCAAAAAGCAGGTGCTACCTGAACGATTACTTGTAATGTGGTGATAGTTAGAGAAAAGTTCAGGGTATCTTTTGTTCACCACTTTTCTGTTTGATACATGCATTTGAAGAAATTTCTTAGGGTAAGCGAGGAGCCGGTTATAGCAAATTGAGTCTTACTTTTGCTCCAATACAGATAAACAGAAAATAATAGCCATGACCATGTCGAGCAAGTAGACAAGCATGGGACATCACTATATACAAGCATTATTTATTTTTAATGTCATTCAAGCTGTTAGTTTTCAACTCATGCTGTGAGTATCTCTCAGCAGCTTTTGGGGGATGCACGATTAATTTTAGACTGAGGAGAATGATTTACAGCTTCAGATTTAGGTGATATTGCTGAGCTCTCAATCTGAGGGAAGTTGTGTGTTTGGCCTAGAAAGAGGAGCATGTTGCAATAAGAAAGGCCCTGCAGCGATGCCAGTGCTGCCATATAGCAAGTGGCAAAGCTTCAGCAAGTCTGCACCCAAGGAGAGACTGCATGGGAGGAAAAGACAGTGCCCATTATGCACCTGAATCAAAATCAAGTTGATGACTGGGAGTGATTGATGAATGCAAGTGAATGCCGAAATCACATTTATCTAGCAAGCAGGGGTTGGGGAAAGTGACTTACCTTAGGAAGTTTCAAACTATAACTCCATGGCTAATTTTTAAACAGTGGAAAGCATTTAGACTAGCCAATTTCTGACAGCTCTCCCAGTGACCACCCTTGCTTTGAGCTGTCACAGGAACTTTTTTGGAGGCACTTACCTGCTCGGAGTCCCTGTCATCTTGCAGCACAGCTTCATCGTTCTCTCTACATTTGTTTTTGACATCCTCTGCTCCCTGGTACTTGTCTTTGCATATCCTTCTCTGGTATCTTGTCTTTTCACAGTCCTGCCCAACTTTTCCTGATCAATAAGCCTCTTCAGCCTTTGCCCCAGGTTCTGTGATGTTACTGTGTCTCTGTAAGAGGCTTCACATTGGCTAGGTAGGTTCATAGTTCATCATTAGGGAATCTTCTTTTTTTCCTAGTAAGCTTTGTTTTCTCTGGTTTGTTTTTTAAAGATTCATTTCTTTTCATTGGAAGGCAGGTTTTACAGAGAAGGGGAGTTAGAAAAGATCCTCCATCAACTGGTTCACTCCCCAAGTGGCCACAACAGCTGGAGCTGAGCTGATCCAAAGCCAGGAGTTAGGAGCCTCCTCCAGTTCCCCCACGCAGGGGGGATAACAATCTCAGCAAATTATAACTGACATTGAGTGTTCATGGAAGAAATACTTTGTAAAATGATACCAATATTTTATAAAATTGTTCCACAGTTTTCAATGAAATTAAATGTATGCCTATTTAATTTTTTGAAATATTTATTTATTTTACTTGAAAATCAAAATTACAGAAACAGACACAGAGAGAGAGCCAGAGATCTTTTTTTTAACTCAATTTCATTTTTTTAAAGATTTATTTTTTTTTTATTGGAAAGGCAGATATACAGAGAGGAAGAGAGACAGAGAAGATCTTCCGTCCAATGATTTACTCCCCAAGCAGCTGCAAAGGCTGGTGCTGAGCCAATCCAAAGCCTGGAGCTCTTCCGGGTCTCCCACACAGGTGCAGGGTCCCAAGGCTTTGGGCCATCCTTGACTGCTTTCCCAGGCCACGAGCAGGGAGCTGGTGGTAAGTGCAGCTGCCAGGATTAGAACCGGTGCCCATATGGGATCCCGGCGCGTTCAAGGTGAGGACCTTAACCATTACGCTATCGCACCAGGCCCAGGAGCGAGAGATCTTAAATCCCTGGCTTGCTCCCTGAATGTCTGCAATGGCCAGAACTACGCTGGTCAGAACCTGGGGTCAGGAGCTTCCTCTAGGTCTTCCACATGGATGCAAGTACTCAAAGCCTTGGGCAATCCTCCGTTGCTTTCCTAAGGCCATTGGAGGGGAGTTAAGTGCAGCAGTCAGGACTAGAACCTGTATCCATATGAGAAGCCAACACTGAGGCGGGTGATTAATCTGTTATGCTATCATGCTGGCCCTAACATATACCTATTTCATGATGCAGTAAGTCTTTTCCTTGGCATTTACAAAGAAAATTCGTAGAAGTTTTATTCATTACACACACGCATACACAAACTGGTAACAATCAAAATATCATCCAATAGGACAATGAATAAACAAGTAGCAGATACATATTGCAGTGTGAATGAATCCCCACTTATGCAGACGTAAATCAGGATATAATGCCTATTCTTGTTGGTATGAGATTCAGGAACAGGCAAAATGAATCAGCAATGAAAGAAGTTGAGAAAGAGCCTTCTCATGGAGAGATATTACTATATAGGAAGTAATATTAATGACATTGCTAGGGCAAGGAAACATACTAGAGTTGTTCTTGGTGATGACTGTTTGAGGGCAATACTGAAGTCTTTCAAGCCATCCACTTGAAAATTATGTACTTTTCTGAAAGAAAAGTGTACACTATTTTAAAAGAACTAAAAGGAAGAATAAAAGAAGTTTTGATAGAGCTTATGTGTGAAAGTAAGACAGACGTGGATTCAGAATCATAACTTTCAGTCTATAATCCTACAATGTTGAGCATGTTTTGCATTCTCTTTCTGCTTCAGTTTCTCAACTATAAAACAGGGAAATACTACATGCCTCTCAGGTGTTATTGCCCGGATTAAACTAATAGTAGTAAATCACTTACTTCCTTTCATGTCCCTCCTTCCCTCACTATTAGCAGAGATATGATTCCTAGTTGATTATTTTTTACTACGTCACGCAATGCAGTCATGTGTTCTCCACTGTGGAACATTCAGGCTGCTATAAATTAAAGAGTAAAAAGTAATCTATTAGGAACTGCTTAGAATGACATATTCCAACATTATTATTAGATCAAAGAGCTATACTGTCCCACACCCAAGGATTTTGGGGGAGGAATTAGTATGTCAACACAGTATTCGCTTTTACGGAAATCTTGAGAAATAAAGTGTAGTGCATCTCTCCTGAATAAAATTTGGGAGCGCCCTGTCGTACATTCCAGAAGAGTTAGGCTCAGGGTGAGTTTTTAGGATACAGCTACAACTGTTAGAGTAAGGTAGTTCATTACATTATTTGTATTAGCACATATATTCTTCAGCAAATAACCTAAGTGATCCTAAAATGTGAGTTAGGCACATAGCATAATTATACCAAATATAAGTGATATTCATGATAGCCATTTGAAGTCTTGTTTGGCAGAGCAAATATAAAAAGCATATGATATTTTAAAGATTTATTTATTTTTATTTGAAAAGTAGATTTACAGAAAGAGAGCAAGTGGAAAGAGAGAGAGAGCGAGGTCTTTCATCCTGCAGGTCACTCCCCACATGGTCACAATGGCCAGAACTCAGCCAATCCAAAGCCAGGAGTTTCTTCCAGTTCTCTCAAGTGAGTGCAGGGGTCCAAGGACCCAGCCCATCCTCTGATGCTTTCTTAAGTCATAAGCAGGGAGCTGGATAGGAATTGGAGCAGTCAGGACACAAACTGGCACCCATATGGGATGCTGACACTATGGGTAAAGGATTCACCTGCTTTGATTATTTCTTAGAGCATGCCACTCTAAACTAGGATGTGTAAAAATAGTATCCCTGGCTCTGCTAGAATTCTGTGGCTCATAGATGATATTGAATAGTGATTTGTGCATCTCCAACCCAGATTAGATTCATAAATGCTTCTTTTCTCTGACCAAACATTGGTATCCAAACAGTGTTCTAAGGATTTCATGGCCAAAGCTGTCCACCCATCATTTTGTACTTTAGAGAATAATGTATTTTAGTAATAGTATTAAAGAGTGTGTCTAAATGTTGTATTCAGGGGCCCTATCTCTGTATGGAATACCAAAGAACATCAAAGTAGTCTTTCATGAGGGACGGGGCAGTGAGTTGGTTGAGAATTGCTACTCGGAGTCATTAAGATAATAAGAGGTTCTGGGTAGTTTGCACACTGTCCTCCATTCATATTCCTCCAGAGCTTTAATACTGGGTGTTACATACAAGCAATTTGTGGACAGCTGGGCATAGAAAAATCTCTAAAAGGTTTTTTCCATTGTCTTTAAAAATAACCATTTTATAATTTAAGTTCATTTGAGCAATTTTTAAGTAAGTAAAGTTACAAAGCTAGCTATTCCTAAATCACCTAATTCGTACTAAGTAAAGATCAGGACAAGTCTTTTAAAATTAAGAATTATTATTCTTTCTGAGACAGAATCTACCATTAACAAAGATGCTTCAAAGCTTCTGTCATCTAAGACATTGTAACTTCATTTCAATATTTATCACAGATTTGTAGATCAAAGCTAATATTCCATTAGATGCCTATCAATTTGTAGATAATAAATGATTTTTTAAAAATTATATATGCCCCACCTGACTGCACCTTGAAATGGGAATGTGTCACATTTATTCAGATTGTCTTGTGTTTCCATAGTCTATGGTCTCACTATTTGGAAATAGAAGGTTACAGGACTAAGGAGGTTTCGTAGAAGAGGGAAATTATCAAATGATAGTATAAATTCAGTGACATGCCTAATATGGGTTTGATTAAGAAACCATAAACGAAATTCAGGTTAGTCACTTCTGTCAATGAAAGGCATTATTAAATTGCCAGTTAGAACTCTTACACTGTTTGCTGATATGTTTTAGATAGAGCTGCCCACTAAACTTCACTTAGGTTTAATTTCTCCTCAGGAAAAGAGTATGGGGCAATTATATGAATAATATCAGATATCTATGAT
The DNA here is from genome assembly GCF_017591425.1 of Ochotona curzoniae. Classification (NCBI taxonomy): domain Eukaryota; kingdom Metazoa; phylum Chordata; class Mammalia; order Lagomorpha; family Ochotonidae; genus Ochotona; species Ochotona curzoniae. Next base: position 7,729,625 of record NW_024467095.1, on the reverse strand, counting down.
TAAGTTATGAGAAAAGACAGGGAAAGTTAAGCCAATTCTCAGTGGAAAAGTGAAGACTTCATGTCACCCAATTGAAGTTTTAGAAATTATAAGGTGGACTGATAAAATTGATACAAGCACACTCTGCATGCTTCAAGACCAGAGGAGTGAGTAGATATGATCTGAAAATTAGAAAGTTGGGAACAAGGAAAAAAATCTAAGGGAAAACTCTTTTACACAAAGGATAATAAGCATATGGAATAAATTACTATAAAGGGCCCCTGAAGCAAGAAGCATCATTGAATACAGGAGGGAATGAAATGAATTTCTAAATGAAGAGGGAAGTGAGGGAAGAACGGGAAGAAAATAGGCTAATGGAAATAAGGGGAACTTGAAAAAGCAGGTGTGATGAGCAGAGAAACCTTTCATTGGAATCCCTTTACTGGTAGTGCTGTTAAATGGCTTTTGGCATCGCCTGTAATCTAAAGTAATGTCATAGCGTGGTGCTCCACGCTGTCACATTAAACCAAATGCTACATGGCATTTAACATTCCTCTATCTTCAGGGATGTCTAAATACAAGTCTCCATAATGTAATTCTACTCTGCAAATAGGTGGCTTGGGAAAACTGGCCACCTTTGTGACCAATGAAGTTCAACTTTCTGTGGACGTTGCATATTCAAATAAATTTTCTTTTGCCTGCCGCTTTAAAAAAATAAATCAAGAATTGCCCATACGCACCTATAATCTAGTGTCACCTTAATAATAGATGAGATGATTTTCAATGGGACATGCAGAAAATATGAAGGCACATTAACCATTTGTAAACTAGTCATAATGGGACTGATTCTCCCTCCTTGATCACATTGTAGTTGTATTTGAAAAGATCTCACTGCCTTCTTCGCTGGAAGCAGACATCTTATTTTAGGAAAGGGGCTGAGGATGAATGCAGGATTTCAAGTGAGGAGTGATTTTAGTTTTAGCACTAATATGTAAGCTATTGTTACCTAATTAGTCAGCAGTTCTTTCACATAAATGAGGAATGGGTTACCTTGAGGAGAAAGGAGTCTGCTTTTCAAGTCGCTGATTAAAACGTGCTTACTAAGGGTTACAAAGTACATACTATTTGTAATTCTTTCACAAAAGGTGTAGACAAAAGGTATTGGCTTCCTCTCCTAAAATGTAAAGTGCCTTAGAGATGCAAACTCATCCAAGGCTTAGAAAATAGTTTAAATTGTCTACGGCCATACCACCCTGAACGCACCTGATCTCGGAAGCTAAGCAGGGTCGGGCCTGGTTAGTACTTGGATGGGAGAAAATAGTTTAAACATACAGGAAAAAGACTTTTCTTTCCGTCAGGCTTAACGTTGTATTGTAAATATTCATTTTGTAGGTGCAGTCCTTTCCAGATGTCTGGATTGATGCTGAATAACAGAGATAGCACACAGAACACGGAACAGGTCCATTATTTAACAATGACTGACTTAGAACTTCTGCCCTGCTCAGTCACAAGGGGATATTTCTGGATAAAACTGTTCATCAGTGATGTAGTAAGGCCGTTATCACCATCTGTTGACATGAATGCTTGACTGTAAGGTGCATTGTGTCAGACATGAGATCTGTTCACCTTGCACAGGCAAGATTGGTGTAAAGCAAATCAAGGAACGTAGTCTACCAAATGCTCAAGAAGTTTTCCACTTTTAAGAAACAGACTTTAAAATGCCATCATGAACACATTCCAAGATATGCAAATCCACTTGATTCCTAGCTTTGCACGTGGTAAATTAGGTATAACCTTTTAGGTCATCAGTCCACGGCAGAACTGACAAATTCATGGCACTGGTATCACCACTTGCATTGTTCCTCAACTCTGCTTTCACAGCAAACCCAGCTAAAAAAGGCATTGCTAAATAATCATGAAATTCTTTCCCACTGAATTAACAGTTTTTCTTAAAACTGCTCTCCTAGGAGATCCTTACAATCTACTGGGTTTTGCAGTGGAGATAAAACCTATTTAACAAACCTTGAGGGATGTACATTCAGAATGGGGCCAGAGAAAAATGTGCATGAAAAGTGTTAGGGCAACTTTGAACAATAGAACAAGCTGCTTCTCAACCCAAAATAATGGCTTTTCTTTCACGATAAAAAATAAAAGATATACAAAAAGAGTTTGATGTCGAAGTATACCAAAAGTTTACTTGGGAACATGTTCATTTTGTGTAGACATAATCTCATAATGCATTTTTAATTGGACAGTTTTATCATTTTATTTTCATAAAAATTAAATTGATAAGCAAGGGGGAAGTTGGACGAATAAACAGACATGTGAGAAAACAACAACACTGATTCATTTTGGTTTGCAAACATTTGAGAATTGTATTTTGCAACCTGATTGTGCATCACAGAAATGCACAAACAACCCTGCTATGCAGCACAGTTGCCCGGTGTTGGAATTTTAGGGGCACAAGAATTGCAGCGTACAGTTAAAGTTACACCTACTTGAATTTTGTGGATGCTGAGATTAATTTTCAATATGCAGTCTCCCTTGGGATATTTATATTCTTCCAATCAGCATGGAACTGTCCATCAAAACTAACATTATAAATTTTTTTTTAACTTGGCACTGCAAATGTTCCAGGGCTTTCTTTAAAGATCTCTAGACAGATTAGCAATCTTCCTGTAAAAATGACCTCTGTCATTGTCACTAGTGCTGTCTGGTTATTCAATGCCAGGAAATTCAGAGGATGACAGGGGTTCCTCTCCTGGTCTCCCCCTCTCTTTCAGATAATTTTAGAACCATTTATTTAAGGCATAGAACTTTGGACTCTTTCAAGAAAGTATTGTTATTTTCATTCAAACGCAATGTGCATTGCCATTAGAAGTTTAGTTCTAATTAGAGGAGTGAGAAATAAACAGTTTCCAAAAGGGAAAAAAATGCATTTTTTTTTTCCACCAATTGCTTCCATCACTTTTGAACCCTGCTAAGCATTTTTAGTAGATATATGCCCTTAGCTCATCTTTTGCATGCTAACAATTTAATCTGAATACCAATATAGACACAAAATAAACGATTGTTTCCAGCCAGAGGTATCTGCAGAAGAAATCTTGGAGTAAAACCTTGTCTTTGCAGCTCATTGTGTCTCTAATTAGAGTGGAAGGAGGCAGAAGCTTGCTGGTGTCAGTCTGCGTTTAGCATGCCCTGGAGCCTCAAACTCCTAGGGGTATCAAAGTGCACTAATTAAATGAGGGGTCCACAATACGGCACTAAACATCAGAGTGCGGGAGAGAGTCCAGTGTCCTCCGTGCCTTTGAGAATCCGTGGCCCACGCTAATTACCCATTGTTGAATTGACTTTCCATTCTGTGAGGAATGAATGGTTCCACTTTCCCTCCTCCCTCCACCCCTCCCTCTTTCTATTCTACCATCTTTGCTTTGGCCGCCTAATTAATCTTATGGAAATCTCCTGAAGCCAGATTCCAGCAAGGTTGCCCCGATGTTTATAATTTGATTTGTGATGATAAAAGTGAAGGCACCCGGTGATGGAACAGTGTCATTTTCAACACTCTCGAGAATCGAAGAGGCTATCAATCTTTCCCACGTGCACGGCAAACTGATATCCTAGAAAATTAACTTCAATTAATAACAGAAACCCCCAGACACACCGGAAAGCGGAGCTGCTTTGAAAGAGAACCGTCAAGGATGTCTCTGGACTCTTTTATACACAGACCTTTTTTATAGAAGAGATTCTCAATGAGGAAACGCGCGCGCGCGTGTGTGTGTGTGTGTGTGTTTGTCTTTTCTTCTCAATACTAATTTCAAGGAAGTACAGTATCATACACACCCAGTATGGGATGAATTTAACTGAAGTGCTCTAGATTTTAGTATCAAAATAGTCCAGTGTAAGCTCCCACACTCAGTGTCCTTTCGCTTTTGATTCGATAGCCAAGGAAATTTTAAGCATCTTTTCAAAACTTATCTCCTGTTGTGTTAAGGCCCTTCTGTGGGCAGTCAGCACCTTAAAATTGAATAGAAAGTTATATATGCATATGCAAACATATATAATCCAATTAAACTCACAGGAAAATGTTCAGTAATATTATTAGCAGATTGAACAAGGAATAGAAAGCCTCTTTTCCATAAAACTTTATACCAAAAATGACTTGAATCATGAAGTCTACAATGTCAGTCTAGTCCTATGCTTCAATTATGGATTATTAATTTGGAAAAAAATAAAAGTATCTCATTCTTTCTTCATTCTTTTAACTGTCTCATTGGTCTGATCAGTTTTCCACTTCCCAAATTTAGCTTCGTTTGAAAATACATTGGATTATTTCAGCATAATATTCAAAATACTAACAGCAACAGTCTTATACATAAATAGTGAGCATCTGCCCGCGTTTGTCTAAATTCACTCACAAAAGACCCTGCAAAATGATAAGAGTTGCTGAGAAGGGGTGTGATGATCTGTTTGTTTACCACTTCCAGAAAAAGAAGGGATTGGATTAGTTGACAAAATTACATAATGGATTAATCCCACAGTCCAGTGAATATACGAGCTCTAGAGGTAAAACTTTCTGACATCAAAACACTGCACCTTAGTTTGCTAAAAGTTAGCGTGTCACTTGCCAGAGCAGCAGAGGGCCTGAGTCCCAGTCAAGGGTGAATTCTAGGTAACACACGTTGTATTCCCAAGAGACAATCAGACACCAGTTAACCACAGCTAGCATTCCATTAAGAGAATGTAGGTATTATTCTGATTTACTTAGAAAGTTTTGGATAACTCTTGTTCTCTCTTTTTCTAAGATTTGATTTTTTTTTATTTTGAAGTAGTTAACAACAAGAGAGGGAAAAGCAGAGACAGCCAGTAAGCTCTTCCATTCACTGATTGTTCGGCAGTTGATCACTATGACCAGGTGGAAGGTGGAATCTAGGAGATTCATTCAGATAGCTCACATGGGTGCAGGAGCCCAAGATTTGTACCATCTTCCTCTCCTTTTCGAAGGATTTGAATGGGCAACCATATGTCATGTGAGCATGGCAGGTGATTGAATTACATGTAACACCACAGTCCTGGGTGCAGATAACTCTGCTTAACAAGACTAATACATGGACAATTTTCACACTGAAACTTTTGACCAAAATTAATATTGAATTTACAAACCAAAAACACGAGGACATAGAGACTTGAAATTGAATGAAAAGTACCCAAAGTCTTGCTTGAATCACTTCATTAGGTAAACTTGCCATGTTCTAAATTCTTGTTACAAGTTTTCATAAAAAAAATCATACCTATTGGAAGTCTAGAAAGTCTTTGCCCAGAAGAAACATGTTTTACTATAATTTACTTGTTATCAACAGCCTGTATTACATCAACAACAATTTTCAGAAAAGATGTGACTTACATCTTAAAAAGACTACGCTACTTTTTGACAGATACAACTTCATCCAAGGACACAGATACTATTTTCAAAACATCTTTATTGTAAACTATTCAATTAGAAACACTAACTTTATAAGAAAAGCTAATGTCACAATACGATTCTCCCCAACTTCTCCCTCCCACCATAAACTAAATATGTTCTTGTTGTCCTTATGTTTTAACTATAAATAATTAAGAGTAAGAATAAACCAGAAGCTTCAAGCAGATTAACAAATACTGTCAACTTGATTGTGCAAAAGCTGTTGCTTGATACCCTCTCAGAGAGAGAAAACAAAATATGTTTATATGTATATTGTTATAATTAGTAGACTTTTCCTGAGCAGTTGTATTATGACAGAATAGAGGCGTTATTTCAATTTTCAAAACGTTGTTTAGAATGTAAGAACTAGAATTCATGATAAATGTCAAAAGGAAGGCTTACCCTGGGTACTGCTGGGCCACATGACATGACTACCACGTGCCAAAATGAAAAACCTGCCCATATCCAGGGTCATCTTTGAAAATATATCTTTACAAAGCTATGTCTTAAGTCATGTAGGGTTCACTGTTGTTTTAACAAAAGGTGCTTGGAGACTCTACTAACACTCTCCCCAAACGAACTAAAGATAGGAGGTTCACCAAACATTAGAGAAATATGTTCATTGCATTTGTGTAGAACTACATAAAAACCCTAAAGTACTAGGTGGGTTGTATTATTTTACAGTGTCTCCCAGATAGTATTAAAAGGATCATTTCCAGATCCAATGGATTTACTCTCTTGCAAGTATTGGACTACCTCCACAGAGCATGATTAGTTCCCATCTTGGAAATTGTTTAACACATTTCATGTTAAATAAAAGTGAACTGGATGATGTAATAAATGTTTTATATTCAATAAGATAATCATCATATTTCATGCATTCATTCTTACAGAGTGCCTATTTCTATCCTTCAGAAATGACCTGCAAGTAGCCTCGCAATAATGTTAACTCTATATGGGCTTTATTCTTTGCTCAGTTAATCACACATTCAATTTACCTATCTTCCTGCCCATGTGCATTATAATGCAAATCAATTCAAGTAGAGATGTGAGAGCTTAGGAAGCCTGGCCTGGCAAGCAAGCTTCCTTTATTTCTTGCCTTAGAGCTAGCCAAGCCAGGGAGATGAAGATGAGCTTAATTAGAATTATAGAAGGATTTAAAAGTCAGTTTAAAAAAATAGAAAACTATTCAAACTGAATATTCAATCCACAACAAAGTAGAAGAAAGCTTTGGTTCCCAATGTCTAAACATATCACACTTCAGAGGGTCAGACGACTGGCTCTAAGGGGAAGCAGTGCTTGGTACTCCATTCAGTACAACACTCACCCAGGAAGAAAAGCACTGAACCAGCCCAGGCTCTTCATGACACGGAGGTCAGGCCGGTAGACAAGAGGACTCCTACACAACTCTTGCAGTTCCAGTACTACTTCTCTCTGTCCAAATGTGATGCAGAGCGTCCACAGACGATGCCACAAGCTCCAAAGGGCCAGGAGGTTAAGGAAAAAAGAAATTCAGGTGCTATGAATTCATAGAGCGGGAGAGCTACCTAAGAAAAAGAGTAAAGACCCTGAATTCCTCTTAACATGCTTGCCTCTCGGAGAACAACTTACAACAAAACTCACAAACAAACCTTCCTCACAAGACTGACCCTCCTGCGTGTACCAATGGCACAGCCAGGCCAAGGCAGGTGTGTCAAATTCCAGTATTTTTGCCTTATATATTATTAGTCTGCTATTCGCACGAAATAATCCCAGGAACATAATTGTTCTGTAAATCTGAGTTAGGAAATTGTGTTTCACCCTTAACCTGAGCCAGCCAATAGCCTTCATGACAAGAGCCTGGCCTCACAGAATGCAATCTTTGATCCAATCTCCAATCAGATCAGGCATTTAGTTCAATAAGCAACACCTGGCTCTTCCTCTTTTTGTCTAGTTCTCCTTAGATGAACAAACTATTTTTTTCCTGAGGCCTCTTGAGAAGTAAAATATGCTCACTCTATTGGAAGAGTCCACCTTTACTCATTACTACCATCTATTTCCTCCTTTTATGATAAACCTTACAAATAGTCTCTCCTTACTAAGTCCAAATTCATTTATCTTTATATTCAGGACTAGGTTTTCCTAGACTCCCAAGCAATAAACTCCTATAAGATCTTCTAGATCTGTCCCTCAAAACTGCACAATCACACTTCCGTGGGGTTAACATACATGGCTAGTTTTTAGAGAATATTTTTGCCAATAATTTGGCAGAAGAAATTGTTCATATGTTTAGACATATTTTTTATAAAGACATAAAGACATAATCACACGATTCAGTCTTTGGGATTTTAGTAAAAGAATAAAACTTTTGAAAATATTATGGGTAAGAGCGGATGTTTCGCCCAGCAGTTAAGATCTACAGTATTCATGGTTGAAGTAACTGGACTCCTGCCTGTGTGGAGCACTAGTACTGAGTTTCCAAGTCTGAGCTTCCAACCAGTGGAAGGAAAATCTCTCTCTCTCTCTCTCTCTCTCTCTCTCTCTCTCTCTCCATTCCTCCCTCCCTCGTTCATTTGTTAGTGGTTTGAATGCAAGGATTTTCTGAAATCAGTGCACACTATTTCTCTTTGTTTCCACCTATGAACATTCATTTCCATTACATTCCCATGATGTATCCCCTTGAGTACGGTCCACCACAGAGAGAAGGAGCAGAAAAAAAAGGATATTGAACTTTCATCCACGTGAGGTTAACGAACATATAAAAAAGGTACCATGTGGTGCTAAGGTGACGGAAAAGAGTGTCCAAGCAAACAGAAGTAAGTGTTCACGTATGCACCACAAGGATGACTGACAATCTCCCTCATTGCTGGGGGTCACCACAGTGGCAGCATGACGGACTTGTAAAATTTCACGAAAGACACTCATTATAAAACTGAAGAGGAGAACAGAGGGGAGGGAAAGGAACTCGAGGGAGTGGGAAGGGAGACCCCAGTGCCAACTAAACCATATCCAAAAAAACAATAATAATAACAATAATTAAAAAGAATGCAAGGAGTTGAACAAAATATTTGCACTGGGACACTTGCCATGTGCAAAAGTGATCATCTTGCACGCCACTGAGGTAAGCTGAAATACTAAGGTTTAGTTTCTCCATCTGTAAATTTCAAAATTAGAGGAAGTGATGCTGTGGTTGCTCCAGATTTAACTTGACTGGAGCCTAAGTTCCATCAGGATTTGCCTTTAGTTCAATCCCCGCCTCCTTCTTTCTGCCCATATTTGCTGCATTTAGTCTTTTCTCTCCAGACCAGCAGGCTGTCTAGAAGGCTGTGTTTTCACATTCTATTTTCTCATCCCAGTGCAAGCTTGGGATGACTCTAGTTTCAAGCCCCTTTCCATACCCACTTGCCTATTAAAATGTCCAAATTTCTCCAGACATTGGATACTATGGCTTCCATTTGCCAAAGTGATGAAAGGTTGCTAGGAAAATTAGCCCAGCTGTATTTTTACTATCTAATATTGAATTTAGGTATTATGCTTCCCAGAGGAATTTTTTATTTTAACAGTGAATTCTTGAAAATACACTTTCTCAATCTAAAAGGATATGGGCTATTTTACCCATTATTTCCATCTGTCTAACTATAGAAGCAATATTTTTAATCTTTAGCTGTAACCAGGAAAAAAAAAAGATATGGTTTGCCTTCATAATACAAAGGTAGCTGTCTTTGCAAGCAGGGTTGTATCCAACAGAGGTTTTGTAGAGGGCTGGCATTCATTTTCAGGTGTGGGATGAATCCTGTTTAACTGAGTACAATACAGTTAAATGGAGGCAATGTGCTACAGTAATGGGATATAGAAAACAACAACAGCAAACGCACTAACCTAGCAATGTATATTAAACCTCTTATTTTTCAAAGCTTCCTACCTCCTGTTTCTCTAATTAACAAAGTCCATAAATAAATACGGTTTTCCCTGCTGTGGAAGATTAATAAAATCATCCGGATCACCATAAAAAAGTTGATGGATATGAACTAGCGGCCATAACCAACTGCAAGAAATCCAAAGGATGAAAATGTAAAATATGGGGGGAAAGGAAATAAAATGTCACAGTAAAGAAAAAAGTGTTTTCTAAGGTTTTTATTCTGAAACAAAGAGTTGGAAAACATCCACACTCTGGTAACTTTTGTGCTGACTCTTAACCCAAATGCCTCTCAACCTCATGTGGGAGTTTCCTAAAACTTCACCTTGGTGAAGAGCAGCCATGGGGCACGTTGTATGCATACTCAGTAATTTCTGGGGTAAGACACTAGCACAAGGCCTCTTTGTTTTCAGTTGTACCTGTTCTGTGTGCCATGCACTATGAGACCAGAGAGGCGCTGGTAGCAATGTGAGAATAGGGGAAGACAATTCCTAGGAGATGTTGAACCAATTTCCCATGGATTACAGCACAAAAAACACAACAAATTCCATGCGTGGGGAGTTGATGCATCATTAAACAAAGTATCACACATTCTTTCAAAAATGGAAGAAACCCATTCTATTCTGGATATCCAAACTAAATCTTTGATTGAAATGTCACTCCTGTTGTAAAGCATTTTGATATTTAGGAACCATATCATGTGGGAGTATTAATTCCCTGTGAATACCATCTTGAGCTGTTCTATTGTAAAACCTGTCACTTCACTGTCCAATAATTATGCCTTTTTCTATTCAGCATATCATCAATAGTTTACTTCCAGAATGTGAATTGTTCACCTTTTGTCTCCAACAGCTATAGCTGTTGAATTTTCCATTATAATCTAAACCTAAAGGACCAATTTTTTAAAAATTCTTAATATCCCTGGGCACCTTGCTTCTTTAGACATGAATATTAAATAGGGTGAAAGCTTGAAACCCTCAGTGGCAAGTCCCGTCAAGAGAGGCCACAGGAGGACATTCAAAATAAAACTAGCCAAGTCACACTCTATTGTGGGATTAATTAGCCGTGAGCTACAGAGTCCTTGTTGTAGCATAGGGACTTTTCCAGAGAGCTTTTGATTCATGTCTCTGCCAGGTCCGTACCTTTTTATTCCCCCTCCATCTCAAGCCACCGTTGGAGGAAAAAGCAGCTGGAGGTGGTGGAAGAAGCAGGAGACAGAGGAGGAGGGTTCTGGATGGTCCCCCTCTCTTTACATTACACTCTGGCCAGAAAGCAACTGACTAGCTACTTCCTCTAAGCAAGTCGCTTTCTCTCTTTCTAGATTGACACCATTATAGCAAGCTACTCCTAACCCCCAGATCAAGTAAGCTGGCTAAGAAATGAAAGACAAATCTTTTAAGTTAGAAAATTTTATATCATTGTCAGTTTGGTGAAAGGAAAAGAAAAAAAAATGAAAACTTTCCATCTAGCAGCGGGTAAAAAAAAAATAATAAAACTCCTTTTCAAACTCCTATGATACCTTTTCAATGTGTGGCTCAAAACTGAAGAAAGGGCTCATGGCTTGACTATCACCATGATTTTCACCGAGATTTTTATTCAACGATACATGAAGATTACACATAAACCCTGACACCAGTGTAGGCTGGATTCTGTGCCTGCACTGTGAAAAAAAAAAAAAAATGACGCCTGTAGATGTAGCAGAGGGTGAATTAGAAAGACTTTCTCTCGTTTGCCCAGGTAGCAACTGGATTTCAGTAACTTTTTTTGAGTGTGTGTCCTCTTTTTGTTCCATACCTGTTTTAGTTAATAAAATGGTGGAAAACTTTCTATGACATTCTTAAAAATAAAATAACAAAATTGAGATTTTTAAAGAACTATGTGTTTTTCTAAGTTACCCATTAGCATTACAATTTTTTAATTGGCGTATTTCTATCGTCCATGTCAAGCAGAATGAGTATGCCACATTACAAAACTTTTAACAATATTGTTAAAACTTCTTAAAGGAGAACAGCTAGAACTTTTTTCTCCTCTGCTTAAGAGAATTGAGTTTTACGGCTTTTGGATTCCAAAGAGTTCTACGTGCCCTGATTTCTTTCTGTAAGTCTACCTTCCCAATGAAAAATAAACAAATCTTAAAAAAAAAAAAAAAGAGTATTGCGACTAGAGACCTTTATGAGGAAATCAAGCCATCAGTGCTCTGCCCTTATGAATAAATGCATGCGTGAACTGCCAAGGTCACTCCTTTAGCAGACATCTTTATTTTGTTTTTTGTTTTTTGCCTTTTTATGATTTTTTTTAAGGTAGACTCACAGAGATAAGGAGGAAAAGAGAGAAAGATCTTCCATCTGCTGATTCACTGATTCACTCCCCAAATGGCCCCAACTGCCAGAGCTGAGCTGCTCCAAAGCCAAGAGCCAGGAGTCTCTTCCAGGACTTCCTCACAGGTGCAGAGTCCCAAGGCTTTGGGCGATCCTCTGCTGCTTTCCCAGGCCGTAAGCAGAGCTGGATGGAGAGGAGGGAAGTCGGAACACAAACTGGTGTCCATATTGTTGCCAGCGCTTACAGCTGAAGGATTAGCCAATTGAGCCATTGCCCCAGCTTTGGACACTTTATTTTGGATCAAGCTCAAATGGAACAACGTTTTTTTAAGGAAATATTCTTTCACTTGCAGAAATACTGGTTGTAATCTATCTCCTCCTTATAACATCATCCCTTGGAATCAAACAGAGTGAGCTAATCCACTGTAAATTTCACGGATTCTCATTTCCTCAAAGTATTTAACCTACAGTATTCCAAATACAGCAATTAAAGTCCAGTTGTCAAACACAACTGAGACTCCAATTTGAAATTTCAAGAGAAAAAAAAAGTGTTAGAAGAAAAAATCACCAAACCAGATCTACAGGATCTTTTAAAAACATCATGGATGGGTCAAACCAAGAAACATTTACCTGAGGCAGAGTCTGAACACTGCAGTACTAGGAATATACTCAACCAATTATTAGCTTCCAGACACCATTGCATGAATTGCAGTCCATAAAACGCAAAGCTGCCCCCCCCCTCGTTCTTTTCTGCTTGAAAGACAATCCTGGGACGAAACCCATGAATACATGGGGAAGTTACTAGAATTACAACCTCCAGAGCTGTCCCATGGCTGCAGAGCTTGCACAGGAAGAGGAGGTGTGTCTTGCTGCTGCCTCTCTCCCACGTGTCTCAGTTTAAAACTCACGTCGATGTGAATGCAGTCAGGGAAACCAGAGTCCCACCCAGGATCCGCACGGAACTATGGCAAAGTCAGGATTATCATCACTGTTGTAACAGGCCACGTGAGATGCCAACCAGTGACATTTCCACGCGCCCCTTTCTCTCTTCCTGAGTGTTACACACTGGACATAACCTGTTCCTGAACTAAGATCCTCTGCCAAACGCTAAATCACTTTTCCTTTAAACTTTCTCTCGTTGTGAAATGCATCCTCTATTGCTCTCATCCTCCTTTGTTCAGAAAGAAAACCCATGTCTTTCTTTCAAGGTGACTGTACATGATAAAAGCATTGATGCTTCAGCCTGCAGGTCATGCAGAACTTCGTACACTTGTGGAGAATTGGGAGGCATTCTGTAAACAAGAGATTATGGTAAGCTATTCTTTCAGTAAACTACAAGTATACATTTTCATTTCTTCATCAGTAAATACTTATTGAAGGTCTATTATATCCCAAATATGTAACCATATTAAAGAGACATAACCCCAGCTTTATAATGATTTCATTCTTCTGCATAGATAATATGTAGTAACAATAAATACAATTCCATAATGTGACATGATTATATATCACATGACATGACATATACAATGTAACATAACAAAATAAAACGTCATACTGAGTGATATGTCCAGCAAATACGTCTGTGCATTCATTTTGCTCCTAAGAATATCAGGGATAATGTTTTAAAACAGAAAATAAAATCTCTTTCAAGACAGTTCTGAAAGCATATTCCCATCCCTGATTAAATAGCATTTATATCTCTTCCTAAAAAATGATTAAAATTTATAAATATTTATTTATGTTTAATTAGACTATTTCATAGTAAATTTAAAGTAGGTTAGCATGTTACAAAGGAAAATGACTAAGTGGAAAATAAATACAAAAATCTTAAAGAAAATGAATAATTTACTGGCACTCCCTACGAACCTTCAATAGTTAATAATGGCCAGACGCCGCCTCCTGGCAGCCCGTGCAGCTCCCTTGGAGAGTTCGGCTGGTCATACCACCCACGTGCCTTTGATCTGTACCTACACATGCAGTGGTCATGTCAGTAGCTAATTGCCCACGTTACTTTCTTCATTTTTCTTGTTAAAAAGAGAGATTTTTAAAATGAGCTCAATATATCAGCCTTTTTAGCAGAATTATTAATAATACGTATCCCCTCATTTATTATTTGATCTTTTTTTCCTGAGCTCTTCTTTTACAGATCCATCTGTAAAGCCTTTCAAACACTGTTGAACATCCTCCTCGCACACTGCCTTGCCTACACTTTTACCTAAAACCATAACAAGTACAATCCCTACAGTTTATTTTTTCTTAGATATTCTAGAGTGAAGTTGACCAAATTTGTTGAGGTTATTTATTCCAATTCAACTTTAAATTATGGCACATTTGATCATAAGCAAAATAAGACTTTTAAGGGATAAACATTAAAGATGTGAAATAAAATACATAAAGCAGATGGGTTTTTTAAAAATACAGTTGATGTAAGTGGAGAGCTGGCTGTATTTTCCTAGAACCCAAAATCAAGAGGAAAATATTGTACTTTAAACAATCCCTTTCATTATATTCCCCAACTAATATACCTCCCCACTCACCCCACTGCAATTTCTCATTTAAGTCATTAGGACATGAAAAATACAACCAAGTGATTTTTACCCAGTCCTAACTTTCCTCGTATTCCACATTTGAAAAATAAAGTTAAGTATGTGTATCTCCCAAGGTAGACAAGTCAATAAGTTACAAAAGTTTTATTTTTCACTTAACAAATATTTAATTAGCTTCCCAGTATTTCAGACACAGTTCTAGACACAGAAGAGGCAGGGTGAGCCAGGCAATCAAGACTTTTTTCAAAAGTTTGCTCTAAGGGGACCAAAGAGAAATCATCCAAAAAAAAGAAAGAAAGAAAGAAGACTCCAGTATTTCAGACACAGACAACAACAAGACAAGAAAAAGAGTGGAGACCAAGTAAAAGTTGAACTGTCTGTATTTTAAATAAACTGTTCAGCCAAAAATTGCAAGAAGGTGAAATTTGACAAGAGACTTGAATGAAGCAAGGGGGATTATCACATCGATACAGAGAGGATTTCGGTAAGAGGAATGGAGAGAACAAAGTCCCTAAAGAAGGAAAGAACACAGATACGGGCAACAATGAGAATGCTGGTTGTCCAAGGAAGAATAGATGAAGAGAATGGGCTAGGGGAAGAGCCCAAGACACAAGCAGGGGCGAAAGCAGGTAGATGACTTTTTGTCAATAGAAACGACTTCGGATTTTGTTCTGAATGGAGTTGAAAACCATTGGTGGGCTTTGAGTTATGTCATGATTTCAAGTTGTCTTTGTGAAAGGGCCACTAGGGTGCTTCTGTTGAAAGCTGGCTGCAGCAGACAAGGGCAGCACCCTGGAATGTCAGTAAAATAACTCCAAGAGGAGTTCAGGAAGCTGAGTCCAGAGAGATTGCCCCAGGCTGGGGGCCAAGGTCGAGTGGATGCTCTTTTCCAAGTGCCAATGTTAGATCTGATGCTGACGGAGCAGGTGTGATGTATCATGGAAGGGAATCAAGGTTGACTCCATGGAGAGGGATTTTGTCTGAGCCCCTGGATGCTTCTCCCATTTGAACCAAGGGTTGAGCCAACCCTTGGTTGTCACTCTGCCTTTCAAATAAATTAAAATAAGCCTTTAAAAAAAAAGAAAAAGATTTTTCTTCTGATGAATAATATTAGGAAACAAATTAAAGAATGTAATCAGTCTAGCACCACAATTGTCTTCCAGAATATCTAATCACATTAATTCCTGATGAAAAGCATGAAACATATCCAAAATTTGGAATTGGATTAATCTTTGCATTTTTTAAAAAAAAGATTTAGTTATTTATTTGAAATATTTCATCTCCTGGTTCACTTGCCAAATGGCTACAACAGCTGGAGCTGGGGTAGGTGGAAGCCAAGAACATGGAAATCCATTTTGGTCTCCTATATGGTTGTAGGGGTCCAAGCTCTGGGCTTACTCTTTGCTGCTGTCCCAGGGACATTAGCAGGAACAGGGTCAAAAAATGAGCAGTCAGGGGCCCGGTGCAATGGTGTAGTGGTTAAGGTCCTCACCTTGCATGCCCAGGATCCCATATGGGCACCAGTTCTAATCCCGGCAGCCCCGCTTCCCATCCAGCTCCCTGCTTGTGGCCTAGAAAAGCAGTTGAGCACGGCCCAAAGCCTTGGGACCCTGCACCCGTGCAGGAGACCCTGAAGAGGCTCCCGGCTTCAGATTGGCTCAACTCCAGCCATTGTGGCCGCTTGGGGAGTGAATCATCAGACGAAAGATCTTCCTCTCTGTCTCTCCTCCTCCGTATTATCCGCCTTTCCAATAAAAATAAATAAATAAATCTTTTTAAAAAATGAGCAGTCAGGCCTCAAAACCATGTCCATATGGGATGCCATGATGCCAGTCCTGAAACTTTTCATTTTAAAACCAAATAATTTTAAATAAAGAATTTGTCTGTCTAGCCTTTCAAATAAACAGATCTTTAAAAAATTTCTAGGAGCTGGACTCTCAACTTTGGCATGTTTCATATTGTTTTCTGTATGGAAAGCTGCCAACTTGTGGTTATATCGCAAGTCAACTAAATCAGAATAAAATCTTGACATAAAATTATTGTGATGTAAAAAAAATCCAGGAAAAAAAAGACAAGGTTTTTCACCTTAATTACATTTATTACATATTGTAATTCCAAGGCATGGTTCTGAAGCAGGAAGTTTCTAAAACAATGAATATTACATAAGCTCTAATCTATACAGCTGACCCTGTGAAGCCGCCCATTTCTTTCCTCCTCCGGTTGATCAGTGTATCATGAACAGTAAAGCTGCATATACTACCTTGAGGCTTTGTTTGGATTTTATGAATCTACTAGACCAAAGGTTTTCGAAATATGCTGTAAAAGAGAAGGTAAAATACATCGATATGGGTCAAATTAAACCCTTTCCCAGTCCCTGCCTCTACAGACAAAGCAGCTCTGCTTTGTGTTCTAGAAAAAGAGCATGTTTTGAAGATGATGTTGAGGGGTTGAAGGTAGGGGAGGAGTGAGCGGGGGAAGCGGGAAACTCTTACTTACCTTCGTCCTGAGAAGATGATACCGTGCAGCCTGGGGAATCAGGCACAGATGGCTCAACTCCTTGGGCACTGAATTCATGCAGGAGATCAACAGGGAGCTCCTGACCCCCGGCCTGGGACCAGCCTGGCTCTGGCTGCTGAGGTAATTTGGGGACTGAACCAGCAGATGGAAGACCTTCTCTATGTCTCTCCTTTTCTCTCTGTAAAATATGCCTTTAAATAAAAAAAAAGTGGATCTTAAGGAAAAAAAACTGTAGTTTGTGCATACTTGACTTGCTCAAGTTGTGAATTTCTACAAATGCTTGAATAGCAAATGCTGTGTGAACATTTCGCCAGTTATAATCAGTATCTCCACATGAGTTGACTTTCTTGGTTACACTGAGGATTTTTGATGATAAAAAAGAGAGGGCATTTGGAAAATAATTTTGTATACAAGAAGAATAATCAGAATTTTACTGGGGGACTCAAGACCTGCTCTTTAGTTTTTAAAAATTCAGAGGTGTGTATTTTGCCTGGTGGTTAAGCTCTAAGCCCAGGCTCCACAAGGGAGTGTCTGGATTCCATCACTGACTTTGAGTCCTGAGCCCAGCTTTCTCCTAAGGCAGTGCTTGGGAAACCAATGTGGTGCTCAAAAGAACTGGGCTCGCACTGCCCGCTGTGCTGTTGCAGACACTTGAGGGTGAGCTTAAAGATGAGATATCTCCTCCCTCCCCTTTCTCTCCAAAATTAAAAAATATATAATAAAGTTATATGGTTAGAACTCTGATTTTCCCCTAAACTTCAAATTCAGTTTGGAAGTCTATGGAAGTCTAAATGGTCTAAATAGTGTATGTATGTGTGTGTGTGTGTGTGTGTATCCTTATTTGAATATATAAATGATTTTTTTATTCACTTGAGAGAGATAGACAGTCAGAAATTTCCCACCTGCTGCTTCAGTCTACAAATGAATTCAACAATCTAGGCTGGGGAAATGAAATCTTAGAACCAGGATAATCCCTGCATCCCACTTACATGGCCCAACTACTGGAGCCCTCACCCTTTTCCTCCCAAGGTGTGCCAGAACCAGACTTAGGAGCAGAATCAGGACCTGCACCTAGGGACTCACATAAGGGGTACAGGTGTCACAAGTAGAGTCCTAATTGCTATGTAAAATACTTGACCCTAAATGTTATATTTTCATTATATTACTTTTAACAAATCTTTTAACAATGAAACGTATTCAAACTTTTAAACTGTCATTTATAAATTAATTTTGGTGGGCCTGGCACGCTGGCCTAGCAGCTTAATCTTCTCCTCGTATCCAGCAGCATCCTACATGAGCACCGGTTTGTGTCCCAGCTGCTCCACTTCCCATCCAGTTCTGCACTGATAGCCTGGGAGAGCAGTGGAGGATGGGCCAAAGCCTGGGGATCTTGTAGTTTTGGCTTGCCAGCAGGCCCTGTTGTCACCGGGGGTGAGGCAGACAGTGGCCTTTGGCTGCAAGGACCACCCAGGACAAGCTGGTGAGGAATGTCTGTTTATTATGCACCGGCTACAGCTTTTAAAGAGTAAGAAAGGGAAGAGCAGGGGGTATCTTCTGGCCAACCCCCAACCCACCAAAGACACTGTAATTGGCTGTGTGACCCGTCTCTTTCCCTTGATCTTCCAATCATGTCAGAGGTCATGTTTCACGTGTGTTCTCCTTGACCTTCCAGCCATCTCAGAGCTCACGCTCCATGTGTAGGCCTGGGAGTTGTGACTCAGTCCACAGGGAAGCAAGCTTTAGGCCATGCTTACCAGGTAACAGGGCATTTCCCACACTGGGACTCTGTACCCACATGGAAGACCCCAAAGAGGTTCCTGTGGGTCGAATCAGGAGATAGTATCCAAAGTGGTAATTTGAAAATTTTTTCCCTTTTTTATGATTATTGATTTTTATTTGAGAGGAAAATTTATGCAGAGAGGAGAGATAGAGAGGAAGAGAGATCTTCCATCTACCGTTTCACTCCCCAAAGGCCACAATAGCCAGAGCTGAGCTAAACCAAAACCAGGAGCCAGGGTCTCCCTCCTGATCTGCCATACAGATGCAGAGGCCCCAAGGACTTGAGCCATTCTCACTGTTTTCCCGGGGAATAAGTAGTGAGTAGGATTAGAAGTGGAGCAGCAGGGACTTAAACCAGCACCCATATGGGATGCCAGTGCTGTAGGTGAAAGATTACCTGTGAAGACACAACAGGCCCCTGGTTATTTGAATGTAATGAAAAGAATTGTTAACAAGTAGAAGGTGGATAAGTGATGAAAAGAGGGATTGCAAAGAGTCCAGAAATATCGGGTACCAAATCTCAATGGCAATTGGCCCTCTGTATCATGAATTTCATAGCCATAGATTTAGCCAACCACACATTGAAAATATTTTAAAGGAATTTATATCTACATCGAACATGCGGAGACTTTTCTTGTTATCATTTATTGAACAACACAGTATGATAATAATCTATACGACATTCTCATTGTGTTAGGCTAAAAGTAGTCTAGAGATCATTTAAAGCCTGTGGGAGAATGTACATGGGTTATATGCAAACATGAGCTCTGTGTCATATGAAGGACTTAAGCATCAACACATTTTGCTATCGTCCAGGGGTCTTGGAAATAATCCCCCATAGATGTGGTTGTGTGTCTGTAGTGTCTTAATCTGAGAGAGTACAGACAAGGAAAACAAAACATAAACAAATGAGCCTAGGACTAGAAGAGCTCTACCAGGTTGAGAATCAGACTTGTTCTATCAGGGTGAACTTCTGCTTGAAAAGGAATTCCCAGAGGCTGAAAATGGAAGGCAATCTGTGCAAGTGGCCTGCAGTTGCTAGAGGGAATGACGGCTGAGGAATGCCTGCTGTTAGGAAGGCGCAGAAGGAGTCCCCTGGTCTCTTGTATTGTATCACAATGAAGATCAAGCACAAAAGACACCTACAGTCTTGCAGATCTCACCAGTGCCCTCTATTGGTGATACTTAGTATTGTGCCTATTGGCAAATTTAAAATATTAACGGTCCAATCCAAGAGATGGATTTGGAGCTGATAGAACTGATTATAGGCATCGGACCATAATATTTAAAATACCATGCAATTAAATGTTACTTTCCTTAAACAGGTCTGTATAACTTTATTTTACACATTATGAGATCAACTTAATAGTGAAACTGCAAGACACAATTGTACTTTTTCCTAGCTCATTTAATGGAGAAATTTTTCTTGGAAGTATCTGAAAATTGGTAAGAAGGAAAGTGACTCAAGCTAAGTGGTTAGTCTTCATAGAAACACAGGGGAGCGAGCCCTGTATTTACTTAATTGTCTTTGCTGTCAAAACACATTTCAAGTGGTGGAAGAATCCAAATTTGAACTAGTAGCAACATTCCCTGTTGTCCCTTCAAATTATCTTACTTCTCTGTGTAATATTGTTTTCTGTCTTGCAGCACACGCACTAACCTAGAAGATAACTATAACTTTTTTTAAAAAAAAGATTTATTTGTTTTTATTGGAAAATCAGATATACAGAGAGGAGAGAGAGAAGAAGATCTTCCATCCTTTGATTCACTCCTCAAGTGGCCACAACGGCCGGAACTGTGCCCCATCCAAAGCCAGGAGCCAGGAACTTCTTCCAGGTCTCCCACACGGGTGCAGGATCGAAGGCTGTGTGTCATCCTCAACTGCTTTCCCAGGCCACAAGCAGGGAGCTGAATGGGAAGCAGGACTGCCGGGATTAGAACCGGCGCCCATATGGGATCCTGTGTGTGCCAAGGTGAGGACTTTAGCTGCTAGGCCACCATGCTGTGCTAACTATGGCCTCTTTTCCGCTCCTTCATGTGCACATTCCATTGCTTGTGAACCGTGGCTTATGTCTCTATTGGTAACATGCTCACATTTTCCCCATTCTATGAAAAATTGCAGGGTAATAGATTTGGGTAAGTTTGATGCAGTCATAACATCTCTTCGTGGAAATGATATGATTTCAACACAGAGCATCGACTGTTACTGATTTGACGGGCAAGACTTGATCCCATCACCTGTGCTCAGTGGTGACATTTCATCCTGCAGAGCACAGTCACCACTGCTATGAGAGAAAGCGAACAGAAGTGCTTCTTTGGCAGAGGATTGCCTACACAAATGGGTCACATATGAATGATGGAATAGACCAGAAACTTTGAAAGGTCTACCACCACACAAGTACTGATTAAAGGGGCTTCCCAAAGAAGTTCCGGTCACTGGTTCCCAGCAGTGTCTTTTATCACGTCCTGTCAGCACCACCAGTGACTTCTGTTGACCGTGCTGATTAATAATGATAGGCTCCCCCATGGGCTTCTTGTTTTAACAGTGCCCTGTATGCATGGCTGACAGCCCGCAAGCCCCTTGGAGAATGAAGAGTTTAGAAGTGTTGTTTCAGCACAACCCATAACTGAGACTTCTCAAAGTTATCTTTTACAGTCACCTAATACTGCAGCTGCTCTTTGAACGCTCCTTGGTGGAACGTTATCTCAGCTGGTCTAATGCACGGTATGCTTTCTTGGGAGGTGGGTGGAGGATATGGCCAGGTGGAGCTCACACATGTATAAATCCTATAGGAGAGTTCAATGTAATCTTATCATTGTTGAATTTGGAATTGATTGTAATTCCAACCTTTGCAAAAACTATTTACTAAACAAGATCACTAGAGGTTGGAGGATTTTTTTGGATTCTGCAACCAATACCTCTCATTTTACAGAGGAAGAAAAAGATCCCTCGCCTTAGAAAGCCCAGGGGATTACCCCAGTTCCTTTGTCATCGGATCAACCCAGACTAGAACCCAGGCTCTTCAACCGACCTCCGAGGCGCTTTCTATTGTACCATACTGCCCCCTAGTGTCATTCAAATTTCATAAGGACAAGCTATTTAAAAGAAAAAGTTCAATTCTTTGAAAGTTCTGCTTGCAAACTAAGAAGGTATAAGCTTATTTAAGAAACTCAAAGCAGTATCTGATCCAAATCTTCATTTCGTAGTATGCTGCCACTTAATTGCTCTGCATGCATGCTTGAAAATATGTTTGTTGTATCTTCTAAGGTTAAATGAAGGCCCGAACAAGTCAAGAACAAACGGAAAGTTGTACATTGTGATGAGGTTAAGGGGACAGGCGCGCTTAACAAAATCACTATCTTTAATTACCATGCAACCTTCCTTAATACATCAATGAGTGTCTTCTGTAGTTATAGGTAGGGCTAATTGGTATCCCGAGGCATTCTGGAGATCTCTGAGAAAAATCACAGAATAATAAGAATTGAAGAACTACTTGTGCAATGGAAGGCATGAAACAGTGAAAAGTTAAACAAAAATATGGCAAGTTAGAGTATAACATATTTTATCAAATATTCCTGTTCACCCTTCTTTCCCCCGCAAAAAGAGTAAGCATGTGTTAAGTCGAACAAAACAAATTAAGCAGAAATAAGCAAATAAAAACCTGATTTGATATAAGAAGAATCTCAAGGTGTGGAAGAGATATATCAAAGAGAAGACAGAAGCAGAAGAAAAAAATAGGGCAACTAATAAATGAGAGGATGGGAAGAATTCATTATTACAGAGAGAAGGTTGATATATTGAGCTCATTTTACAAATGTCTTTTAAAAAGAATGAAGAAGAAAAATTTAAATAGGGAGGAACTAATGAAGACAATGAAAATTGCTAATAAAAAATGTTGAGAAGGAAAATGGGGAACACATTTTAAAAGACAGAATAGTGACTCAAGAGGACCTTCGGAAGGTTTATGGTATCTCTAAAAAGAAAGCATTATGACCAATGCATAATCAAATGTATAAGCACTGTCTTGAATATGAAGTATTTAATTAGATAAGAAAAATTTAAAACCCATAAATCGCAGCTCCAAGTATGTATTATTCATGCGGGATTCCACAGGAGCCTCAGAATCAGTACACACGATTCTACTGTTTTCTTTGTGTATCTCTGGGTTTCTAAGTACACTCCTCATCACAGCCTGTTCCAGTCCTATAGCTCGGCCAGGAAAACCAGAGAGCAGTGAAAGTTCAAAACTTTCAAAACCAGGTTGTATTACAAACTGGTGTCAGGAATGTTGAGCAATGCTGCCTAAACTTTGTAGCTTACGGGCTTTATGTAGCAGAACCCAGCTATTTAAATAATGGCAGGGTGTTTCATACTTCTCTCCTTTGTCTAATCCTGAATCGTGCCAACTCCATAACCCTACAGCTTCTTAGTTCTTTAAGTGTTAAGGTGGCAACATTTCTTTCATGGCTTTTTCTCATTCCCAGAACAACAGTGGATTGTGCATTTAACCTCTTCGCTGCTGTTGCTAACATGGTGCCACAGGCTAACAAGAAGGGAGGTTTATGTGGTTGAGGTTTGAGTGGCCATACCTGGTGAGGGTCTGCTTGCTGACAGCCCCTCCAAGCAGATCAGAACATCACTAACTAGCTTTTTTAAGAGACCCCCTTCTCTGGTGATTCACCCATTGATTAATCCATTGATCTCAATTACAGTTTAACCCATTGATAAAGATAGAATTCCCATTCACTTCCTAATGATCTTATCTGGTCTCATTTTAGGGAGACAACTCATATTTAAACCACAACGAGGCTACATTTAGTTTCTCATAAGAAAAGTATTATGAGAAAAAAAAGAAAAGTGTTATAGATGGACACAGAAACTGAAAAATACTGGTATACTATTTCTGGAAGTCGTATCTATTACAAAATTAAATTGACAAGAGTATGGAAGTAGAAGATATTACATTAGTTCATCTATACAGACACTGTCTGGAAACTGAGAAATTAGGCTTAGAACTGTGAACTTGAACATTTATTAGCAAACAATTATGATCATTTCTCAAAAGAATAGTGAATGGAACCAATGCCACAATAGCAAATTAACAAAGCGGAATCATGCAGCAAAAAATTAACGTTGGTCAACAGGAAGCACATCCTTGAAGAGCCTTATCAATATACGGAATATAGTTACAGGATTGGAATAGAAACTATAAAAGACAGCTGATAATGGGGAACAAACTCTATGCTTCCTAGAAATTACAGGTTTCCACAAGGAAGAAAGAAAAGCAACTGAAATAGCACCCATCAGAAAAACCACGTTCGCAGACAGAAATCTGCCTCCGACAAACTCTGCATAGCTATACCATGGCTTATCTCAACAATCACCTGCTTTAACACCCATCCTTCAGCCTTCCTTCATTCTTGATGCTGTAAGAAGAAATGCCTGGCTTTCCATCCCTTTTTTGAACCTGAAATGGGCATGTGATTTAGTTCAGCTATTGGAATAGAAGAAGCCTGGAAGAGGTTTTCCTTACAAACACAAAGATAGAGGAAGATTCTTTTCATGGTATGAGAAGGAGACCTAGTTTATTTACACAAATATATTGCTCAATAGATATATGTGTGTGTGTATATATACATATATATTAATTTTAAAAGCCCTTATTTGTTTGAAAAAGAAGAGAGAAGGAGAGGAAAAGGATGGAGACAGAAAGAGAAGCATTCCCTAATTCACCCCTCAAATATTCAGAAGAGCTGGGGCTGGGTTAGGCCGGAGACAGGACATCAATCCAGGGTTCTCATGTGTGTTGTAGGAACCCAGTTGCTTGACACATCGCCAGCTGCTTCCCAGGGTATATGATAGTAGAAAGTTAAAATTGGAGCACACTGGGACACCAACTCGGCATCCCAGTATGGGATTTACCCCTTAAAGCTCCTTTAATATGCCGGGTTCCCTGGGAAGTTCAGTAGCTCATTAATTCAATTTTATACAATAGTTTCAAAATTTGAAATTATCAAGAACTAGTGGGTTGTCTCAAACCATTGGGCTTTTTAAGTAATTGGGGAGACAAATTTAAGTGTTTAAATAAGAAATAAATTGTTACTATTAGGCAGATCAAATGGATTTCTAGATTTGAAAAATTTTCACAGACTTGATTACAACATAATCAAGCAAGAGCATAAGACTCATCCTACTGGGGCATTACATAATTTTTCTTCTTCATTTCTGTGAAGAAAAAAAGTTAAACAATGAAAAATTACCACTCTCAAGATATTTTTGAAAGAGAATATGAAAGCGATTTTTCTATTGAATCAGTCAATGTTTTAATGAAAATATAAATATGATAGATAAGGAGAATGCTGAAGATTTGTATTGTGATATTTTTTAATCATTACTGAGCTCATTGGTGTGCATGTGTTCATGAGTGTGTGCGCAGTATATATTTGCATAAGTATGTAATCAATTAACAGAAGGAAAAGAGTATGGAGAAAAGTGTTTAGTGAGGCAGGCGAACTTTTTGAGCCATGTTTTTATATAAAAGCCCTTTGTAGTTGTGCTGTTAATTGAATTAATCAATGGTTCACATTCAAGTTAGGGGCAGGCATAAGAAAGAAAATCAATAGAACTCACACTGTGTACAAACATGCAGTGATTATCTGATGCTCACTTAAGATGACTTACTTTTCTGAGGATGTGTCCATTCTTCTGGGAAACACTTCACTCATTTTTCATTTTTGGATTGTATATTTACTTATTTGAAACACAAAGTGACAGAGAAGATGACCAAGAGAAATCTTCTGCCAGCTCTCCAGTTTCCAAGTGACCATAACCACCATAACAGAGCCAGGCTGAAGCCTGGAGCCCAGAACTCCACCTGGCTATTCCACAGGCACAGTAGGGGCCCAAGCACATGAGCCATCATCTACTGTTTCCCTAGGTGTTTCAGGAGGGGCTGAATCGTTCAATGGAGTAACAGTGACATCCCATTGCATCACAACACAGACCCCTGCTTTTGGCCCATCTTGGCATCTAATCATGTTTTGAAGGGGGAGATGATGTGGTCTTCAGGATTTCACATGCCAAAGCAGAATGGACATTCGCTATACGCTGACTGTATTTCTGTATTTATTATTTGGACCGTGTGTTGGTACTCATCAATGTGTTCTAGATATATGTAAAGCTCATTCCATCTTCCAAAATAGCAGAATATTTTTGCTGGAAGAAAGAAAAAGCTCAAGATACTGAGAAAAGCAAAGACAACTACAGGTCCATTGTCCTGTAAATGTGCCACACTTTTTGGATTTGATTCTCTAAGATAGCTCTGTATGGTTCTAGCACATTTCTTATTGCATTTTCAGCTTATTTACATCGCTTCTTACACTTGCAGTTGAACACTGATGAATACAGAGTAGGAGGAGAATGCATGTTGTCAATAGTCAACAGCCAAAGTTCTCACTTTGGCACACACAGGGTCCCAGAAGAGGGGAAGAGATTCCAGGCTCCTGGCTTGGGATAGGTGCAGCTCCAGCCATTGTGGCTACTTGGAGTGAATCAGCGGATGGAAGATTTTCCTCTCTGTCAGTATCTCCGAATCTCTGAGTTTCTAGTAAAAAAAAAAAAAACATTTTAAATACACAAGGTGATTCTGATGTGAGTTAAATATTAAGAACTCTGACAGAGAAGAATGTATGCCAATGTTTGAGTGCTGATAATGCATGTATGTTGAGGCTACAGTCATGCAGCGTGTATAAGAACAATGAAGGATGAAATGTGGAGGTATGTTCTTAGTCCATTGTGGTACAATGTGTAGAAATGAAGAGCGTGCAGATAAAACATAGAGCCTGCTAGTGTTCCAGTTGTTTTGTCTTCTTCAAAGAGTTTGTTGAATCTTTTCCCCAACACATTATTAAGAAAGCTTTGGGATTAAGTCATGAGGATTTCACTAAAACAAAATAATTGCTACTCTTGTAAAAGGGCTGGAAGGAAGTAGCTGGGCTCCTGTTCAAAATAACTTAAATCCTGGTACAAAATAATTGCCCCCTAAAGGTCTCTCCAGCTTCTCTTCAGTTTCTCTATCAAGTAAGTTATTCACTAAAATGGTGATTTCAGCATTGGTTCCCACTGCCTAAATGATGCAACCAAACCTTCTCATCTGAAATCGTTCAGAACTTTACAACTTTCCCTGATTTAAAGGATCTGAATTCAGAGACTCCAATTCAGACAATTTTTACAGAAGGGAGACTGCGCCAGGTAAATTTTGAGCTATGAAATATGTCATTACATGAAGAGTCAACATAAAGACAGTCCTTCACTTGATACATTACAGCTTTGTGTCTACCCAGCAGGTATCTATTTTTATAAGAAACATAGAATTCAAGGCCTCTGAGAAGACGAGCCACATCTGCCAACTTGTCAGATCCATTCCCAGAGCCGCGTGGGCGGAGCCTCCTCTCGGTTTCATTGAGGCCGCATCAGCCTTTCCTTTCATTCTTCAATCTTCCATTGTCAGACAGTGTTGGTAATTGGTTTTTAATTGGTTCATTTACCCGAATGATTTATACTGCCTCAGGTAGGCACGGTTTAATGACACCCATTACAGTGCTGTAGATGATTTCACAAATAGATATGCTGTTGTCCTTCAAGACGCAAGATTCAGGCTCAGAAATGTTAGCCTTCATTTTCCCCCACTTAGAAAAAAAGAAAAGCGATTCCAGTATATGAACAACAATGGTAAAAATACATAGATAGGCAGATAAAAATATCTAAATATTTTTAAATATTTTATCTGCTCCCAGATCTCTACCTTCTTGTAACTTGGAGAGTCTAATTCCGTTATACACATCAATTTAGCATTATCCCCCTGTCTTAGATGCTTTGCCTTCCCATAGAATGTCCTGATGCTTACCTTACACCCACAAGGAAAGAACTAAAAGCATCTTTAAGGGAAGAGAAATGTATCATCTTAAAGAATGGCAGCATCTGAAAGCATTTGTGAGTGTAAAGGACATTTTATTTCTCTGTGTTATACTGATAACTTTGTGTGAAAAATATTTATCACTATGCAGAAGAAAAAAACTGAGTCATATACCAAAAAGAGCATTCACCAGGTCACTGAACCATTCTGATTGGCCTCAAACCTACAAAAGCGATGGAGGTTTGTCTAGGTGACTGTCCCCAGACCTGACCTCTGCAAGGGCCTACAGATTGAATAATTTAGATGGCCACCACTCTGATCGGCGTGAATGGGTTATCACCAAACTGACATCAGATTTTGCAAGGATGTCTGAGCTGCTCTTGCTTCTCAGCCAGACCCAGGGCCAGGCCAAACTCAGGAGCCGAAACTTAATCCAGGTCTCCCACAAATTAAAATGAACAAGCAAGCCAACACAAACGCTCTACATAATGACTAAGCAACCACCTGCTGGTTTACTGCTTGGTTTTCAGTGTTTTTTATTGTAAACTAACAAACTCTCCCTAAAGCACAGGTTGTCTGTGCTTTATAGCTCCACATCATACACCCAAATGTTCCCCCTCCTTGAATGTTACAGGGATGCAAGCACTCGAGCCGCCACGACTGCCTCCCAAGAGGAGTGTTAGTGGAGTTAGAGTCCAGAACTGAGCCAGGGCAGGAGCAGATCAGAACAATCACTTACGGGATGCCATAGCTCCCTTTTCTTTAGAATAGTTATGTATCTGAAAGACAAAAAGCAAGGAAGGGAAAAATGAGAGAGAGAAAGAGACTTTGCATTTATTGGTTCACCCCCCAAAATGTTGCAAGGACCAAAGCCAAAGACACCATCCACAAACTCAACCTACCTCTCCCAGTGGCAGCAGGGACCTAAGCTGCCTTGCACTACCTTAGGCACGTTGGAAAGAATCTGGATGGGAAACGGAGCACTGGAACTTGAAACCCTACTCCAATACGGGATACCAGTAACACTGCAGGTGTCAGCATACCCGTGCCAGCACCCCAAGCCTTACTTTAACTGGCTCTCCAAATGCCCGCCCCTAAGTCACCCTGCTTGAGAACAGAATTGTACAAAAATTTTGGAAACACTCTCCTGCCACTTGTGCCATTTTCTTTCCCCAGGCTATGGAACACAACCTATAGTTACATTTTCTTGTGAACACAAATACTATCTTTGGCCAAGAACCTATGTGGCTAAGACAAACTGTAACATTTAACATATAATTATTATCAACACATCGATCCTGGGCAGTGGAAGGCAGGCAGTACTATTTTCCCTCTGCTAATAATAAATGCTCTGCAGACAAGGAAAGATGGAAAAATGGAGGCTATTAGAAAATAAATTATTAGTGGGTCAAAAATAGTTAAATGAAATGTGAATGTTCAGAACTTGACTGGAGAGCAAACTAATCAGCCAATGAAACTCTTTCGAGTTAATAATGAATGTCTCATCTCAACTTGAAACAAATCTGTCTGCTCCATTGGAAACATATGATATCAAGGGAGAGGGAAGCTGTCCCACAAAGGCATGGCAGCATTTGAACATCAATTTGACAGGTAGTGTAATTTTCTTACTAAGGACCGTGAATATCATATTGAAGCCTACCAAAGAAACACTCCTCAAATTCCCCAACATAAGTCATCTGGATAGGAAAAGTTTCCGTGCAAGTCAAAGGAGATATAGGAAAAAAAGCCGGGGCTGATGAATATCACTTATGACCAAAAAACCATGACCTTGACTTATTTCCATTTAATACTAATCTATTATCTCTAAACCAGGAACAAGTGAAAGTTAAATCAGTCAGAAGCTGAAGTTATTTCTGCTCCAGATTTACCCTAAGTAGTGCTATGTCATCCGAAGACATTTGCATGCAAGTGACAAGAGGGAGGGGATGTTCAGCACTTCTCTGATTTTAAGAACCAGGGAAGGATGAGAGCGGTTTGAACTCCTGTGGTTCCAGCAACATAGCGTATGGCATGCATGTAGGAGACGACGAAAACACTTTATTCATCTTCTTCCAATGTTATCTCTTATAATATATTCAGAAAGCAGCTTTTCATATGTATGTGGGATAAGTTTTGAGAGATGTCAAACTAATATTTCAATTGTGTTAAGCTATGTTTTTCCCTAGGCATCCCAGAAGCGTGTCACTGCACGAAGTTTAAGAATGCTTCAATAGTTAGGCATTTCCATTTCAACCTGAGTCTCAGGGAAAGGAGAAACACAAGTGAGACGATGCTGACGTCTCAGCCCTTCTGCAGTCTCTCGATTCAGATTGATTACAGTGCAGCATTTCTGAATGGCCTCCAAATGTGGGTTGAAAACTCATTCAAGGGGGTAGAATGGCTGAGTGTTTGATGTGGAACTACAAACCACAGATAGCCTGTTGTATACACTCAGGGAGAGTTTGTTCACACACAAAAAAAAAAATCAATGAGAATTCAAGTAACAAACTAGCAGGTGGTTGCTTATTCATTATGTACAATGTTTGTGTGGGTTTGCCTGTTCATGTTTTTTTTATTTGAAAGGTAGAGAAGGAGAGAAAGAAGGGAACCCTTCCAACCTCTCCTTGATTTCCTAAATGTTCTCAACACACAAGGCTGGACCAGGCTGAAAGTAGGAACCTGGCACACCATCTCCACCTCCTACATGGAACCCAGGTAATTAGACAATAATGTGATGCATCTTAAGGTGCTTTTGAACTTCAAGTCTATATTTTATCATTAGATTTTATAATAAAACCTGCCTTTCTCCACTTGTGGAAAGTTCAAAGACATGTCCAGACTCAGACTTCCTCACAACAATTATTTATAGCATCAGAGTATCTACTAAGGCTTCTTTAAATCTCAACTTCTTCCCACACCCAAACTCCCAACCAGGCAATTGGCCAATTTCTCACCTAAACAAATTCCTGTAAGCATTTCATGCTGTGACCTCTACTCAGAAAACTAGGTCCAACAAAGTTCTCCAGTTCAGAGGAAAACAAACAAGACACAAACATCTCAACTGTAGTTTCTCTTCCTGCTCCCACAATACCAAACATTGCTACAGAAACCCACAAAGTGCCAAAATTGTTATTCCTCTCTGCTAGCTCCCCAGGTATGGCAATGTTCTTATTTTCTTTACAAAATTATCTTTCACCCTTTCTGGAGTACCTGCTCCCAAAGCACACCCGATTGCTTCCTTCTTGTCCTCCATGCACCTGTCTTTAAAGAAAAGATAAACTCCAGCCCCACAGAGCTTACGTTGCCCTCCCTCAGGCTGCTGCTAAAGGTTTGGTATTTCATGCTACCCTTCGTAGGTCTCATCAGGTAATTGAAAATAACATCCGCATTTCCCAATCTTGTTTTTCTGTGATTGTCCTCTCAGTATCCACGGCCGCTGTGTGAATTAGGGATTACTTACACAAGTGAAGAAAAATAAGATGCAGTAAAGTTACTGATTGACACGTATAAATGGTGGAACAGGAATATGAATCTCCCAAATTCATGCTCTATGTAACATAGATTTTATAGCTTCTTGAGTCAGTAAAAGATTTATTAAACATTGGGTTCAGATAAATCTGCTAGTTTTCACAAACTTGTCTACTGGATTGTAAATACTACAATATCCCCTAAAAGTATGACGTATCATAACATTACTTCTCACTACATCTAATTAATTTCATTTTCCTTTTTTCTCCCAAATTAAAAACTGCATGAAGGAATTGCAGAATTTTATTTATCTATTAAATAATGCTTTCACATTTCTTCAATAGCCTATGAAATTTCATATGCATATGTCTTTAAATACTATGTGGCTATTTTTTATTTAACACAACAAATGCAAAGGTTTTTGGCTGTTCTATGCATATGCTAAAATTATTTTCATAAACTCCATTTAGGTTTGAAATATTTTATTAGAAATTGGCATCATTGAAATCAAAGCCATTATTGGAAAATACTTCATAGAGTTTTTTTTAATATAAGAAACTCTACCGGTATATTAAATCCATTTTGATAACCATTGATATTTCTTACAATTTGAAATCCATGTCCTATGTAGTTACTATAAAATGCTTATAATCATTCCATTAATTAGTCATGCATATTCATCGAAATTTAGAGACTTAAAGATTTATCTAGCTTCATACTCATCTTGTCCTTTGGGACAGGCATTCCAAAACTTAACAGTGCATACGGCTATAGATGTGAGAGCGAAAACAAACCTGCAAGATGCTCTAGCTCACCTGATGCTTTTATGATAAAGAAAATAAGCACTTGCAAGTACAAGTGCCTGTTGTGCAACAGAACAACCAAGCAGGGAGGATGATCAGAGATTACAACTCGGTCTTTAGAGTCCTAATATTTTTTTAAAAATTAAGATATGTCTATTCCCAGCAGTGAAATCACAGAAATAATTATTTTATAAAGACAATTTCCTTTATCGCAGAGAACTGACTTACACTTCTATTTTTCTTTCTTAGTATACTTTGTAGCTTTTATTACACCAATATCCCATATGTATCTACTAATAAACATGCTCGGTCAAATCTGCTTAAATAATTTGGCTAATTACACATCTAAATTATAGATTAACAAAGTGATTCGCCAATTCATGCATAAATAACTTGCTAAACTGATTGGTTATTTGTAAGTAAACACTGGTTGACATAATATTCCTTATCCTATGGGATTGCTACAAAATCAACTTTTAAATGGGACTGTAGTCACTCCCTCAGGGTATTATAAGAAATTCAAGCATATTATTTCTCCCCATAACATCAAATGACGACTTGGACTTCATTTTCATCTTTCCTCTTGAAACTCTGGCATCAAGTTACCAACAAAGACGGCGTGTTCTAATTTCTTTTGTGCTCTTCTGGAAGTCATCACAAGTAAGAAAAGTTGGTGATGTTTGCAGCCCGGAAACTCAGGCCCGGACAAGACAGGGAACCTGAGGTAATCACAGCTCCTACAGAAAAAGTAAACAGACAAAGAACAGACTCCAGTGGTGAGAGGGAAAAGGGGAGAAAAGAAAACAGGGTGAATGTAAAGTGTCACCATTATGCATTTCAATAAAAGTTTGACTCAGTTATGCTTCTTTGCTCCAAAACTTAGAAACAGTTCCAACAACTAGAGATGTTGATCTAATGGTTGATTTAATTCTGACTGTATTAAGATTGGCCATCATACGAGGAAGTTGATGCCAAAACAAAGATATGTGTTACAGAAACTAAACACATAGCTTTCAACTAGTGTTGCAGTGCTGAAAAGTGTCCAGAAATAGTTACTCATGAGTAGTCAATTCTCTGGCCTCGTCAAAGGTGCCTTAGCTCCCCCACTTCATGGTCGCTTCTCTGGAGATTGTGTGACAAATGAAGCTGAGGCAGATAAGAAGTGATTTAACTGCCTTTAAAGATTATTTTGTCTGGTGCATCCAAAGTGTCTAAAATAATTTTTCTTTGGAAGTAGATTTGGGTTTATTTTATACAGAAGGAGAAGTTCTGAGGGGAAAAGAGAAAAAAAAAGAAGTGCATGTCAAAATATAAAATAGTACAGCAAAAGGATTCATTGCCTAGGTAACTTTTTTCTTCTCTCATTTTACTTTGCGATAAGTTCTCAATGGACTGATTCATTTAAGCTATGATTTTTATTCATATTTTTAAGCTGTTGGACCTGATGTTGAAATCTCCCTTGTCACCAGTTAGACTTACTAGTTTTAATGATTTGGGTTTTAAATGAAGGTCATTATATAATATCCTGCATTGCATGCAGATTATAAAGTTCCTGCTGGCTTTGCCTTTTAATTAAATTATTCCTTCAAGTGGAATATAAGAGTGGAAAAGTCCATCTTCTTTTTATATTGAAGAGGCTCTATAGCCAAACTTTTCTACTTTATTGCTAATGAATATTTGAAATAATGTTCTTGAATAAACGTTGCTTGTGTCAAAAAGAATTATTTGTTTAATACAGCTTTTCCTCCACCCAGTTCAATTACCCATATTATATAGATAACGTAGCTTAACATGTCAACGTACTTTACATATATACCATCTACCTCAGTTTTGATTTTCTCGTATCTCTAACACACAACTAAACAACAATAGCAACAACAACCAACAAGAGAGATGATGTGGTGGTAGGTTCGGAGGAAGCATGCTAGGTAACAATCTCTTGGTTAATACTGCAGAGGAGGGAAGGTATCAAAAGTCTGCAGCAAAGGAAATAGGCTTGTGGACGAGAGCAGAGTGATGTGAGAAATTCCACGAGAAAAGAGCTTCAGTTTGCATGTTCCTGACCCAGTCCACCCAACACGTCAACTCTCTCATATGAGCGGCAAAGGGATGATGGGAGAGTCATGGCAGTGTGCTGTGGCATAGGACGCAGCAGGAGAGGGACAGGAAGTATTTCTGGACCATCGCGACAACATGCACAATCTGGATGGTTTGCAATGGTTAAGATGACTCCAGCAAACCAAGAACCAACGTGTGAGAGAGAGGAAATGGCCAATCTCGGCTTAGAACGTGCACACCAGGAACGAAGGATCAGGTCTGTTGCTTTAGAAAGTGGAAAAGAAGTTGAAGGAAGACTAACTAGGAAGATAGAGGAGGGGATTTTGTGAGGCAAGAAGGTACAGCAGGAAAGCCTAGGTTTTGCTTTTTCTTATCATGACCACCTTGAACTGTGTCATTAGTCTTCCACGAACATGTCAAGAGGTGATGTCTCAGTGTTTTGTAAAATCTTACAGCCCTCAACATTACTGCTCTAAACTCCCAAGAGAGTATCTTCGTTTTGGAGTCATAATCAATTTTGGAGGTGGCACCCATAAGTCAGTGATTGGATTCGATTATCAACTAACAACACGCCTGCAGTCTTTCTAACTCACCCTCTGCTGGACTGGAGGGTCAACAATCTGAGCTTCCCTCTGAGTTGGAGCCCTCTGCATCTACTTAATGACAAATGATGCAGGGCCCCTTGTTTATTTGCTTGCTCTGAAATCTGATCCCATTTTTCAGCACTCTTTCTAGGCCTGATATAGAATTAATTGTTGGCAGATGTGGAAAGGGTTTTGAGCCAAGATATAGTATTTGTTTGTACTGTCTGGTTTTTCAGGCTTAACCAATATCAGGTCATAGCAGCTGGTTTTGATCAAAGTTTTGTATATTATAGACCATCCACCTGACAAAACAAGATTTGTTCACATGACCTTCATTTGAAAGCCTTAAATATGGGAATTCCACCGATGGAATAAAGAAAACATGCTTTTTAAAAAAAATCTAGTTAAAGTAATCAAATGGTCTAATTTCTACTTATTTACATGTAAATAAATGACAAAATTATACTATACATGGAAAATCTGCCCTTTGAAAACGGGTTGCTTAAGATTTGTAGTTTTCCCTTCTCATGAATTTTCAGTTTAGGTTTACAGATGATATAAAATCCTTATACTTTATGTAGGTTGCATTCATAAAACAAAGCTTACCAATCACCTTTTATCCATAGTGACCAAAATGATCTCAGGTCAGAGCCGGAGCGAGCTGCAGGAGCTCGGGCCACAGCACTGTCAACATTCCTTCCTTAGTGACAGAGCCTTTCTCTTCTCCATCCACACCAGAATCAGTGTGCTGAATTATTTTCCTGACCTTCCTCTTTGTTTTAAATAAATAAAAGATTAGCATTTCAGCCACCCTGTTTACATTAAACTCTAAATTCCATAAGCCACAGTAGTATTTGTGTTTTCAACTTTCATGCACTTTTTCCAGGGGTACATGAGTTCATTTGATTTGTTTCAACTACCCAAGATATTTTAAAAAGTTCTGCGCTGTGGGGAAGTATTTATTTGAAGTAGCTGTGGATGATTTGCAAACTCTGTGATGATACAGTGGTCTTTACTAATGAAACAGAAAGTCTTTTATTCTACAGTCTCCATGACACTGTGGGAAATAAATCTCAAAGAGGCCTGAGCTTGTATTAAAATGATTTTAGTTTGAGGATTATACCTGCTCCTTGGGTTGTAATGCATCTAGCACAAGGCAATTCAAAGACAATTTTACCTGTTTTCAGGCTATCTGTGCAGACACGAAATGTTTTACAGAGCTGTGGAATAAAATTGTGCAAGTCTGAGAGCCTTACCAAACAATGCATTTTTTGAAAAGTCGTGTGGTTAGAAAAGCACAAACTAAAAGAAATGTCATGTTCAATATTTGGAAATTTCAAAAATAAATTTATTTGGGAGATCTTCACATCTTGCAATGCCAAATATAAGGTTATCACAAGATAAGGCTATTCCTTACATTTTCAATGAAAGGATCTAAGTGATTCAGCTGGCCAATTACATATAACATATATATGTATACACTTGTATATACATATATACATATGTATATATGTAAACACTTGTGGATACCCATGAAGTACTCAAATCTTAACATATCATATTTAAAATAATTAAAATAATGTATAAAGTTATACATTATGTACCAGAATTTTGGCATAGTAAATAATGATGTTCCCTGCATTGCCAGCATCCCATATGGATGAGGTTTGCATCTGTTTATTTCAGTTCTCATCCAGGTCTCTGCTAATGGCCTGGGAGAGCAGCAAATTATGGCCCAAATACCCAGGCTTCTGCCACCCCGAGGAAGCTCCCAGCTTCTGACTTTGGCTGGCCCACCACTGACCATTGCCTCATCTGGGGAGTGAACCAGCAACAAAACATTTCTCTGCCTGTGTCTCTTATTCTGTCTTTTGTAACTTTTTTTTTATTGCTATTATCATTATTTCCCAGAATATATTTTTTCAGCATAAACATCCCAACCTCTTCCTCTCCCCCTCTCCCACCCATCCCCACCATTTTCCCCAATATTATTACAGCAACAAAGTCCTTCAGCAATAGTCACAAGTCCAACACTCTGCTATTTAAGTGTGTCATGACATTGTAGGTACAGGCAAAGGTAGAAAATCCAGAATCTTATTGTCAAGGTACATTTAGCAGTTTTGTCGGGAGTCCTTTTATTTAGAAGCTGAGATGCATACTGCAATGTGTCTGCACTTCCCAGCGTGCCAGTCTCCATTATACAGTTCATCAACAAGAATGCTTGTATGTACGTGTTTACCTATGTATTCCCGACCTCCCTGTTCAGCACGACGCTGGCATTGGGTTTTTCATATATTGCTTTGTGACTCTTTTAAAAGAAATTTTAACATTCTTTTTATATTGGAATTTACCAATTTATTCTTTTTAAGTTCTAAATTTTTTTTAACTTCTTTATTTTTCAGCTCCTTAGACTCAATTTTAGTTACACATTATATAAAATAATGGGGAAAGGTATTGTCTTTCTCTACTACTTAAATTCATGACAACTTTTAGTTAACTCATCATATATGTCTTCGATCTTGGTCTGTTATTCATCCCTAGAAAAACTTTTAGCTATTTGACACATTTCTTTTTCACATAATATTATTTTTGTTTTCACCTATGGTTACTTTCTTTTATGAATCTAACATTTTAGGCTCATCTTTTTATGAGCCTAACATTAAAACATGCTTTTCATGGCCATTTTGATCTTCAACAGAAAGGACTGCATTATTTTTGAATGCTGCTGAACAAGAATATTTATAACTGAAGTCAATACCAGCTGAGAAATAACGCTCTTAAATTTCTGTTGCTGCTTTTGAAAATAATCTCATCAGTTAACCTCGAAGATCACACAGTCACCAACGATCTTAACACTGGTAAATATGTGACTCATCCCATGGACCACTGACGTTCCACATCAGGAATTAGGACAGCACCTGTAACGTGAGCTATTATGTAAGGGCTCAGTGGAAAGCTCCTGATTTTTTCCTTTTGAAAGATTGTAGGGACATAGAAACTCTTTATATTCAGACAAATATATTGCATTTTTCCCTGTAAAAAATTTATTTAGTCAGTATTATTTTAGCTTCCTAATTATTATCATGACAATCTATCAGACTTTTGTTTAAAATTTTTGTGTAAATATATATGTGTATATCTTTTGTAAATAGATAGCATTCTTACATTCACTACTTTAAAGATATTAGCCAGTAGCATATTCTGATATATAAAATCTGATATTACCCATTATCTTGCAGTAACTTATATAACATCTTATTGTTTAGTTTTCTTTCCAGAGAAAATATAAATGAAATTTGAAATAATTTTCTAGTAATTCATACTGCTGTGAATATTACTTTAGCTCCATGTTGAACACCAATATTTGTATATCCTATTAATATTTGTTGATTCAATGAGTACATTTAAACTAGTAGTTGATCAGTTGTCTGTCGTCAAATACAAACTATTTACATAAGCTTACCCTAAAATGTTTCTCTAATCAAAATGTCCTACATGTATGGAAAAAATGAAAAAAAGGAGTAGGCAGGCTGTTTATATTTGAACAAATAACCAGTGACATTACTTACTCTTTCTTTAACCAGATAGCATAATAAAGATACCATTTCAAAACATGTTCACTTTGAAATTAGATCTTCTTCTTAGTACAATAGTAATAAATGTTCACTTCAGATATTTTAAGAAACACAGACGTGAGCAAAGAAAATATAAATCCCGTGTATCTCCAGCCAACATATACACGTTTGAGTGGTGTGTGAATATTACGGTATGTCTTTAGCCCACCACTGCTTACTTGGACCGAAGCCTGCTCCTTGTCTCTTAAGAGAATGCTGCACTGAGGTCTTTGATAAATGCAATGGATCCGTCTGCTCACCAGTTTCCCACCATCCCCCTCGACTCCCCCACCACAAACCACCATGTCCTGGCTCTACCCACCTTAATTCCCAGCCACAAAAACTGCACTCTTTTTGGCCAAGCACCCACTTTGAAAACCTTGTTGCTCCTTGCCACTAAAAAGAGGAATGCAAACTTGCAAGAAGTACACTCAGATTTCTGCTAACTCCATCTCTTCTGTGCATAATCAGATGCGACAGGTCTTCCTCCTGCCTTCCCTCTGGTTTTATCATCCTTCGGATCTCTTCTTGGGCTGCAGCTTCTGCACTCAGCCCCTAGGATCCTCCCAGGCTTTGTTTTCATTTTTGTTTTTAGTTCTGGTTGCGAATCCTATCCTTCCGCTCCCAGACCTTCCCACAACCTTGACTGGACTTTCTTTGGTCTGCGGTTGGTCACTCATTTACACCTGACAACTCTTGTCACTGACTACACATTCCATTTCTACATCCCGTCAACTGATTTGGTACTGATATAACTCAATGATAGTCTAGATTGGACTTCGAATATAATAAATTTCACTTATGATTTAAACTTCCTCGACTGTGCCTGCTGGATTTTCCAAGTGCCTTGTTTTTAGAAACCTTGTGCAACTTTCCTTACCTGCAAGGTTTGAGAAGTTTGGTGTCACCATCTGTATGGATAAATAAGACAGTTTCCTCAGACAACAATCCCATTTACCTGTTGCTTTGCCTCTACCTTAATATGCCTGCCTGCCTTAGGTCAGCTGTGAGAAACTGTTACAACAGACCTTCCAAAGCAGCTGGAGTTTGTGAAGAAAACACCTCTCCTCACTTACCTGAGAAACCCGGTCCTCTGCCCCCTCCACTCCCACGGCACAGAAGACGTCTGGGAG
Organism: Ochotona curzoniae; assembly: GCF_017591425.1. Taxonomy (NCBI): domain Eukaryota; kingdom Metazoa; phylum Chordata; class Mammalia; order Lagomorpha; family Ochotonidae; genus Ochotona; species Ochotona curzoniae. Next base: position 7,690,555 of record NW_024467095.1, on the reverse strand, counting down.
TGGAGAACAGAACTGTGGAATTAAAACCCTGAATTTGTTTCTGAACATCTGGAAAGACGCTAGGCTTTGCGGACAACACCCAACACTAACTAGTTCTGTCTGCTGGGGCTTAGGGCAGGGCTGAGGGCGAGGAGATGCCAGCCCCAGGCAGCATGGTGGGACCAAATCACCCCGTCCCTGGTCGGGGTCCTTGACTCCAGTCCTACAGATTGTGTTGGGCTCTGTGGATTCCAAGTTAGTGAGAGATCGGAAAACGAGGGAAGCTTCTCCTGACGACAGGGTACTCGCGAATAAGAGTGACAGCGCACTGGGACGCAGCTGTCAGTGAAGCAACCAATATATAAGCTCCGGAATGCAGTACTTGGTTCCGGCTTCCTTATAGTGGGTGCTTTGACCACGTCTCTTGAGAACTTACGCCTGAAGCATGACTTCAAGCCCTAGGGACAGTAAGGGAGAAAAGCGTGCAGAAGCAACAGCAAACCTCAGCTATGTGGAATACGGCTTCTTCAACACAACTTCCCAGGCCTGCTGGCTGCTTGAGATTTTGTGCTGCATTTGTAGCCTACCTGGCTCCTGCTACATTTTTTTTTCTTTTCATTATTTTCAAAACTATTAGAGCTCTTTCATTTATGTAATGCACAGGGTGTCGTATTTTTGCAAAGGAAGAAAAAAAAAGAAGAAGAGGAAGAAACTTGGTGGCCAAAGCATCCAGAAAAACTAGAGCATCATGGTCCCTGATTAAATACTCAGTCAGGATCTATAGACATTGTAATGCAATGTATCCTAGGTTTTAGACACTGTATTTATGAAGCCCAGCTGATCCTGTCATTTTAATACCAGAAGCTATCAGATCCTTTGGGGCTGGGGAGGGGGCTGATTGTGAGAAGTTCTTACGTGGTGAGAATGTTCCACTCAGGAGTTATCACAAGGCACAATTGTAGAGCTTGAGCAGTTAGTTCCCAGCGAAATTCCTGCTTGTCAGAGAAAGTGGAATGACTTCTGGAGACAGAAGCATAAAATTCCTGAACCTCTGACAGAAGCACTAAATTATGAGCCTCTGAGAGATCAGAGTGTTCCAGCGTTGAATGGTTGAGGAGCTATTAAAGGAATTCCGTAAGAATCTTGTAAAATATGATGTCAGGCTCAAAGTCTCTGAAGCCAGGAAGTCCCCTTGGAGATGTCTCTCCTTGAGCTCTGCTCTCTGCTCGGGTTTCATCCTCAGGTACATCAACATCTCTGAAGTTCTGTGTGTTCCTCCTGAGTTTTGACTGTATCTCCTTTGGATAAGTCCTGCTTATTGCTCCTTTCAAGAGTACTTTCTGCCTAGTTGACACAGCTAGAAATGCAGATTCTGCCTCTGGTTGCCTGCAGCAGTCCAAACCTAACTTTCTGCTTCTGACTGTGTAAGTTTAAATGCCCCTTACATTAAGTTTGACTTGCTAAAATTTCCAGAAACTTGAAATTGGTTAGGATGCCTTTCATATTCTTGGCTGTTTGAGTATTGGAGGTAATTTTGCCTATCTATAAGTAGGTAATTCAGTCTACCTCAACTAGCAAGTTGAGGGGTAAAAAAAAAAAAATCTATCAACAAGCTACTTTTAAGTCATCATTTTTATTTGGGTCATTGCCAGTTAGACTTTTCCCAGATTAATCATTAACAATTAACTATGCTGTTGCCAGTCCCTATTGGACCTTAGGTGTCAGGATATATGAGTCAGGTGAGACAACTTTTGGCAGATAAAAATCAAATATTTTAATTGTATTTTCCTAAGCATGTAGAGAAAGGGAAGCTTGGGATTTAATAAATGAAAAAAACCACAGAGATGTTATAGTAATCAATATAAATTACTAATTCTCAAACATTTAATGTCTCTCCTCTCCAATAAAATTTTTGTTAAGGTCGAAGAAGTTCCATTCTGGCTAAAAAAGTATTGTGAGCTTTCGGAGGACTGACCTACCAGATCATTCTTTCCTTTGCTGTTTGGTCCAGGGTCCATAAAAAATTGATGTTCTCTTCTCAGGTAACACGCTTATTTTTATCTACATGAAACTCATTGATCCCCTTCCAATTTGGTGTGAGCCTCTTCATTCCACTACCATTCCCGAGGTAACAAATGATATTTTCATAGGCATGGAGAGGAATCAATATAGACAAGCTCTGCACATTGATCTGAGGAAGACCTTTGATCTGGAAAATCACCAATTATGGCTATTTAAAGCAGATTCCATTGGATTAGGAAGAACAAAAAAAAAAAAAAAAGAACTAGTCTCTACAATAGTCTTTAGTAGTTTAAAATCCAGAAAGACCCTGAGTTAAATATAAAGCCTTTTAAAGAATAAGGGTTAATTTTCATTCTTTCAAATTTAAATGAAGATTTTTTTTTTTGCACGTTCTACTGTCTCTTTGAATTTTTTATGGCTGTGTAATGTGATGTTCTTATAAGGGACATCCCAGGTACAAGGTAATTGACGATTTGCAGCGAGTTTCTGACAACCTTCAAATCCTAATTAATAAAAATAGATTCAGCTTAAATATTGATATGCTAAGCATTAGTCTTATTTTAACTGAAAAAGGTGCACTCCTCGTCCCAGCAAATTAAGTCTTTAATAGTATGCAGGCTACCTGGTACATTGATTGATTACATTATCTACAAGAATTTCTAGTTACTATTATTTTCAGCCTATAACCAAATTTGAATTAGAATTGAGGATGTAGGTTGTTTCTTGTCTTCAGAAAAGTAATTTTTCTCCAGAGTACAATCTATATTACTTAATGTACTATTGTCTATGCTGCATCTGAAGACCATGAGTAATGAAAAATCCTCAAGAAAGTAAGGTGGAAGGCCCAGTGTGTTTGTCCTTTCCCTTGTCCTTATATCCAGGGAACCTACGTTATGATAGAAGATCAATAGTCCAAACTAATGTTTAATTTGTGATTTGTGGGACAGGTGACAGAACAGAGGGAGCTGAACTCAGAACCCAGCTCTATGATTGGCTAAATAGAGTTTGAAAGAGTAAGGAAGGTTTTTTTGGGTTTAGTTTGCATGTTTGTTTTTCATTTTCCATTCTCACTTCCTTGTGTGTAATAATAAAGTACTCATAGGTTGTAAGACTTAAAGTGATTCATATTTCATAACAGTAATGATAAATAACTTTTATTTGTTTGTTTCCTACTATCTAAAAAGTAACATTCCCAACACTTTAATCCGTTCATTCATCATGATGCTGTGAATTCTAAATTCAATCTCTCAATCGAGAGATGAGAAAAGAACCCACAGGAAGTTAAAAGTTCTCTGACAAAAGTCAAAAGTTGGTATATGAGTGTTAAAACCCAACAGTCTCATTTCAGAGGCTGCCTTTTTGATCATGGGTAGGTTTGGATACAGAACATTTTGTATGGAAATCAGTGCATAGAGAGAGCTCTCCACAAAAGATGTTGAATGTTGGCAATGAAAACAAGTTAACCCAATGTCAGCAACTATCCCAGAGCTTAGCTAGAGAGCAAGGCAGTGTATGTAGCCTGAAAGCAACAGCTTGAGTCTCTCCGCAGGGCAGTGCAAATGCCTTTGTCCTTCTATTGCTCAACCTGGGCCAATCTTCAGAGTGTTGCTCCAAACCGCTTCCCTCAGGGTCTACACTTTTCTTCCAGTCTCCCCTTCATATTTACCTTCCTTCCTGTCTTGGCCTATAACTAGATATCAGATAGTTTTCAACAAGACATTAAAAGATGTCTGTTTATTTTTACCCCCAACGTTTATTCGATGCTTAGGGGAAGCCTTGATCAAACATCCTGTGACCCTCTCATAATCTCTAGGCTTTCCATGTCTGAGGAAACAACACACACACACACACACACACACACACACACACACACACACACACACATCTTTGAACTAGTGAGAAGTTCTGGAACTGGGTGTGTGACTCTGCCACAGTCAATGAGATTTTTTGGAAAACAAATCAATTTGATTTTTCACTCTTTGTCTTGAGTTTGTGAGGGCATAAACTTGGAAGCCAATTTGTCATTGTGCGATCATCAGGGATATGCCTTTCTGGGATCAGAAGTAGTGATAGGTGTATGGGATCTTGTTGCTGTCATTTAAACGTCTGTTACAAGCTGTGCGCAGAGCCACTTCTCCAAAAGACGCTTTCATTATGCAACACAGTATGTGCTTCTTTTAGGGGGTGGTGTTGTGACATAGAGGGTAGAACTGCTGCCTAAAATGTTGGAGTATCATGTGGACACCAGGTCATGTCCTGGCTGCTCCATTTCAGATATGTCAGGAGAAAATGGTCCTATTGTTTAGGTACTTGACACTCATGTGAGCTGTCTAGGTAAATCTGTTGGCTTGAGCCTGTCCCAGCACTGGCTGTTGTAATCGTCTGGGGAGTGAACCAGCAAATGAAAGATTTCCCTCTTTCCCTGTGTCTCTCCTTAAAAAAAAAAAAAGATTTATTTATTTATATTGGAAAATCAGATATACAGAGAGGAGGAGGAGAGACAGAGAGCAAGATCTTCCATCTACTAATTCACTCCCCAAGTTGTCACAATGGCCAGAACTGACTCCACCCAAAGCCAGCAGCCTCTTCCAGTTTCCCACATGGGTGCAGGGTCCCAAGGCTTTGAGCCATCTTCTACAGTGGGATAGTCCTTCATAAGGAATCATAATTCCATCAGTTCTTATTTAAGTGTACCCCAATTTTTAACAAGAACTTGTGACATAAGCAAACACAAACTCTGAGGAAGTAGGACCAGAGGCAATGGAGCAGCATTGCTAACGTCATATACTGCTTAGTGTCCAGGGCTGTGGGAAAGGAAGTACTGTGCATCCTCAGGGGCCATGGCAATGGAGACTTCATGCAACTTGTTTGTAAGGTAATTTATGTTTTGAAAATTGTCTGCAAACCTAGTTCTTTAATAACCCCTGAGAATTTAGTAGTAGTCTATTTAAGAATTACCCCTGAAATCTATTGGAGTTGATTTCCAATACTTGCAACTAAGAACCTTTGAAAAATGCAGAGATACAATTAAATTTTAACTTTTAAACTCTTTTTGTTGTTAAACATTTGACCTCATTTTTTTTTCCTGATGAAAGTGTACACATATGTTCTACTTCTTTGCTTCTGATCCCGTCTCCCTCACTGTCAACTCAACAGAGGGGTAAATCATTCTGCCAAATATTGGGTCCAAGTCAAATACATTTAAGAAGTTTTGTTTAAACAAGATCAATTGGATTTCCTTTCTGCAGGACTTCTCGGAATGGTATTGCCCTGACAAGGATTGTGAAGTTCCAGGAAAGGGACCTTAGGAAGCTCAAGCCCACACTTTGTTCTGTCGTCAGCATTTAAGGTAAAATCCATTTCTGCTTTAAATTACTTCAAAATCCTGTAGGAATGAACCACTGTGCAAATAGCATATCTTTAAAAGTTCAACCATTAGTATTTTCCTCAGAGCTGGAATGGATGGCAGTTTTTTTGGTAGGTACAAAATGGTCCAACAACCATAGGCGATGCAGTATGTATCTATAATTTTTTCTTTTTTTGGTGCAGTATACATTTTGAAAAAGGTGGTCATGAGGTTGGCATTGTGGTACGGTGAATTAAACTGCCTCATACAATACTGGCATCCCATTTCAGAACATCAGTTCGAGTCTAAGCTGCTCTGTTTCCAGTCCTGCTCTCTGCTAATGAGCCTTGGAAACAAGAGATGATGCCCGAAGTCCCTGGGCCCCTGCCACCCACGGGGAGACCCAGATAGAATCCCTGCCTTCAAGCTTACAGCTAACCCAGCCCTGGCTGTTGTGGCCACTTGAGAAGTGAACGTATGTGTGGAAAATGTCTTTCTCGGTCTTTCTCTCTCTCTCTGTATCACTGTAAATTTCAAATAAAATAAATCTCTAAAGCAAGATTGATCACATTCAGAAGACAAAAATTGTAAGATCTTAGTATGAGATGTATTCAAGAGTCTAAAGAGAAGTTAATTCCAATCTCTCATGTGCTCAGTCTTGCACATATTTTCATGGAGTTTGAATGATGGGCAGTATGAATTGAATTATGCAAAGTATTTCCCTCTCTCTCTTTCCTAATATTTCTTCCTTTCTCTCTTTAAGAAAGTACCAGGTAGCAACGAATATGACAATGCTTGTGGGCAAATGCAAAACAACCTTGGTTCGCTATACTATAATTAAGTATCCTTCAGAATTAGTACGATGGCATACCAGACTGATCCCCTGCCTGTGGCACTGGTATCCCACATGGGAGCAGTCCCAGCTGCTTACACTTTCCATCCAACATGCAAGGGAGGATGGCCCAGGCTCTTGAATCCCTGCTCCCACATGCCACACTTGGTAGAAGCCCTGGCTTCCAGCGTCACATTGGCTCAGCTCTTGCCTTTGTGGAGCACTGGTAAATGAAGCAATGAATGGAAGTTTTTCTCTGTCTCTCTGTAACTCTTTCAAGTTAAAAAAGAAAATCTTTCTGCAGGGCTGACTCACTGTGGGAAGAAAAATTTGGGTCCATATTACGGAATAACAAGAGTGCCGAATGATCTTTACTCTTTAATAAAGGGACAAAATAAAAGAATATTTCCCCACATTTCATTAACAATTTTGCTTATAACAAATGATTTGGGGAATATCTGCACTGCAGTGATTTTTGAGTCATTATATAAACATTAGAATCTTTCTAGATATGTTGGGATAGGTAAGGGGAAGCAGGGCGTAGATATTTGGGTCGATGATGGCACAGTAGGAGGCTTGGCAGCAGTGCTGTTAAAAGTTCCTTGTCTACACTCCCGCCCATAATCTGCAAACCATAGTATCCATATGTTCTCACCTAAGAAGTATAATATTGGCATAGTTGCCACTTGTTATGATATTTTCACTGCCTGTTTAGTATTTTACTCACAATCAGTGTCTCCAGACTTACCAACTAATATCTCAGTATTTTTGACTCTTTTGTAATACCTACAAGGCACAAGAACATAATTAAAGAATTTTGAATTATTGCAAGAGAAACATATTTCTAGTTCTGGCAATCAAAAAAAAAACAAGTGATTATTAATTTCTCCATTTAGCTGGCACTGGTTTATTTAAGTAATGATATGTTAGACAGCAAGTCTAAAATATTCCTTGACATTGTGGTAGGGTTATTTATTCTAACCTTCTTTCAAAGTCTTATCTAACTGAGACTAAATGCTTCTGGTTATAACGGGTCTTTAATGAGTTCTTTTATTTTATTCTAATTTTGAGACACTGCTATTCCTAACTTAACCTAGGGCTAAAATTGAGTATCAAAATCCCATTGTGATTTCTGGTTCATCAAAAAACACACTGAGTTCCCCAAAAGGCTTATTTCTCTACTTTTGTAGCACAGAAGTGAGCAAATCTAGGATAAGTAATGCTTTCTGGTCTCATTTAATTATTAGAAGGCAGAGCCTAGGTTTGCTCATGACATTGTGCAACTGATGCAGTGCTAGAGGCTGAAGGGTGAGGACCTGCAAGGGGAAGAGGCACTCATTCTCTCCCTCTGCTCCTTGACCTTGGGCCTCTCGAGCTGAGACTGGCTGAGCCACCGCTGGCTGACACAGAGGTGCACCACTTATCATACTGCAAGCTTCTTGACTATCGTCACATGCCCTGGAAGTCACGCAGTGTCACCCTCAACGCCCTTCTGAGGTTTTTAATCTGGTGTCTCCTGATGAAGGATATGCCACCAAAAGCCACTAGGTAACAGCTCGTGGTTTTCTGCTTTGCTGGATTCAGATCATTGTGCTGAGAGAAGCAGTCTTCTACTGATTCTGCGTCAAATTCAGAATCACACGTAGCTGGCATCTGGAAAGCACATTTTTGGAATCTGTCAAAGCCTTATATTTAGTAAAAGAATGAAGCTTCAGATCACCTGACCCTTATTCTTTGCCTTGATGGATAACTATAATTCTAGAAATATTACAGACACTTGCAAATAAGGATGTTTATTCATCTTCACAGAATTATAATTTCTTGTTGAATGTTTATTATAGTTATTAATGTAATAACCATTATTGTTGTTAATGAGACTCATAATTTCATAATTTCCCTTACTAGCTTTCTTGTATAAATTCTTTTATCTTGCATTACCTAGCAAAGGGCTAGAAAGAAATGGTAAATACATTAGTGTGAAATGAAGAAAGATTTTGCTTTCTTTGAGAACTACATTGATTTAAAATGCATCATTGAGAATATTGCCATCATTCAATGTACAGGATTCCATTCAGGTTGCAAAAACGACTTGCACATGATGAACTCATCACAGGGGGGCTTTTTTCTTCTTCTTCTTTCAGTCCTACAAAACTCTTCTGTTCCATTAAAACAAAGAATTAGAAAAATTATGAAAAACAGCCTCAAGCTGCCTCTTTTGTTCTTTAACTTTCAGTACTTTTATTGAGTGTTTCAAGTGTAATGTATTCATATGTCAGGTGCATGAGATTGGATTGTCCCCATTTGGAAAAGTTACAGTTTCTTTACACTCTCCTGCTCAGTGCTTCGGCTGGGGTGGGGCTTAGTCTGCATAGTGTCTTAGAATGGTAGCTGATCAAAGGAGATTTTATTCAGATCATTCAATTTCTTTCTCATGTTAGGGCTGACTTCAAGATGACCTACCATATTTATCTTAGACTCTCCTTTGTGACATTAAAAAACAGAGTTTTGCTTTTCCAATTGTGATACTTATTTACATAAATTTGATTAAAAATACAAAAATATAGGTCCCTTGAAATGAAATAGGACATTAGAGAGCAGATACTTATGAAATATTCATTTTAATTATGAGTCTTTATTTGTAAAAGCTAAAATACAATTTATACACATAAACAATGCACATCATAATAGAGTTTTATAAACTCGGTACTACATTTCTAGAGAAGAAACGAAATAATGCACCCTTATTTGACTTTCTACTGAAAGGAAAAACATAACAAACTATTATCTAATTACATGAAATTATCATGTTAGCTAATACTGAGATTATAAAATTAAGTTCATTAGTGAGCTCATTTTTGTCAATTCAGGTTCATTGAAAGAAACCTATATGTACATATTATCCATCATCACATACACCTACAATGGCCATTTAAATAAAATTTCTTTGACCCACAATTTAACACATATATTGATAAATTTGCATTTCCCAATTTTGAAGGTTGAATATGAAAGCTATCACATCAGCTAGGGGCAAATTTTTAATTTGTTCAAAAAGAAGAGAGAATAGACATTGTCTCCCATATGTTGGCTCCTTTTCAAATGCCTGCAAGAGCTGGAATAAGGCCAGGCTAACACCTACAGCTTGAAACTTACTCCGGTATTTCATGCGAGTGGTAGGCATCGGGTACTTGAAGCATTACCTACTGCTCCTCGGGGAGAATGTTAACAGGAGGCTGGAATCTTAAGTGGAGCCACGACCTAAGCCCAGGCCCTCTACGATGTGCTGTGGGCATCTCAAGTGGTGTCAGCCACAGGACCAAACACCAAGCCCATATATTTTCTTCTCAGATGACCAAACATAAAACTCAACAACTAACGACAATGGATACAGAAGAAGAAACATCGTATGTCAAACTGCTCACCATGACCTCTTTGTCTCTCCTTCCCTCTGTTTATCTGCCTTTCCAATAAAAATCAATAAATCTTTATAAAAAATGCTTGCCATTGGCAGCATAACTCTGTACCAATTGGATCAAATCATAGGAAACGTTCTATACCCGCTGAAAGCACTGTTCATGATCTGTACCAAAGATCTAAAGTCATTCAGTAGAGAGCAGGAAACATCAGCCTTTACACGAGCCGTTTATACCTGATTCTGATGCAAAATGTCTGATGTTAGCTTGTGCCGTGCAAACTAACAGGGCATCTACAAACTGCTCTTTCAAAGGTGAGAATGTTCTTCGGTTAGCCTGCATTCTGCTTTCAAGTCTTGCTTAGCTTCAGTACTTACGCCATGGTGCTTTTTTGTTTAAAATGTTTAACTCATCGAGCTTTACACAGAATCATTAAATTTCTATATTTAATTCTCTTGTAGATAATGACTTCATTCCTCAAAAAACTGGCTCCATTAATTGAGATTTCACATTTGCTTTGCTGTCACTAATTGTTTGAAATGCAACCGCTCAATATTTTCATCCCTTTTCATCCAGTGTTTTAACTTCATTGTTTGGAATTGTTCAGAGATGTGTTTATCCTAATAGCTATGGATCCCTGTATGATTTATTTAATAGCTGTTGACAAACACTATTGTTCATTTTACAAAGAAATCCCCCTACTCTGAGGCACCTATGTCCGCTATGACATAAAACTTCCAAAGCATGTGATACTGATATCTTCAAAATGTAACAGCCTGTCTTGGTTAAAGTTCTAATCTCTATGTTTCCTTGACCTCGTAACCTTTTACCTTAACATTCAGTCTGTGTTCCATTTAAAAATGTAAATATTATTAGTGCATCTAGGAAAGATCACCTCTGTTTGAAAATTGCATGTAAATAACTCCAGAGGACTAGAAAGAGGCCTAAGCTAAGATCATTGCATAGGGACTATACCTGCATTATATTAACCAAAAAAATGGGGAATTTTGTACATTAATATGTAAAGAACAAGAGAAGAGGTTTGAGCCACAATTTATAAACAACATCGGGGATGCAAACCAGTCGATGCAGTTCATGTTGAAAGAGCTTTTCTACACTTTCTGTCTGTCTGAATTTTAAGTCGTTTACTAAGTTATCAGCTATCAATACCGTCGAGTGATTTAAAAAAAAATGAAGGTTTTTGCCTATGCTCTTGGAATCCTGGGAAAGATGATCGCTCGAATCCAGGGGTCCAATTTCCATCCTCTCACATATCTCCTGAAATGACCGAAGGAATGTAAAAATAGACACTAATCTGCATTAGTTAAAGGCCTGGAGGAGAGTTATCATTCCCATGGTCAGAAATAGCAAAGCATTTCTCCAAGATTTAGTACAGATGAAATGTCAAGGCACCAAAGCCTGGTTCAAAATTCTCCTCCAGAGGAAGCAGTGCAGACTTTCAGGAAGAATCAGAGGTGGTCTGGCAGATCCCTGACACCTTTATAATCGGAAGCATGAGCAGGGGTTGCAAGGAGAATCTCTGGAGCAAGCAAGGAGTTTACATTTGCTATCACTTCCACTGTTCTAGGAAAAGAACATTTGCAACTGGTACTTGGGACAGGACTCAGGCACTTTCTATTCCCAAGAGAAATAATAATAGGAAATACGTGTCGAGTTTCTGATATGCTGTGTGCTCTGAAGCAATGTGGATTGGCAGGCTTAATACTCCCATTGACTCTGGAAGATCTGTATGGCTATGAAACCAATTTCATGTGAAAGTAAACTAAGTCAGTCGCACATGGGTGTAGGAGCCCAAGGACTTGAGCCATCCTCTGTTACCTTCTCTGGCCACACACTGGATCGGAAGCAGAGCAGGTGGAACGCAAACCGGTGCCCAAATGGTACCCCAACCCTACAGCTGGATGATTAATATGATACGCCACTGCACTGGTCCTTGAAATTGAACACAGGTTTCTTTATCTGACTGCTTAATGCCCAGGAAGTAGCTGGGCAAAGAGGAGGCAGCGGAGCAGCCTCACAATTTTCTTGTTCCTGAAGCAAGACATAAAGACCTGGGCACTTTATCCATTCCCAAATCAGAAGAAACTGGACAAAGACCCACAACCTGCACTTGAAAGGTTCTCTATTTGGGCCTGTCCTTTGTTCCTTTGGGGAAGCTAGCTTTCTATACTACTAACATGAATTAGCATAGAATAAGCCTCCAGCTGAAAATCTCAATGTAGAAGTCTGATCTACTAACGAAATCCAGGAACTAAAAGCTGTGTTTATGAGCAAACTACCAGACTGGATTTCTCTTTCTGCTCTCCAAAATAAATGAATAAGTAAAAATACAATAAAGAATGTGATGAGATTCTTATACACACACACACACATAAACCATCAGGAAATTTTCAACTATTTTAGACACCTGGAAAAATTAAAAGTAAACATTTGATGGTATCTTCTTTGGAGCATCAAAAATTAATATATGTAAGTATTAACTGAACTACCATGGCCATGACAATCTCTAGTGATATGAACTGAAATAAAGGTACTCCCAGCAAAGAAATTTTTATAAAATATATTCCTTTAAGATAAATAAAGGTATAGGCATTGACAAGTGTGGGGAAGGAAAAAAAAGTGAATGAATGAATGAATCCAACCAAGGAAGGGAGAAAGAGTAGTTTTTTAGATATGTAAGGGCTGTGGTTAAGAATTTATTTTCAGTCTTAATACTAAAGTCCTCTGTCCTACCTCCTCCTCCTGTTTTTAGTTTATTTTAGACAAAAATTTGGAAACCTAGAGAATTATTATTGCCAGGCTGGCCCGGCGAGCAAGTTGGGACAAATGGATTTCTTCGGAAGAGAAAATGAGTGTAATTGATGGAATAGATATTTATTTGGGTTATGACTTGCCTTGATTGGCTACTTTGTAAAGCACATTTATTTTTGGTTTATAAAAATCACACAACTCTTGACTAATCATGAGATTCATCATGTAGAAAAATGAGTGAGAAAGCGGCTAACTCACAATGTAGTCATTGTCAGCATGAACTTAGAAACACGGGCCCTTTGTAAGGGTTGAAAACTGTAAGTCAATTTTTTGCTGTTAGCATATTTGTTTTTTCAGGGAAGTGCTTCTATATGTGTAAACTTTGAGACAACAAATGGTAGGCCTTTCTTTTTCTCTCACATACTGTTCTAGGCAACTAAGACATTTGTTAGCACATCTAAGGAATCTCTCACAATATTTTGTTTTTCATTTTATGATTTGGTGTCCTCTGATTTAGAGGCCACAGTGTTCCAGAGAGACAGGGTTCCCTGAACTAAAGGAAAGATTCCAGCTTTTCTCTAAAATAAAAAATTGAAATTGCCTTTTTTTCAATATATAGTTACTCATGCCATTGAGCCAATATCCAATAAAGAAGGATTATTTGATTTTCTGTTAATTTTCTTCTTTACATCTTTATGTATTCTGAATATTAGCTCTTTGTGAGATGTATAAGGACAAATATTTTGCCCAATCTATGGACTCTTATCTGAAAAATCATTGCATATGTCAATATCTTTTAGTGTTTTCTCAGTATTTTCTCCTAATATTTTCATAGTCTCAGACATTACATTTGGGTCTTTGACCCATTTTGAATTGTTAGAGTGAGAGAATGATGGGATGAAGGAGAGAGAGAGATGGGGCAAGAGATCTTCCTCCACTGTAAGACATAGACTCAATCCAGATGTCCATCAACAGGTGAATAAACAAAATGTGCTATATTTACATTATAGAGTAGAATTTAGCCACAAAATAGAAATTTTGTTGCCATTGTAACAAAATGGATCCAGCTATAAACCAGTATGCTTAGTGAAATAAGCCAGTCCCAAAATGACAGCATTAATAACTCCTCTCTAATAAAGGCTACTGACACCAAGCACAAATGGCATTAATTCTATGAGGGAGATTAGCACACTGCAGATTAACTACTGTATAGAGCATATATCTTTACTCATGAAGAATAGTAGGATTTCTATTTTTATTTTTTATTATACATTTACATTACATTATTTTACTTTATCTTCTTCCACTTGTCATGTCATGGCACATTTACTTATCAGAAAGTTGAACTAGTAAAATGAATGATTATGCCATTGGAGTAATAAGAGCAAAACAGAGGGCGGAAGGAGAGCGAGGAGGAAGGTGAATTCCCTGTGCTTCTAATCATGAGAAACAGAAAATACATTCATTTTACAAAAATTTTAAAGTTAAAGTAGATTTTAAAAAAAGAAATTAAGCCCATTTTCATTGAAAGTTATTGTAGACAGGGTATGACTTGGCTGTAACAATTTTTGAACCTACTTTTATATGTTGTTTGCTCATTTCTAGTGTGTTTTGTACTTTCTCGTGTTTTCATAATTGTTATCATTCTTTGGCCTCTGTCGTAAGACTTCTCTAAGTAACTTTTCCAAGACTGGTCTGGTAATAATGAATTCCCTCAGCTTTTGCTTTTCTTCAAAGCCTTTATTTATCTTTTATTGATGAACAATGACTTCACTGGGTAATGTATTCTTGATTGACAGTGATTTTCTTTCAGATGTTGGAATATGTCATTCCAGCCCCTCCTTGCTTATAAAGTTTTTGTTGAGAAATATTCTCTTATTAAACTACTTTGGAATCACTTACAAGTGAATTGACATTTTTCTGCTACAAATTTGACAGTTTTTTCTGATTCTCCATGTGATTACATTTACATTTGATTCATCACTTTAAAAGCTTAAGCTATGTAAAACATTTCCTAAGTTTATACTAAATATTTAACTCCTTTCACCAGATACTTATCTAACAGTGTTTATTGATAAATGTTTACAATTTTTTCTACATGGTATGTAAAATTGTACTCCTTTGTAAACTGTGGGTCTAGCTTCAAAATGCTAATATATCAAACATTAGTGAAAGTTTTATGTAAAAACAATATTATACTTAGAATTAAGAGATAAAGTTAACAAAAATATGAAAAACTTACAAATTTTAGCAAATTCTATTTTAAAGCATCACAATAAAGAAAAGGTAAAACATTTCTAGTTAGAAAGAACAGTTGGAAAGCTTGTATCTTCCTTAAATAATTAGTTTAACTTAAAGGCTAATAAGAAACACAGGAACCCTTATTTATAGCAGCACAATCTACAGTAGCAAAGACGTGGGAACAACCCAGATACCCATTGAAAGAGAAATGGATAAAGAAATGGTGATACATCTACTGTATGGTGTATGAAATACTACTCAACCAATAAAAAGAATTAAATGCTACCATTTGCATCAAAATGGTCCCGACTAGAAAACATGCTCAGTAAAATAAGCCAATTCCAAAATGACAAACATATGCTTTCTCTTCATGCAAAATACAAGATCAATAGACACATTGTGGTCATTCAGGGAATAAGCCAATGGATAAAAGCTCTCTTTCTTTCATCTCTTTCATTCTGTCTCTCCCCTTCATCTCTCCACCATGCTGCCTGTGAAACCAATCAATCTTTTTTAAAAGGAAAGAACATTAGATTACACAGGTTAGATTTTTTTTTTGAAAAAGAGTTCTGCATTTTATTAAAAATGAAACATCTTCCGAAAGATGCAAAAATGGCTAAATAATGTATATTGGGATAACGCAGCCAAATATTATAAGTCAAGCATTAAAGTTGACTTTCTTATTCTTGAATTTTTAATTAGGAAGTATCTTGTTTCTCTAAAATTTAAATCGAAACATTTAAAATAGTTGTGACACTCAGCAATTCTGCAGATAAAGACGCAAGATGATTCTAGACAAAGTAAAAATAGTTTCATTGATGCAGACCCTGAGATCTCTTAGTTCCTGTCACAGGAATTTAAGAAAATGCAACTGAAACTGTTACCATCGCATAGAATCATCTGACTTTATAGGCTGTTTATGTATTTATTCATTCAATTATCATAGCTTGCTTTCCTTGAAGTCTCCATATATTTTCATCTATATGGTTTTCATGTATTATAAGACTTTTTAAACGAGTTTTATTTTCAGATGAACTGTCCTTTAAAGATTTTTTTATTTGAAAGGCAGATTTACAGGAAGAAGGAGAGACAGAGAAAGAGAGGGAGGGAGGGAGAGAGAGAGAAAGAGAGAGCGCTCTTGCCATCCACTGGTTCACTGCCCAAATGGCTACAAGGGCCAAAGCCAAGTTCATCCAAAGCCAGGGGTCTCAGGTCTCCCACATGGGTGCAGGGGGCTCAGAGAGTTAAGCCATCCTTAGCTGCTTTCCCAGTCCATAAGCAGAGAGCTGGATGGGAAGTGGTGCACCTCGCACAAGAACTGGAACGCATATGGAATGCTGGTGCTTCAAGTGGAGGATTAGTTTATTGAACCACCACACCAGGCCCTAGATGAGCTGTTTTTACCTCACCATGTTTTCATTCATTTCCTACGTACATTATTTCAGCTGTCATTCAACAAAGACAGGCTAATAACAATTAACTGACTCGTTATGTTTCTTCTCATTCTGGTAATGTTAATATGTAAAATGATTTAAATAATAAGCTAATCATAATACTTAGACCTGAGAATGAAAAACTAATTAGAGGCTACACAGGTATAGTAAAAATGGGGAAGCTTATTTAAATGATGCAAACATAGACCCAATCATGGACTCCACTTTCTCCTCAGACTTCAAGGGAACTAAAGCAACTTTGAAGGGGACGGTCCATGGAGCTGAAGTTGAGCATTTTGTTTCTCAAAATATTAGTTCCGGATAGATATTGTGTAGTGGTTAAGACAGCACTTGACATACACCCATACTACTACAGAGCTCCTGGATTCAAATTCTTCCTCTAGTCCCTATTCTAGCTTTCAGCCCATGTGCAGCCTGAGACCCTCATTGGGTCTCCGTCACGGACCTGCCAGACCCTGAATTTCTGACTGCTTGATTTAGCTTTGCTAGT
Source organism: Ochotona curzoniae (assembly GCF_017591425.1). NCBI lineage: Eukaryota > Metazoa > Chordata > Mammalia > Lagomorpha > Ochotonidae > Ochotona > Ochotona curzoniae. The sequence continues at coordinate 7,674,006 of NW_024467095.1, read as the reverse complement.
GTGAGCAGTTGAGCAGTAAGCCAGCATCTGAAACTTCCCTCTCTCCATCTCTCGCCTTTTTTCTCTGTCTCCTCTTTTTGTCCCTCTGTGTGTGTATGTGTGTGTCCTCTCCCTATGCCTTTCTGCCTTGCAAATTAATAAAATAAGCACATTTTAAAAACAGTAACTGACTAATGGATATTAACTTCATGGCTTTGATTGTCAGCTGTCAAGAGGCACTTGTCCAACTTTCGAATCCCATATTCCTGAAATCGAAAGCTGTGTGCCTTGTGCTCCGTATGTTCCGCCACGTTTTGAATGCTGACCTGGGGATCCCTGTGGTGCTGGCTAAAGGGAAAAAAGGCAGCACAGTCTTCTCCAGGTTTCAAAACCACAAGTATTTTTTATTTTTTTTAAAGATTTATTTTTATTATGTTTTATTGGAAAGGCGGATATACAGAGAGGAGAACAGAGAGGAAGATCTTCCGTCTGATGATTCACTCCCCCAGTGAGCGCAACGGCCGATGCTATGCCGATCCGAAGCCAGGAGCCTCTTCCGGGTCTCCCACGCGGGTACAGGTTCCCAAAGCTTTGGGCCGTCCTCGACTGCTTTCCCGGGCCACAGGCAGGGAGCTGGAAGGGAAGCAGGGCTGCCGGGATTAGAACCGGCGCCCATATGGGCTCCTGGGCGTGCAAGGCAAGGACCTTAACCACTGCGCCACCGCGCCGGGCCATAGTTTTATATTCTTAAGTTTTAATGTTTAATTTTTAGCTCTCATTTAAAGATCTGACAAAGTTGAGGGGATTCTCATCAAGCTCCTTTGGCATTTCAAGCAGTTTCATGAATATTTTTACTAACCAGCTATATAGTTGCATGATTAACTAGCATACTTTAAAAACTTTGAAGGAATCAAACACAAATCTTCTCTGAGCTATTGGCTTTCTCTTTATAGGCATTTAGGCAGATGTCTTTATTTCTTGTCTCCTGTGGGTTATTTCTGGATTGGAAACAAGCAAGTGTGTATCTGCAGTGACAAGTTTCACAAACACTTTGAGAACTATGTCCCATGGCTCTCTTAGTTAAGACCACCCCCTACTACGAATCAATCCATTTGCTATTCCCCATTTCCCTAAAAGTGCAGAGTTTAATTATGTTTACTGACTTAATTTTAAACATATGTATATTTAAATGAAGCCTATGACGGGCAATTCAAATATACCTGCTTACGTAAGAGGCAGCACTGGGGAAAGAAAAAAGAGCTCTTGTCCAAAATATCTGAAATATCCGAACCTCTCTGAAAACTGACTGCTGCATTTATAGAATCAGACTCATAATACATGCGACTGTTCTTCAGAAAGATTATAGAAAATGTAATTAAAGCAGTTTATTTTGATGATTTTTGCAGTCATCGTTCATTAGAAAAATCTTTAAAATATCATAAACTCTGCTCTAGATGCAGAAAGTGTAAACCTGCCCCCATTTTCTCTAATATATATTGTCTTTATGTGTGGAATTTTCTTGTAGGTTTAGAATTTTTTATAAATCACATAACATGATCAAATAAAAGCTTGTCCTTCTCTTGCACTGATGATAAAGAACACTAACATATTTAAATATTTAAAAATGTTTTTCCTGTCTATCATTGACAATAATTCGGTTAGTTTGACTGAGTCAGTTTGGACATGGTGAAGGCTCATGTGTAGTGGGCTGGGTTGGGCTAGTCTACAGCATCCATTGGTCTGTGTAAGACATGAGACTGGGGACAGAAATGGCCCAGCAATTGCCAGTATGTATATAGGCAGATGTTGGTGACAGATTGAGCCAGACCCCATCCTGGCAAACACACATGAGATTCAGGACCGTGATCACTTCAGATGAGGTTTCTTGGGGATTCCCCCCAAGTAAGCCACTGGACTTGAAACTCCAATGATGGGGAGAATTGCAGGATCAGTGGACTGACCACGGAGTGCATGTGTCTGAAATGGGCCTCCTCAATGGCTAAGATGGAACAGTGGATGGCATGTCCAGATACACAGAGGATATGGCAGTCAGTTAGGGCCTGCAGGGGGTATCTGGTGCTATAGCAGGGGAAGAAGGGCAGAAAAATTGCTGAACTATTCCAGCCAAGAGTTAGCAGCAAATGCCTGGGCGAATGGGAGCACTAAGGTGGACTGTGTCAGCCAATGGACCTTGGAAGGATTTCCTCATCCTTGGATTGATGAAATCGACAGCATTTCAGAACTATTGAAAACACTTAAGCAGAATCTTTGGTGTATGCTGCACATCAGCACCCTGGAATGACATTGGGTGGCCATTCCCCATCCCAGTTATTGAGGCAGCTGAGAGACTGGGTGAGGCATCTCCCCTTAACTCCCCCATTCCCCAAGATAAAGGAGGAAGAAAAACAATTTGAAAACAATGGTCTCACCCAATTTTCCCTAATCCTCCACCCTTCCCACCCTGAGCAACTATGTAAACACCATCAAAAATAAAAAGAAATTTTTAAAAAGGAAAATAAGCTGGAAATACATTACAGTGATTACAGCTACATTTAGAAATCAATAGGAAAAAGAAATCACTCAAACTCTAATTTTAAAGGTATCACCTATTGATCAGTAATTTCTTTGCAATTTCATCTTTGGACTATGTTAACACTTATAATTGTTGTTTGATTATTTAAGAAGCATAGTATTAATCACTTAAGTAGAGATCTAGGGTTTTATGAAAATTATGCTTCTATTTATCTTGTAAAGTGATAAGAGAGAAAAAAAATCCAAAAAAGGAAAAGAAAGCAAGGAAGCAGCAAGAAAGGAAGGAAGCAGTGAAGGACAGAAGGGAAGAGGGAGGGAGAGAAAGAAAGAAAGAAAGAAAGGAAGAAAGAAAGAAAGAAAGCAAGCAAGCAGACAGAAGATCTCTTTCTTTTTCTCTGTAGCTCTGTTTTTTCAAAGGACTAAATCTATCTTCTTAAAAAAGAATGTATCTATGTGTTTCTTTTTATTTAATTCATTTTAAAAATATTTGTTTGAAAGGCAGGGGAGAGAGAAAGAGATCTCCCATCCACTGGTTAATTTCTCAAATGTCTACAAAGTCAGGATTAAGATACACTGAAATCAGGAGCTTCAGATGGGCCTCCCATGCGAGTAGAAGGGAACCAGATTCTTGGTTCATCCTTTGTTGCTTTCCTAGGTGCATTAGAAGAAACTAGATTCTAAGCGAAACAGCCAGCACACAAACGAATGCTCCTGTATAGAATGAAGTCATTGTAAGCTTCGTAAGGACAGCTGATGTGTGATTTACTGACTGCTGAAGGCATTTGTACCAGTTTAATATTCATATCTATTTATGCCAAAACTTGGTTGTAGGCAAAACAGTTCAGACGATGTGTCAGATGGCTACTGACAGAGAGGTTTGCAAATCTGTTTCCACATTCTTTAAAGGAAGGAAATTATATAAATATGTCAAAGTCCCATGAAAATAAACAGGACTTTTTGAAAGGAAAACACAACGAATGACAGCCTACATTTCTTGCATGTGTTCTATGCCATTTTAGTTTTCCACCAAACTGAAAGAAATACGAACAATGGCGCTCAAACATTGCCTTCAAACACAAAGCATTATCCATTAAGAAAACAAAAAAAAAGATTAAGAAAGCAAAGTGGCCAGTTCTTCCAACTTCACCCGGGTTGGGGCTGCATACAGTCCATGTGCCAGTCACTCTGCCACCCATCAACTTCCATGTGACCCAATCCAGTACAGCCACTACCAGCAGGAGATCACCTGCCAGCCAACCTGATTCCATCCCAAGAGCCTGCAGAGGGCTTAACGGCCAGAGAAAAAATACACCAGATTTCAAAAAGAACCTAAGAACCCATGTCTGGCTTTGTCTCATGGATTCCACCCACATTGTGACTGCTCACGTAAGAGGCCCAGCTTATTGCCAGGCAACAAACCAAACCCTTGCACTGGAGGGGAACACAATAGTGTTTCTCCACATTTTCCTTGGTATTTACTGTAACCTATCATTTCAATCCAGCACAAGATAGCTGAATGCTTCTATTCCTATCATGGGCTACAAAAAGAAGAAGGAGAATAAGAAAAAATTGTGTCTATGAATTAAGGCATACCTGCATTAAAAATCGCTGGAACATTCCCGTTGTCTTCCAAGTCACTTTCCCTGACCCCAGGAAACAGCCAGGGTTTGAAATGGGAGCTGCAAACAAAAGTTAAACATTTTTTCTTTTCTAAAATGTCACAGGAGAATGAAGGAGAAAGGAAAAAACAGAAGCATAAAAAGATAGAAGGAGAAAGAATTAAGGAGGAAGGAGCAAGAAAGGTCTTTTGGAGGAATTCGAGGTTGTTTTTCTCTCGCTCCAAAATGAAATAAAAAAAAAAAACTGTTCTAATTATTATGAGTACTTTGAAATCTGACTAATCAAACTCACTCCAATCACCTTTTTTTTTGTTATGTCCTGATAATCAATAGAATGAATTCCTGTTTTTCTCTAGCAAGTTACCGAGACAAAAGTGTAACAAAGCTTCTTTAAAAGTCTAGAAATTGCTAGTAACCTTTTCCCCCCACAGTATACTCTGCCTGAGAGTGTCAAAGATTTGTCTGAAAGAAGTGACTTGATAAACATACGTGTCAACCGCCTTGCTTATGTAAATATACTACAAAAACCCAAGATGCAATATTATATTGTGTTGATATAAAATGATTGTGTTTTACTTTCAGTTCTAATTTGTCTCATGAACATTTTCAGCCTCAATATTACAACAAAAAGCGCATTCTACTGCATATTTTTCACTCTAGGTTAACACTAGGCTAACTTGAACTACTGTTCAAGATTGCCTTACCAAGGCTTTTTTTTTTTCTTAAGGAAAAACAATGTTATGACATAGAATTGTTTCTCATTGTTCTAATTTGGTTAATTTTGTTCTTGTTCATATGGGATTTTACTGATTGAAGTAACCGATCACCTATTTAAGATATCCCGAATTAAATAAAAATAAGAACCTCTTGGAAGGCACAGATATTTACAAGCTAGGAACAGAAGCAGAAAGGAAACGTTCCTTTCTGTACAAACTGTCCACTAAGAGCTGAAAGAAAGAAAGAAAAAACGAAAAACATTCCACATTGAATGTTCTGAAAACCCATCTTAAAAATAGTACTTATTTTACATTTGATGAAAATGAGCCAATTAGTATTCTGTAAAAATAAGTTTTTCCATAATGAAATTCCATTAGCATGCCATTTACCCTGAAAGCACTCTGGCTTTATGTATTTTTTGGTGCATATGCTTCTGTGATCCCACCCAACTGCTATTTGTTTGTTTTGAAGTCAATTGGGTATTTCTCTCCCAGAATAATCCAGTCTTTCAAAGATGTTACAGCAGTCCCTTCACTTGTGGAACGGTTTTTTCAACTGCAAAATGTAAAAAAAAAAAAAAAAAAAAAATCGGTCTCTTGGACACCTTCCAGAAGAAAATTCCGCAAGTCTGCGATGCCTGTGCTATTATTTCAGTCGCATGAACAGCTACAACAGATCACGAGTGGCTGCGGGTGGGGGTATCCGTCACCAACACAGAACCCAAAGCTGCCAGGCTACCTGTTCCGTCGAGTCACACACGTTTGAAAAGATGGCGTTCGACTTTTATCCGTCATCTTTTTCATCATCTAACCGCTAATTCTGGTAAAAAAAAAAAAAAAAAAATCATTGTAACGGTCACATGAGTAGATTTAGCTCCCAACACGCAAAATATTGTTATATCGGAAATTTGCGTTGAAAGAAATGACATACTTAGCTGCTTCATCTTCGACAGCTGGAAAAGACGGCATAGGACACGCTTTTGGGGACGCAACGGAAAACTTCAGGGATGTAAATAGTGCATTACTCCATTTCTGCTTCCGCTGGAGTTCACTTTCTAATTCTCCAAACTGTTGTCTTGACAGGTCTGTGTTCCCCGGCCAGGCTGCGGTACGTTTCGCTGCTTGTCAGACGCCTGCTCGCTCGCGCCCTTTTTCATTATACAGTATTGCTCTGTGCTTAGCCACTGTATCCGTTCATGCAGACATACTCTACCTTCCGTCTAACACTAAAATTGATTTGCTAGGCGCCCCTTTGCTGCTTCGCATTGCACGTCTTCCCATTGAATTTCTCGTGTCAAGAACACAGCTCTGACTTTCTACTTTCAGCCTCTGAAATCTGAACATTCTTTGGGTTTTCTGAATATTTAAATAGCTTTGTGCCTCATGTCAATGTATTTCACTCGATAGTACTTTTTCAATGCGATCTTGCATTATGCTTTGAGAGAATTCTGTGCTTACTTTAATTTTAATTTCAGATTCTTTCTGCTTTAAAATTATTAAAAACTTACTGGTCTTTTCAAGCAAGTGGATGGCAGCTAAGCCTTTTTGGTAAAATGCAAAGTTCCTAATTAGTATTTTCTTTAGGAAATGTAAGTTAAAAAAAAAAAAATCCCTCTATCATGTAACATGGATTTTCCTGAAGGTAATTGCTGATTTTCAACACACGGAATAGAATAAGAAATAAACAATTTGCTTTTAAAAAATCTAAATATCTGCAAATAAGTGACACAAATATGTTTTCTCCCCTTTGCAAAAATGAAAGAAAAGAAGGTAAGTTAGCTCAGGTCAGCAAATCTGTGACCTAAGTTGGCACCTGGTCTTTGATGCTCTTAGAAGAAAACAGAGCCCCAGCATTCACTGGCTAAAACACATCTGTTATGTAGCACTCCGTTTTAACTGATCAAACTTGGAGACTTTTGGAAGAGTAGGTCAAAGTTCAAACTTCTTTCCAAAAGTGTAGCCATTGTGTATTGAAATACCAAAGATGATTCATTCAGTCAACCTAATATCTACTCATCAAGGAAGAGAGCGAGCTAAGAAGGTATTATAGCTTTCTCTAGCATAACATGTTAAGTGCAGCATTCCAATCTAAAAAGGTGGAATTGTTCCTTTGAGTAAAATAATTAATGAGCCCAACGGAAGGAAAGCTGTTACGAGAGAGACCTCTAGTGGACAAACAAGCAAGTGCCTCTGTAACGGGGTCCTTATTGTTTAGTACCCCACTGAAAAGGACTTTGAGAATGGTGTTTCAGGCAGTTTTCACACCACTGGAAGCTAAATTCCTTTTTCTACTTGGTCCATGCTGCTCGTAGATGCAAATAACACTTTAAGAGCAAAGGACTTGAAGGACATTAACTTTGCAATCAGATACTGAAAAACAGCTGGCAGGTGTCTAAGAGGAAAGCTAAGCAGATGTGTGAAAGAGAATTCACAACTGGAAACATGGCATCCACTACCGTTTTATTTTGTTTTGAAGTGATGTGTTCACTATAAACAGTTTCTCACATATAAAAACATCAAAGCATTTTTCTGTATGAGAAGATGAAGAGGAGGTAAGATCTAGGAAGATTTTATCAATTTCTCTCAGATCATAAATTGAGTAATAAAAGGTGTCAAGTGTTGTAATTTGTAAAGAATGCAAAGGCCTGGGAGAGGCATGCTACAGGGGGACCCAAGTCCATGTTGAAGAAACACGTTGCTTCTGAATGGTGAAGTTGCTCATTTGGCTAATATGCCTTAGATTATTCCTCCTTTGTTCTCCATAAAATTGGCATTTAAATCATCCTCTGATGTATAATCTCATTTTAACCACTTATTAACATTTCTGCTTAAAACAACAATAACAGGACCCATGAACATCCGGATGCGTTCCCTGGCTGTACTTCTAGGACGAAACTGGAGAGAAATCAGAATCTATTCCTTGTGCTGGTAATTAGATGGGAAATTCTAACTAGATCCTCAGGTCACCCGCTGGGGCTCAGAGAGACACTGTGAGCCAGAGCCACACAGTGCAGGAAAGGGTTCCAGGCATAAGGAAGAGAGTAAACTGAGTTCACAAACAAAATTGGCTCAGAGCACTGAAATCCAGTATTTATTTTTATTGGAAAGACAGATCTACAGAGAGAAGGAGAGAAATATCTTCCATACGCTGGTTCACTCTCCAAGCGGCCACAATAGCCGCAGCTGAACTGATCCAAAGCCAGGAGTCAGGAGCTTTTTGCGGATCTCCCACACGGGTGCAGGGTCCCAAGGCTTTGGCCTATCCTCTACTGCTCTCCCAGGCCACAGGCAGGGAGTTGTAAGGAAAGTGGAGCAGTTGGGGCGTGTACTAATGGCCATATGGAACTGCAGCACATTCAAGCAAGAATTTAGCCACTAGGCTAATGCTTCAGACCCCAGATATGATTTTTTTTAAAGATTTATTTTTATTATTTTTGTATTGGAAAGGCGGATATACAGAGAGGAGAGACAGAGAGGAAGATCTTCCATCCAATGATTCACTCCCCAAGTGAGCGCAACGGTCCATGCTATGCCGATCTGAAGCCAGAAGCCTCTTCCAGGTCTCCCACGCGGGTGCAGGGTCCCAAAGCTTTGGGCCGTCCTCGACTGCTTTCCCGGGCCACAAGCAGGGAGTTGTAAGGAAAGTGGAGCAGTTGGGGCATGTACTAATGGCCATATGGAACTGCAGTACATTCAAGCAAGAATTTAGCCACTAGGCTAATGCTTCAGACCCCAGATATGATTCTTAAGAGCATGACGACACCTGTAGGAACCAGTTTTTTACAAAAACAGTGTCTGAAATTCTCTTCTGGAATAACTGCCCATATACATTTTCAAGAAACTACGTTGAGTTTTAGTACATGTTGTTTACCTGGGTTATCCAAAGAGGACTTTATAAGATTGTTTTTATGCTCAATGTCAACTCCTATTTTTAAATCTATTTTTAGTTATTTTCTCACCTGTTTTAGTTGATTTAATTGTCTTTAATAATACTCTTCAGTTTCTCCTCATGATGATGAAATTGTAGTGCCAGTTTGCAAGGAAGGTTATTCACAGTCCTTTTATCTCAAACTAATATATCTCAGTTAGCTGAAGAGGATCTGTCTTTCCCCTCTTTCTACAATCTCAGCATCCCATAAAACAGGTCATCATTATTCCAAGTAGGTGTAATTCATGAATCTCTTTATATTTGGGCTGGCAGTTGGCAGCCACTTAAGAAAGAATCAGTGTTGGGGTGGGGGAAGAGAGAAGGAAGAGTCACACAGATTTTAACATTCTGACTTTGCTATTTCAGAGACAGAAAAATACTTTCAAACTTGGGGTTTGGACACAACTTTTTGTTTGGTCTCTTTCTGATTGTTTCTTCTTAAAAAAGATGATAAATCACATTCCCCCGTCGCCAGGTGCCCTTTAAGTAATGTGGCACGCTTCAACTGATAACCATTTCCCCTCACTGTGTGGAATACAGACTCTATTGGCATATAGGTTTCCTGCATGGTTGAATAGCTTTCTCCCATCTTGCTACACAAAATGTTCATTTCCACAAGCACCTTGGGATGTGAGAGGGTGAAAGTGGAAACCATCAACCTCAGAGCTCGCTGGAGTTCTCAGTGGGAAAGGAAAAAATCACAACTTTGTCTTCTGAAGAGAGGAAATGCAAACAGTTCCTTTCTCAATATGCTAAGTCCTCATTCTCTCGCTCTCTCTCTCTCTTTCACACACACACATGCACACACACACAAGCAATAGGCAAGAACTCTACAAGTGTAATGTCATTCTTATTGGAGGCATGTTCCAGATTCCTGTTACAACTATGACGAACCTGTTATTCAGCTTTCTGTAGGGGCAGGAGACAGAAGGGTCCAAAGGAAAAGAATCAGATCCCTTTTTGCACCCAAACCTTGCCTTTGTTTTTCATTACGCTTTTGGGTTGGGAGCTGTACTTTTATGTACTCCTCTTATGCGTTGCAACAAGACAGTTCAAAATTTATGATTTCCCCACATTCAGTGTCATCATTCTATTCCCCTTTCAACAACCATAAACCAGTAAGCAGGCACAGGATGTGCAATACAAAGTACTCCAGCCAAAAAGCAACCACCACTACAAACACACAAGATGGACCTAAACTTTCCATCTGTGCAGCAGTGGGTAGTCTGTTATTCTCTGCCGGTCAAGAGCTGGGCGTCCCGGTATGTCCACAATTCTTTTATGCTGTGGTCTCACATCTGCAACGTAAAAATAACAGCATTTCTTCTATCCTGATATTGAAAAAAATAATTCTAAGAAATGCAAAACCAAAATAATATGCACTCTTAGAAGAAAGTAGCCACAGGATTCTCTTTAGACCATTCTTTCACTTAATAGATTGGATTGCTATATTTGAAATCTCTCTGCTTCACACTTATTGTGTCATTTTTGTGGGAACTTTACAACTGTCACAAAACTGAATAATCCTGAGTTGTGGATGAGACTGAAGAGAACTCTCCAGGGATCTGAATGTCTTACCTTCCTTCACCAATAGAGCATGCGCAGCCACGCAGCTGAGCAGCGCGCCCACGCCCCAGATGCATGACACCAGGAAGGGCTGCAGTCCTCACTCCTGCTTCTTCTAGGCTTTCCATCCCAGGAATGTCAGAGTAGACACACGAATCACTTGTTCCATCCCTACAACAACAATTAGTTAAGAACGGACTAAATATATTTTTCTCTGATGGGTCAACGAGGACATTTTGAGGAAAAGAACATTCAGTGGGCATCTCAACCAATTTAAGATATTTTGCATTTGGTTACCATTACTTTCCATTTTCACGAAATATCTCAAAGACCAGTCACTATGAGTTTTGTGGAAGATCATTGAGCCCTAAGATCCGGTGAGAACAATCAGATGTTGTTTTTCCATCTTCCTTAAACTGTTACATAATATTGACTTTTTTTCTCCACTAGAAATATAATCTGAAAATTCTCTCCTAACTCCCAAAAACATGACTTTCTGCTGCTTTGTTCATATGACAATACTCAGGGAAGCTTAAAAATGAAAAATACATATTAGTGGGTGCTCACATTTTCATGTGTAGTTATGCACATGTTCACACCGAGAGAACAAGGGAGACTTCCCATTTTTGTCACTCCTTCCCTTTCTCTGTCACTCTATCCTTCAAATAAATAAACAAATAATCCTTTAAAAAACAAAAAAAGCATTTGAAAAGAAAGAACAGAGCAGTTATGAGATTGGTGCTAAATGTCATCCTGCTGAAGTTGTGCAGACAAAATTTCAACTTGTGTTATAGTGTTCTTTGTGTATATCCTGTTCATCAAATGGATTAAAAAGGTTTCAGAGAGCAAGATTAAATTCATCTTTGTAGCTCCAGTATCCTGAACTGATTTATTCATATGTTCACTCAGCACTTATTGAGCACTTGTCCGGTGCCAAGCATGGTGTTAAGTCTAGACATTTTAATGACAATGAATCCAGCACGATTCTAGCCTTAAATGAGCTCACAGCCTAATGGAAATAAAATAGTGTGTAATTCTAGCAACTGTACAATTTGAAAAGCACATCTGCTTCCGTGCTATCATTTGAACCTTAACAACCACATGAGGTTTGTATGATTATTATTACATAAGGTTTTTATAATTGTTCCCGTTTTTACAGATGAGGAAAGTGAGTTTCTCAGAGGTTTACTGTGCTGCTTCTGGTCATACTATGAACTGCACTGCATCGGCCTGATCCTCTTCCTACAGATCCTAAGGGATGGAATAAACCACTGCTACTTATCCCACAATATGAGACACTGGGTTACTGTTGGATTGTTAGCGTTGTTGGAGTGATAGTTATCTTACTTCTTTTTTTTTTTCTTTTTCTGATCAGATGCAAGTATTTGTAAAACAGCTTCCTGAACATATCTTAAATCCATTTCATAACTAAATTACGTGGAATCGACCCTGGAACTTCTGATCTCAGCAGATGAATTGTGAACACAAGAATCTTTCAGAGTAAATCAAAATAGTCATATTTGCTCAGAAGTTTAGTGCCATAAATCTGGTCCGGTCCATTTCAGCAGTGAGAAAGGCTGCGTTTGTGCGTAGGCATCACGTTCAATAGGAGGATGCATTAGCAGTCGCCCTCATGCTTCCAGTTCAAAGAATTACTGTGCCAGAAGTTGTTTCCTGTGTATGAACCCAGGAAAATCTGATTCTCATTATTATCACTTCCTATACACAGCAAAGTAAGAGAATGCTGCTTTGCTTCAATCCAGTCTGCACATTGCACTGTACCTGCCAGCCTGGATTTGTGATTCAAGGAGAGAAAAACATACTAATAAGTTACTCAGAAAACTTCAGTGTTGCAACCAGAGGGGGCGGGGGGGGGGGGTCACGCACAAGGGTGGGGCCAGAGTGTGTTAGAACACTGTAAAGGGTCGTCTGAGACAGTCAGGCTATGTTACACGCATGCTAATTAAACAGCAGCTCGAGCCAGATAAAAGTTCACTTTGAAGGTGGGACCTCAAAATGAAGATGGCAGGGGATTAGGCCTTCTGATGAAGATAAATGGTAAGGTGGTAACCAAGTCCTTAAAGAGGGAGGTACTCCAGAATTTCTCTAGAAACTACTGGTCTACGGAAGCCAATAAATGCTGGGGAAATAAACGAATCAAACATCGCATGTCCAATTCTCAAAGGCACTAGGAAAGGGCTGTTCTACTGACTCCAATGAATCAATAAATGTTAAGTATATGATGAATGAATGAAATAAGCATAGACTCATTGGTCAAAATATCTAAAAACAGCCAGTTTACGTGGCTTACTAGCCTGTACATTGCAATCCCGCCTCTGACCACCTAATCATTTCACAAGTTGGACTGAGTGAAAAAGGAGAATAAATCGGTCATGAAGCAGGGGAAGCTTACCTTAGTTTTCATGAGGTCTAATTTACCCAGAAAAAAACTACCACGTGCACACTTTCTTTTATTTACATACTAAAAGCAGCACCTAGTTCAATGTTTTGTAGGTGACATCTCTCAGACATACTGTCAACATCATAATATATTTTATGGCATTGGAAAAATATGTAAAACTAAAAAGAAAAGGAAACCTCTTTTTTTCTATGCCTTGCTCAAATATAATTAAAAGTTATCAGAAATCTGTTTCATGGAACTTTCTACTTCGAGAAAATTTGATCTAATGAATGCAATTATTTGCAGAAATCCTTAAGTACTGTTTGCAAATGCATTTCTTGTTTCAAAGATGTGTTGTATTTGTTGCTATGAATAAACTTCGGGGCTCAGTTTCAAGATCTCAAAATGCAACTAAAATATTTAAATCGGAAAGTTTCTATGGATCTCTAAGAGTTTATTCCCCCCCAACCAGTAGCCACAGCCATCGGCTCATTTTGTTAAATAGCACATAAAAAGAGAAACAGGAGTAAAATGGAAGGACTAGAATACCAAACAGAAGACATGTGAATATAGGGGAAAGAGAACTGGGTGACACATACAACCACAACAGGGAAATTGCATCAGCACTAAGCTTCTTCTACAGGAGAAAATCAAATGGCCAAGCTTGCAGGACTGTCTTCATGAGTTCAGTAGCATGCACCTGCTCGAAAGCGCCCCAGGTCTGGAGCACCAGCCTTGAGCGCAGTGGTTGACACACCTGCATCATCCTTTGGAGTGCCTGGGTTTGAGTCCCAGCTCCTGACATTCCCTCCCCTCCATTCCTGACAACAAACACAGTCTCCGGGAGGCAGTGTTGATAGCTAGTCTAATGAACTGTCGCCAAACACCTCACAGACCTCATTGAGTTCCTGCATCCAAGCTTGAGTCTGGGCCAACCGTAGTTGTTACAGTCAGTTGAGGAGTCAGTAAAGACAGATCTCTTATCTATCTCTCACTCACATCATCGAGAGAGAGAGAGAGAGAGAGAGAGAGAGAGAGAGAGAGAGAGAGAGAAAGTGTCCACACAGGGCTTCTGGATTAGCCTGTAGATGATTTAAAATCAGAGCCACGGAACTCTTCCGTGACCGTTCATGCAGTACCACGCCTGAGCTCACGTGCAGTGTTTCCACGTGGCCTCAGGTCATTCCCTGACATTCAAGCTCCCTGAAAACAGATAGTGGGAGGCACCCTTTCGTTGGATTGTTTATCCTGTGGATCTAAATCAGCCCTGTTGCAAGTTTTAAATACAGAAATTAGTCTTTCATTAAGTTTTAAGATGTGATTCATTGTGACTATGTTAATGTAATACGGCATTTAGTCCATTTGTGTTTTTAAATTATATTTATTATTTTCCTTGATGCGTTTTGTAGGTACAGGATCCCTCCTTGCCCTCTCCTCCCTCCAGAATGCCACCACCCCAACCTTCCCTGCATTATTAACCGTATTATAGTCCTTATCAGGTTCTACAAGTTTAACATTCTGTTATTTAAATGCATCGTATGTACAGACAAAGATAGAAAATTTAGGATCATGTTGTAAAAGTATGTTTAATTGTTTCACCAGGAACCCATTTATTCTTTTTAATTGAAATAAAAATATATAATTAAGTTCACTTAGTCCAGTACTCCTTAATGATATAAAAATGGAGTTCATATGTTTACATATAAAAAATGACATAATTGAAAAATTGAAAAACGGTTCCCCAGAAAAGAAGCTCTGATTGCTCTGTTCTTTTCACCCTGCCGACCCAGAGTTATTATCTTCATGACGTCCTTTGCTACCTGTATATTGTAAACACTAGTTTTCCTTCATGTACCCTTTTCTTTCATTTACTAGAGATGTTTAAAATAATCTTGAGTCACTTTGGTAGCTATTTATCCATGCACTCGGTGCCTTTTTTTTAGCTATCATTCCAGTCACTTTAGTACTTGGAGCCCTTATCTTCAAATCTGTCAGTCCCATTTTGCATTACAAATCATTTGTAGTTTTATAACTGTCATTCCCAAGGACATCTGGAAAAGATGGATTTATGAAAGGTTACCAGGCATTCTAAGGAGGCCCAGAATTAGCATGGCTTTGTAAAGGGTCTTACAAATGGAGCAGCCGCCACCACTGGCAATAAGATGTTTTCTCCTCTTGTCAAGTATCTTTATTTAAATATTAAGGGGGTGGTATGACCTTTGGCCTCGGAGATCAGTGTGACAAGGCAATGGCCCAGTCTATTAACTGTCAGTGGAGTGCACTGGCTTGACTCTCTCAAGGCCCCTATTTGTGGACAGTGTTATAATAACCCTTCCATTAGGCCACCCCAAGGCAAATAACCTCAGCTTTAACCAAGTCAGTTTAAAACTCCTTAGAGTAACATTAGGAGACTGTCTGGTTTGTGTCAGTTTAAGATCAACCACTCTCTCCGCATAGGTTCAAGTCTGTAAATTTTAAGTAGCCACAGTTATTCAAGAAATCTTTCATATTTGCCTGCAGGTAAATATTAGACACATAAAATGTGGAAATAACCCCTATCAACTTTCTAGATTTCTTAATGGTTTTCTTTAGAAATTATCCGAATCCAAATAGATATAAGACCTTTTTTTCTAGCATGTATATGTACTGTTGTTGATAAAAATCTCACGGAATTGCTGTAGTAATGTGATATGAGGAATTGGAGATGTGAAATTATGTCTCAATATACATAAATTGTTACAAGGCAAGGGACATGATAATATTCACTAAGAAATGGTTATGCTGGGAAAGATGGCTTTTTAAAAAAGCAAGAAATATTTGGGTTTTATGTTTATTCAGCCTGATTTGTCTGTATCTTATGCTATTTTGTGCCAGGTAAATGATCTGGACACACTCAGATAAATGCTTGCACTTGAATCACAAGTCATTGTTCTTATTTCTAAGTACTTGAAATCATTGGGAGGCTCAGAATATCAGGACAAATTTGAGGTCAAAAGATATTTTTATTCTGTGATAAATCAAGATCAATATTAAAATGCTTTGAAAAAAAGAGTTATCAACCTAATATTAAAATATATCACAAAAGATAGTATTAATGCTTTAAATATATGATCAGGAAATGATCTGCTCTTCTGAGTATAACTTGTGCATTTGGGTACCTATGCATTTTCTTATGAAAATGCACACACACACAACTAAACATATAAACATATATAAACAAATTAATTGGTGACTATAAACTCTTTCTCAAGTACAAATTTTACTGTTTTGTTGTCTTCATTAATCACTAATCAACAAATTAATTCAAGTTGGAAACTAATTTCCAAACTAATGGAAAACTGAACAATATTTAATGAGTATCCTGCCTTGAAGAAAAATACCAAATAAGACAAGATAAAAGGAAATAAGTATACATATTTTTAAACATTATTTCCACTCATACAGGGAAAATCCAGCCTATTTTATAATAAAAAAATTAATTGGGGGGGAATAAAGTACATGTTTAGTGCCTATTTATCAATGTCAAAGATATTAAAGTATAAATAATTATTGATTGCATTAAGTTTTGGCCCACATCGGGTTAACAGCTATAATGGGGGAGAGAAAGTGAAATGATATCATGTGCTAAAACCTCTGTGCTCATAAACAACACTTAGCTTTTGATTTACAGTGAAATCACAATTTTCCATTTCTGGTTCCCTCTGTCTCTGACATTGCAAGTGAGACCATAGGGCAATGCATGCCCTACAACATAATATAGGATGTAATTTAAAGGTTTCTATTGGTGCTATAAATCACAAATAGTTCTGCTGAGGCAGTTTATGAAGGCAGTAAAACACTAAGACTGGATTATATCATTAGAATTATGTACCCCATGCAGGTATTGTTATTTATAATTGGGGATAAAGTATTACACAACATGTGTACGGAGATGTCATTTTTCTTGGTATTTACAAGCTTCTTTTACTCTTTCACAAAAAGACATGATGTTAAATAAAATAAAAAGCAATGGCGGTAGAATATCTGTCCATTTAGAGAAAGGATTTCTATGCCCTGAAAGCAGAACTAGTTAAACACATTCTGACAGATCATCCATAACTGTTAGAACCACAAAAGGCCATCGGAATATTAGCTAGCAGCAACCTTGATAAAGTTGGTCAAGATACAATTAAAAATAAGTAACACTGCAATGATTATTCCAGTGTGGTGCTTGAAAAATTGAATTGAAGGGTGTAGAGGACAAATCAACCAATAACATTCTCTGGAATGATCTGAACTTAAAATTTTCTTTTCTTGTAGGCTAGAATGAAAAGGATAATTCTTAGGGTGCCAGCATCCCGTACAGGTGCCAGTTTGAGAACCGGATTCAATTTCCAATTCAGCTCCCTGCAAATGGCCTGGGAAAGCAGTTGAGGAACTTGAAGCACCTGAACCCAAGATCTGGAAGGCTCTCCTGGCTGCTGGCATTGGATAGGCCCAGCTGCCAAGGTTGGGGCCATGCTGAGGGAGTGACCAATTCATCTCTCCCTCTCCTGTCTTGCTGTCTTTGTAACTGCCTTTCACATAAAACTAAATAAATCTTAAAAAAAAAAAAAGTGGCAATCCTTCCGTTCGAAGAGAGTTCCAGTCTACTATCTCTTTCATTGCATCCTTCTATTACTGTGGCTAAATGATTTTAGTGCACGCATTTTGATAACCAAACAAAAACACCCTGGTATAATACTTAACAGTTCTTCCCTCTGCTACTTTAACTTTTCTATTAAAGAAATAAACATGAAATATCATTTAGGGAAATATCACAAATAACTTCAGAATATTTTAGGAAAGTTTTTGGATGCCTCAGATTCATCTCCCCCACATAAGATCAATTCTGCTTTAATTCTAAAGTCAGTGAAGACTTAAGTGCCTCTCGTTTCTCTCACACAAAGGCCAACCATCACCAAACTTACCCCAAAGTTCCCAAGAACAGGATGAGATGTTCCAGAAGTGCTTATCTGGATGATCACTTGTCAGAGCCATCTTAGGCTTGTTGCTGCCATATTTCCCTTTTCTCAGAAACAAATTTATTCTCATTCCACTCCGTCTGAACAAAGATAATAATGAGCTGACAGATTAAATAGGTGCATTTTGCAAAGGCGGTGATTACAATATGACATAGATTATTATAAAAGAAATGACTACAGAGATGATTCACCCAAAGATTTAAAAAAGATTATGTACTATGGTAGCTTAGGAACAATGAAGATGGTTTGCAGCTAGAGACTCTACAGAAAGTTCCTTGAAGTCAGTAAAATTTGAATAAAATGACCAAGATTCATCCACATACAGAGATTAAACAAAAGTGACTTCCTGGGACAGAGCAGTAAAGTGGGACACTCAGGGGCAGGAAGCACTTGCAGAGACTCCACTGATGGGGGAATACTGAGAAATACAGAGGTACACGTGCAAGAAAATAAACTAAAACCGTACTTTTCAGTTAAAAATAATTGATATTACTTTTGTTACATTTTGTGTGGATTTAAACGTGATAACTGTATATTGTATTTTATATATAACTATATTGTCATTTACATTAAGCAAACATATGTCAGTCATATACATTTATGATTATACATTATTTACTTAAGACTAAATAAAATAGTATGATTATTATGCCTAGCTGTTAAGATACTGGTTAAGAAGCCGGTCCTGTGGTGGGAATTGTGGCACAGTGTGTTAAGTTGCTACTGACATTTACACCCTATATTTAAAAGTTCTGGAATCTGCTCCTGCCACTGATTCTGACCCAGCTTCTGCCTAACACACACATAAATGCACACTTGGCCCTTGGCCCTGCCCCATTTAGAAGTGTATGTTCAGAGTAAACCAAGAACGGAAGCTCTCTTTGTCTCTTACATAAACCAAATTTATTAAAATAATCAATAAAATGATTAGATGTGTATTTTATGATGGAATCCTTTTATAATAAGGATGATTAATTAATTTTCCCAGCCTTCCAAATTTATCCTATCATCTTTATCTTATCCTATTGTATTTTTCTTTGCTATCATCAACTATAAAAATATAATGTTTCTCGCATTTTGCTACTGTTACTGAGATAAATAAATATTCTTACATGTAAATCTTTGTTTTGCATTGTTTTCTTAACATTTATTTCTGGAGATTAAAAAAATCAATGTCCAAAATGCCAAATTTTAAGCATTTTTGAAGTATATACACAAATTTACATTTATACATTCTCCAAGAAGTGACAAATAATGCCATCTTCTACAAATTTTAATTGATGCAACAATAGTACATTTTTATGGAATATGATGTGTGATAGTTTGACACATGCATTCAATGTATAATGATCAAACCAGGGTAATTAGCATATTTTTCACCACAATTATTTACAGTTTTTGGGTATTTGGAGCATTGGGAATTCTTTCTTATAGCAATTTGAAAACATACAATAGATGACAGTTCATCGCAGTCATTTTTACTTATTTTTGTACCCTATAAATAATATCTTGCTATTGTCCTCACTCTTCCTAGTGTCTGGTAGCCAATTTTATTTCTACTTCCACGAGATGCATTTGTTCAATTTCCACAACTGAGTGAGGACATGAACTATTGGTCTTTCTGCATCTTGACATAATACCCTCACTCTCTTCATTCATAGAGCTGAATAAGATTTCCCTTTATATGTATTTAGTACATAGGTGTATATGTATACGTATATGCATGTGTGTGTATTTTCTTTACCCATTCATCCACTAATGGACACTTAGTTTCAATCCATATCTTGGCTATTGTGAGCATTGCCACAAAAGGCATGGGAGTGGTGATACTGTTTCAACATGCTGATATTGTTGGGTTCTGGTAACCTTTTATCACTCCAAATAAACCTAAATCTAAACTCTCAGAGTTGTATCTCAATCTGTTAAAGGCACTAATGTGTCTTTTGGATGAGCAACAGTGTGATTCCCTATGCTTACAGGACTACCCTCACCCCTTTTCTCTCACCTCCCCTCTGCATCAGGCACCTCCCAATCTACCCTTGGATTTCACGTGAGCAGCAACTGTTTCCAGTGCCCTGCTATGTGCATAACACCCCATTTTGCCAGGATGCTTCTAAGGTCATCTTACTGAACAGCTACAACGACTTTCATCTTTCACGTTCTCGACAACCATTGTTCACTGGGAGGTGCTTAGTGAAGAAACAAATAATTGATTGAATAAATGGGATGATTCTAGAATAATAGATTTCTCTATATTCATAATTTCTTTTTTTCTGGAAGTCATGATTCAGATGAGAACAAAAAAGATTTAAACACACATTGCATTGAATAGAAATAATTACAAAGATTAAATGACATATTTTCCAGTAATAGTTACAGCCTTGACTGAGTGCTGCTTCATCATCTGTAGGATTCAACACAAACATACTTCCTGTAGCTATGATCATCTATCACTTATTATCAAGAAACTATCAAGACACTTTATTAAGCTATGTAACTGAGGCACCTTTTTTATTACTTTTATTATTGGTACAGAGTGCCCATCCATCTAGGGAGGAAGATGATCTATACATCAGAAAGTAACATGAACATAAATAACATTTCAAAGAAAGAATTTGAATTCCAGCTGTCAAGCACAACAAGAAAGAACTAGGGTACTAGATTGTGAAGGAACACCTGACAGTAGACGATTATTGAGTTGACTTCTGAGATTCAAGAACCCAGCATCAGAGTAGTGGTGGAGTAACAAAGATTTCACTGATCTGGGGACCTGTGCAGAAAAGGCAATCCATTTACATCCCAAATCTACTTTTCACATTTATCAATGAATAAGTAGATATATAATGCCATAATGAATGTCTCGAGTGACTCCTTCTCCCTGCTCATGGGACTATCTGAATGGATTTTATATGACTACACACTGTTCTAATACCCTCACAATAATTGCAAAGTTCTGGTGATCTTAGACACGTACTTATTGCATATAATTGCATGAAAAAGTACTTTTGAAGACATAATCACATGATTTATATGCATTTTCTCTATACATGAATGCCATGGCACATGGCAGTTGCATAAGCAAATAAATTATAATCTTGACTATGGTATTGTTTGCAGCCATTTAATTTTTGCTGAACATGGCTCTTATTTTATTATAATGCTTGAGTGATTCACGTGCAATATTTCCAATCCACTTGGCTTACGAACCTTTTTATGAAATATTAGCATTTTCAGGAACCAGATGTTTTGACAGAAGGAGAAGCAATACGCAAATTTTAAACCCATGCTAGGAACAATAGCCTTGATGCACTTTTTCTTATTACCCAAATCATATACTTAATCACAATATGATCTGCCTTTCAAAATCATCACAATCTAGAGTTTTGCCCTCTTGTCCTATGATTTCCAAAAAGAAAACTAATAATTATTTAACATAATGGGCATCCATCCATTACTGTATATTACCACTTCAACATCATACAGCTAAACTCTGATAGCAGTAGTGGTAGTGGTAGTAGCAGAAGTAACAATAAGATTAATGCAGCAACTTTTAAAATGGACTTTAATCATCTTAGTGGTAAATAAAATTGCTGCTTATATGTTCATGCTTTATATTTGAAAAAGCAAAAGTTTTAGTGGGAACATTAAAACCCGTTACGGATTTATATAGCTTTTCCATCTTTTTGACAACTGTAAGTAAGGAATGTGTAATTCTGAGTATGTGTTTCCAATAGGAGATACTTAAAGATGGCTTCAATATTTCCCAGACGCATATTACATCCAAATAAATTGTTCCGTGGGTGTCCTTTCTCAAATGGAGAGATCAGAACATTTTTATGAGTTCCCATATGGAACTATATGTATAAATACAGCACATTTGCACTACACATGCAATATGTAATTTCTTATTAAATATATTCAGCCCACTCATCTTTGTAGTCAATATCTTGTTGAAGAGTAATCCTGACTTATTTTTTTCCTGTATTACCTTGGTTATTCTTTGCACACAACAAGGATTGTATTGATTTGAACTTTTTGCATTGCTATTTCTTCAGTACAAAATATTCATGGGATCTTACTCTTGCAAAAAGCAAGCAACCTATCGTTGAACACGGAACACGATACTTTGAAAACTCAGGAATTCCCTTTTTTCTATTTTTAAAAGAAGTATAATAAGATCATGTACATGATATCAGATATTAGAAAGTCTCAATACAACTGAAATATTAATCTCATTATCGAGGGATAGGTGTAGTCAATACCAATCAGCACCTTTAAAGAGTTTTACATATTAAAATACAGTGGTCTATTTATCCAGGACTACCTAGGGGCCTTCTAGTACAGTAAAAGGTTTTGCTGTTTTGGTATTTTTAGAGCTTGCACTGTTATCTTTTTGCTTGTTAGAAAATTTGCATTATTTTGATAAATATTTTTCATAAAACAAAGCTATAATGCCTTGGAGAAGGAGCTGGCAGAAGACCATATGAAGGAATGAGACAGTTTCAATAATAGGGGAAATGTGGGATACTGGACTATTCTTTTCAGCATAAACTGTAGGTAGCAAGCAGTGGCCAGTTGTGAAGTTTGCTGACTGCTCTGCGTCCTTCTGGTTGATTCACTCACATACCACACTTCCCAATATAGTATATAGACAAAGGCAAATCAAAAGGCATAGTAACACATTGAGTAATTACAGTCTTTCATTTAATATAGTCAAATAAAATACTGTCACATACTAAAAGTATTTCTACAAAGATGTCTGTATGTTTTCTATTTTACTGGTTGAGCACGACATTTAGCAGTGTATTAAGCGTGTGATTATAGAGTAAATTGGACTTTTCAGGCTCTTTCTATAGAAATACAGCATTTATTATACATAGAGACGTAGTTGTTTATATACAGTATAAATTTTCTATTATACTGAGGATGTTATTTGTACTTTAACATAAAAATGGTACTCATAATTCAAATGAAAATAAAGTAAATTGAAAATACGGTATTGCAAAAATTAAAAGGGAAAAAGGAAAGAAGTAAGATGGAGGAGAGGAAGGGAAAGACTGCATCCTTATATTCTTAGAACGGTATCTTTGAAATACAGAAAATCTGCTCCCTTTATGTTAACATTTTTAAAATAAGGCACAACAATATTCTTCATTTTCTTAGAAAATAAGATACATTACTTTTTATTAGATGTGAAAAATAGCAATAATTACAAATTAGATTAACAATGTTTTCTTGATCTAACCGATGTTAGATTAAAATTATTGGAATGTTACTTGAGCTATTCATATGTACAAAAAGCTATTATAGTCAAAAGTTTTAACTACATTGTTACTATTAAGATTAAATAGCTGAATTAATTTTCACTTAGTATGCCATAAGCGGCGGCAGCGGTATTAGATAATATCTTTGAGCTTAGTTTGCTTCTTACCTTACAGAATATGGCATGCAACTTACTGATTATATAGAATTCTTTCAGTAAAATAAGTTCCCTTTCTTTTATATATTCATGACCCGAACATAGCAGCCAGCTTTTTAAAAACACACAAAAGTTTCTGTGAGAAAATAAAACATCATATAGAAGAAAGAACTTTTGAAACAGAAGGATGCAAGCATACATACACAATGCAACAGATAATGTCACACACACAGAGGTCTCTCCTTTTATTTTAAAGCCTACTGAGTCATGTAGACAAAAAAAATTATACAGAGGATCATTTGAGTATGTAGAAATACACACATAAATCCTTTTATTAAAAAGATAAGTAGTTCCCTTTTATGTATAAAGTTGTACACAACAGTATCTCTTCATTACATTGATTAAATCATGAAGAATTTAAAAAATAAAACAACTACTGTAACGGATGAAGAACTATACTAGTAATGATATAGGGGAACTCAGTGGGGGGGAGGAATCAGGGAGGGAATAAGGGAATCCCAGGGCCTATGGAATTACATCATAAAATGATAATAATAAAAAGAAGTTTAAAAAACTACTTTATGTGACTCTCTAACCCAAATTCTGTATGAAACAAAAAAAACTTTCAGCACAGGTATTTTTAAGAAAGGCTATTTTTTTCACAAGTTTTACATTGTTTCATGGTTTTCAAGTTAAAAATCATACAAATAATAAAATATTATCAATGAATGATTACAGAGGGTCATGAGGCATATTAGGTCAGCAACATTCCAAATATGTTTAGTACTTATCAAGTAAATATAATAAAATCTCAGTATACACAATGCACTATAATTCAAACTGACAGCTCTTACTTAGTTCTGGGACACTGAAGGAATAAATTGTGTAATTCTAGATAGCACTAAAGCAAGATTCAACCCTTTGCCTGTGTTCCAGAAACCCAGGAGGCTTGTCTGATGCTGACACAGCAAAATAATTCTGGCTCATTAACTGATTCCAGTTTTGATTCCCATCTTAGATATCAGGAGGCCAGTAATTAGCCAGAGATATTGTGAAGACCATTGGAAAACCTGTTTCTATCTCAGATCTATCTAATCATTTAAATCCCATAGGATCAGATCAAAGTATTTTGATGTACAAGAGAATTCAATATGACTCAGGCGATCAAAACAAAACATAAGCATCTACTTTTTGTCTTTTTAGCTGTGAGGTATATTTTGTCCCCTAACATTATGGCAAGTGAACACAACAACTAAGGAATTATTTCTATTTTGTATAAACAGAAGAACTGTCAAGTATTTTATTTATAGTTACATGAACAGGGGAACATAGGATAAGAAAACAAGATGGAAGTTTACTCCTCAATGTGTCCCCCAAATGTCACTGGATATTGTGCTGGACAGGGGACAGATCCACAGACTAGGAATTCAAACAAGAGCGAAACTTCTAACCCATGCAAAGAAAACTAAATTCACAATAAACCTGTGTGAGCTTTACATAAATTCCCCAGTTGGTATAGGAAATGTTCAAGAAGAAAAGACATTCAAAGAGAAAGACATGAAAAGCTCTTCTTACATTTTGGTGGTACTCATTAATTAAAGATTGGAAAGTTTGTTTAGAATGTGCCCATGAGAAGACAGCCAAGACAATAATAAATAGGGGGAAAAAATCTAGAATGGAGCATTAGCCATTAAAACAAAATAGTTTTATCTTATTTTTTTTTAAGTTTTAAATTCAATTAAACTTTTAAAAAAAAAGATTTACTTATTTTTATTAGAAAGGCACAATTACAGAGAGAAAAATAGAAAGGTCTTTCATCTGCTGTTTCACTCCCCAAACAGCTGCAATGTCCAGAGCTGAGCCAATCCAAAGCCAGGAGCCAGGAGCAAGAGCTTCCATCAGGTTTTGCGCATGGCTTCTCAGGCCCAAGGATTTAGGCCGCCCTCTACTGCTTTCCCAGGCCACAAGCAGGGAGCTGGATGGGAAGTGGAGCAGCCAGGATCTGAACCAGTGTTCATATGGAATGCTAGCATTAAAAGCTGAGGATTAGGCTGCTCAGCCACTGCCCTGGCCCCTGACTTTAATTCTTAGAATAAATAAGGATTCATTACTTGTATATCAACAATCCTATGACTTGAGGCTGGCCTGGCTCAGCCATTATAACCATTTGAAAAGTGAACTAGCTAATGGATGATCTCTCTCTCTCTCTCTCTCTCTCTCTCTCTCTGTAGCTTGGACTTTCAAATAAATAAATGCTTCTTTAGAAAAAGAAAAATTTTGTTACAGTAGATGTTTTGTAATAAATTTATTTGCAAAATCGTTTTCTTTCACTATTATCAGAACTCTCATTTTTGCAAAAATTTCCCAGATATTCATCAGTTTTCCTAAACTGCATCTTGATTCTCAAGAAGTTCAATAATTTTTCTTAGGATTTGCATCATTTTCACTTTGCAATTTTTTTAAAGATTTATTTGTTTTTATTGGAAAGGCAGATAAGATTTACAGAGAAGCAGACAGAGAGAAAGGTCTTCCATGCACCGGTTCATTTTCCAAATGGCCACAACAGCCAGAGCTGTCAATCTGAAGTGAGGAACCAGCAGCTTCTTCTGGATCTCCAAAACTGGGTACAATGTCCCAAAGCTTTGGTCCATCTTCTACAGTTTTCCCAGGTTGTCAGCAGAAAGCTGGAGGGGAAGTGGAGCAGCCAGGACACAAAGCAGCATGCATATGCAACCCGACGCTTGCAAGGTGAGGATTTAACCGTTGAGCACTGGCACCAGGCCTCACTTTGAAATTGATTTGCATCATTTTGAGTTGTCGTGGTGTGTGTGTGTAACATTCAATAATCAGGGAAACTGACGCAGAATTTGTATAATACGCAGGAGACATAATTTGTAAAATGGTTTGAAACTGGGTTACTTGGCAAGTTAATAACTTAGTGAATAATTTAATACTTGGCATGCTTTTATGTAATCATAATTAGGAGTCAGAGGTATTCAGACAAATAGCTCTGCTTGCACATCGTTATATGCAATAACTACACACTTAACTCCTCATAGAAACATAGTTAAACAGTTGAATAGATAAACATATCTGATACAAGAATTTCTCATGTGGGACCTTAGGAGACATTTGGAATTTTCCATACAATCTTCATGCAGTTCTACATTTTAAGAATGAAGGCCTGTGAGTTTCATAAAATTTTAGGAACCATGCCTTAAAACTGGAGAACCACTATCTAATTTTCAATCTACTTCAGTTAATCAGGGCATCGTGCGAGTTTTCACTCTGTCACTCATATCTGTTACCTGTTTTACAACTTCCTGGCATCCCTTGATCCAACGCAGCAACAAATATTAGGTCACTTGTTGTCACATCTTTTGTGTCCAGGATCTAATATAGGGCAACAAGTCCTTATGTCAATTATGAACAGTGACACCATTAGTACATGTCTTCTCAAAGTAAAGAGAAGTGAGGATGGAAATGTAAAGCAAACAGAAATAAGGCTCTAAGACCAGTGCTATGGCTGAGTGGGCTAAGCCATCGCCTGCCATGTCAGCATGCCATATGAGTGCCCATTCAAGTCTTAGCTGCACCACTCCCTACCCAGTTCCCTGCCAATGTCCTGGAACAACAGCAGAGGATGGACCAAGTACTTAGATACCTGCACCCACATGGGAGATCTGGATGAAACTCCTGGTCTCCTCTCTTAAGCCTGGTTCATCCCTGCCCATTGAGGCCATTTAGGGGGTGAACCAGTGGATAAAAGATTTCTCTCTCTGTCTCTCTCTCTCCCGCCCTCTCTCTCTCCTTCCCTCCTTCTCTCTCTGTCTTTCCCTCTCTGTAAATCTGCCTTTCAAATACATAAAATGAATCTTTAAAACAGAATAAAAGCCTATGATCTGAATGGTGGATTTTCCACTTATCCTAAAATATAATCCATCTCAAATATTTCCTTGTGCAATAGTAAACAAAATTGTCAACTCAAATAATGAAGAGAATTTTGAATAAAGTATATACTAATTTCCTCTTGAAAAATTTTTAGAAAGTATATTGATTTGCTCTCATTCACATCAAACATGTCATATGAACTCATGTATCTGGATTTAATAATTACTACTAGAAATGGATAATTATTTTTCCATGTAAATCAACATAAATTATTTTAATTTTCTAAAATCTGAGCTAGGGATATAAACAAAATTTGCAATAATCATTTATCAAAAGTATTTAATATTTCCCTAAAATTATCAGCATTAGCATTAAATGTAACGATGGTATATTTTTCAACTGAGAAATAACTGAAAGATCTTTCAAAGATTTGGCCCAGTTTAATGTTCATGAACAATTACTTGCCCAAATTAATAATATGTGTTCTGATCTCTAGCCTTCTGCCTTCCAATAAAACATTTCCTCTCTGCCCCATCATTTTAAGGATTACCCCAACCTGTTACCAATATTATTTTCTAGAACTGCTCAGCCATAATTTATCAAGCTGTTCAGTTAAATTTAATGAGTGTCCCTTCAAAATACCCCAAACTTATTATCATTTTTCAGACATCATGCCCTTAAATGTTTACTCTTTTACCCAATTAATTTCCCTAAGAGAGGAATTCCATTCTATTATTCCCATCGAACTCATCGCTCAGTTTTGTTTTTTTCCTAAGTTCCTTATTTACAGCGTGCAGTGAGGCTGTCCTTCCACATTTCTTCTCTTCTTTGTGGATTCTGTGATACTGTTGACCTCCCATGGGTAAGACTATGCCTTTACCATCCGTGCTGCATGTTTACAGAATCCACAGCTTCTCTACAGCCACTCCCAGGGCTCCACCAAGAGCAACATGCCCCCGTAACTGAATTAACACAACTAACCTTCACATGTAGAACTCCGAGGGACATATCATGGTAATATCTTTGTAATAAATGCTAACAATACCACCAGCGATTGTGCAGAACTCCAGGAAACTGTGGGAATACACAGGTAAAAGAGTTTCTATTTTACTAATCATTTTATTAGTTGATATTAGTATTTTGTCATTTTGGAGCAAAACTGCATCAATAGCTGATTATCCCACGTCAAATATGGAATGGGAAGCTTTTATATTTTGTTTACTGAAATGGATTATCTGACATGTCTTCTGATTGCTGAAAAATAGAAATAGAAAAAAGAATATATGCTGCCTACATTGTACACATATGTGGATGTGTGTTGTATGAACAGATAAATTTATATCCCATGTCATTGAGAAAGACATTTTAAATGTTTTTTGTTTGTTTTCTGAAAAGAGCATGTAGAATTGAATTGAATAGCAAAACTAGGATTTGATTCTGGTAAACAGCATGTTTTTATACAATTTTTCGTTTTTTACTGTGGAAAATTCTTATGTTTGCTATAGAATAGCAGGTGACAGATAACTTATTTGATAAGTATTTCTTTTATAAGCCTAGAATCTTAAACAACATGCTCAATAGACAATAGGACGAAGCAGTGACCACCACATATGTTGATCATGACTCACTAAAATTGATATTGTTAGAGTTGAATAAGAGAAGAAGGAAGTAAAATACTAAGTAAGGGATTGTTTGGCTTTAGCTGGTATAGTATTTATAGTCTGCAAATTCTTAGTTTTAACAGTGCATCACCAAGTTGTTGCCTATATAACATCAATAGAGGGTTATTCCTTACGCTGTACCTCCTGCCTGGTCACCATGACTTTTTCGTGAATTCTTCCTTTACTCCTCATCAGTCCAGTTTTCATGAACATTACAGTAATTTCAGAAAAACAAAGCCAAGGCAATACAAGACACACAGAATGAGATTGCACAGCACCAGCATAGATTGCGTCCCATTGATGGATTGGTCCCATTTATTTCTTATAACTCATCACCCTCTTCCGAGCTGAAGCTGCTTCTCCTGCTGCTCCCTTTGGAAACTGTAGGAGAAGTGACAGAGAACAGAGGATCTGCCCCAAGTGGAGATAATTTGGCATCCAGTAATGCATCGTCTAATCGCTGTTCCTCCTTCAAAGCAGCACTAAATGATAAGTCTGTGAAGTGTGACAAAGGATCAGAGAAGGCCATCGCTTGATCAGAAAGCTCAGAACTCAGCTCTTGAGGTAAAGTCAGTTGGTGGCAGTAGTCTACTGAGTACTGCTCAGGGTGGGTCTGTGGTTTGGTGATGGCAGCACCTGAATCAACCATGCCAAGCGAAGCCAGGGTTGGCAGACCATGAGCACGGGCCTGTATCTCTAGTTCCTGCAATGTCAAACAAGAAGTATGAAATAACATCTCAGAGCAGGGACTCAACTTTACAGCATAAACCAGAACTTGAACCAAAACAGGAAGCATTCAAATGAAGAGTAAGATAAATTATAAAAATTCTGCAAAAGATAAAATCTAGTGCATTTGAAGGCCTGAAAAATATATCTGAGAAAATTACTCCAGATTTTTTTCCATTCTCCTCTCATTGTTCTGTAAAGGAATTCATGGCACATGCCGGACCCACAGTGACTGACACCACACTGCAGCCGTTTGGAGATCATGGAAAATCTTCCATTCATTCTTCCCGATTAATTTCACATCATATTTTACATCCATTTCACTGGAGCAGAATAAATATTTTACCTAGCTATAAGCATTCTCACATTTAAAAATGAGTTATGGAAATTCATATAGTGGTGTTTTTGCCACATGAATAGTTGAGGAGAGATTTAATATAAACTGATATAATATTCCAGAAACAATAAAATCCATAGTAGTCTTACTAATAATGTTACTAAATAAAAGGGAGAGGAGAGAGTTTAGTCTTCATTATTGCCTAGAGAAGCAAATGTTCCACATAGTATTATTTGTTCCTGTGCTAACCCTGTGTGCATGAAATGAGTTTTACATTCTGCATTGTGCAATTGTTATTCATTTTATGTGCATGCATATTTTTGTAAGGTAATCTTGATCTTAGATTTCTAATCAAAATCTAATTGAAAAGAACAATTCGTGAACTTCTAAAACAGCAATGAAATTATCCTTCAGCAGAAAAAAAAGATTGTTAACAGCAACAACAAAAACGAATGAGACCAATGAATAAAACTGATGACATGCAAGTCATGGGCAAGCTACATGGTTCAGGGCAAGGTTCTTATGAAAACCTGTATCCGGAGCAGAAGTCGCCGGTTCGCCTGTTCTAACTTCTGCTGCCTGCGCTCTAACTCGCGGGCCCTCTGCTGTTCTTTCTGTAGCCACTTGATGTACTCCACTGATGCTTTCAGAATGGTGCCTTTGTTCCAACGCATATCACTACAGAACGGAAAGATAACCTTTTCACAATTGTGCGTGTCAGCAGAATTCCTAAGAACTTACAAAATCTTTTACATTAATATGAAATAATGATTTACATGACTATTATTCACTCTTAGATATTATTGCTTCTGAATAGAAATTTTAATAGAATAGTTAAGAAGCCCTTATATAGTAAAATTAATCCCAGAATGAAAATAAGTGTCAAAAGAAAGTAATAAAGTGACTTTTTGTGGGAGAGCTAAATGCAATATCATGATTCTACCATTACAGTTTTTATATTTTTAGTGAAAATTGCTTTTATTATTAACTTCAAGATTAAAATCTATGTGCAGTATTTCTGCATTAATGAACTAGGAAATGTACATTACGGAGGACTTAAGACTAAATTTTTTAAGATCATTTCAAATGTACCAATCTCTTAACACTCTTCCGAATGAGGTTGCTTCTAGGATTCTAAGGAAAACCGATGAAGTCTTTCTGAGATGGTGATCCTGAAGGACTGTGTGAAACACATCACGGCTTGGCGACAATACTTTCTGTAGCACAGCAAACGTTCTAAAGCCATCTGCTCAGTTATTTTTCTGCACAACCATCTTACATTCTTTGGTGTTTTTTTTTTTTAAAGCTGAATACAGATACCTACTTATAAACGCTTTTAAGGTGAGTAAAACTAAACATTGCTGGATAACTTTTTAGGAAAAACAACTCTAGTAAAATATCTTCATGTCAGCAGAAATTCTAAATAGGAACTGAATGCACAAGCTGCTGCTTTAAAGCCTGAAAACACGTATCAAGTAATGTAATCGTCTATGCGACGTGAAAACGTGTGTGGCAAAGGAGGGCGTGTTATTTGTGAGACACGATTCAGAAGTGCTGGAAAACCTCGATGCAGTGTCAATTCAGAGTCACGAAGTGTGTGCAATATCACCCAGGAACCTGGTCTACGTGTGCAGTATATCGTATGTACTTTTCTTCTGTGTGACCTGCGTGAACACATTGAAGCTGTACATGTTTACTGAGGACCAAAAGTGTGAGACTTCAGCTCTTGCGCGATCTGGCCTGCAGGTGCCCCAGCGGAAGTTTTCCTTAGTGATAATGCCATGAACAGGAACAATTTTTTTCCTCATCCCCAAGAGTATTTTCAATTTTTTAACAAACAAAAATTAATAACATTTGTTGACACTAGAAACAACCGTGAAAGAAATTACAAAACAATTATATTTAAAAGTTTATCAAAATAAATAGCTATAACATACTTAGGACTAAATCCAACTAAAAATGAAAACTTTGTACACAAAATACTATAAAATATGAAGTTATGTGACAACCTTTGTGTAATAAAAATTTGTTTAAAGTTTTTAAAAGTTTAATAAAAAATTAAAGACATATAGATAGGTTTTTAGATTGTCTTTCTGTGGAAAAATGTCATTGGCATCTTGAGAGAGATTGTATTTATCTTTACATCCCATTTGAACATAAAGATATTATTAAATAACATTTTATCAGTCCATAAACATAAACGGTATTTTCAATAAAATTTGTTTTAAAAAATTCCTCCAGCACATGAAAATGCTTGATAGAATATAATAATTCTTACACTGAAATGCATCAAACCACAGTCAGCATTTGTTTCACACTTGAAAATCTTTCAGCAGGACTGACTTTTGGCCTAGAAGTGAAGCTGCCGACTGAGATAACCATATCACAGCCTCTCCGTGTTCCTGCTGGGCCTCCTTTGGTCTCCAGTTTTCTGCTAATAAAGATCGAGGCGGGGGGGAGGGGAGAAGGCACTGAGGACTCGAGTAGTGGGGGTCCTAACACCTGGTGGAACGCCCAGATTAAGTTGCTGGTTCCTGCTACTGCTAATGCAAGCATTTGGAGAGTGAAGCAGCAGGTGCTAGCTCTCTCTCTCTCTTTCTCTCTCCTCAAATAATTTTGTAAAATCACAGAAAAAAGAAAAACCATTCAAGCAGTTTTCTAGGGCCATAATGCTCTTGTAGCATTTATCTGATAGTTGTTCTGATGGTGGAGAGGGTTTGAAAAGACATTACTTTTGTCCTCAAACCAAGTATCTGCAACAGAAATGTAATGGTCTTCTGAAATAAAACTCTAAGTGCTAGCAAAAGTATTATGGATCCTCAATTTTGTCTCATTTCTTCACTTGGAAATGAAACTTGAAGGACCATAACAAGATAATTTTGATGTTTAATGTGCTGTTTATTTAGATTTAAAATAAACCTTCACAATGTTGACAAGAGAATGCCCAATGAGCTTTCTTTCAATTTGTACCAGATGTCATTCATGCTGATTTTTTAAAGTTTTAATTGTTAGTTATTTTAGCACAAGAGATTTTTAAATTTTCTTATTTGTGGAAGGAATTTTGTCTCTCTCCCAGGATCATTTTATGCAGTTCAGAACTCAAAGTATCGTATGGCACCCTATAAACAATGAACATGAATAAAGGCAATGATAAAGAATGAATGCTGATACTGGCTTTTGATTTTCTGCAAAATACTTTTGTTGAAGGACTTTAGACATTTTGGAAGTTCAAACTTGGGATGAATTGGAGACCAAAGCAGATAACACAAATGTGTAAAACAGAAAAGAAGTACTAAAAGGTGAAAGCAGGGACAACACGCTAGCTGGCATTATTATAGCAGTGTCCAACACTTGGATTCTCCAATTTTTTTAATTATAAAAAAAATAAAGTCAGAAAACACCATGACATATCTGAGATTTTGGGGTTGAATCAAAACTTTGTGCCTCCTGATTTGGCGAGCTTTGTTGGATCTCGCTTACTGCCTCTGTTTCAGTCCTTGCTCAAAACCAGAAAGAAGGTCTCATTGAAGAAGGGGTAAGGAAAGATTCATTTAGTTTAAAAAAAAAACTGTGGGTTTTCCTCAAAAGTTTATAAAATTAAAAGACATTTTTACATAATATTCACCTGCCCTGGAGTTTTTGAAGAAGTGTGTGCATAGTCAATTTAAGTAGCGGCAAGACAAAGGTAGTCTAGTAGTGCCTTTGGGGTAATTCATGCTGTGATTTTAAACCCTCCATTTAGTGTTATTTTTATAAACATACATCAGAAAACACACATGGATGGGGCTCCCAAGCATGCTAACGAGATCTGTTACATGCACCGTAGAAAGTCCTCACATTTTGTGATTGCTGGTTAGCTCTATTTAGTTTTGTAGGGTTTGTTTAAGTTATCACTGTGATTTTAAAGAACTAGTCAAAGGAATGTCACTCTTGGTTATTTTCTTCATGTGATTTTTCAAACTATCACTCTCAAACTACAGCTTTTCCCTAGATCATTTTTCTACTTAGCTCCATTCACCCTTTTGAACTACAAAAGAATATAAATTTCTGAATCAATGTTTGACACATCAAAATGACG
Organism: Ochotona curzoniae; assembly: GCF_017591425.1. Taxonomy (NCBI): domain Eukaryota; kingdom Metazoa; phylum Chordata; class Mammalia; order Lagomorpha; family Ochotonidae; genus Ochotona; species Ochotona curzoniae. The sequence continues at coordinate 7,640,150 of NW_024467095.1, read as the reverse complement.
ATTTCATAGAACTCAGTGTTGTCAGGTACGAGCTTTGATTGCTCAAGTCAACCCCAAATTTAATTTTAAACAGGAGCTGGAAAACTCCTGAGGACTAGTCACTCCTTCCATTCCATCCTGCTATTTGCCCGGGATCATGGGTGTTGAAGGAACGGGCTCCTGATCTCATCCAATCCGATGCTCCCTTGTGCAAATTTGGGTCTTCTTTGACTTTTCAAATGCATCTATCTACCTAGCAACTAAAGTCCTTGCCTTGCATGCAGCAGAATCCCATATGGACATCGGTTCGTGTCCCAGTGTTCCTGCTTCCCATCCAGCTCCCTGCCCAAAGCCTTGGAACCCTGCATCCATTCAGGAGACCTGGAAGAGGCTCTGGGCTCCTGGCTTCAGATCAGCTCGGCTCCAGCCATTGAGGCCACTTGCTGATAGCCTTGGAAAGTAGCGGAGGATGGACAGTGCTTTGGGACCCTGCACTCATGTGGGGGACTTGGATGAAGCCACTGGTTTCTGGCTTCAGATTGGCCCAGGTTTGACCTTACAGCCATTCCAGAAGTAAACCAGTTGATTTTTAAGATTTACTTATTTTTTTTTATTGCAAAGTCAGATATATAGAGAGGAGGAGAAAGAGAGAGAAAAATCTTCTGTCCATTGCTTTTTACTAGCAGCCACAATGACCGGTGCTGTGCCCATCCAAAGCCAGGAGCCCGGAGCCTCTTCCAGGTCTCCCACATGGATGCAGGGTCTAAAGGCCTTGGGCCATCCTCGACTGCTTTCCCAGGCCACAAGCAGGGAGCTGGATGGGAAGCAGGGCCACCAGGAAACAAACTGGCGCCCATATGGGATCCCAACACATTCAAGGATAGGACTTTAGCTGTTAGTCTACCGCACCGGACCCTAATTAGCTACTCTTTAAGATGCAGAGTACTTCTCAGGGCAAGTCCATGGTTAAGACGGTTCAGCCATGAGACTATCACTGCTAAACCCTCAAGAGGGACATGAGCAAAGCAGAAGAGGCGACAGCAAATCAAGGGCTAACCCATAATGAAACAGAATTAGCAGAGAGAGATTTGGAACGTAACACCTCAATTAAGTGTCTTTTCTGCCTGTGTCATCCAAACAAACCCACACTTGGATTCAACATGATTAATTAAAGTGTTTTTAATTAGATCTTCAATGCTGTTTCCCTACCGATGCCATACCTGCAATAAGTCATACAAGTCCTGTCCTTTCTGAACTCCACAAGCGCAAGGCTGTCGCTTAAGACTGACAGTGAGGTTTCTTCACTTTCAATCTGTTTCAAATATGACCCTTTCCTAAGTGAATTGTCCATATTCTAGGCAAGGGGCACACAACGCTCAGCCTGGGCATTTCTGTGAAAGCCTTTCGCTGGGTGCCCACATACACATTCATTTACACACCATCCACCTCTGCTTGCCTGCTGTAGTACGACAATTAAGACCCAAGGAAGAGATTATATGGCCCAGGATTGAAATATTGATAATTTGGCCCTTTACAGAAAAAGTTTGCCACATCCTCTTATAAGGAACATTAAACAAAGCTTCTGTAAAAACATAGCGTGACATTTGCAAAGTATTCCCATGAAACTGATTTGATTTTATTTTCATGAAAGCCTAAGCACAAAGGTTAAGAGGGTATCGGCTTTGGGTAACACCAGCAGGTGCTAGGAGGTCTGCCAAGCTTTGGAAAGCAACTGACAAGCCTAGGGCGACACAGGGCTCGTCTGCTTTACCCTGCCGCTTTGTGCTGTTCTAGGTACCTTCGCTAGCATGAGTGCTATAATACTTGAGCTGACAAGTGAATTAAAAATTTCAAACTAGAAAAAAAATTTTTTGCAAGTCTCATATACATCATCATTTCTATATAATGGGTAGTTTCCAGAATTAGGAGAAATCGGTTCAAATCATTATGCTACAGAGAATGCTTTTATGTGTTTGCAGAAACAGCCAATACTATAAATGGATTGAGTAACTGTTTTTGTAATTTACAATGTGTGATTCTGTGTTCACATCACATACTCATGAACACACACACAAAACAAGGTTGGCATCGAACAGTTTTACAGTTTGATTTTCTTAACTGGAGTGTAAAAATTTTGTACAGAATTTGGGAATCTGTGAAACTTTATTTTCATTTACACCCAAGTATTAAATCAGAAGAATTGCAGCAACTATAAATTGAGTGTATCTGCCAGTATCATAAATAGTATTTGTCACTATCACTAAATCTGACAGTGTTATCATTTCAGAAGACCACTATGAACTTAAAACACTTGTTCCTATAGCACAAATGGAAAACTCCCAGGAACAGTTTTGATGCAACATGATGATTAACCTGCAACAGCTATTTTAAACTGAGACCAGCAATAACTTTAACTTTGCCATTAACTACTTAGTTTCCCAGTCATTGGTTCTCTTCCCTCCCACCTGATTTTAGGATACAGAAAGCATAACATTATTATAGAAATGATTATTGAACTCACGGATCATTAGACTTCGGGATAAGAGTGCCAAGCTCCTTGATTCTGTAATTAATATTATACCTTCTTCTTCTTTCAACTAGTAAAGAAGAAATATCATTGATTAATCTCATTAAAATACAGTTTTGCTTTTGATCAACTGTATACTTTTTATTAGGTGAGCAAATATTTCAACTTAGTTAAAGATGGTACTTCTCTTTTATAAAATAAAAATTTCATAAACTAAGGAATTTTTGTTATTTGAAATGCTATAAAATTTACTCACACCTTTAAGAAGGACAGAATATACTTAACCACTTTTTTCTAGCGTAATTTATAACTTCTACATAAAAAAAGTTCCACTCTTTCGTACCCGTTCTTATAATCCTTAAAGATTTAAAACTTGTCATGCACTTGATATTTTTATATTTATTGGGCCTGATGCAGTAGCCTAACAACTAAAGTCCTCACCTTGCACACACCGGGTCCCCTATGGGTGCCAGTTTGTGTTCCGGCAGTCCCACTTCCCATCCAGCTTCCTGACTCTAGCCTGGGAAAGCAGTCAAGGACTGCCCAAAGCCTTATGACCCTGCAGCCATGTAAGAGACCCAGAAGAGATTCCTTGCTCCTGGCTTCAGATTGGCTCAGCTGCAGCCATTGTGTCCTTTTGGGAATAAATCAATGGACAGAAGATCTTCCTCTTCCTCTGTCTCTCCTAGTCTCTGTATATCTGATGTTCCAATAAAAAATAAAAATAAATATTTAAAAATATATATATTTTAGATTTATTATTACTAATTTCCTAAGTGCTAATTTCTTTAATAAGATTGATACTGTTAAATCACGCAGTTTTACCAATATGTACGATGATTTAGCAAATAACTCCAGATAAGGAAGCTCTTGAACATAGCTACACGCTCTCCACATTGACTGAATTCTTGCTACTCAACTGCTACTCTGGCCTACATTTCTCCATCTCCTTGATGCATTATCAACGAGTTACATCGCCCCTTTGAAAGGAGGGCAGGAGAGCCTTTTCTTTCCAGAGGTTGAATTTGACACTACTGCAGAAGGAGTGCCTTTCAGATAACATACCATTAGGAAGGGAGGTGCAGGTAGACATGAAAAATAGGACCCTGGAAATATGTTTTCTTGCAATGTAAATGTCTTATATTTTCTGAGGCCACTATTATTTCTTTGACCGTTTGAGTCAGGATTCAGCACACATTTCATGTGAAACCTGGCTTACTCACCTTCATCATTCTGAGCTCTTCTGAGGGTATACAAACAAGGCGAGAATGTGGTGTGCTGCATTTTGTGAGAATATGTGGGTACGTTTTCTGAGAGTTCACACCCAAATTGACTTAAATTGTGAAAATGTACTATTCAGTTTGGTCCTCTGACCTCAAATCATTTCTGTTTGGATAATAAAAGGCCATGCATTTACAAATATACATTTCCTCTTATGATTAATTTTACTTGAAAAAAGGGCAAAGTATACTCACTGAGGTTGTGGTTGTCCTTTTTTTGTCTCTCTTTTGCCAGTGCTTTACTGTCAGTCTCTGATGAAAAGAAAAATAATTGAAACAGTGTTTAGACCTTTCTTAAAACCCTTCCAAGGCAACCTAATTCGGAAACACCAGGTTAATAGGCAATGCAGTATGCACCTCCACTTTTAAATCAAAGATGAACTCCCAATGAAACTATTAAATACATAATTTGATAGTAGGATATTGGGATCTCTGCCAATGTCCACACCTACAATGTCAGGATACATGTAAATAGCAGAATAATGGATTTAGGACTATTTTTGAAGGACTATAATACAGGGATAATCAGTGGAAGTAAAGGAATTGGGAACGAGAAGGGAAATCCCAAAACCTATGGATGTGCATCATAAAATTAATTAATATAAAGAAGCCATTAAAATGCAATATTGGTTACCACAAAATTGTACAGTGATACGTTTAATGAAAATATTTAGAAATGCAAAAGAGATAATGTCTAGTTAAAAAAAAAACACTAGCAAAGGCTTTAGTCTGTAAGGCAACATCTCTGTATTCCATGCCTCCTTCTAATAGCAATGTGATGTGCTTATTGCATTTCAGACCCTTCACCTATAAAATGAACGTAACATCCTACCTGCCTGGTGATCACTGGGACAATTTAAAAGAAGTACAACACATAGAAAGTATCATGCTGACTCAGACTGATCAGATTCTTTGTGCTCTATGTGTTTGCAGTCAAGAGCTATCGACATGGCCCACAATGAGTCTCAGCTGGTGTTCACACCCTTAGCACATCCTTCCCACAAGGAATAGGGATGACCTGTGAAACCAGCAGAATGATGTGGAAATGATCAGCATGGCTTACAAAGCTGTACCAAAGAAGACACTTTCAGTTTCCACTTTGGTGTCCCTTGGATCTCCAGTTGGCACGTCATGAAGACACTTATGCAACCCAAGAGCTTCAGAACAGTCGGGACTATTTACAAGCCAGCAGCATAACTCACACAATCAGTGAGTGAACCAGCAGGAGTGCATTCTCCGGCCTCAGTCAAGGGTTAGATGTCCTCACTGCACCTTATAAGAGACCGATCCAGAATCAATTTGCTGGACCCCCAATGTTCAGTACAACAGACCATAAATGTGTGTTATTTCAAGCTACTCAGTTTTGTGGATAATTTGCTATTAAATAACAATAGATCGTTGATATAGTGGTCTTCTATTACAGCTTTGTTTATTTATTTATTCAAATATGTTATTAAATAGATTCTTTCTTTTAAGTTTAAATAATTTGAACGCAAACACTTATTGAGTTTCCTTAATTAAGCTCTATGAGTAGCCATATTATGCTTATTTTAAATGTTACTATACTGTATAAAATTAGTAAAGATTAGATTTCATAATCGACATGGAAGACTTGATACAGAAACTACAGTTCATTTTACTTTCTTATAAAATAACCAACAGGATCTGTTGATCAGGAAATTCTTGTGTTGATTCGCATGTGTCTTTCATCAAAAGTCTAATCTTGGGAAAATAACCCATCTGATCTCCAATTTGCCCATCTCCATGTCCCTGTGATAACATATGACAACTTTACATGAATTGGTGAAAACTGAGATTCTTTCCCAATTAAGGAAGCTGAACACAGGTGTTCCATGAATATCTAAAACAAGCTGTAATGAGACAGTTTAATTGGTTTTATACAAATTGATATATAGATTGATCTCCAGAATTTGTTACATCATTTTGCAACAATATGATCCATATCAGAGTGCAGGGTTCAGTTCACACTCACAGCACCTGAACTGAACTTCCTACCAATGAGAATCTTGGAGACAGTGGTGACGAAGTGAGGAGTTGGTTCATCCCATCCACGTGGGACACCTGTACTGCATTCCCACTTCCCAAGTCTGACCCTGGTTCAGTCCAAGTCAAGTGGACAATGGGCAATGAATTAGCAAATAGAGTTATCTCCTCTATATCTTTATCTCTTGAGTAAATAAAAATTGATGATGGGTTTGCTCTTCCTTTCCACTATTTTCATAGTGTTTTAAAAAATTCCACTTAACCTGATAACATATGTCCTTCATGTCTTGAATACAGTTCATAAAAATAAAAAGCATAAAACCGGAAAGCAACATTACCTGTAACCTCCCTTTTCATCGGTAGACTATTTGGACAGGAAGCACTTGTAAGCCCCATATTAACTGGTGAAGTTCCCTGCTCACCACAGTATACATCCAAAATATTTCCAGATAACTTTAGAGGAAAAAAGAACAAAACAGTCAAATAAACCTTTTTGTGCATGCTGACATATTTAGTTGACTGTTTTAAATTTTCCATTTAAGATTTGTCACTTTGCTAACAATTTGTGTCATATCACAGTTTAATTTTAAACAAGACATAAGCATGGATAGACTACTTGCTAATGCATTCTTAAATGCTTGTAGAGGATATGTTAGGGGGAGGCGAAGTCATCTGTTTTTAAGAAAAAGAAGCCAGTTCAGGCATGAATAAAAATTCTGATTGATATTTGCAAAGCTATAAAAATTTGAGGCAGCCTAAGACATGTTTTAAAATAAATACAATTAGAAACATCTCATTGGACAGAAATCAATACTTATCTCAGGAAAAATGGAAAGTTCATTGCATAGCACAAATTAGGTAAAATGGTCGAACATTTTGGGAACTTTCTTAATGCCATTAGTACTCCCGTCAACTCTCGGTCACAAGCTATATACACTGTTAATTAAATGAGAAACTCTCTATTTTCTGGAAGGCATACTTTTTTCTCACTATGCACTTAATGTTCTAGATTATTATAAATATCCCAGCTGGTAGCCAAAAGTAGTCTAAAGCTACTTTTGCCTCTAGTGAACCAGTAATATCCAATTACAACACCACTGTAACCCTTAAAGTATTTCTTGGGAACAATTTTTCCAGAAAAGCTAAGTTGCCTTATACAATTCAAAATTGCAACTATTCATCATTCAAAATATGCTTATTGATTTGATCTCCCAAGAATATTAAATTTAAATAATATTCATTTTTCAAAGTTAATATTCGTTCTTTCAGAACAAGCTGCATTGGCAATGCAGAGCTTAAAGTTTTAAAACTTTTCCCTTCCAAGTATTTTTATTCCATTTCTGGCAAGTTAAGCCAAGAGTAGAATAAGAAGCAACTTTTTTTCTTTCCTCAAGGATAAGGAACAATACATGTAATCAAACCAACTTATAACGAGATTATTATGGAAAATGTAACTCCACTTTCCCACTTTTTGCAAAGCTTCAATTCAACCTGAAAGAACTGTTGTAACACTTGGGAAAGTATTCTGGAAGTATTTAGACACAAAGAATATATTAGAACCAAAATCCATTTTTGAAATAATGTACTAAATGCTATATATTTCTAAGGAAAAAATTCTGAAAACATAATTGAAGTCCCCTACAGCACAAGTTTATGCACATGCAAACGAGACATTCTAGACCACAGTGCTCCCTGTTGTACTTTTTTTCAGACTTTTCTCATCATTAGTTCCAATAGGATGCCTCATGTTGATTTTATATAAATTCAGTGTTTTAAAATTTATTTTTACTTCATTAACCTTTATGAAAGGGAAGTACTTAAGCTAGTGTTTATCCCTGGTCAATTTCTTTATCTGCAAAGTAGGGCAAAGATGATACAGTAGAAGAATGCTGTATTCCAGTATAAAATAAATGCTACTTTTAAAAAGTTCCAAAAGGCAGATTTTTCCCTAACATTCACATCATTCATTTATATTTGTAAAAGTATAGATCTTCTGTTATCTTTCTGAAAAGCTTATTGGTTATGATTTGAGACACCATTAGCTAGAATTGTACATTTCCATAGCGCCTTGGAGAAACAAGACAGGTGGCACAGAAAGACCTGGAGCAACAGGGAAGGGACCAGGGACAGGCGCCTCTCCTGTGAAGGGCTTCAATTCAGGCTTTCAAGGCAGAAGTGGCAAATTGCAGAAATGTTCAAGAAAATGAGACATGTTACTTATATATACTGTAAAACAAAGTGAGAGATTCCTAACTATTACACTTTATTGGGTCCATGCCACCTGGCTAGATAGTACCCAGTGCATTATTCTTTAGGAATCTAGCTGGAATTCTGATAATGAAGCTAATCCTACTTAACTATAACTATATTACATCTTCTTCTGACCTTGGTTACTGTCTAATTTGTGCCCTAAAGCACAGTGATTAATATCCTATTTAATTTTATGCTGTAGGTACTACTCTATTTCATGTAAATGGCTAATCACTTTTTGAATACCATTAGACAATTGGGTTTCGATTTGAAAGAATGTAATACATTTCATGTACTCTAAAGTGCCTTTCTCCCTTAAAAGATGTATGAGTATAATGTTAGTAAAAATTTAAAGATTGCATACACATTTCAAAGAGCTTTGAAAGCAAATTTGTATCTACCTTTGTCAAAGCTATGTTACTTAGGAAATAATGTCTAAGTCTAAATTTCTAGGATAGTAGACAATTGGATAAATAGATATTTTGTGAACAAATATTTATTCTGGCTAAAGAATCACAGTGCTTTCTAGTAAAGCAAAACCTTTGCCATGACCCTGGATAAACAGCTAATAGCAAAAAAAAAAAAAGGAAGTGTTCTGAGAAGATGCTTTGAAGTGACAGGTAACTGGGAGTGGCTTTCCAGGATGTGAAGCTGTCTGCTCTGGACTTCATTCATGCCTCCAGGACTGAGATCACAGGGCTGGCAAGGACAGGATGTGATGGGGAGGCTCCCGTGTCTATGCTCTATGTGCAGCACAGCATTTCCTGAAGAAAATGAGCTCATGGGTCATGATTTCAAAACGTTTGAGGAAAACAGCTGTTTTAAAAATAAAACCACACGTATGATTATACATAACACCAACAGACAACTCAAAAAAACCAACAGATGAAACCAACTCTCTCAGATTAGTCAAAAAGAAGCCAGGAAAAATATTGGTAGTGATTTATATCATCAAAAATAATCACAAGTAAATGTAATAGTGATCAAAGCAGTGAAGCAGATATAGGAGGTATGAAAACATACTGCTTAAAAAATGGTATAGGAAAAGCAGCATAATGAAGGCAATAAGAAAGATACAAAATCATTAATAAAATATACTACCAAATTACTATAAATGAGCGTATAGAAGGAAAGAAAAAAGACCAAGAAATAGAAGATATGAAAGAAAACCTAATCACCATGGAAAATATAAATTAGTCTTACAGAGAGAAAAATGAAGTTGGAGAGAAGAAAATGTGAAAAATATATAATAGGAATACATTTCCAAGAGCTAAAACCAAATAAAATATTATTGTTTCTCTTTTGTTGTTATCATTATTTCATCTTACTTTAAAAAACTCAAAGTGCCTAAAGAAGGTCAAGGAAGAAATACAGGAAAAAATCCACTCGGAATTTTATAGGGAAATTGAAGAATATATAATAACAAAGAGGATGTAAAAAGCTATGTAAAGACAGGATTATGTACAGAGGAAAAATAGAAAACAATGAATCAGTGTTCTAAAAATGCAGACAGAAAAGTATGTGAACCAGTTTTATAACCAGCACAAATGGCATTCACAAATAGCGCAATGATAAAAAAACATTATTACAAATGCAATATTTAAGGAAATTCATCACCCAAAAGACCTACATTTTAAAACTTTTGGATAAAGTACCTGAATAGAATATTTAAAGGCTGTATTTCAAATGAATAGGAAGTGAAATTTAACAGATACCTGGAAAGAGTGATTGTGTAACAAAAAAGGAATGAGGGAACTGAAATCAAAAAGTGAAATACATAATCATGTCGCCTGGAGTTGCAGTGCACATAATATCAGCCTGATTGGACTAGAAAACTAAAAGTATGATGTGGAAAACGTTAAGCAAGTGTTAAGGATAAATACTAATAATAAAAAAATAAATTCAAATGAGAGACAGGTGAGAATATACCAATAATTATAGTCAACATAGATTAAATTATCCAGCTAAGTGTCAACAGATTAAGAATTATACACTTGCAAATAATTATAAATTTTGTGTTGTATATTTTATTGAAATAGGAAATATAAGATATGTACTACCTAAAATAATTTGGCAATGAATGTAAATGTTTGGAAAAATACAAACAGCTTTCAAAAGATATTAAATAGAGCTATCTGAAATAGTAGTTTATAGCCTGAAAAGTCTTAATTACTGAAGAAATCAAAACAAAACCTTAAACATATGTCAAAAGTAAACTCCCTGAACTACATAGTTTTATGAGGGAAAGTGTCATCATTTCAGGAAATATATCATGCAACATTTGTCAGAACGCTTCCAAATACTAACAGTAAAAGGAAATATGTGGCAATTCATCAAAACCAAAACTAAAGACTTTATGTTAGGCTTACATCTGACACAAATCCTAAGTTAAAAAAAAAAAAAGAATTAATTCTTCAAAATCACTTCCGGTTTCAAACAAGTGTTATTAGATTATATTAAAAGAGAAACGTGAGAAATCTATGATCATCTCAAAAACTTCAGAAAAACTACTTGATAAAATTAAATCTAAAAATAACAAAGCTCTTGGTTTTCTGGGAATAGAGGAGATCTTCCTTAACTCAATAAATAATATGTCTGAATCTTCACAACTAAAAATATCCTAACTGAAAAAAATGTTAAAATTGCTCCAATCGATATAATTTCCTTTGGCATTGAATTTTGTAGTATTTGAAAGTCTAGCCACAATAACAATATTTGAGAAAAGTGCTGTGTTCACAGTATAAAGGCCACCTCTTCATGGACAATACACTATCAAGGGAAGCATTTGGTACAAAATGTCACACATACCATGACATCAAAGTCAAAAGCAGTGATACCAAGAACAATTTTGCTGTGCTTCCCAGCCCATAAATCATGAGGGATTAGCAAACGAGGAAGTGAGGGGAAGGTCACTGCGGATGGTGATAACAGCTGTACAAGTTACAGTAAAACTGGATGACCGTGCAAATTTTTCAACAAAACCTGTTTAACCAGAGTCATTTGTTAGTTTAAATTAAACTGAATTTAACTGATATTTATATGAAAATGATTCTACTCAGAAAACATGTGTCTCACAGCCTTGCGCTTTGCTCTTTGGAGCAAGTAATAATTTGACATGTTTCTTATAAAAATTCTACCTGAAAACAAGTTTACTTCCAGGAAGTTTTCCTACCTATTCAGATGTAGATATTCTGGTTTTATTTACTGTTAACCTTCTAGTCTGAGTGACTTATTTAAAAGATGCTGAATTCATTATGTGAAATGACTTGTGCTCCTCTACCTGATTCCACACAAAATTGCAAAGCAGAATTTAGCACATATCTACATCTTTGGTTTAAAATCTATTTTTAAAATTTCATTATATATTAAAAAAAAAACAAGAAGAACCAAAGAGAAAAAAATATTTTATCTGCTGGCTCAATCCCCAAATATTTTTAATAGCCCAGAGTGAATCATATCAAAGCCAGGATCCAGCAAATCCATCAGGTTGGTCTTCCAAAAGGATGGCAAGCAACCATGTGCCTGTTGCCTCTATGGGTGTGTGTTAGCAGGAAGCTGGAAGTCCAAGTGCAGCCGAGACTTCAAAAGCTTCATCTGGGTCTCCCACGTGGGTTCAAGGGCCTACGGACTTGGATCGTCTTTGTTTTTCCCAGCCCATTTGTAGGTAGCTGCACCAGAAGTGGAGCAACCAGAACTCAATTTGGTGTCCACAGGAGATGGCAGCATTGCAGGTGGAAGGATAACCATGAAGCCACAGCATCAATATCCTGGCTGAAATTCTTGAGGATCATGGTTAAATTAAACAATTCTTACTGATAGTACAAGCAGTAATGTGAACTTTGTCCCACATTTAAAGTGCTCTTTTTAAAAATGCGTGTTGTTCATGTGCCCAGATTACAATTAAGTCAGTCAGGAAGAACTGTAAAACTTCCATTTCAATAGGATGCCTTGGAAGTATATGTTAGGGAAGATTGCAACTTCTCATAATTCTACATACTTAAAATAGGTATCAACCTATAAGAAAATAAAATCTATGCCCAAAATTATTGTCAAAATATCTAATACGCTGTGAAAAACATGCATACATCTTCTATTCTCAGTGGGCCAAATATAGTTAAAGACAGCCTAAGCAATCTGATGTAAGCTTTCCATGATGTTTCCTGCTGCTTTATAGCTTCATCTCTCATCATAGGCGACACCTGACGTGTCACCCAGCTACAATTCCCCCCACCCCTCTTTTCTTAAAGATGTATTTATTGATTTGAAAGTCAGCGTTACCGAGAAAGAGGTGGAGAGAGATTCCCCTTTTATTGATTTGCTTCCAAGCAGTCACAACAGGAGCTCTGAGCCAGACCAAAGCCAGGAGCTTCCTTTGAGTCTCCCAGGTGAGTGGAAGGGCCAGCATTTCGGGCCATCTTCTGCTGCTTTCTCAGGCTATCAGCACGATTGGAAGTGGAGAGACCTTAGGGATGCCAGCCTCACACACAGCAGCTTTATCCAGTATCCCAAAATGCTGGCCCAGTTTTCTTTCTTTCTTTTTTTAAAATCATTTTTGAGTTTAAATGATTTCATCTTGTCTCATTTCTAAATATCCTCAGGGCCAGTGACTAACTTATAGCCCTCCTTCTGCTATCTCTTCATCACTCTTAACAAGTTCCCAGCTGTTCCTCCTCAGCCAACACATACATATTTTAACTACAGTTTCTCTCTGATTCCCTACCCCAGCTCAAAAAACCTAAAATCAAAGCATATTCCCATGTAACTCACAGGTAAATATTAAGTCCAAACTCCAGTGGCTGATTTTCAAAACCTCTTCATACGGCCCTCTTGATCCATTTAACTGGCTGTCTCATCAATCTTGAGCTATGAATAGTTTCCTATCACCACATACATAATTTGCACTATTCCCATGTCTTCCTCTCAACTGATCTCAGACGACAGTGGGAGCGTGAGTGTGGGAGAAACTATTCCTGACAGGAATCCATCAATGGGAAATTTTTAACTATAATAAGCTATAAACATTGTCATAGCATGTATTTCCTGGGTAGCTGAGTATCTGTTGTACACTAGGCTTTAAACCAAAGATATTTCATAATAAAATATAATTAAAGCTTTTTAATAAAACATAATTAAATGATTTATTATGAAATACTCAACTTCTCTTAGAACAACTCTGTAAGTTTCATATTTGTTATTTTAAAGATTAAGTGATTAGAACCCAAAGAAATAAATGAACTTTCTCCAAATCAAATGGTTTATAAATAGAAAAGGGTCTGGTATGGCAGCCTAGTGGCTAAATCCTTGCCTTGCTTCTTTCTGGGATCCCAAATGGGCTCCAGTTCGCATCCCGGCTGCTCCACTTCCCTTCCAGCTCCCTGCTTGTGGCCTGACAAGGCAGTTGAAGATGGCCCAAGGCCTGGGGACAATGCACCTGCATGGGAGACCTGGAAGAAACTCCTGGCTCCTGGTTTTAGATTGGCTCAGCTCTGGCTGAACCAGTGGGCAGAAGCTCTTCCCCTCTGTCTCTCCTCCTCTCTGTATATCTGACTTTCCTACAATAAGGAAAAAGTGAATACAAGACCGGGACTGAAAGAGAAACAGATTCTTTACTACCTACTCAGATGTGGAAAAACCCTTGCTTTTAATACTTTTAATTTAATGTACTTTGAAAACCCAGAAGTCACTGGACTTGAAGTCACTGAACTATATTTTTCTCAATTTCACTCTTTCCTTTTGATACTTTATGCAACCCAAATGCATAAGGACAAACTGTTTCCGTAATTATCAAATTGAAATTATTCTCTAAATCTCAATGTACTAAACTCTCAACTAAACCTTCCTTGCATCAACCTGCATTATCTTTCTGTTTATCAAAATGCTATAGAAATAATGCACTAAGCAGTAACTTTCTTTCTTAATTTAATTAGATTTATTGTTTTATTACTTTACTCAGAAGGAGACAGTAGCATCCTATGCATTCACTATGTTCCCGAAAATGAATTACTCATGAAACCCTGAAAATTTTCCAAAATGTATGTAAAAAATCTCCAATTACATTATAATACAGAAAAGGAAAGAAATCTTAGATATAATCACCTATTTCCAAATAATTAGTCAGTACAAGGTATCAAAAGAAAATTATAAAAAACTAATACTTTGTGCAACAAATAATACATTTACTGTGAATTTCAAGAGAAACAGAGGAAACTTTTTTCAATTATCTGGATCCTCTATTTTGACTTTCTGTGAAGAAATTACTGTGATTCTAAAATCGAAATGTAAGCAAAAGACTTAGAATGAAGGCAGACATGAAAGGCAGACAAACTTCAGGTATAAAGAGAAGCTCTGTAGGGGAGGAGATGCTATTCAATGTACGCACAGTTGAAAAACTGGCATTTTGAAAGATTATTTTCTTTCCTTTTGGCTGTTTATTCATTTAGATGCAAGCAACCAGATTTTTCCGGTTTTAGGGCACAGACCATTGAATTTCTTCTAACTTTATTTGCTAAAGCAGAGCCACGGGATTTGACTGGCAAACACTGAGCAGAGAATCCTGCTGTGTTATTCTTGTTATTATTATTATTGTTCTGAGTGAATAAAAATAATGTGTTGGGTGGAGTGGGCGAGCCCTTGTCCTTGGCGAGCTGGCTTATCACAGACAGAAAAGAGAAAACACAAAGCAGAGAATGACACTCCACAAATACTTTTGCAAAATACAATTCATATGCACATGTGATCTCTTTAGTACAAAATGTATAAAAATAGTTTTAAAATGTCTAAAAATGTATAAAAACTTAGTATGAACAGTGTAGCAACTAGGGGAAACATCAACTTTTTGATTAAAAAAATCACAACAAAACATTAGTTTAACATTCATTAACTAAATAGACTATCACTGGTTTCTTACTCTAGCCCAGAACAGTAAAAAAAAAAAAAAAATACATCTTACAAGTTAAAAAAAAAGACCTCCTAAGTAAGTGAATTTGTCAGTAAAGTATTCTCTACACATTTCAAAGCTGAATTTCTACGTACCTTATTTTATTGCCTATAAGTCATAAAGTTTAAATTCAGTATGTAAGGCGATTTCATCTCCACACATTGAAACAATTCCAAAATGCAGTTGCTCACCAGTTTTAACTTCGAAGGGTCTATAACTTGCACAATAGCAATGGTTTTCTCTTTCTCCTTCATCATTTTCTGTCCTTTCAACTTGCAAACAATCCTGGGAGACGTGTCTAGGAACTTCTGCTCTCAGGTGAACTTTGGTTCTTCCTTGGACTTTCAGACTAATCTGGTCTAGATTGTGACGGACAAAAGCTTGCTCGTGGATGTCAGGCAGTCCTTTTAAGTTCCAACCAAGCATGAGAGTTGTTAATATTTACTCAGGCCTCATCCCTGCGATGGTCTTGAACTATAACAGTTTACTTAGATTGCCAAATGCCACCAGCATTTACAGACATCTGATTGAAAAATACCCATGTACGTTAAAAGAAATGGGTTACTATGCACAATCCCATCTCTGAGAGGAAGGGATGAAACTGACATCAATGGGTGAACTGATAGAGGCAGATCTAAACTCAGGGCTGAACAATCACTCCACGGGAGTCAGGCCAAGGATCACCACAGTCTCCGGTCCCTTCAAGTCCCAGATTCTACAGTTCTCTGCCTCTCCAGTCTACTGACACAATGGAGAGGGTGGGATTGTTGCCTTGGGTTTCATTCAGTGCAGCATTCAAGTCCCAACTCTATTGTTCCCTGTTATCGAACTTTTCTCCTTGCCTCATTCCTCATTTGTAAAGTGATAATAATAAACTCAGTCTTATAGATTGGCTGCAAGATAAAATGTAGTTTCTTCACAAAATCGTTATTCAAAATCTATATCATATAGTAATTGAGCAAAGTGTTTCAACTATTATGGTCACTAGCATTTCCTTGTTGTTGCTGCATTTTTCCCAAGAAAATTATCACAGGGTCAGGGGCCAATGCAATCGCATCGCAGGTAAGGCCTCCACTTTCAGTGTAAGCATCCCTGGTTGGAGTTTCAGTTGTTTCACTTCAGCTCCCTGCTTAACAGTCTGGGAAAGCAGCATTGGATGGCACAAAGCGTGATACTCCTGCACCTACATGGCAGACTTAGAAAAAGCTTCTGTCTCCTGCCCTTTCAACAATCCAGGCCTGGCCACTGTGACCACTGGAGAGTGAAGCATCAGATGGATGATATTTCTCTGTCTCTCCTTCCATCTCTCTGTAACTTTGCATTTGAAATCTATCAAAAATTATTTTAAAGTGCCCATAGTTGAAATTATGATACAAGTGAATATTTGTGGGTGAATTTCAGAGTAACTTATTTAATATGCATTTTCTGAGCACCTGTCTTGGCACAGGATCCGTGATGGATACTAGGAATCAAGAAGTATACAGGCTTCAGTCTAGGCTTCAGAAAGACAGCGATGTTAGAAACAGAGAGACTACAGTCTTAAGATGAGTGTACATAACACATGGATAAATAAAATGGCAAATTAGAAAAATTGTGTTAGTCCATTCATCAGCATGAGAAAAGATAGGAATGAAGATTTGCCATGCTGAATCCTGGCTAGGGTAGTTATGGAAGGCTTCTCTGAGAAGATGATATTGACTGAAAATCTGAAACCTGAAGAGGCAGCCATATGAAGATTTGACATAGAAGTATTTTAAGCAGCCATCAAAAAATGAGGTTCAAAGGTTTGAAGATGATGCTTTAATTTCCGTGTTCAGGGAGCAGAACTATGGCTGCAGGGTCTAGATCAAAGGGGGAAATGCTGATCACATCTGGATTTTATCCCATGCATTTTATAAAATTAACAGGTCGGGAAAAACAGGAGCTGATCATTGCTTTAGGAAGAGCCAGTGTGAGGGAGCAAGAACTTGTAAGGAAGCTATGTCAGATCTTGTGGGTTTTGTACAGGTTGGAGATGTCTTGCCCTGAGTAAGCGTTTTCTGGGAGAACGTGTTAATAAGAGGGATTCTGCAAGACTTGGAAGCTTCTCAGAGGACTCTGTTACATATATGGGTGTGGGAATCAAAGGCACAATAAAAGTAAAAGATTCCAGATCAACGCAAAGCAGATTTTGGTGGCAAAGCAAATGTTTCTGTCCAGGCACGTTAAGCTTGAGATGTCTGTCTGAAGCTCGCAGGACACCAAGCAAGCCGTAGGTTATGAGTCTGACACACGAGGGAAATGTCCAGACTGGAGAAGAATTGAGACAACTTGTAGAGGGTGTTTAGAAATATGAGAATATGGCCAAGAACTGAGCCTTGGGAAAAATGTACACAGACTTCAGATGTCAGAGGAGAAAGAATACCCAGAGAATAAGGTGGCACCTATTCCATCAAGACTAACTTACATTTAACAGAAACTTCCTCTTCTGGTTAAAGAGTAGTGTTTAAAAAAAGAGAGAGAGAGAGAGAGAGAGAGAAGCAAGAGCTGGGCTGTTCGTTTATGCACAGCTTGGAATAGGCTGAGAGGATTAGCCCAGCAACTGAGAATAAATCCAGCCCAGAAATGCAGGAAGGCCTACATGCAGCATTACTTAGGGATTTTCAGATGACTTGGATCAATAAATCCCTTTGATGCTCAAGCTTTATATATTAAGTTGCACCATATTCCACCAAAGGTTCAGTGGCTAATATATGCACAAAAAACATTCTCTAAATCTAACAAGTCTTTATTTTACCTACATGAACCAGTAAAGTCCCTCAAATATTCCTACCTCTAAACTGTTAGCTGTCTTGCACAAGCCTTGTTCTCTCTCCATTTCACTCCCCCTCTTTCTCTTTGTATTTTCATTTCTGCTTCTTGCCTTATCTTTTTCTGTTACTACTTTTCTGCTTTCATATCTGTCTTAAAATCTTAGTTTTATTTTCTGTGTCTTAAAAATCACCTCTTTCTTTTTGGCTATTGTTTATTTTTACTAATTCTAGTTTTTCTGTATCTATAGGGGCTTGTCAAACTTTATTCTAAATTTTTGTCAAGGAAAGTATTAAAAGGAGACACTACTATACTTTTTGGTTTGTTTTTTTCTGTTTCTGTTTTTGTTTCTATCAGAAGGAAGATATACAGAAAGAAAGAGATACATAGAGAAAGATCTTCCCTCCACAAGTTCACTTTGCAAGTGGCTGCATCAGCCAAAGCTGGGCCCATCTGGAGCTATGAGACAATAACTTCTTCCAGGTTTTCCACAAAGGTGTAGGGGTCCAAGGCCATCCTTGACTGCTTTCTCAGGCCATAGGCAGGGAGCTGGATGGGAAGTGGAGCAGCTTGGATACAAACTGGCTCCCATATGGGATCCCAATGGATGCAAGGCAAGGATTTAGCCACTAGACCATTGCAACACTGCTACAGTTTCAATGGTTTGTGACTATTTTAAGATGCACTGTCTATTAATCAAAAGTATCATTTCACCAATAGAAGAGAATCTTTTTCTACAGCATTTACCCTAATACTCACATCTGTCTGTTTTTCTTCATTCAATTTCCAAAGCAAACCTCTGGCTAACATCAAAATATGCATATGTAATTCAGTAATAGATAAATTAACTGCACCAGAAATCAGTATTCTTATGATACAGAAATAAATGTCAAAGCACAGGTTGAACTGATTTGTGTAATGTCTGATTTATACCTGGAGTATAAGACCAGGATCCACAGTCTCTCCTGATGCATCTGCGACACGTTCGGTGTGAGGTGTCATTGAAGTGTCACCTCTTGACAAAAGAATTGTGTCTCACTCATCCAAGTTTCAGAAATAGTGCAAGTAGAGTTTATGCTTTTTGAACAATAAACACTCAACAAATACCTGATCAATTGAACTATGCAGTTTTGCTAAAACCAGTGATTATCACTGACTGATCGACACCAGGTAGTCCTTTACATAAATACAGAATGGTCAGCAGAATTCATCTTTCTAAAAGTATGTTCTGTGTAACAAAAGTAAATTCTCAAAGTTGCCATCACTAAGTTTTTTCCTGAGTAAGCCATGGTACTTTCTCTAGAAAGCAAGTAAACGTATTCCACAAGGAATGTTCCAATGTGTAATTTCAGTGAAATAAGTATAGCATACAGGAAGAGAAGACTGCAGGAGATTAACATCACTTCCTCAAATCCAGATGTTGAGCACTAGTTAAGGGAAGAATACCCTCACACTGTAGAATTAGACAGGGAGAAATCAGCATTAATAACCTGCTCATTGAGAGAATTGATCCGTTTTTTTATGTATCTGTGCTACTTGAAATCGCAAAAGAGAAAAGACTTATCAATCCACTCTGAGAAAAACAGAAAAGCCTATAACAAACTCCAGATTTTAAACCTTATCTGGACATTACTCGGTAATGTTTAGTGACATTGTACATGGAGGCTTTGCTGCCAAGGTAAAGGAGAGATACTTCTCTCATCAGAAACTCTGTTTGAAAAAGTGCAGATAAAAGAAGGATGTTTTCACCAATTGTTTCTTCACCCAGCCCAACACAGATTATAGGCACAGTACCACGCATAGAGTAACAGTTCAATTACAATTCTTCAGTCTGTTTTTCTTGTCTTTTCCAGAAGACCCTGAACCATACACAAACTGATACTCTTCAAAATGCACGGAAACTGCTTACACATCCTTACAGATAAGATTTTTGCATGATCAGTAAAAGAGCAATGAGAAGGCAACAATAATGAAACACCAGATAAGCTACGCCCCTTCCTTGAATATCATTCCAGGAATCTACTGATTTCAACACAGTAGTCTTTCCATAAGCTATAAAGCTGGCTCAGGCTCATTTTGCCTTGTCTTACTTCACCGCTAAGCTCTGGTTACTAACTCGGAAATAAATTTGTGCTTTTCATTATTGTTGCATGTTTCTTTTTCCAACAAAAATGTAAAGACTCAGAACCCTACAGCACTGTTATGACAAAATGCTCAAAATTGTAGTTCTGGCCTTATAAAAGTTCTTGATTACATGCTGCACCTCTGACAAAAAAATTTCAAGAAAGAAGAACTCACAGAAAATTATGCAGCAGATTAAGTATATATGTAAAACTATTTAATGTAGTATATACTCATATTTTACATAATGCATATTATATCATATATAATATATCACATAATATGCAAACATACATACACATAAGCACCTTAGGTTTAGAAAGACGGATACATAGTCAAAGACAGAGAATACTGCTATACTAGACTCTATAATCTTCCTCAGTCATAGTAGATTATCTCTCTTCTGTGCCAATAAATCTTTTTCAATATTCATCTATAAGCTCATGTTTATTGGAAAGCATCACTTGCTAACCAAATGAAATTTCTTTTCTGTTATTGGGGCAATTTTATTCCTCTCTCATTGGTCTCCTTGGGATCTGGAAACATGGACTGATTGCTCTTTGTATTAGTACAGAGTCTGTCCTTTCCTCTTTGGAATCTGATTCCGTATCGATTATATCCTCAATAATATCCTCCAGCTAGCAAAACATAGTGAATTTAGAATGCTGAACATTATGGTAAAATTGGTGCTTCAGTCTGAAAGAGAAACTATAGTAGTCTTTAGGTTTTTAAACAATGTTGAGGTTATATGTGTAGCGAACCCCAGAATATTTTAAAACTGAAAATGAATTGATTCTGACACACTTGGTTACTTCGCCTTGTATTTGTTCCAAGGGCTGAATAGGGCCAGCTGAGTACGGTACCCTTGGCTTGGGAATTAATATCTGCATCTGTAGAAGGACCAGCAGGAAGTACCTCAAGCCACAGCTGATGCGTTCCCACAACTTCATGCTCCTTTTCAAACTTTTGATGGCATCTGACAAGCAGGCAGATACCTAAACATCAATAGCAAAATTTCCTCTGCCTAGTCCACAGAATGTGCATCAAATGGAAGAGTATTATTCCACGTCATTGCACCTTCTCACGTGACTGGCAACAAAAACCACAACAGTATTCACAGACACCTTAAGCAGTAACAACGACAAGCATACTCCTAGCGCACAGACGTGAAAGGCATTGCTCCAAAAGTCAAAACAACCCTGCGATGCCGGTGCCTTGTTAGCTTCCACTTTACACATGAGGAACTGGAAGCAAAGGAAATGCAACGATTTGCCCAAGATCATCGTTTTAGTGACCACAAGGGGTGCAATTGAAACCCTGGAAAAGTTTGGCCATGTGATCCTAACCTCAACCAACACTCTAGTTTCTCCCTCAAATCCTTTCTAAAACAGCCTTCTTTTTATTCTTGTATGCTTTGTGGGTAATACTAAAAAAATTAGGGTTTTCTCTATGTGTGTTGCTCTCTCTCCCTCTCTGTTTTTCTCTATTTCTTTCTCTTCACTCTAATCATGCTCTAGTTTTCTTATATATATATAAAGGAGATTGTTTTTAGAGTATTATATAAAATATAATTTTATATATGTAAGCATTATATTAAAATAGATGTTTTATATAATACTGTAATTAATAAATTTCCCTTACATGTGCAGAAATAATTAGTGAACTGGTAGATGTGAAAAAGTATCTTACGAGTATATTACTTTAAAAAAAAGAGTCTATTAATTTGTAATGTAGATATCTGGAAACGAGTTAATCAACGATTCAGATGGTATTACTGAAATAGTCCCACAGTAACATACGGTGAGAACAGAACATTATTCATATGCTAACTCAACAAATATTTACTGCACAATATTTACTGTGAGACCTTGCGGTAAATGAAGAAACCAGAGCCAATAGCATTAAAGGCCCTGCCTTTACAGATTCAAACTCTTGAATTAGAAAATAGAATAGCAGAGGAATTGAGAAATTAAAGCAGGTCATAGGTAAGGCTCTGTGAGAATGCCTGCTATCCAGAGTGGTTAGGGAAAGATTTCCTGATATATAAATACTCCAGGAGAACATAGAGCAGGATAGTTCCAAGACAGGGAGCAAGAAGTGGAAGCCCTGCAGTAAGACCAAGCTGACCGTTGGAGAAGAAAGAGAACAGGGCTGAAGGAAACTGAGCAGACTGAGCAAGACTGAGGATCATGAGAACTGATTTTTTGCACACTCCTCTGAGCAAAAATCTCAAATGCAATAGGCTTATCTGTTTCCTTCACTACATATATGCATATAACCCATCAATACTACCATTTTGTTAGTTTAGTTTTCTAAAAATTATTAATTTGAAAGGCATGGAGGGATGGAGGAAGGGGGTGAGAAAGAGAGAGACACAGAGAAAGAGAGAAATACTATTCTTTGACTTGCTATTTCCCTAATTCCCACAATGGCAGAATTGGACTTGGTGAAACTTGGTAGCTGGGAACTCAAACTAGGTCTCCCACAGGGGTAGACAGAAACCCATTTACTTGAGCCACCACTTGCTGCCTCCCACATTAACAGAAAGCTGGATTTAGAGCTGAAAACCAGGTATTCTAAATTTGGGCACAGATGTCTTAACCTGCCTTTTAACCACTAGGGTAAACACTCACCTCTGTTTATTTTATTCTCCTTACCACCAAGTCTCCTGATTCTGGTTATCATCAAGTGTTGTGTAATATATACTCATTTGTTCACGTGGTACTAGTCTTCTTCACATAAAATCCTCTTAACTCAACTGGCCATGAGAGAGGCATAGCTTTGATGGCGACACCTTTTATGCATAAACACACTGAGAGTCGCCTGCCAAATGTCACACTTTCCCTTCTTCACTACATAGCATTGCTTCTGTTTGGTGCAGCAATGTGCTCAGAGAAAGACAAACTTTTTCATAACTCCCAATCATCCTGGCTATTAGGCAGTGTTTACTAATAAACCATAAAACTTAGCTGTAGACTTCTAAGAACCCAATGGCAGGAGACTGGAACCATTATCAGGGAAGGTACTGCACCCTAGCACGCCAAAGTGTTCCATCTGAGTTTTAATTCCAAATGCTTGCCCTTGCCATGTTCTCCCGAATTCCAAAGGACAAATACTGAACCCAAGGGTACCCCCCCACACACACACACAAAAAAAAAAACCTGTGATAACTATGATTTCTGTGGTTTTCTTTAAATTGATCAAATATTCCCTGATGTCACAGGAAAATGTGGAAGAGAAAGAAACAACAAAGATAGCAACATCCATCATCTCTAAAGTTCCCACTCTACCCTCCTGTTTGGGAATGTTAAAATGCAAGTCTCCAAAGTTTCAAGATGTAGAAATGTAGATGAGAGATACTTTCTCAGCCTTTTTGGCTAAGTTCAAATACAGAAATGTAGATGAAACTGGTCGAAGGCTCATATCACACAGAAATACACTATTCTGTGTCACTACGCACACTCTGGCTTCATGCATGAACTTCTATTGCTGATAAAAGAATGCTAGGAAATTGAAGCAGCACAGGTTGTATCTTGGGTCAGTAGACTGACCTCTGTGAATGATGTAGCATGTGAAAAATGTGTATTTAAGTCAAATTCCAAGAGAATAGAATTTGACTAATAATAATACAAGCTACAGGAACTGAATAAACTACAACTGAATGGGTATTAGTGGTTGAAAGAGAATTTTGTATACATATATTAAAGCATAATAGAAACATTTTGTCTTCATTCTGGTTCACATTGTCTCAAAAGATCACATTGCATCTCAAGCACTTCAACTGCTCCTGGCCTTGTGACCATCTGATGAGACCTCCTAAAGAAACACCAAAATCCCAACATTTCCTTCACTGTGCAAACCTACTGTGAAATCAAGGTAAGATGTGCTCCTAAGGAACCAGAGTGTATTAAGGAAAACCCAGAAGACGGGGAAGCATTGGATGCTTACCCACTCAATTTTCAAAAAGCAAATTTTACAAGATAGATAATAAGATCATTTTCTGGGTTTTGCTGAGATGTACTGAAATATTTATATCCCTAGGGATGCATTTTTTCCCTTAAAAATCAATCTCCCACAAAGGGAAATGAACTTTGAAAGAGGTGATAGTAAGATAAATTGTATTGGGCATGGTTCTAATATTTACTGTTCAAATGATTTTCATTCTATATATATTTTTGTGATTTTTGTGGATTGAATAGAGAATTTGGTTCTATATTCCTTATTTTTTAAAGTTCTTTATATATCTGCTACTGAAAATCTTAAGTAAACATATGTAGATGCTTACATTTAGCTTCAACTTTCAACAAGTCCTTTTTGTCAGTTTTTTATTAAACAATCTAGCAGATCCTTATTCTTCTCTCTTATCCAGGTTAACATAAAACTTGTAAAAATAAAGTTTTCCTCCATACTTTGGAATTCAAGTAGTGGGAATTTGAATATTAATCCTTAGAGGAGACTATTGATTTCATGGCTAAAAAGTGCAGACCTGGGGCCCAGCACGATGACTCAGTTGCTAAATCCTCCCATTGTAAGCACCTGGATCCCTCTTGAGAAACAGCTCACGACCCGGCTGCTCTACTTCTCTTCCAGTTCCCTGCTTGTAGCCTGGGAAAGTGGTTGAGGATGGCCCAAAGCCTTTGGACTCTGCACCCACATGGGAGATCTAGAAGAAGCTCTCAGCCCCTGCCTGGATTGGCTCAGCTCCGGTTAATGCCACCACGTGAGACATGAACCAGAAGATGAAAGCTCTTTCTCTCCATCTTTCCTTTTCTTTGTCAATCTGTCTTCCAACAAAAATAAATACATCTTTAAGAAAAATAATACAGAGCTTCAGTACTAATTCTCCAGCATTTACTTTGAGAGCCTGAGAGGTAATAGAACCATTACGTAACCTAACAAATCAACTGGAAAGAAAAAAGAGAGAGAAAAAACTAAATGAATAAACCAGAAGAAAGGGAAAGAAAGCTCAACTACAACTTCGCTTTTCCACATTGAGATAGTGTAAGAAGTTTTATTCCCAGTTATACTTATTCTTTGGTATTGGTTGAAGGTTCATTTAGAGCAAGACACAATAAATGCAAGCTCCATGAAAGTGAACACTCTACTTTTCCATCCTCAACTCCTCATCCCATTTTCAAACCCTGAAGTTTGCCTTCCTAAGCAGCATGGGACATACATGCCATCCTGCATAGCTGTCTTCTTTCCCAAGAGTCAGCAGCCTGGCAAGGGGGTTTCCCGGGAGTCCTGCATCACAGTCTGGAATAGAGCATCCGTGCTGCCCCAGCAGAGCACTGCTTGATGCTGCCGGGTGGGGCCGTTTCACAGCCTGGTGATGATCGAAGGGTACGAAAGGTTTGACTGGCTGTCTCTGGGCTTTGGGTGGCTGAGGCCTTGTTGGACTTTCCAGGTGTGCTGAGGCCTAAAAATGGAAGCAAACACAACACGGAACATCAATCAAATAAATCAGTGATCTTCTCCATACAGGAATTATGACAGCAAACACTGAGACATTGAATTTATTCCAGATCCATGGCTTAGTCTTCAGTCGTAAGTAACATGCCATTTTAATGAACTATGACTTTCAAAATATAATTTACATTTTTCCAAAATATTTTAAATGCTAACCAAATTTTTAGGTGAATAGCCCTAAATGATGTGAATTATATGTAGTACATCATATTATATAATATATCTTCTCTTTAAGAAGATACAAAAGAAGCGTAAGCAAATCAGAGAAAAACACTGGTGATTCGTAAGATTGTTATTGAATCCAATTCCTTGGATTTCTTTGTATTATATCTAAATAGTCTATGGAGTACAAATATAATCAAATATATATTAAGAAAACAATTTAGTTACCCATGAAAAAAGAAACTAGAATTTATGAATTAAATATGGCACACAGGTGGTAAAAATCTGTAGTTCCTGGCTTTTATACAGAGTCTAGATATATTTTATGCAAAATCTTATTTTTAAAATGTTTTCCCTATTTCCACTTTATGATAGCAATAAATTAGTAAAGTTATCTTTACAAATCAGCAAAGAAATGCTCAGGAAAAATCTAATCATTGCCATGCAGCAACTAATTAATAATGGTTTAGTCCTTTGAAACCTTTTTTAAAAAGAAACTTAACTTTGCAGCATCTTCATTCTAGCTGCAATGGTCAATCCTACCCCGTCATTTATGAAAGGACAATTTTCGGCATCTCAAGCTTTCCTTTGAAAGTCTAGGATGTAGGATTGCCTGCCAGTTGCGTGCATATTTACTATGCTATGCTATGGCTTCTAATATATTTTCCTCAAGTGGCCTATCTAGAAACCTTTTTAATATTTCCCTCATGTTAAACAATAGTAGAGATTGCTGTACAATGCTTATTTTTCCTTTTATTTCAGTTACACAAACTACTCTTTAAATCCCTTAGCATGCATTAGCCCAGATAAATAGCCTTTGCAAAGTATTTTGCATTTAAATTAGCTGGTTTGGGGTACAATATTGTAGTAGTTACTTTAGTTTAATTCTGTTATGCTGACATTTTTAGCATTATTTTAATTGTACTACCATAAAATAATTTTTCGGTCATATAAAAAAGATTAAGATTGGCAATAAAGATTATACATATTACTAATTATATTGCTATGAGCTTTAAAATTGTAAAATAACATTTTATTTAAATGCCAGCAGTGAAATTTTCTGGGGTAGCTACTTAGAATATCCTACAGTTTTAAGTTAATCCTTCTTAATCTGCATACATTTACAAGGTATTCATTAGAGAACACACTTTCAATTTCACACATCTAAAGAACAGTGTACACCTACAAATAAAAAAAAAAGCTTGTTCCAACAGAACTATGTTGAATCATTTGTAATATTCATTGACTAGTTTTTCAGTATTCATCCACTAGCTCTAAAATCATTTATTGGAGCCCTTTCTGTCGTTTCAATATAACCAGAGTACAAAAGAAATTCTAGAATTTACAAGCTGTTGGGCAGTATTAGTATCAATGACAACAATAACAATAATGGTAATAATAAATACAACCAACAAATACTAGACACGGAGCTAAGATTTCACAAAGATGATTTCATTCGTTCCTTTTTAAAATCCTAGGAGACAGGACTACAGAAATAAAGTCTAAATTTTAGATATCTTGATAGGGACTTCCAAAGAAGAGGGGCGAAGGAATCAGAGGAAAGATGGTTGAGAGAAAACCATTAGGAATTATCTGATAATTAGGCAACAACTACAAAAGATGCATCATGTCTCAGTACAACTGCTCGAGGAGAAGTGAGAAAATACTAGAGCAAGACTTCAAGCAATATTGAC
Organism: Ochotona curzoniae; assembly: GCF_017591425.1. Taxonomy (NCBI): domain Eukaryota; kingdom Metazoa; phylum Chordata; class Mammalia; order Lagomorpha; family Ochotonidae; genus Ochotona; species Ochotona curzoniae. The sequence goes on along the minus strand of NW_024467095.1, from coordinate 7,612,937 downwards.
CAGGAATTTCTCCAAACTGACGTTACACATGAAAATATAGATGCTGGAAGACCAAAGAACATTAAGGAAGATATACACCAAAGACACAATGCAGCAAAACTTATACTTGGGCATATTCAAACTGTAAAAAAACTACACAAACAAGGAGAAAATGGTTTGAAATACTTAGCATGCTTGGAGAGATATGAACCTAGAATTCTACATCTCCTGAAATATGTATATTTAATATTTATATATCATGCTTTTGTATGCTTACATCTAAGTGAAATTCATGACAGCAATAATAAACAAGATTATTCATTTACTGAAAACTATTCACATTACCCACAAATTGCTATAGTGTTATTTGGACTTGGATTCATTGTAACTATATCACAAACTATTGGCAACCTCTCAAAAAATTTTAAAATCTAGAGGTGTTATGGGAAAAAAAAAGTGGAATCACATAATGCTCAATTAAAATCAGACAAGGCAGCCAAAAATAAGAGACATCAATAAGACGAAAAAGCCAGAAAAAGCATACAGAAAACAAGAACAAATATGAAAGTAATGATCTAACCACATCAATAATGGTTTCAGTCGTCCAAATATAACACTAAAAAGACCTACAATAAGAAACCACGTTCAGAAAAAACTTAGAAGTTAACTGTCTAAACATTAGAATTGTTGTGTTGAAATTCCAAAAAATAACTTTCTGGGATTGTGATAGAATTACATTGAGTTTGTTGACCAAGTTGAGAAGCCAGACCTTGATAGTACTGAGTCTACTTTTCTCTATATTTATTAATTTGTGGATTTATTTTGCTGAAATTTTGCAGTTTTCTTCACCTTGTTCATATTTTGGTAGGTTTACAACTAAGTATTTTCTCTATTTGGGTACTAGTATAAAGAGCATTGTCTTTTTAATTTCAAGTTTCACTTGTGAATTGGTGGTGTTCTACATGGATAAAAGACCTAAACCTACATCCAGAAACCTTCAAACTCTTGCAGGAAAATGTAGGAAATACCCTGCAAGACCTAGGAGTAGGTTCCGACTTTCTAAGAAGGACACCAAAAGCAATAGCAGTTGAGAACAGAATAAACAAATGGGACCTCATCAAACTAAGAAGCTTCTGTACAGCAAGGGAAACAATCAACAAAGTAAAAAAGCAACCCACAGATTGGGAGAAGATCTTTGCACACGATATAGGCGATAGGGGGCTAATTTCCAGGATATACAAAGAACTTCAAAACAACCAAAAAACCAAAACAAACAAACCACTCAAGAAATGGGCACGGGAAATGGGCAAACATTTCACAAAGGAACAAGTCCAAATGGCAAACAAACATATGAAAAAATGTTCCAGCTCCCTAGCAATAAGGGAAATCCAAATTAAAACATCGATGAGGTACCACCTAACACCAGTAAGATTGGCCCACATAAACAAGAACACCAACGACGCTTGCTGGCGAGGATGCGGGGAAAAGGGAACCCTACTCCACTGCTGGTGGAGCTGCAAATTGGTACAGCCTTTATGGAAATCAGTCTGGAGAACACTCAAACAACTCAAAATCTGCATACCATATGACCCAGCAATAGCACTCCTAGGAATATATCCAAAACACCTGTTTTACGACAAACCAACATGCATCCCTATGTTCATTGCAGCACAATCAGTAATTGCAAAAACATGGAAGCAACCGAAATGCCCATCAGCAGAAGATTGGATAAGAAAGCTTTGGTTCATCTACTCCATGGAATACTACTCAGCTATTAAAAAAAACAAAATGCAGTTCTTTGTGGCTAAATGGGCACAACTGGAAACTATAATGCTAAGGGAAATGAGTGAATCCCAAAAGATTAGATACCACATGTTTGCCTTGATTTAACCTGTAATTTTTTGTTTGGTTGTTGGTTATTTTCTGAACCTGTCATTGATACTGTCTCAACCCAGATGTTTCGAAGAATGGAACTTGCATTATTTTTAACATATTGTCTACCCATTACTATGTCAATTAATTCCATAATGTTGTATATTGACACTGAGGCCTTGTTGGGGCTTTTAACTGACCGGATCTCTACCCTGTTAGACCTATCTTCAGACCATAGAAGGTCTCCCCAAGAGGCCACTGAACTTATCTGGACAATAAGACGCTGAACTTTATGCTAGGCATGTGTTTGCAAGCAATGAATCTCAACTGAACTTGAACTATGGTTATGCAACAAGGTGGAGGAATCCACCATGGGGGGAGGGTTATGGGAGGGGTGGGGGGAATCCCCAGCGCCTATAAAACTGTACTACATAATACAATGTAAGCAACAATAAAAAAAAAAAAAAAAAAAAAAAAAAAAAAAAAAAAGAATAAACCCTTGGGCCCGGCATGGTGGTACAGTGGTTAAGGTCCTCGCCTTGCACGCCCGGGATCCCATATGGGCACCGGTTCTAATCCTGGCAGCCCCGCTTCCCTTCCAGCTCCCTGCCTGTGGCCTGGGAAAGCAGACGAGGACAGCCCAAAGCTTTGGGACCCTGCACCCGGGTGTAGGGTCCCAAAGCTTTGGTCTGGTCCCAAAGCTTTGGTCTGTATATATATATACAGACATATATGTAAAAGTAGTGCTTTGATCCATCTGTAAGTGAATCTGGGACCAGATGCCCAATGAGCAGACAAAATAACAGAAAATTTAGCGTCCCCAAATCTCCTGCACATGGAATGAACTAAAGAGAAGAGTTGTTCTGGAAAGAAAATCATCATCTCTAAGTTGCAGAAAACAAAACTGCTGAGGAATTTGGATGGCAAACACAAAATGCATGTATTCAAAGGTATGTGTTTGGGGTGGGGGGATTCTTCTTTCTGCCTCTGTTTTTAGATTGAAACTGATACAGAAATTCTGACTACTGAGAGAACTGACGGGGATGCATGAGAAAACAGCTTAAGACCATAGAAAGAAGTAAGATGGTGTTTCCGGATAATAGCAGTTGATAACGTGCTGCAAGTTGACTTTAGGGTGTATGATATCTAATCTAAAATTCCAGAGAGTATGATCCATCTAGGAAGGATTCAACTCTGCAAATTGCTGAGGATTTGGTTAGAAATTAATTAAGAGTAACCAGATGTTATTGAGTTAAGGGCCATATTTGCATTTGGATTTAAACTTCCTGGTAGGTAGAATTCTGGAACAACAAGGGCCAACCAAGCAGAATTGGGGGCAGGGCCATAGCCCCACCTGCAGATATACTGATGGTACTTTCCAAATGACTCTCCAAAAAACTTAATCACATTCTCCTAATTTATGTTATTGTCCTTACATTGATTTCAGACCCTACATACCGGATAACTAAATAGAAACAAACAGAATATAATGATCAAGGAAACTTGGAAACCAAAAAAAAGAGAGAGAGAAAAAAAAGTAGTCAAACCAAACTCCTCCCAGGGACTCCACCAGTCCCAGGATTACCTGTCCTGCTTGTGTCACATCTCCTTAAATATCACTTATATCAGGTAATGCATTTAAATGTCACTCCTATTTACTCAGACTTATATTTATATTAATCTCTTATAAAAAGTTGTTTTTTTTTTAAAAAAAAAAGCATAAGGCACTGGTAAAAACACTTAGCTAATTCTTTCACCATTCACTCAGCAAACATGTAAATGACAGTTTGCTCTCTGTGAAAGCCAATCTCCATGGAACTCTGACCTTCCTACTACCACACACTTGGAGACCGTTTATCCACACTGAGGGCAAGAAGCTTTGGAGACGATGATCCAACCTCTGGTGCTCATCTTTCAACACTCAAAACTAAGAAGCAATGGCAAATGCCACACAGCAATTATCTCAACAACAAAACATTTCATCACCTTTCAAGTCACCAATGACACGAATCAAGCAAACATGAGAACCCGCCCAACAAGCCTGTTGAACCATTAACAAGAACGGAAACAGTAATATCTTTGTCCAGAAAGATATTTATTCTAATTATATTGCTTGATGATAGTCAATAAAAACACACACAGCATCACAAAACACATACATACATACATACACACACACACACACTCAGCAAAAAGCAGGGCAATCCCATTCCATGGACTAAGACAGCCATTATTTAAGTTTGTTAATTTTATACTTAGACTGAATTTAATAAATGAAGTGAAAAAGTTTGGACTTCACAAGTGAATAATAGGTAACTATTCATTATGTTCCCTGTATCAGAGGTATATAAGAGGAAATCTATTTTGGGGGCCTTATGAATCTACTATCTCCTAGGTACCAACTCATAAAAGCCACATGACATTTGTTAATGTTCTGCAGTAAAGATTAATAACTCATTTCTTCAAATCTTACTTTCTTCACAGCAAGTCTGTGAATAGGATATATCCATAAATCTCATCTTGACTAAACCTAAAATTATACCATCATACTTGTCTGATTGAGATGTAACTACTGAGCTAAAGTAGTGCCCAGTTCATCAAAAGTTTTACTTAGGCTTCTGAATAACTGTCAGCATATTTCAGCCGAGTATTATATAATCCAAAGCAATTTGATGGATAATAATATAAAATGTGATTGTAACATAATCCTTCAGTCCCAATCATTTTCATTTGGATAATTCAGTGGTGTGTCTTTGAAAAGAGAGTCATACTTAAAAGATTTTCAAAAGATATGAATATTACTAAGAAGAATTTTTCTAATTCAATAGTGTTCCCGCAGAAAAACTGGCACTTGATGAAGCCTTGTATTTGGACTAAGAAACCTAGGCATCCCATAAAATTGCATCTAGCTCCACTCACACATGTGCTGATTTATTTTATTTCATTAGTTTCTCAGTAAAATAATTATTTTGCATACTTAAAGAGAATAAATAGCAGCACTATCTCTGATCTGCAAAGCCCGATTTTTTTAAAAAAATAAAAGATTTATTTCTTTTACTTGCAAAGTGAGAGATACAGGCAGAGAAAAAGAGACAATGAAGCTTTCCAACCACTGATCAACTCTCAGGGTGCCCACAATGGCCAGGGCTGAGCTGATCAATGCTGAGATCCAGAAACTTCTTTCAGGTCTCCTACATGGATGCAGGGACCCAAGGACTCGGGCCATCCCCTGCTGCTTTCTTGTGTCATTAAGCAGGGAGCTGATTCAGGAAATGCAGCAGCCAGAACTTGAAACTGCATCCATATGGGATGCCAGAGCCAGCAAGCTGAGGATTAGCCTGTGACTCTTGTCTAATCAATTTTTAAAGAATTTATGTGTATTCAAAATGTTGTGAGTCACAGACATCCATCAAGCACCACATCGGAAATTAGCCATTTCACTTGGTCCACAAAACAATGAAACAGACATGTATACACTAAGCTCAACCACCCACACAACCAATAACAGAAATAAGCTACTATTAAACATTCTGAAAATCTGAGCACTGGTACTTTAAGACATATCTGACATTGCAGTCACAGGTTTATAATTCAGTAATTACTCAAAGATTTTTGAACACTAACTACACATCAAAGTTTTACTCTGTCGCAATGAGCATTAAGTATAGCAGCAACAAGGCAGCGCTATCAGTTTTCAAAGAGTTCACCATCTTTTAAGACAGAGACTTCATTTAGCTATGGCACAATATGACAAACCCTAGGGAAATATAATACGTCATAAAGTCAACCAAAAAGGTCTAGATAAAAAGGGAACATGTCATTCAAGTCAAAGTGAGGCATAAGTCAGTAGAGATTTCCCCAGGGATGGCATGATGGATCAGGACAAGAGGGCTAAGTCAGAAGTAGTCAAAGAAAGAGTAAAGGTCAGGGCGTTCCAACAAGATGGAGCAGTAGTGGGAAAAAAACAGGAGAACATTTCGGTGATAGCAGATGATGGCATGATCCACATCTCTAAGGACCAATAACATTACTCTTGCAATCCTTTAGGCTTGTGAGATAGTCTTATTTTCCATGTCATATCGGAAAATATCTACAATGCCACAATTCAAAATGAAAACCAGAAAAAAGTATGATTGCCAAGACCCAGTCAGTGAAGAATTCACGCATAAAAAAAGTGAGGGTGTGCATGTAGTCTTCCTTGATCCCACTTGGAGTGAGGATTCATATAACTTTGTGACAGATACAGCAGTGTGCTTGAGTAGCCACTGATACCTTGAACCCCTATGGGGTGTTAGATAATCAATAATATTTGCACCATATATCTCTCCACACCTGCCACACCAGAACTCTGAAGCACTTCTGGTCTTTAGTTTCGGGATCAGTAATATATTGTGCACCTTATTTTGCATACTAAATTAACAGCATATAGAAAAGACTGTGTAAATGTTTTGCACATAAAATCTAATATCATAATTCAACAAGGTGTCCACAATTATTTTTCAAGGAACAGTGCAATACTTAACTCCTAATCATTCTGAAAAATTATGTTGAAATTTTAAAGATTAAAAATGAAATTAAAACAACAGAATTAATAAAATTATATGCTTCCTTTAATATGAATTAATCATCCAAATACATTATGTTTTGCTATTAATAAAAATTGATATTTATACATTACACCTTCCTCTCTAAGTTAATGTCATATTGAAATGCCTTTCAGAATCCCAAGATTTAAAAGTTTCATTAAATACACAAATACACTAGTACATGACAACTACAAAAGCTGTACTCATAAAAAAATCTAAAATAGTTTCTCAGAAAAGAAATCTAAAATAGTGTATTGAGTTAGAGCTCCAACACTGAGACTTGTTGTGAAGACTTTTATAAACTAACGGTGTTTTGCTTCAGATACCAGCAATTGTGTTTGGATGATGCTTTACATTTCCAGTTAAAATACTGCTCTCGTATGATGCTATTTTTCATTCTTGGCATAGTGACCTTTTGGTATCATTTTCATTATGAAGTTGTGAACGTTCTTTCAAGGGTACAGAGAATAAAAAAAAAAAAAAACAGGGCTGACTTCTTTAAAAGGTCATATTTCAAACATCTGGGAAAGCCATCATTGCAATTTTTTCACACCGTGAATGCAGAGATGGAACAGGAATCCAAACTTTAATGTTTACCATCTTTTAAGTCATTCTGCCAATGAAACATTTACAATGAATCTTCGAATTCTCCACAGAAAAAGTGTATCGTGGGAAAACAATGCTTGCCTTAACTTTTATTCCCATTTTCTTTTTAAAAAGTTTTTTTATTATTTTATTCATTTAACATGTAGAGTAAAAAGGGACAAAGGAAGAGAGAGATCCTCTATCTACTGGTTCACTCCTTCAATGGCCACAATGGTCAGGTTGGTCAGGTCAACATTAGGAGCCGGGAGCTTCACCAAGGTCTCCCACGTGAGTGCGAACACTCAAATATTTGAGCGATCTTCCTCTGCTTCCCCAGGCACATTAGCAAGGAGCTGGATTAGCAATGAAGCAGCCAGGGCTAAAACTGACCCCATAGGGAATGTCACCAGCATAGTTGCTAGCAGCTTAAACATTGTGTCACAGGGCCAGACCTTAGTTCCATTTTCCCAAGAAAAAATTTCCCATGGAACTTTTAAAATACACTTATGTTGATTATTACTATTGCATCTTAATTACCAAATTTGAGATAATATACTATTAATATGTTCTCACCCAATAAAAGAAATTCACAAGATGTTTTATGCATTTTTTTGTGAAAATAGAAGGATCATAAAGGTTTACTTCTGAAAAAAGGTCTAAACAATTCATACAGTTTTAGCCTTTCTTTAATTGGAAATTGTTTTATATTCTTTATCTACTTACTTTATGGTTGATATATGATCATCAATTAATGAAGTCATTTTTATCATAATAAAATGTCACAATTAGAGCTATAGTATTCTACTCTAATCATTTTATAAAGAATATGATCGGGGCATTTTAGGTAGTTAAATATTAAAGTAATCTAATTGAAAATGAGACTTTGAGATTATTCATTTTGATTGACACACCGCAGAAAATGACTTTTTTTCATAAGTACATTTCTATCACTCATTTTTTGCAGAAATTACTAGTACATCTGAGAACAGGGTAACATTTATCTTATCTTCATTTTACCTAACTAGTAAAGATGAGCTTGGGGGCTCTCTTTTTGAAATGCACCTATTGTTCATGTGTCTACGCCAATCAAATTCCTCAACTATCGTGCCTGTGTGGAGGAAAATCCATCAGTTACAAGGCTGTTTTCATTTCACCTTCCCCTTGTAACTGAAGAACAATGCTTGTCTAGAATCCAAGAAACATATTTCTGTTTTAAATTTTTATGATTGTAAGAATGCACAGCCTTGAAATATTAATTTGTTGAGATCACAGAACTTCATGGATGGTTGGTAGTCCCTTAACAGATAATAACTAGTCACTAGCTGAACACTGTAGTGATTTAATCCCATTGCACAGGAGAAACTGAGATGCAGAATCACGAAGAGGAGCTCCAGACAGACACACAACATCAGCCGTCTCCTGCTGCTTCTCTCATACCGGTGGAACTTAATCTGATTCGCTCGCGACTACACTTTTGTCACTTTGTGCGTGCTACATGACCTATGATATAATCATCATATGTTGCAAGACATGGGTGCTTCAGATCATATGGGACAAGGATACCACTGAAACTTACAATACCTCTAGATGAATGTTCACTTCCTTTAAGGTGTTTCATTCTGCTTCAGTCTCTACAGCCATGTAATAATGGTACAGTGTTCTGAAGAATCCAAACCCGCTTCCCCAGGAGAAATGTTAGTTTCCTTATATCATCTCTACTGTTATCTCAGCGTTTCCTTTCCTGAAACTGCTAACTACTCACCACAAGAGAGTAAGAAGTAGGTCAAGGGGTTGGGGGAGAGGAGGGGTGAGAAAATAATGTTATTTACAGCTTGGCTTTAAAAATAATGAATAAAATATGTAGTATGTTTTATCTTTTTCTGGGAAATGGATTTTAAAAATCAACTAATGCATATAACAAATTAAAAAGACTTGAAAATCACAGAAAAATTCTTTGTAAGATCTTTCTTTGGGGTTAATTATTTTAGAATTTTTTAAAATCAAAATACCTGGTAATATTATAGCATTAAAATATAGGGAAATATTTCATAGTAACTTCAGAGAGGATAATTTAGGATTCCTTTTCCATGTTAATTTGAAAAATTGATTTGAAAAATTTGTCCTATCCTTCTTAAAATTTTCCAACTCATTTACAATGCATCATCAGTTGTAACATAATGCCTCCCCCACTCAAGATGTCCATTAATCCAGCTCCATAACCCCTAGAGATATAACTTCAGTTATCTAAGGGACTTTGAGAGTATCATCAGATGAAAGAGCTTTAACTTGAATGATTATCCTGGATTTTCCAGTTGGGTTCCCTGTATTTTTCAAGGGTCCTTGTAAGAAGCAACAGGGCAGTGGAAGGAGATTGATTCTGGGAGAAGATGCTGGAGTGAAGTGGAGCACAGAACCAAGAAACAAGAGTGGCTTTCAGAGCAGGAAGAGGCCAGGAAACAGACTCCCCCGGAGCCTGAGACAGAGCAAGTCTAACTAGAGCTGACAAGTGTAACTTATTCCAGACTTCTCTCGTCCAGAACTGCAACATCAAGCATTTCCATCATGTCTATACCAAGGTTTTATAGTAGTTTTGATATACTAACAAAATGGAATTAACAATTTTTTAATTACTAGGGTTTTTTTTTCTAGGTCATTTCACATTAAGAATTTTACTAATGGATTCCAAGAAGTGCTCTGCCCAGAAATGCCAGTAATATGGGATTTCTCAACCAGGCATAGCTCAAGTTACTTGAGAAAAATCCCAACATTAGTTCCCTAACTAGTGTCTAGAATTAACCTCTCAGTGTTACTGAAATGCTCTTGTGGTAAACGTTATGAAATCAGAAGCGAAATGTTCTTTCTCTCCTTCAGATATTTTAAGAAAATGGGGATGAGGACAAATGAAAATAAAAAATGAGACAGAAGTCATCTAACACGTACTAGTTTCTAAGGCTCTGGTTAGGCCTGTTAGGCTGTAAGTAATAACACAATCAATAATGTGATCAGCTCTATTACTCTTCAGGCAATCATATGGAAATCGAGTTTTTCAAAGACCATCCTGTGCACATGCAGAACCAGTAGAATTTTTGTCAATATTCCACGATAGAATAGCAGATCCAACTTTATGCAATAGGATTTTAAACTGGAATGGTATGCCAGATACCACTGAAAAAAAATTAGAGAAGAGAAAGAAAAAAATGCCATCAGTATTGGACTTCTTTATGATGATTTGCTGTAAAATTAAAAGCTATGGAGAAAACTAATTGTTTTAAAGATTTATTTTATTTTTATTGAAAAGGCAGATATACAGAGAGGAGGAGAGACAGAGAGGAAGATCTTCCATCCAATAATTCACTCCCCAAGTGACCCAACGGCTGGAGCTACGCCGATCCAAAGCCAGGAGCCAGGAACTTCCTCCAGGTCTCCCACGTTGGTGCAGGGTTCCAAGGCTTTGGGCCGTCCTCAACTGCTTTCCCAGGCCACAAATAGGTAGCTGGATGGGAAGTAGAGCAGCCGGGATTAGAACTGGCGTCCATATGGGATCCTGGCGTGTTCAAGGCGAGGACTTTAGCCACTAGACCACCGCGCCAGGCCCAAGAAAACTATTTTTTTACAAAAAAAAAAAAAAAAAAGACAAAAAAGCAGAGAAACAAACATTTTTAGGGAAAGCCAAAAAATTGGCAGTATTGGACTTCCTGAAATCAAAGGGCCTGCGCTGCAGCCAGGAGAGCTGGTGAGCACTAGCCAAGTGGGTTTAGGTTCTCAGACTTGGAAGCCAATTTAGAAGAAATCACTGAGCCAGGGTTTTACATGTAGTGACACAGGATCATGAATTATCATTAAAGGGTAAGAGTGTTAAGTAAAGAACTTGGGGAAACATCAAAATAGTAGAGATGGGACAGACTTAAAAGCGCCAGATGAAAAATGGGAAGAGCAGGATACACAGAAACACTTAGGCTAGATCTGCCAGACAAAAAAAATGATTCCCCAACTCAAATGCCACAGACACAAGGCAAGATAAAGCGTAGGCACTCCTGCCAGCAGGCTGGAAAATAGCTGCTCCACTGGTAACCTGCAAGAGCATCATTTCATGTACGGAGGGAGAACAAAAATTCACCTGCTGGGACTGGAGAGATTTTGTGACTTGTACCTGAGCAGACGCCAGGGTTCAAACAAGGCCCCTGCTCCTCTGCTGCCACAGTTGCCTCCTGAAAATCTCACTTGTTCACACGACTCCAGATACCATCAACAGGCTAGTAAACTCCACATCAACAATTCTGCTTCAGATCTCTGCGTGAAGCTGACAGGTGAATTGGGGAACCAAAGGATTCAGGACCAGGCACCCCTTCTTTGTCCATTTTCTAAGACCACTATTGTTATCTTGGCCCATCAGTATAAACACCATCCATATGCTAAAAATGTATATCCCAAACTTGTGTTTTCACTCCAGAATTCTCTCGTTTTTAGGGAGGTACAGCTCTAGATTTAATACATATACATACATACATATATAGATAGATAATAGATAGTATTATATATATTTACTACATAGTTTTATAGATATCATATGCAACAAAATGTTTATAGCTTATAACCAGTTTTAAGATATCATATGTAGTATGTATACCTCATTATATATAAAGAGTAAACCATTTACAGGAGATGTATTTGTATATATGATAAATTATGACCCACATAGCATATATTTTATCCATATCTTCCTATTACAAAAATTTCAAAAAGTTAAAGTCTGAAGAATTCATTATTATTCCCCTAAAGTTTGCTTCTCTTCATTGCAACTCAACTCCAATACCAGGTAGTCTCCTTTAATTGTTTTTTTTTTCTTGCCCCAGATATGAAGCTCCTTACCTAATTCTAACTCACAAGTGCATCACAGAGATCCACCACTGTTTTCCACTATCAAGGCTATAGCCCAAGCACCTAATCCGATGCAATGACTCTGCCATGGTGCATCTCCCAGTTTGCTCAATATGATCATTCTTCACACAACTTTTAAAGAGTTATTTGTTTTTATAGAAAGTCAGATATGCAAAGAGAAGAAAATATAGAGAGGAAGATCTTCTGTCCACTGGGTCGCTCCCCAAGAGGTCACAATAGCCAGAACTAAGCTAATCCAAAGCTAGGAGCCAGAAACTTCTGGATCTCCCACAGAGGTACATGGTCCCAAGGTTTTGGGTGATCTGATATTGCCTTCCCAGGAGACAAGCAGGAATCTAGAAGGGAAGTGTAGCAGCCAGGACTTGAACTGGCAACCATATGGGATCCCAGCCCATGAAGGGTGAGGATTTAGCCACTAGGCTACCATACCGTGTCCTCTACACACAACTTTCAGTATGAATGTTCAAACCACAGAGTGAATCATTCACTCTTCTGTCTAAAAAAAAAGAAGAAAACATTTTGGTTGCTTTTCATTTCATGAAGAACAAAATGGGATGTAAAACTGGAAAGGGATGTTTCTTGACATTGCCCCAATGTTGCCACATGCTGTTCTGCCCAGTTCACTGTGTCTGGCCAGAGTAACCCCTGCTGTCCATGACTCCCAGTGACCAAGAATGATGCCCAGACATGCTTCTCTCCCTTTTTGGAGTGTCTTTTACCTACAAAACTGTCAAAGGCCTGACAGTTTTGCTCTCAAAACCAGGTCATATCATCTCCTAACTACTGTTGCAATTAGTTATTCACATGTCATTTTAATACTCAATATTGCCTGTTTAATGGGCTACATTTAACCTGAGTCGGAATAAGGAATTGGGCTCTTTCATGTATTATCAAATACCCAATGTTTTACACAGTACTTGGGAAATTGTAAGTTTTGCAATAAATGTTTATTAAACAACCAGCAAGTAAATGAGGACAAAACCAGCAAAACAACTGTCACAAACTGAGCACTCACTATGTGTCGTGAATTCCAAAAATCTTACATGTATAATCTTTTCATCATCGCAATTCTGTGACATAGAAAGTCTTATCATTCCATTTCAGTGAAGAGGGCAGGAAGGCAAAGAAATTCACAATTACGCTAAAAGATTGGCTAATTGAGCAAGTATTTGTTTCTAGGAAGTCTGGGACCAATTTTATGCCTAGAAACTTTATAAAACAGGAAGAGAAAACTTTGAGGATTTCAGTTGCAAATGGTTCTTAGGTTGACAGATGGGCCATGCGTGGGTAGGTAGCTGTTTATACATGGAGAGGTCTCACTATATCTACATGCAGAAAGGACAGGTAAAAGGTATAAATAAGAAATGATGACTGATTAAATATGTGACTATAAAAATGAGTGCCACTGAAACCTAACAGAAAGAGTCTAGTTTTAGTAGAATTATTCTCTTGTCTGAAACAGGAGGGTGAAAAAATAAACTCAGATTTTTGGGGAAGGAGTTAAAATTTGCCTTTTTCTAAAACAGATACTGTAGGTAAAACTACATTCAAATTTGTTCACGTAAGGCATTAGGAAAGAGGTGATTAGGCATAAAGTTTGATGAAAGAAATAAATGCATGATTGATCTTCAAAAAGTTTGTAGACAATGCTGACAATGAAAACTATGCATGGATTTCCGAAGAGTGTTGTCCCCATACAATCTTATCTTTTTTAATTCAATTTTTTTTCAGGAACTATTCAAAGTACATCCAGGATTTACCAAGAGCTTCAGAAACTCAACAACAGAAAAACAAACAACCCAGGGAAGAAATGATGAAGGAAATGCAGTGACATTTTTCAAAGGAACAAATTTAAATGGCTAATACGCATAGGAAAAATGCTCAGGTTTACTAGCTATCAGGAAAATACAAACGAAAACCACATGGAGGTTCCACCTGACTCCAGTGAGACTGGCCTACATGCCTGCATTCAGAACTCTAATGAAACCTGCTGGTATGGATGTGGGGACAAAGGGACCCTCCTTCACTGTTGGTGGGAGTGTAAGCTAGTATAACCACTGTGGAAGTCAGTATGGAGAGTGCTAAAAGAACCTGAAAATTCATCTGTGGTAGGACCCAGAAATTTCAATTTTCGGAATATACCCAAAGGAAATGAAACTGCATATGAGAAATTGATCTGTAATCCCTTCTTACTGCAGAGCAATCTATAATAGCAACAACATGGAAACAATTCTGATGCCTGTCAAAAGAGGGGTGGATAAAGAAACTGGGTACATCTACTCCACGGAATACTACTCAGCCATTAAAAAGAATGAAATTCTACCATTTACAACCAAATGGTGTCAACTAGAGACCATTATGCTCAGTAAGTCAATCCCAAAAGGGCAAATATATGTTCTCTCTCTGATATAAGGCAAACTTCATGCAAAATATATTATCAATAGCCCTTTCAATACTGTTTGTGCTACATCTCACAGGTTTTGATATTTTTGCTTTATTTTCATTTCTTCAAAAAGGTTTTTTTCTTCTTAACTTCGTCACTGACTCCTAAGTCATAGAGTAACCTCATTTGCTTTATTGCTAAGAACAATCATGAATGAGTGGGATGTATCAACTTGGAAAGTAAAGCTAAATTAAATTTCCTTTCCCTCTATCAATCACAAATTTTACAAAATGGAATGATACTTAAAGTGGCCCTACTTTAAAGTAGAAAAAATATGCTCTATTAAGAAATGTGTCATTATTTTAATGTTATTGCTGACACTTCAATCCTAATCTTCCCTCTGAATTTATTATTGAAAAGTATGTGAGATATCATCCAAACCCTGAGCATTTTCCAAACATTTTCCCAGGAAAAGTTAGGATTTTAGAAAGGCTAGGCATAGCACATGAATATGCCTTTTAAATAATAACAGCATATTTCAAGTCTTCCTTGTAAATACATTGCAATGCTCAACTAACATAAACCAGACTTATAAAAATGTGCTTACAGAAGACAATAACCTCGTTATGTTCTCCCCATAAAATCAAACACTATAATGTGGTCGTAAATCTTTCTTTCCATCCTTATGGTGTTATTTTTTGTCTTGCCCAAACCTGGAGCATATTTCAAAGTAAGCTTTTAAAAGAAACATAAGAATGGCCCTCTAAAGGGGGGTTGCTTCTAGAAAGCTGAATTCCTTATTTAGTGAAGGGCTGAGAGTGTGATTGTAGAGAGTATGCCACCGTTAAAATTCAAAGAAAAATAAGAAAGAAAAGAGGAGGGCAGCTTGGGAAGTACCATTGTGCTCTTAAGAGAGTATATAAAAAATACATCAAGTTTTTCATTTTATACATTTTTCATTTTCATTCATTATATAAATTTTAAAAGGGGGAGGGAGTAATTCAAATAGTTCCAAATTCTTTTGCCCTGCACAAGGTTTTGTTTGGTGTTTCGCTTTATTTTTTTCTCATAATTTCTTTTTCATTTCATTTCTTTGTTTTTTATAGAGTCTGCTATAAAGGAATGGCATGGGCAATTTTGCATATCAATACTCTGAGTATTAAATTGTTAACTAGCTACCTAAGAGGTCATTTGTGTCACACATCTATCCTCAGTGTTCCAGAAGAGTCAGAGCGTAGGATGCCTTATTAGCACTTGTCCCAGTTCAGGTAGTTTTCAATCTCATTGAATTCTATACCTGCCTAGGGAAAATGTGATTGTGTTGTAGCCTATAAATACATTGGCAGCTCTAACAAGCGAGGAGACATCTCACTCTAGAAAGTCAAAAGCATTGTGCAATGTGTCATTCTCAAACTTCTCTCACTGGTCCCGAGAAAATAGGTACAGATTTCAAATACAGTTACTTAAAGTAGATTCTGGTATACAGACACCCACGTCCTCCCAAGTTAGGCTTTCCAGTTAGACTGCCTCCAGTCAGTGTGACCACCTCAACCTGACAGGCAAGCCACTCAAACAAGCAATCAATGGGCCAAAAAACTGTCAAAATGATTTCCTTAACTGATGAATAGTTTTTGAGTGACTTGAGCAGTCAAAACAGTCAAGTCAGGCTTCCCATGTAAATGCAATTTTGGCTCATGCTGTTTTTTCAGTAGGTGTTCCTGTTTATATATTTGAATGGAGTTTATATAAAGTTGCACTGCTTAAGAGAAACAAGTCCAAAAAGTTGTGAACGACCAGTTTGACAATTAGGATTCTCCTCAAAGTTGTTTCTCAGCAGAGGGACTAGGGAGGGACTGTTCATCAGCCCGGTCTGAGAGCTATAAGTTACAGGAAAGAAGGGTAGTCGAGAACCACTACAGGTGCCCCTAACATTTCCTATGAAGTATTTCCTAACAAGGAAATGAGCTGGACACACATTTGAGGTTGAACTAGCACTTAGCACCCAATGGGATAGTTAGTGATACTGATGCCCCCGTTCGCTTTTGCTCCTCATTCTTGAAGTGAATAGCCAGGAAAAGGGTAGGTTTTAAGAATCTCCTTCATTAATGTAAAAGTGGAAATAAAACAGGTCATGATGGCACAGCACGTTAAGCTACTGCTTGCTAGGTTGGCATCCTACATTGGACAGTACATCAGTTCCAGTCATGCTTCCAATCCAGCTCCCTGCTAAGGGCCTGAGGGAGTAATAATAGATCACCTAAGTATTTGACCTTGTCACTCACATGAAAGACCATTTCGAAGCACCTGGTGTCTGGTTTTAGCTTGGCCTAGACCTGCTTATTTGCAACCACCTGGGGTGTGAGCCAGCCGATGGAAGATCTTGCTCTCATTCTGCCCGATCACCTGCTCATCCATCTCCATCATTCTGCCTTTTCAACTTAATAAAACTTTCTTAACAGTGGAACTAAGGACACTCTAACTTCCCCATTTTTCAAAATGTCAACTGCTAATTGCAATCTGAAGTTGAAATCACAATAAGGGTGTGCACTGGGTCTAGGTGTTAACACACAGTTAGGACACTCGATTTTACATCAAAGTACCCTGGTTTGACTCTCAGCTCCAGTTATTCACTGCATCTGCCCACTAATGCAGATGACTCAAGCAACTGGCCCCTTACATCCCACACTGGGAATCCAAACCAAGTTCCTGGCTCATGGCTTCAGACAGCTGCAACAACCATCTTAGCACTTTGGGGACAGAATCAGTGACTGAGAGTTTTCTCTTGTCTCTCTGTTTCTCTGTGTCTTTCTATCTCTGTCTCTCTGCTGCTCAACTAAATAAATCCATAAATGCGTAACAGAAATAAAGCATGTTCTTCAGTGTAGCTGTGGTTAGAGAACTTTCTGTGAGCTGTGGACTGAGTTGTAGATTAACTTTACCATAGCTACAAAAGTTTCTTGATTAAATAAACTATGTTATAAAGTGCTGAATTTTCTTCTTAGCAACATCTTACATTTGTTCTCAGTCTTGCTTCAGGTAGTAACTGAATCATCCAACAGCCTCGTGATCACAATAGCACAAAAGATGAAAGTTGCCAAGTCCCCTTCCTAGTCAAGAATAGAGCTAAGAGCTTTCTCCTTACTTTCTAGTTTAATAATTATGAAAATCTTAATAGGTAAATTAAGTTTCAGGTAAGGAAGTTGAGTTCCAATAAAATACATCCCCTGCTTTTGGTGAAACCGTGATTATGACCTAACTGGGATTAAGCCTTAATCATTCTTGCATGAAAACCTATGCTCTCTCTAACACACCAAGTCTCTAAGAGCACATAATGTAATAAATATGTAATTAGCAATAACACATTGCTGGTTCTTATAACAAAAAAAATTGAAAGATTCAAGTGGCAGGTTTGGAAGTTTCTAAAAAGAAACATTTATTGTCAAGACTGAGTCAACACTTATTGATCATACTCAGAACTGAATGCTGCTTCCGCTTTGGGGAAGCACTTCCACTTCGGCTTCCAGAAAACAAGCAATTTTTCTAAAAAACAGAACTCATGTATTCCCAATGATTCAGAGTGGGGCTGGCTTTTAAAGACTAATTCATTCAGCAAAGAATTCCTGTGACTTTCAACTGATTTCCTACTGTTTTCCTGGGTGATTTTAAAGTCATTGATAGAGATGGTACTCTCAGACAGCTCTGTGCAATAACACCTAATGATGCTGAAGGAGTGTGAATGAATGACTCCAGGAACAGCACCGACTTCCAGCTAAAATTCAACATTGGAGGGTGTGATCCAACACACAGGATTAACATCTCAGGAGACCTGCCCTGGGTCAATTCATCTCTCTGTGATGCCTTATCCTCTGGATGGAAATAAAAACAGTGAACTCTTTCAAATGTGCCCTATGGTCTGATTAAAGATTGAATAGGGCTCTAAAACTCCACAGCACTCCCAGGGAAAAATGCTAACTATCATTATCATTATTACACCAAATGCCATAATTTGGTCTCTTCAGATTCCCTTTTTATGTAGATTCCATCAAACTCTGACTTCTGACTTTTTGCCTCTCTGACCAAATCTCCAATGACAAGGCAAAGGGAAATGTTGAGGCAATTAGTGGAAAATGGAAGCAATTAATTCCTTTTTTTAGTGGAGACCTGGCCTCCGTGAACCAGTTTAACCAAAAATAATCAATGACCTTTCTCTGACCAAACTAAAGCATATCTACTTGATATTTGTCACTGGTTATCCATCTAGCGCTTCAACATTAATGAGTCTCTTCTCTTTGCCCCTTTCTTTTATAAAATAGAGCTATCCAGCCTGGTCCCTTGTTACCTCTGCATCTGCTATTTTTGCAAATCGAATACAGTCAAAGCCCTCGTTATCCATATGGAAGTACAGGAGGCATTTTCAGCAGCACCATAACTTCTGATTTCTCCCCTTTCTATTCCTCTGTAACTATTTATTTTTCAATGCTATAAAAATTGGGCCGCATTCAAAACAAATAAAAGAGAGAAAAACAAAAGTGAATTCCAAAGTAAAAATGCCCTCAACAGCCTGCATAATTCATCCATGCCTAAACTCCATCCTGATCCTGTCCCATCCCCGACTCAGTGCTGTCTCTTGAACAACTCCACCTGCTCTTTCCCAAGCCTCTGCCTCAGAACTAGTGTCAAACTCAAATGATGCGATACAGATAAAGCCTTTACTACATGATGAGTTCAAACTATATACTCTATTATTTCTGCAAAAAAAAAGAGAGAATACAAGACAAACTAGTTCATGAAACACAACAAAACATGATCGGAGTGCATGTCTAGGGTCTCCTTTTTCATGGGCCAGTAAGAGACTTAATGTTTTAGTCTCTGCATGTATTTTATACTTTATTTACTCAACTATCATTGCTTGCAATTTGTGGTTGTCATTGTTTCATCTTTAAACAAATACATGCTACACAATCGCTCAAAAGCTTTGTCAATGTGTGTGTCCATAGAGCTGAAACCAAATGAACTGAGAGAAAGTGGTAAAAGCAGTGTTTGGTGTGAAAGCAAATGAGAAACGCAAATGAGTTGACCATATGCTTGAGAAAATATGGAGAATAGAGATGTCCCCAAAAGACAAATTAGCTGGTATTTCCTAAATTAGGCAGAGTTGTTTCAGTCTCTGGTTTTTTTACTCTGAAAACTCTGTCCTAAGGAAGAATCTGAAGCTCTTGCAACAGGAGGGATGTGGAGAGGAGAGACACCGGACAGTAGCTCAGTGCCATGCTTCACACTAAGAAAACCCATCAGAAGTGCCAGTCAGGAGCCTCATTGGGAGGAGAGAGGACTCTTTCTGTGCTGTGAGCTAGATTTCCAATCTTAAAGTTCCTGTATCCAATCCAAGTTTGATTTCCCAGGAGTAACCTCAGAGCTACTTTTCAGGTAAAGAAGCCCCAGATATTAAATACCACCAGATCCCCCAACCTTCACCTGCAGGCCTGGCCCCAGCGCATCCCTCTCTATAACAGATATTAGTTCAACTGAAAATCCCAGGAAACTCGCACACACTTACTCAAAGTCACATGGCAATTTAGTAGCAAGCAAAAAAAAAAAAAATGCTGAATTTCTAACTTCCTATTTCAGTGTGTTCTCTCAGCTCTGAACAGCCACTAAGCCTTCACGGAATCACCTTAAATGCTTGCTTGTTCCATTCACGCTCATCGGTTTAAATGATTATTTCTACAGTGGGAATTGTTACAGAATATCTATGAAATAACATTTATATTTTCAGCAAAACATTTGCCTTCTGTTCTGCCAGAGGACAGCCATGCTGCAAGGCATTGTACAGAAACGACATGAACACACACTTGTTTGTGTCCCAGCTGCTCCACTTTGAATGAAGCTCCAGGCTAATGCTCCAGGGAAAGCAGCAAAGACTGGCTCAAATGGAAGACCTTCCTATCCATCTGCCTTTACTTCTCTAAAGTTCTTTCAAATAAATAAATGTTAAAAAAAAAAAGAGAGAGGAAGTTCATGAGCCAAGCTCTCACCAACAAAGTCATATCTATCAAATTTTGATACATCTTCAAACTTCCAACTCAATCGTACAGATCTAACTGCTATTAATTTTTATCTCTCATTTTATAGCAAGGGGTATTTTTGTACCTACTTTTTTAAAAAAAATCAAAATAGAATCTTTTTTAAAGGATTTATTTATTTTTAATAGAAGGCCAGTCAGATTTGCAGAGAGAAGGAGAGACAGAGAGGAAAGATCTTCCATCTGCTGGTTCACTTTCCAAGTGGCCACAACGGCCAGAGCTGACCTAAGCTGAGCTGAAGCCAGGATCCAAGAGCTTCTTCCAGGTCTCCCACAGGGGTACAGGCTCTCAAGGCTTTGGGCCATCCTTGACTGCTTTCCCAGGCCACCAATAGGAAGCTGGATGGGAAGTAGAGCAGCCAGGATACGAACGGGCGCCCATATGGGATCCTGGTGCATGCAAAGTCAGGACTTTAACAACTAGGCCATCACGCCAGGCCCTTTCATACCTGCTTTCTTGCAATAACATTTTGCCCCTATAAGACTACTGTGATTTATGGCTTTCCAGAAACTATTCTTTCAGATGTTTAACTAATCTCACAGTCTATTATTTCATAGTAAACATTGCCAGAAAATCTTGAGCAGGAAATATATTTTGTGCCGTACATTTATTTTTATGTTATCATCAAATTGTCCAAAATTTCCATCTGCTATTTGTAAACATCCCCTCTCTGCATCCATTGGCACTTTATTTCTTAGTTCGGTGTTTTTAAATTAAGAGTATATCTCCATGAAGGATCTGGACCATTTAACTGATTTCAAAAATTTTGTTTGTGTCATGATTTATAAAAGATTAAATGACCTCATTTCCACACACGTGTTTGATATTTTATCAATATCCATAGTGAAGCATGTTTCATTAGTTTGTCTAAAGTCGTTATGCAAAAATATTTCATTTCTTTCAGTTTCTCCTTCTCTTATTGCACTGTTCTGACTATTCAAACATATTTATCATAATTATGTTTTACTTCCACTGTGCCATAATTTAAGAAAGGCTCATTTGTGCTAAAAAAAATCCATCAAATTTAAAATCTTTTAGCTACTTTTACTTCCCAAAAATTACAACAAATTTTTATGCCATCGACATGAAAATTCAGCTGACTTTTAAAAAATAGTTTTTCGCTTTTAGGACATTAACTCCAACTTTCATTTCCTTAGAATGTTCATGCATTGAACTATTCTATTGGAATAAACCTGAAAATTAAAATAATAGTAACAAAATTTAAAGAAAGAGGCAACATAAAATTATATGTATCCCATTTATCTCAGAGCTAAAAAGGATTCTTTATACTCAAAGAACAGAACATAGAATTTGGCCTATTTAAGATACTTTAAACTGAAGCAGTGAAAGATTTCATTTTAATTCACTTAAAGCGTGTGGCTGTATTGAGATTTACCTAACACAGAAGTGAAGCAGAATTGTCTGGATAATTTCAGTAATAAACTTTGCATCATGGTGTTTTGCTTTGCTGACACAGTTATCTGAACAAAAAATATCGAGATGGCTTTAAAGTCTCTTAATGTTAAAGAAATTCCAAATGAATAAGGTACTTACAGTGAATGAAAGATTATTATTTTTTTCTCAAAATATCTACTTCCCAGATGCTTTGTGAGACAATATTGAAAGCATGTAGTTATAATTCATGTAAACATATATGTTATATACATAACACGCACATGTATGTGCATATCTATTTACACACATTCTCTCTCTCTCTCACACACACACATAGAGAAAGAGATGCCTAAGTTCTTGCTCTTTCAATCATTACTGTCAGCATCACTTTAAAAAGTTCTTTTGGGGGAGAAGGATACAAATTGCTCATATCCACAAACACATGAAAATAAAGCAGAATAATTTTTAATCTTGGGAAAAAGACATGTGCAAATATACTGCCTAATTCTGTTTCTGCTATGACTGGACCTTCTATTTTATTAGCTTTCAAAGCACAAGTCAACATCTATTCACAAAATAACTTGAAGCAAGAAAATGTTAAATCATATTCCAGGCGATTAAATATTTGAAAATTTTAAAATATTGAAGAAAATCTTTTCTTTGTCATGAACTGTGACAAATATTTCTACATCTTGATGAATTTGAAACATTAAGACATCTTAGTATATTTTACACAAATAATGAAAAATCACATGTTGACTAGTCTAGCATCCTGAAACCTCCCAATACAAAATGAAATCATAATTTTACACAAATCACATTTATCAAAGTAAAACAAATTGCTTACACTCATCTCTCGAGTTTGTTTAAAGTATAGGGAAAAAAATAATGTGCCAATTCAATTACCTACCAGCACGAAGAATTCTACCAATGTTATCACCTCTATAATCACCACCAAATTGGAATTCCTCGTTACAGCATCAACATCATGCCAGGAGACACCCAACACAAATGATATGACCACAAGTAAGCGGATGGTTTAGGCTGGTTGGAATCTACTTAGTTGAGGAAAGAGAAAGGAGAAGTGGCTCGTTAGGGCATTTCCTGAACCTTGGTTGGAATTTCAGTTAAGGAAGAAGAAATGACACAGCAGTTTCAAGTTAAGGCGACTTCCTTTCTTTATCTGAAATATTGTACTAATTCAAGACGCAGCATTCCAAGTAAACGACTCAAAAGTGGCACAATAGGATCAAGAGAGCTTGATCCTATCATCGCCTGATGTTTAAAAGTTTTTTTCCAGAACATCCACGAGCTGTGTAGTACCGTTATCAATTATGGACTAAGATGTTACATGTATTCCAGCACGTGGTGCTTCACAAGTAGCAGTTTTTCAACAAACCTATCTGCACCATTTTTTTTTCAGGTTTTAAAATCTGCACTTTTGCACAGAGTATAAATAGATCCTAAGTTTTGTCTTAAAGCTCTCAAAGTTTTCATATTTCATAAGATCACATTTTTTTTAAAAAGTGATGTTGTTCTCACAGTGACTCCTTAGTAATTTTTTTCTGGTCCAAGAATATGTTATCTTCCTGTGTATATATAGAAGATACAGAGTTCCAATTACTCTTATTACACATTTCCTAGTTTGATCTATACTTTTTAAGGGAATGAAATGTGGAAAATCATTGCTTTCACAAATGAAGCCACTTGAGAGGTCCCATTTCATGTATTATGTACCTGCATGAACTTAAAAACAAAACAAAACAGATACAAGTTTCTCTCCACGCGGTGATCTGGGTCTGAAAATCTGCATGCACTCTATGACTGTTTGCTATTTCCATCATATTCACATGCACATACAAAAAAAGATGTTCAGATAGCTTTTTAAGTTTTATGTGAAGTTGATACACAAATTTCACTTGCTTTTGTGCTTTAAAAAATATGCAATTAAACTGACACTTGCTTTTTTCAAGAAAGGATTATATGAAGACATCTCAGCCCATTATATCTTGCTTTATGAACTTTTTAAAGCAGATCTCTTTATCACAACAAATATTTGTTTACATGATTTTTTCTGATAATGTTATCATACATTTACATTTCTTAGGGTGTTTGGAAGCAGTAAATAATTGATTTAGACAAGAATTTAGTTAGATAGAAAGTTAATAGTAGAACTGAAGAAATACAATCTATGTCAGAAATTTTATTAGGAGAGAGAAAATTACAGACTTTCGATTTGTTTTAGAAATTATTTTATATTGAATAGTTGAGTGCATACTCTGTTAAAATACATGTGTGAGAATCAGTAACTTTTCTACTATGTGGGCATGGATTTTGAATTTCAGAAATTGAGAATGTATAGCATTGGGCCTAGAGGTTAAGCTGCTGTTTAAGATGCTCCGTCCCAAAGGAAACACCTGAATTTTCAGGCCAGGTTCAATGCCTGATTCCGGCTTCCATGTCATGTACCATCCCCCTGGATGCAGCAGAGATGCTGTAAGTAAGTCACTGTCTAGCTTCTCACAGGAGAGACCTACATGGAATCACTGGCTACATGGAAACAAATGACAAGCATTTGAAAAGTGAAGCAGCATAGAGAAGCACTCTCTTTCTCTCTCATCTCTGCTTCTGAAACTGGGGAGGAAGGGCTTTTTCTCCATTCCTCTAAAATACTTGTGTTATATTTACATATTTAGTTGTGATACTGAATTACACGTGTTCCTTGTTTGTGTTGATCTTATACAAAAATGTGCTTCTGCAAGGTTGGAGCATAATATTTTCTTTGCGTTTGCAATTCTGTCCTAGTTTTATTGTCCTGAAAACCATGTAAAATATGTGACTCAATTCTTGCCCATGCAGAGCTAAAGAGCGAGATATTTAAGCTCCCAAAACCTATCAGTTGCTTCTTTCAGGCTGCCTCCAGGGGACTCTGAATTCTCAGGCACATCCTGCTCAAGTTGCAACATGGACAAAGTCATGTGAATCATACTGAAAGCAGCCTGCTGATGAAACTTAAAACTTGCAGTTCTTGGAAGACAAGCTGTTGTCTACAGAAATGGTAGCACGCGTATGGAAGTAGAGAATAAACACCAACAGCATTTGATACAACTATTTAGAATCATTCTGTCATAGAGTAGACAGTGTGTGTTAAATGCCACGTCTCAATAATCTTTATGGTAATCTCCCATCAAAGATAATAAAATACTCATTTTATAAGTATCTACAATGTACTAGGTGTTTGATACAGAAAAAGTCCTAACCTTCAGGGAAACTGAAATCTAACATCTAAAGATAAACACTCATGGTTTAAATTAATGCATGACAGAAAAGTGGTAATTTAAAGGGATAGTGTATGAAATTGCAAGCAAAAACTAATACTTGAAATAAAATGATTATCTTTCTTACAACTAGCTTCCAGAAGGGAACAGGATACTGACATGAGACATGCATGCCAGCAGGGAATTCTTGGTTTCAAAGGTCAACCATATTTTGGGCCACTAACGTAGTAAACACTAATAGATATTTAAGTTAAAAATATTAACAATTAAACAGGAAAAAATACGTTACTTGCCAAATGACAGCTGATGCACCTTTAGAAACAGACTCAGAAAGTAGCTCGACAAGCAGGTGAAAAGCAGGTAAGAAAATTTCAAATTAGCCCTTCCATCGGAAAAAGAAAAACACTGTCATCTTTAGATTGTTTTCATAGAAATCACAAAGCAAAAAGTACTGGCAAAACATCGCTTAATGGCAATAGATTTTATACATGAGACTTTGAAAGTCCCTATGCTCGTAAGAATGCATTATCCAACACATAGCTCAATTAAGGCAATCATTAATTTAGGAAAATTTTTCAAAATATTAAACACCAAAGAAACCTAGCTGTTCTCTTTTTAAAAAGCCAAAAGGAGGAGAAAACAAGTGAACAAAATCAGATATATATTTTCAGAGCTGAAATTCTGAAGTTATTTAAGAATAAAAGTTATACCTTTAAAGATAAATGTCAGAGTTAAGTCCCTTGGCAAATAATTGATATTAATTATTCAAAGTCTAATTTTATTATCAGTTTGGTGAAGTGCAGAAGAAGAAATTGACCTTGGATCCCAATATTATGTAAGAAGCGAAGACTGTCTCACATAAGTAAGTTTTAAACTCCTGAAGCTGAAACGTATGTAGATTTCAACTATTTTACCACATACTCTTACATACTTCATTCATAAACTTTTAAAATATCTTTGCAACTGCACTTAACCTTGTTCCATGACATTATGCCCTTAACAAGAATCATGTCGTACTTGAGTGCTATGGAACATGTGTAAGTATCCTGTCTCCATACAATGACAACAGCAGTCCTATGTCACTTCCCACATGCTCTCTGAATATCTCTGTGGATCTGAGAAACATCAACTCACAAACCCTTATCAGTGTCAGCAAAAATACAGGTATCTGCCATAGCTTCATGGGAAATGGATAAAATCAATTGAAACAAAGATAAATGGCTCTCCCATGTTTTCTGTCCCAAACAATCCAGTTTTGAAGAACAAGGAATTTCTACACCTCTAAGATATTAATATAGCTTAATTTTTCTATGATACCAAGGACTTTAAGATTTCTCTAGAGCATATAGTTAATTGTGGCACACACTAAAGTATTGGGGAATGCCTGTCCAGAAATCCTAAAATACTCAAAATTTTTCTTGAGTGTGCAATCCCTGTGCCCTTTTTCCTTTTCTAAGACAGGTGTCACTAATCCTTATCATCTTCCCATTTTCACCACTTTTGAAAATTATTTTTAGAGTTAATTAATTCCTTATGTATCATACTCACTAAGATAAATGACTGTTAAGACTTAAAATATCCTTGTTCCCAAGAAGTTTGCATTTTGAAGGTAATAAATCCACAAGGTAAAAAAAAGGGAAGATCTATTTAAAATTGGGAATGGAAAGTTACAAAATTCCAAAAATCACAGTATTTTATGCAAACTTCCATCTAACTCAAGCAGGCTATATTCAGACTAGGTAACATATTATCCAAAAAATAAATAAATGTAAAGTTTCTTCCTTTGTCATATTAGTATGTTCCAAAGGTAATGGCATTTCCCATGATTGACACCACAGCTCTCCAGAGATCAGAAAACTGACAAGTCCTCTGCAGTCTGCCAAAATTGTACAATTGCTGTCTGTCACATAAGGTAGGACAGGATATGCTGCCATAACAAGCAACTCCAAGAAGCCACAGCTTGTTAACAAACAAAACATGGTTTCATATCCCACACATGTGCGGACAGGCCAGGAGGAATCTGTTCTGCTAATTCCTCCAGGACTCAGGATGATAGAGAATCCATCTCTCATATGCTTTCAGCACTACTAAGGCAGGAAATAGAATGTGGAGACTCCTTGGCAGGCTCCCTTCCAGTCTCTGCAGAAAGTACCATTCACCACTTCAGATAAACAGTCAATGGCTGTGTCTACTTCAAGGGAAGAAAACCTGCAGTATGCACATTTTACTAGGATGGATGACTGTACCACTCTGCAGTAGTCTCAACCATCTCAACTATTGCTGCAAATCACTAATAAAGAGTAGCTCATCTATAATGTCACAGAGGAAACACATTCATTCTGGCCACAAAACAGTAAGTTATGGTTTCATTGTAATGACTTCTGATTTCATTGTAAATACAAGTAAGAGAGAAAAGGAGATAAGACAGAAGTGCTTTTTTAAGACTTCCATTTAAGTGCATGTATTGTTCATCATTACTGTGACTTGTGTGTGTGTTCTTACACATGGCCAACTCATCTTCTAATATCTACTTGCAAGGGAGAAATTGTCATCTTGGATATGTCATTTTACATATGCAAGTTTTCTGTAAAGTGAACATAGCTTTCCTAAGGATGCTGTGAAAAGTTTATTAACACTAATATTAAGGAAGGAAAATTGAAAGGTCTTAAGACAAAAGATAGGAAATAGAAAAAGAAGCAGAAAAGTTTGTCCATGCCTCACATTTTGATGCGTGTTGTGTTTTTCTTGATGGTCTGTCTGTCTATGATGATTGGAATTCCAGAGCCAATAACATTGAACCTGACCTACACTCCAACACTGTGTTACTGAAAACTGTCCTTCCAAAATTGTCCCCCGCCCCAAATCTGCCATTTGGAACTCATCTAACATGCCTTAATCCTGATTTGCCATACACTATGCAGGACCTCCATTTGCTGTGATTTCTATACCAAAAGTAAAAAAACAAAATTTAACATTGATATATTCACTTTTATTTCAAGAGTTCAAATAGCAAAATAAAGTGAGTCCTGTCATGGCTTAGAAAATTTTAAATGGAATACATTCTTACTAAGTGGAGGTTCCCATCAAAAGAACATTAACACTTAATTTCACAGTGTACTCAGTTCATGTAACTCCAATATTTATCTCCTGGAACAACACAGAATATAATTTTGCTAACTGAAATATAATACATAGTACAATAGCTAATGTCAGCTAAGTTTGTAACTGAAATATTTCCATAAGTGTCAATGATTGTATGTGTAGATTGACATTAGAAAACACACTAATTATCTGAGGTATATGAAACAGGTTGCTTATTTTTCATTATAATATTTGTTTGCACAACATTCCTAATAGGTTTCCTTTCATTTAAAACAACATAAGAAGCAAAAACTTGTTCCAAATTATGCAAGAGAAAGAAAGCCAGCTTTTATGAAATATAACTCCACTCAAATATCAGATTCGATATCAAATATCCAGATTCAAATGATCTGGGGCATGTGTAATATGTGGATTAAGTGGCCAGCATTTTTGTTTTTCAGACATATTTTATGACACACATTGATATAAAAACAAGACAAAATAAAAAGTGACAAACTTCAGAAATTATAAATATTGGCAAATATAAGTCTTTGAAAAATGTCTATTTTAAACACGAGAACATGAGAGCTAGGTATAAACAGTAGTCATCATGGTATGTTTGAAAATTTATGGCAAAGATATACTCAGAAGCAATTCTTTTGTCGTATGTGTTGACCTTGCTAATCATGTGGAAAACTGTATATCATTGTCTAGTTTTAACTCAGAGCAGGCAGAGCTTCGAAAATCCCAGAGATTTCACAAGCTTTATATTCCATTTTATACTCATCCTATTTTGGAAGACTTTTCTGAAACAAAGAGAAAATATGCATACACACACGCAAACATGATGGCTGCTGGTGATTCTAACCAACTCCAAACAGAGCTGTATGTCCTGCCAGTTCCTAAAACAAAAGGCAAGAGTGTCACACAATATGCAGACTCACAACAAGGTTCACCTGCTGCTGGAAACCTGGTAACAAAGACCTACCTCCAGTGTTAGGGAAACACAACAGGTGTGGCAGGGAAAGAATAACAGCAGAACGTGTGCCTAGTAACCTTAATTTTAAGAAAAAAAAAGAAACAGGTGAATCTATCAGGCACAGCTGGACTTCAGATGTCTCTATTATCAATTCACAGGGTATAGATAGCAAAATGAAAATGAAAATTTAGCACAATAAGATCAAGAAAGCCCCACAGATATCACCATTGGTGAGTAGAATGGCATTCTTTTCTAGAACAGAGCCACAGAACACTCTTGGCTTTAAAACATTTATAACACAGCATAAGCATTAGAAGGATTGCATTGAACACAAAGAGAAAACAGGTAAATGTTTATTCAAACTCAGGAAAGCACTCACTAAGCAGGACAACTTGGCCCAAACATTGACAAAAAGAACTACTGTGAGTGATAGAGGCAGCACCACGTATCACAAGTAAGCTTGGAGTTATGTGGCTAATGCTAACGAGTGCTGAATATTAGGCATAAAGTTGAAAGCAAAACTTCATAGTTCAGCTACAAACCAGAGTACATGGTGGATTGGCTAACACCCTATCCCCACAGGAATACTACGCTTAATGTTGCACAATATTGGCTTTTAATTCAATGCAATTGGCGCAAAATAACTTGGCAGCCGGAACTAAACATTAAAAACCAACATACAAAAACAATCATCTGTGCCTGAATCCAACACAATGTAGACCTCCTTTAGAAATCAGGCAAGGATGAGGGGTAAAATAAATCTGAACCCGTCAATATCTAGGTCAATAGTCTCTTATCCCTCAAAATTCCATTTCTAAACCTCCTTAACTCAATGAAAAACAACACTCCCTAAACCTCAAAATTATAAAGTTGAAGATATATTTGGACCTCTTTTAAAGCTAATCATTCTTATTTTCCAAAAACCTAAAATAAACTTTCCTTACAGCTAGAAAGATCAGTATAAAGTGAGAGAGAACTGAGTGCAAATATATGTGCTTTTGTTGCAAAACCTGAATCTTTTTACTCGTTAACTCAAACCGCCTTGACTTCTCATGTTTATGCAAAACAGATTTTTTTGGAGGAAAAAAGAGAGGTACTGTAACATCAGAGGAAATCATCAAAGAACTAGTGGCAACATCTTAAGGCTTTTATCAAAGTAGTGAGGGAATGCATTAAAGCAACAATATCTGAGGCTTACATGTGATAGGACTACTGAATTTAATAGTGTATCTTATGAACATATGTGGATATAATGATTTTTCTGTAAGAGTGCTCCATTATAAAACACTTTTTTTTCTGAGGAAGAGAACATCATTTTCTCAAGACAATTCAAAAAAGAATTCACCAATATTTGATTAATAATAGATGCTTCACATTCTACAAACATAGAGCCAAAGTTTCGGAAAAAGAAATATATGAAATATAAGTAAAGGTTATACAAATAAGAATACAATTACAAATGGAAAACAGACCTTTAATACATCACGCACAAATTCTTTCAAGAAAACAGTGAATTAAATCATGAATAGGACATAAGGATTTAAGAATTTCATCTTGCAAGACGCGCAAGGGAAGACATTAACAAATCGGAAATTGTTAGTTGAATCTTCAGAACAGATTAACCAAAACCATTTCTTCTGTTCAAAAAGCACTTGCTAAAAGCATGACTCTCTGCCTTATGATAACGGGGGGGTGGGGGGGGGGAAGCACGCAAGAGTACGCATTTATGCACTTAGTAAAGCTTAATTATTTGAGACGTTCCTACCAAAAACATCACGGCAGCTTATCACCAAGTTACCACGAACCGTTATGCAGCGTAAACTTCTTTGTGGAAATTCAGTATACTTGAGATCATAAAATGAAGCAAATGCTGTGAGCTCCCTGATACACGAGGTATTAGAGGCAAGTGGGCACAGCCTCTGCATATGGCTGAAGACGTGCAGGTGCTGCGTGGGAGCTTCTTGGGAATGGGAACTACAAAACCACTAGGAAATTCAATTTGGGGCCACAAGATATCACATGGTGCTTAGTTATTTTCTCAAAATTTAAACATAGTCCACCAATTCGAAAACTACATCATTTAAGTGTATGGCAGAACTAGAATCCACGTCATCCCATCTGAAGCATGTAAAATTTGACTCAGAAATTACAAACTCCAACCTCAGCTTATTAAACATAGTGTGACTTGACCCCCAAAAAAGATAATGGGATTCATGAATCATGAAGTTCACCTGCATATATTCTTTATCATGCCCAGAGAAAATTTTGCCAGCTAGTAGCAGGCTAATACTATTCTACCATTTTCTACCTGATACTGTAAGATTTTGGTACAAAATATGTTTTGATGACAATTTGCTCCTAATCAACAGTAATAATATTTCTTACTATATTCAGAATACGGAATGAGTTGCTTGCTCTAAGCAACACTTAAGTTATCTGAGATATTCTGTCCTTTCACAATGTTACAGACACAAAAATAGATGTAATAAACCTATACTTAATTATACATTCTCGATGGAATGGAAGTTTATTCTTTTTTAGTTACGCTATAAGCAAAATTTCTTCCATTTCTTGAGTCCTTGTTTTTTTCCTCAGCTTTTCTAGCAACAATGGTTCAGAAAGCATATTTAAGGATTTGCCGGTTAGATGATGAAACAGAATTCTAGATCCTGGTCAACAGCCAGATGCTGAACATTCCCTCTCCCTCAGCCTGCACCTGCTGACGTCAGGCATCTGACAGCTGCCTGGTCTCAGGCTTGGAGGCATAAGGCACTTCCACTTGCAACCTGCCTAGAAAAGGTGCTAACTATTCAACTGGGACAACACCTGGGAAGAGCTTTCTTTTTCCAGATTTATTTCTTCTAAGCAGCAGTATCTACTTCGGGAGGAGGCAGACAAAATTAGATCTTACTGGTTATGCAAGGAATTGTGTGGGAAAACCTGCGCCAGCTCCCACCGGCATCAGATTGGCCTGTGCATTGTTGCAGGCCTTCCAAGCCTGACAACCTAACAACAGCAACAAAACATTGACTCGAGACTGAATCCAACAGGGCTACCACAAATCATTTTGATCATGAAAATTCTTTATAGGCATTTACCGCTTTTGCTTTTATTTAAAATAGTGATCTTTTCCATTAATTAATTCTAAGAAATAAATTTCAAGAATTGTGTAACTGCTTACCCCTCTTACAGGCATTATGGCAATATACATCTAAGAATGTTTTTTCAAATTCAAAAAAATTTCAAAATATAGATGGCAGCATTATTTTGCCCTATTTTGGTACAACGTATACAGCAAAGAAGAAGTCTTATCCAAGTCAAATTGCTGTTTCTGATTTGCTAAATTAGACTAAGTGTATTCCACAATCTTATGATAATATATCCACTGCAAAATATAAATGTGCATTGCCTTTTGTAAAATCAACCACATAAACTGCAACCTAACATTTTTATCACCAGGAATATGTGCAGCAGGATATCAATGGGCAGGCTCCCTGATCGTTTCCGTTAATTTAGTTTAGCAAATAAGTCCAATTATGATGACAGAAAAATAGCCTATGCATGATCACAACTGTCTTTCATCTTTGGTATAAATGGGAAAAGATTCCTCTCAGTAATTTCATAGTTATATTTAAAACAAATTTTGCATTGTGTTTGAAGTTATGATTTTAAAAGTAATAAGCTTCATTATTTGGAATCAATATTGTAAAAACCCCTATCATTTAAGAATGGCTTTTTTTTCTTTTTCTAATGCTGTTTCATGCTATTTCATCTTTAATTCTTATTGCATTATGTAGACAAAAACGCAAAATATAGGAAGATGTACGTATAAGAAGGATGGTCATCTAGACAATTGCAAATAAATTACATATACAAATATTTCCTATCATGATTTATCTCATGATTTTCTAATCTATTAGCACAATGTTAGTATTTTCATATTAGAGACTTCTCCTATCATATAGAAAATATACAAACAAGATTATGTGAAAATTTAAGGCATACTTTCTAAAATTCAACTTAAAGTTTGTAAATATATTTACATAAAATACTTTTCAAAACAATTTAATATGTGTATTATTTCAATGATTATCAAATTCTGTGAAGATATTATCAGCATACTAATTTTTTTTCACAAATGGGAAGGCAAAGGATAAACATAAAATGTGAAAGGTCACAGGTCAGTCAATGGGAGATTTGGCTTAAGAACCAGACATTCATGTTATAATTTCAATGATCTTTCTACTATTATAAGCTACACTTCCAAAAATAACTATTCAGCACAAATTATAAATGATACCTTATAATTATTGCTAACACATTAGTGAAATTTCACTAGAATTCATTACTGTGGCTAACCAAGACAGAGTAGCAGAAATGAGTTTTCCTCTATTGACCTAAGACAATCATAAAACAACAAAATATTTGAAATATCAGCTTTCAAGGGACTGACACCAGATTAACCCAAGACAGTGACCCCGTGAAACAAAAACCATTTAAGATAAGTTCAGTGGTGGCTTTACCATTCTGTTGAGAGAATTTCCAGGCTATAATACCAGCAGTTTCCAGACTGATACACCTCCTGAGTTGAGGAAGCCAATTTAAAGTATTAGGGTCTAAAAAGATAATGACAATATCCAGAGACCTTCAGGTGTCTCTCTCAAAGTGTTCAACTCAACATGGATCAGCATATTTACATGAGAAGAATACATAGAACAAAAAAAAAACAGCTGCTTCAGTGATGGACAATCGAGGAAGTCCATGTAAAATCAGAATTTTACCAGCACATGCTGGAAATGTCCTTTCAAGACCCACTCAAGGAAGAAGATGCTTTGCACACAGCCCAAATGCCCAGTGACTCTTCTTTCCTTCCAGAGATACTTTCACACTTTTGTTACTATTTACTGCTATAAGGCATTGGGGTCACTCACCCAGCTCTCTTCTTTTATTCCAATTCCTGTCCCATCGCAGAGATGATCCATAAAGATCAAATAAGCTCATTAAAGGACCCAAGCACAGACAACCCTTCATAGCTGCTTTTCTCAGTGGTAATTAATACAGTGTGTATCTTTTCACTGATCTAGGTTAATGTAAGTTCATCCCTACGTGATTTCCAACATTTAATATACCATGAAAATACAATTTTTTTTCAGTTTGTAATTATGGGTTAGCAGAGATGAAATAGGGCATCATGCTTTTTAAATTGTCAGGAAATATGTGTGCAGGACAAATATGAAGAGCACTATATCTTCTCATTTTAAAATGCCAAAGTGCATTTGGAAATAAAAGATTTCCTTTGAGTTGTAATGAGTCTGCAAAAAGGGTAAAATGCTTAAAACTTTTAACTGAGAAAGTATTAACTAATCTAAACGAAGCAATTTATCCAAATCTCATTGATTTGTGTGATGTTTTGAAAACACATTTATTTATAATTTTTTTTCAAATATCCAAAAGAACATCTCTGGATTTGAATATATACCATAAATTATGCCTACTGTGCAAGTGACCACTTCAATCAACTAAATTTAAATTATTCCCCAACACAGTTTACACACTGGAAATACATCACCAGTTAAGGCCCAAGAATGATTTCTGGAAAGATCATAATTTGTCTCAGCAAGTTGGTCACTTCAAGTAAAACATTGAGAGTTCAATGATTCTCCCACCTAAACAGAGCATTGAAATGATCAAAGCTATTGGAATCAACTTTTATAAAAGATGAATTTAAATGAAAATTTAAGTTCTGGTTTGCTAGTGACGTGTCTAAGATTTTACTGATTGTATGTGATGTGTCACAAATTGGGGAGCTGAAAATTCAATGACATAACTGTGCTAGACCCAGACCTTGAAGCCATGAAACATGAGGCAGACCCAGAATCATTTTTCTTTTTTTGTAGCTTATGCACTCAGGAATCCCTCATTTCCCACAAACTCTGCTACAATCATTTCAGATGACTTGGAAAGCCCTATTCATGGTTGTTTCCATATACATGGAATTAGTAAAAAGCTTCAAGAGCTAATTTGAAAATATCTGTGATGCCTCTCTTCAACAGAAAAATAGTTTCACCATCAATGAGATACTGGCCATTCTCTATTACAGAATATGCAACAAAAGGTAACACAAGAAGAAAGAGCTGATGTCAACCAACCATGTGTTTTGGATATCCATGACTATAAGCAATTCAACCAAATTATATTTTATACTGTTAAGATTAGCCAAGGCTAGTGCAACTCTGTGTAACAGGTAATGAAGTGTCCTGAAATGCTGGCTTCTCATAAGATTTCAGGTTCATGTCCTGGTTGGTCCACTTCCCCTCCAGCTCCCTTCTAATGGTGTGGGAAAAGCAGTAGAGGATGGCCCAAAACCATGGAAGCTGTCCACCCACGTGTAGACCAGGGTGAAGATACTGGCTTCCTCCTGGTCCTACCCTGTTGTTTCTATTGTGGGCATTTGGACAGTGAGTGGATGAAAAATCTCTCTCTCCCACTTTGCTTTTTTAAGTAGATAGACAGATACCTGCTTCTATCCTCTATGTGGGAGCATTTGTTATTTTAGCAAATATTTAGTAAGATTAGTATGTGCTGTGACTATTATTCCAAATCTCATTCTTTAATCAAAATGGACTGTGGCCTTGACCAAAGTCTTTCTCCCATCTCTCCTACCTTTTTCTTTGACCTAACAATGCATTTAGATGCCGCTTGGTACATAAATCCTCACCTCACTTTTAATTCTAGTAAATAACTTAGGTCACATAACTTGGACTCTCCAGAAAAATGTCAAAGTTTTCTTACCATTTTCTCATCTCAAAAGCCCTACTCAACCTCTTTGTGTGTCTAAGAGACTTTAAAAGGAATACATCCATATAAATGACAACCATCTGGGGATTTTTTTTCCTTGTTTGTTTTGAAAGGGAATACTTAGTATCTCAAGCGAATGTTTAATTGGTGGAATTTCAGAAAGTATTGCAAAATTAAGTGAGGATTTCAAATAGGAGAGAAGCAATTATTTGGTCTATATTTTGGAGAGAGTTGGGCTACTTTGAAACTCCCTGCACTTCTTATTTTGAGTATCAGTATGAATGACTGCTTCTTTTTTGCTACTAGCTCAGCATGGGTCTTCCTGAACCTGAGAAAGTAATTCCATCACTTAAGTTTTAGAGCTTAAGTATCTTCTAAAAAAACAACATGAAAATAAGATCTAACTTTTAAATTCAGGAGAGAAAAATAAATTGTGAGGAAATACGTAAAAGAAAAGCTAAAAACAAAAAAAACAAAACAAACAAACAAAAAAACTCTAAAATGTGCATCTGTGTCCAAAACAGCCCTAGTGTAGCAAACTACGCCTCCTTCTGCAGTGCCAGCATCCCATTGAGGCAGGTGTCTGTCCCAGCTGCTCCACTTTCAATCCAGTTCTCTGTTTACATCCTGGAAATGCAGCAGAAGATAGCTTAAGTAGGCATTTATTATAGCAGTTAGACACCTCTTGAAAGACATGTGCTCCATATGGGAGGACCTGAGTTACAGTCCTGGCTGTCCTCCCAACTCTTCCTGTTACCTGTGAATGTAGACCCTGGGAAACAGCATGGAGCTCAAGCACTTAGGTCCTTGCTAGCCACAGGAAAACCTAGATGGAATTTTGGGCTCCTGGTTTCTGCCTGGCCCAGTCTCCCATTCCAATCCACTTATAGGGCAATATATTTGAAGATACAATACCACAAAATGAACAAGACAGAATAAAAACTAAGGGCACAAAACCGTGATCACAATCTGTGCTCTCCCTTGTAGATGACTGAGGAAGATGACAGTTTCTGACACACTGTCACACACTCATACAGTCTCGGCTATTTTATTTGGTACTTGCCTAAGAAGTTTTTAAATTAAATATTTTGGTGATGAAAAAGCTGATGCTTTTCTTATATTTAGATGCTGTTAAAATAGACCCAAAGGAAAGTAAAATATTCCTGATACACAAAGAAAAGTTTCAAATATGACTTTTAAAGTTTAGAGAGTCTCTGGATTTAAGCTTACCCCAACAGCTATGACATAATGATATTCTATATATCAAATGAAATTAATACAAGATGAGATGACTCTTTCATCACAGCAGGCAGACTAAAGTTTAAAAAAACTGAATATGGATCAAGGTATTAGGTGTTTAAAGGGCAGCTCAGGTATATAGCAATATAGAAATATTTATCTTCAGCCTAGATTTTTAACAACTATATAACCAAAGGTATTTTTAAGAAGTTAGTTATTTTTAAAATAAGCACTAAATTGGAAAAATATCTCTAGTTCCTTTTCATCACAGATGAAATTAGATCTGAAGAATGTTTTAGTCATTTACACTTACTGCTATAATTATTTAAAAGATAAAAAGAGGAATTCCATAGTTGTCACATAATACATAGATCTTACTTTAAATAATTCTCTTATGAATCCCAATAACATCCTGTTCTGATATAAATATTGCTTTCATTGGAATGCCACACCAGCTACAAAAATGTACTTGCACTTTTCAGTGAAATGCCATGTATATGAGCAAGAATTCATTTTGAGATGTGCTGTATTGCCAGAATTTATGTAATACACATAGCATTACTTAAGATAGAAAATACATGTTTCTCACAACAGAATTACATATGAGACCCTAAGTAGTAAATGTATTCATTGTTCATTTCTTTCCCAAGGATTAGCTCTATTATGTCCTAATTGAAAATACACAGAAAATGTAACTTCTGCTGTATACTTGTGTATGCTCATAAGATAAGTTAGTGCTTTTAGTGGACAAAAGGAATGTCTTTGAAATCTTATATTTAATGATACATCCACTATGAGATTATCAAACAGGAAAGACACAGGCCATTCATTGGTAGTTGGGTCTATTTCTTAAAAATATATATTTTTAAAATAAGATCTATCATAAAAATGTTTAAGTGGTCATACTAAACATAGTATAGATGTATGTCTATAGCCTTGCAATTACTTTTTTTAAAATTTTATCATAGCAAAATCATGTGATCATTCTAAAAGATTCAAAGAAGGCATCTGACAAAACCCTAAGCACATGTTTTCATGTTCGAATAAGACACACACATCGGCACACAAAAACTTTCAAAATGAAGAAAAAATACCTTTAAAATAAATTATCAGGAGAATAAAGACTATTCACATAACAGGAAGTAACACTAGCAAATACTTTTTTTAAGTTTCCTGGTTTTGGTTGTTTTTGTTTGTTTGGTGGGGGGGAGGAGCAAAGAGAAGGCAGATCTATAGAGAGATGGTAATCAGAGAGATCTCCCATCCATTGGTTCATTACAAATCAAATGGCCACAATGGCCAGAGCTGAGCAGATCCAAAGCTAGCAGCCAGAAGCCTCCTGCAGCTCTCTCACATGTATGCATGATCCCAAGATTTGGGTCACCCTCTGCTACTTTCTCAGGCCACAAAGAAGGAGCTGAATGAGAAGTGGAGCAGCCAGGACACAAACCAGTGTCCCTGTGGAATGCTAGCACTTGCAGGCAGAGGATTAGCCAATTAAGCCATGTCTCCAGTCCCACAGATACATTTTTTAAAAAGACCCTTTGAGGCCCAGTGCAATGTTTTGGCTGCTAAATGCTAAATCCTTGCCTGTATGGGCAGGGATCCCATATAAGAGCTGGATCTTGCCCCAGCTTCTCCACTTCCAATCCAGCTCCCTCCCTGCCTGTGGCCTGCAAACGGAGTAGAGGATGGACCAAAGTCTTGGAACCCTGCTCCCTCATGGGAGACCTGAAAGAACCTCTTGGCTCCTGGCTTCTAATCAGAGTGAACAAACAGATGAAAGATTTCTGTATTTTTTCTTTCTGTAAATCTTCCTTTCCAATAAAATTTTTAAAATAAACCTTTTTTTAAAACCCTTTGGCCAAAATAAATGCTTAATTCTGAATAAAATATAAATATATACTTACTCATATATATATGTCATATATTTAATCCAACTAAAAAATGGGTTTAACATCCAAATACACCATTCTCCAATGATATACTAATGGCTAGTCCATGCATGAAACGATGTTAAATGTCAGTACTCATTAAGAAAACATAATTCAAAACCACAATGAGATACTTTATACACATCAGGATGGTTATCAGGAGAAAGACCATAACAAATTTTGACACTGTTATAGAGAAAATGGAATTTTCAAGTTTCTGATGAGAATATGAAATTGCAAGGTCATTTTAGAAAATAGCTTGGCAATTCTGAAACACTAATTATGTGTGTGTACGTGTGTGTTTGAACGTTCAGTTGAGCTCACACATACACACACAAAAAAAGTTCTCCAATATATTACAGCAGCATTATTCATAGGAAAAAGGAAAAGCAT
The DNA here is from genome assembly GCF_017591425.1 of Ochotona curzoniae. Lineage (NCBI taxonomy): Eukaryota > Metazoa > Chordata > Mammalia > Lagomorpha > Ochotonidae > Ochotona > Ochotona curzoniae. The sequence goes on along the minus strand of NW_024467095.1, from coordinate 7,573,453 downwards.
CCCAAATGGCCATCAACTGATTAATAGGTGAATAAAATATGGGATGTTCATCAATAAAACATTACTGGACAATGAAGAAAGAATGAAGTTTGATTCAGGCTACAACAGTGATGAACCTTGAAAACATTATCTTAATACAAAGTAGCCAGTCATTACAAAAGGCCACAAAAAAATGGCCATTATGAGGCTGAGAGTGAGCAGAGAGGGAAAAGCAAAAAAGTCATTGTCATATCAATTCCAGGACCTCTACAAACCATCGAACTGTACACCTTATTAAGATGAAATGAATGTATTCTGTGAAGTATAGCTCAGTGAAACTATGCTTTTAACATCTGTTTAATTATTTTCCCACAAAACAATATTATACACACAATTTTCTGAACACTTGAAGCAGTCAAACTTTGTGGCACGGTAGGCAAAGCCATCACTTGTAAAATAGCACCCCATCTTGGAGCGCAGCTTCAGATCCCAGCTACTCAACTTCCACTTCAACGCCCTAAAGCTCCCAAGAGGTCAGTCCATAGTATCAATGACTCGACTCTTTCCATCCATCTGTGAGACCCAGATGAAGATCCTTGCTCCAGGCCTGAACCTGCCTTAGACCTTGCTGCTGTGGCCATTTGGGAAGCAAACCAACAGATCTCTACCTCAGTACGTCCATCTGCCCAGCTATCTGTCTCTCTACTAGTCAAATAGACACAAATAGACACAAACCACAAACACAAATCTTCAAGTGTGTTTGCCCCAAATGAAACGAACTCACTTGTCAGTATGAAATCCCAGTTTCACCAGTCTGTAAATGAGCCCTTACTTCTCCATGCACACTCTCGCTATTGAAACTGGGGAGACCATGCATGTCTGTCCAGTTGCAGCAGCCTTTCAGCAGGTTTGCAGGCACCACCAGTTTCTGTTCTCTACAACAAGCTACCCAGTGACAAGACATGTATCTTCCTAAAGCACACACTCTCCAAAATATTCCAGAATCTCCTCGTTGCTCAAGAACTAAATCCAATTGCTTTAGCTAGATAGAAGATCCCTATCAACATGACTCCATGCAATATATCAGCCTAGTACCCCAATAGCTTTCAAACTAGTACTCTCTCTTCAAGGTGGTCTTTCAAACAACTTAATTTGCTGCTTTTTAAAATTTTATTATGCCCTTGTGGTTAGTAACTTTAGTGATTTCCTCCACTGTCTGCCTTTTCCATATAATTAGTGTTTATTTCTCAAGACCTCTGTATATACTCGCCATCTGCTCTTAATTCTAGGAACATCTTGTGCATAGTCAGTGACTCATTCCTTCTGCTCAGGAAGTGTTTCTTTAATACTTTCATAGTGGTAAGGCACATTTGTTTACACACACATCTCCTCAGTGAGGTGAGTGGTGCTACTCATTCATCGTCCATCGAACCCATCTATTATGACGCACGCTACCACAAGACAAACTTAACGTTATTAAAGTGTGGAGTGTACACAGGAGTAATTGCTGTGTGCCCACACACATTTGCCTCCAAGTGGGCAAGGACTTCAACACTGAGAGGCAAATGCCTCTGACACCTTGCTCCAGAATTCACACACCAAATTTAGCATAAATTAGAGTCAGGAGAACTTTGGCTAGGTTAACTTGGTAGGCTAAAATCAATAGGTCATATCTAAAAACTCTTCAAACTCTGAAATTATAACTGCAAATATTTTAACTCGCTAGAAGAAATATTTGGCCATTATGTATTAACAAGTCATTAAATAACAATAATCAATAGGTAGTTTCTGCTACTTATGAAAAAAATAAGTACTTTCTCCATTTAAAATCTGATGTACATTATGATCTATAACCAACAAAACAAGCCAAGTTGAAAACTGGTTGTTGGGAAATTTAAAGGACCCATTTATGGATTTTTTAGATTTATCGTAGAGAATCAGTGATTTTCCTACAATATGTTTATATAAATAAATTATAGTGTTACAATTTTTTATTTGTGAATAATTTGTTTTTAACAAATACATGCTATTTAAATGTACATAGATAGTCTCATGTCTATCGGTCATTTTTAATGCATTTAATGAGCATCACAAAACTAAATCAATTCCGTATTTGATATTTCATTCCGACTTTAGCTTAAAGTTCAATAAAGACTGACTTAAAACTTCAGTAATGACCATAACTTAACCAATATGCAGTGTGCTTTTGAAATTGACCATTTGATAAATGCAATTTTACTTTAAATGTGTTGCTATTTTCCAAGTAAATGTTTTAAATTTTAAATTGTAAGCTCCATATGCATTCATTGCTTTTTTACTCTGATACTTGCAGTAGTATGTTAACTAAATTCAAAATTGAAAAATAGATTTAACAGTAAGGTACTGGAAATTACTACAATATCAATGTCTTCGAGTGACTTTGGAAATTAGTCAAGTAGAAATATTTTCCAAGTATCTATATGCAAAATTGAAATTAACTCTGACTTCCATGATGACCACACAAATTTAAACAATGATAAACCTTGAAAATATCTGTATATATCATGCTGTATGAATTATTACTGAAACATATCTAGACCTAAAGCAAGTTGAGTTCATTAAATCAGAAAGATTCAGAGCACTTGTCTTAGAAATTTCCCAGGAAATTTTCTAACTTTCCACTTATTACGACCACAAAGACATAATCAAAATGAATCAATATTTCTGCAAGTGACATAAATTAGAAATATAAGAAATCATATAGAGTTATACTCTAGCAGTGAAAAAATTCCTTGGTGTCTTTGTGTGTCGTATGTCAATAATTTAACTTTACTTGAGATAATACACGGTATAAACCCTCTCACAATGGTCTCAAACATCATTCAAATGGAAATAGACTTACTTGTCCACACCAGCCATATTCCAGCATTGTAGAGTTGGGAAATACAAGGCTCTCCAGGTTCTCAATATGGGTGTAAAAGCTGTTGATTCACTCAGAAGGGGTGTGTTACTTGTCCTCTTCAAAGAGTGATTACCAACCACAACTTTTTACTTTGCCATCAATGCTGCCACAGTGCAAGCTTTGTTGTAATGTTGTGCTCTTACAGCTAAAACCTGTTGATAATGAACCTGAACCCATTATTTGGAGTCAATGAATTGAAAGAAATAGGGCCAAGAATGAAAGCCAGAGGGCCAATTACGAGCATTCTTTGATGTATTACTTGCTAGCATCCACCATATCACTTTGTGTCTTTGTCTTGATCCCCTCTGTTACTCATTAATTATTCTGGAAGGGTTAAAGTTCAGAGAGCTAATTGCACAAACCGTCTTTCTTGGGAGGGATTCTCCATACACTGACACTTTTCCCAACTGTGCCCAGCCACCTTGCTTTATGCCAATTAATCCAATTCTTGGCATTTTTGCTTAGCTCTCCAGCTTCCTTTCATGCCTTACCTAAAATACTTTCACTGAGTTCTCTAAGAAAAACCAAGGCAAATTTAAGATTTGATTAGAATTTATGGCATGATTTAATTTTCCTAAATTCTTAACGGTACAATTCTATTTTCCTCTATACTAAATTCTGTCATAAACATGTTCTTTATAACAGAGTCAACTAACCAATTTCTCAACACTTGGCAGTATTGAATTATTCATTCTAATCTCTTACATTTTTTAGTATGTTTTTTATATGGTTTTTCTCTTTTTTGTAAACCAAGATCTCAATTGAGAAAATTCGGTTAGCAAATGACTCTTTGATCAGATACCCAAAACATGGAAACTAACCTCAATATTATCAGGATATTTAAAGGCATTAAGTGGAGAGTCTACATGGCTGATCTGTTAATGGTTTCTACAATTCAGGTTTCAAAAAGTAGATAGTCATACCTATATTATGGAGCATACTATATTGTGGCATATGTGTATTTCTTTGCATTTTTTAAATCTTCCATCTATTCAAATTTCAACAATATTTGGCAAACTTATTTGAAGGCATTCATTGCAGAGTGATGCATCAAGTAATTATCAGACTTTGCTTTCATGAAATAGTAATTACCAGCAGTTAGTGCATATCAACCCTACAGTGGAGGATATGGATGGAGTGAAAGCATCAACCTCGGTCCAATGGATGTCCTCGAGGATCAACAATTACACCCTTGGATGGGTACTTACTAAGAGGGGCTAACATGAGGAAACAGGAATCAGAATCACTAACATGAAAAGTTACAAAGAGCAAGGCAAACAGAGCAGCATATGGACACCAACACGCTGGACTTGAGGAAGTGAACCTGGGCCAGTCCGCAATGCGGTGAAAGGGAATAGAAAACTGGGGGACAAGATTAGGAAGATAGACAAGAATCCCATCCTGTGAGACTATGAGAAGGAGTTAGATTTTATTTGAGGAATGATGCATATGATATGACTGATTTTTGCACTACTAAGAAGGTTATGTATCAAGGAGTTTTTGAAGTAGGAGATCAGTGAAGGCAGAGGTTGGTTTTAAACAAAAATTCAATATCATGTGTCTATGCTAGAAAAAGTACTTTGTACCTCTCTATGAACTTTTCTGAGATTAATTTATACAACTCATTCAACAAAATTCATTGTACTTGCTAATTTCATTAAATGGATGATTGCATCCAATATTCCACAAAGCAACTGTGTCAAAAGAACAGGCCAATAACTTCATAGTTAAATGGAAATTTAAACATATAAACAAGAATTCAAAGTCTAAACTTGTTAAATAAGAATCTTCTAGGTTTGTTTGTAGATTTCATTAAATGTCACAAGAATAAAATAAGCCCAAATTGAAGCTAAAATGAACTTATTAGCTGCACTGAAATCAGATCAACCATTCATTCAAAGTTACACAAATTTCACCTTTAACTGTAACTGTGTGTAAAATGTATTTGGTTAGTTCATTCATAGAGTTATCAATGATAGAAAATTGAGATTGACCTTTTGATAAAGCTAACACAAAAATAACCAACTATGATTCCAAAGTTATTAAATATACCCTTTTAACTTGTTTTTCATAAGAGGCTCTTACATTAATATTAGGATGGCAAAAAAATTATTCCATGAATTATTTGACTGTTATATAACCTGCAAAATACATATTTCAGAGCCCTATGACTGGCCTATTTTTCATTTTTAGAATACAAATTGTTCTTGTTTAAATTTAACTTCTTTCACACATGATTTATTAAGGCATGAAGCAAATTTCCTAATAAAAATTAAAGGAAAAACCATAAAAAAAAACATTTTTATCCAAATGCTTTTTATTTAAGGCAATATGCCATTTTGAAATAAAAAGGGGGCTTTTAGATTAATTTTTAACCTCACCGTGGCCTACTCCATTGAACTTGGTTCAAATTCCCTTATTCATTCGATACCCAGTTTGTCAAGCGAAATATTTATTTCTCTATTTATAAGATCAGTTATGTAATGGGGCACTCTACTAAAACAATAGTGTTATATTTAAGACCAGGAATTCTGAGAAAGGCCAACTCCACATGGCCATTCATTTACTGTGTTTGGTTTTTTGAGCTATTGAATGTTTCATTAGAGAGTATCCTTGCACTGTTTTCCAAGTTGTAATGTTTTAATACATTGTATACCCCAGTGAATTGTTAACAAATGCAAAATGACAATATGAATCATTGCAGAATGTTGGATATTCCTTCAGGAAGTATATTCCAGCAGAATGGTAACTTAATATTTGAGTGTAAAGAGAGAAAGGACAACATTCTGCACAATCATGATTACAAATTCCATTCCATTACTTTGCAAGTTATTGATAAATGACTTGCACTGAAATCAAATGGAAATTACACAATTACATAATTTCTGCTCCAACCTTTGATTATACATATCTCCTATATGCCTTTCTTCCAACAGATCCCTTCCTGAATTTATAAGTGAAATAGTTCTATATTCAAAACTTTTTCAGAAATAGATCAATTAACTTCCTTGAAACAGCATCACCAATAAACTATTTTCCATATCCATTCACTCTGTGGATTAATGTGTCTGTATTTGAACTATTGTGCATTACTGGAAATTTTATGCCAAAACTGATACATAATTCACAACATGGTTTAGATTTTAAAAATGGAAGGTCTCAGGCCCAGCACGGTAGCCTATAGATAAACCCCTTGCCTTGTATGTGCCAGGATCTCATATGGGCACCGGTTCTAATCCTGGCAACACCATTTCCCATCCAGCTCCCTGCTTGAGGCCTGGAAGAGCAGTCAAGGACTGCTCAAAACCATGGGACTCTGTACCTATGTGGGAGACCCGGAAGATACTCTGGGCTCCTGGCTCTGGACTGGCTCAGCTCCAGCCACTGCAGTCACTTGGGGAGTGAATCATCGGACAGAAGATCTTCCTCTAGTATATCTGACTTTGCAATAAAAATAAGTAAATCTTTTTAAAATGTAACTTCTTAATAAACTTGAACACCAAGAAGTAGCACTCTTATAATCAGGATTATGTGCCAATAAAATTGTATTTGAAATATTAAAAATTCAGTGGCTGATGCAGTGGTTCAACAGGCTAATCCTCCACCTGCAAGTCCCAGTACCTCATCTAGGCACCAAGCAGTGTCTTAACTGCTCTGTTTCCCATCCAGCTATTTCATTATAGCCTGGGAAAACAGCAGGAGATGACCCAAGTCCTTGAGTAAAATAGAGACTCTTCAATCCTCTGGTTCTGGTTCACTCTCCCAATTGGTTCCAAGGGGAAACTAGGTGCCAGGAACTTCCTCCAGGTCTCTCACGTAGGTGGCAGGGGACCAAATCCTTGGGCTATCTTCTCCTGCTTTCTCAAACACATTAGCAGAGAGCTGAATCAGAACTGGAGCATCTACAACTCAAACCATCGCCCCAACACCTGCTCCTGAAATGTTTACTATATTGAGAAATACTGCCTACTGTTGCCTGTGATATGACTGCTTAGCTGTCTACGTTAAACTGAAAATGTGTAATAAAAGGCCCCAGATTTAAATTTTTTCACTATTTCCCAAGGTGCCCACGAGTTCTAAATTTGCTCACAAATTTAACATAAAATTATATCAATCCTTTATGCAAATTGTATTCTTAGAAAATTAATATGTTCCATTCCATTGTTCAGCTTTTCTTAAAATCACCCTCACCAAGAAAGTTGTGATATGTTTCTATAGTAGGTGGAATGCAAAGTATCTCTCGTTCATTGTAAAAATGAAGAAAAATAGCATATTTATATTCACACACAAAAAAGAAATCTTACGAACTATGCTTATGTATCTCCATTAACAGGGTTCTCAAACACATTTTATTGTTGAGTTAATCAAGTAGCCAAAAGTTGCTTTAATATAACACTGGAAACCACAATATTTTAAATTTATTTTTAAGGCTTATTCATTTTATTTGAAAGGTATTTTACAGAAAGAGCAGAGCAGAACAGAGAGAAAGATCTTCCAGCCACTAATTTACTCCCCATATGGCTGCAACTCTCAGAGCTGAGCTGATATGAAGCCAGGAGCACCTTCTCGGTCTCCCACAAAAAGTGTAGGGGCCCAAGAATTGAAATGGAAACAATATCTAACCTTCCATTATGGTAAATTTCAATTCGGCCAATAGACTAGAAATGCCTTTTACAGTACCTTAAAATAGAAAAGTTTCAGTAAATCGTAATTTTCATTGTCTATGGTCAGCAAATATCCTGTGGTGGATTTCCCAGCACACATGGGAATTCCATTCCTCGTTTTTAAATGAAACTTCCATATCACTTTCCAGAATAACAACACTAATCCACAATCTCACCAATATTGTATCAGTTTCCCTTTGTCTATATGTTTGAAAGCATTTGTTACTTTCTGTTTTTTGCCTGTTATCTTCAACTATTGATTATTTGTGTTGAAGCTTCTGAATTTGAAATAATCCTTTTTGTCGTTCATGCTTTGGGGATCTCATCCAAGAAGTCATCATGTCTACTAATGTCTTACAGGGTTTCCCTATATTCATTTTAGAAATTTTAAGCTCTCAAGTTTTAAATTTAGGTCTTTGACCCATCGTGAGCTGATTTTTAATTATGGTGATGGTAGGGACATAATTTTCATGATTTTTTAATATAAGCACTGAGACTTGGGTCTGAAGCTGATTATCTATAAAGACCTTATGCTAAATTTCAATCAGTGTATAGAAATACTGACTTTAAGATGCAGAATGGGAGTTCTTCTCTCTGTCCTCTAAGTCAATATCCCTAAAACTTCTCTTTCCTTTAGAGGTCCTTTCACTAACATAAAGTTTATTTTAATTTGAGAAACATATTAGTACAATATTAAAAGCTTATATGTTGTAATGCAATAAGACATGCATGACTTACAAGTGCTCAAAGATGTGTTACCAATAGTCATATGATGGCAGCTCAATTGGAACCCTAGAGTTAAATGAAATACTCATTCTTTCAATTCGTTAGAAGACACACACCAAAAAATTCTCTGGAGAAAAGCATCATAGAAAGAGCATTGGATAACAGTGAAATAAAGTGCTGGATTCAAAAGTGGTCTCCTTTCAGAAACATCATGTATTTCACTATACTGAGTGTTCAATTGCTTCAAATATTATTGCTTGATATAAGATCAAATATCAAAACACAGTTTGTGTAAATGGAAAAGCAAGCCATTTATCTGACCTTTAATAAGAGTTTAGGGTTCCATTTTTCTTCAAATTTTCTTTCCCCTGGTTAGGTCGTCACTACTGGAAAACTCTCACTAGGCACAGCTCATAGAAATTTGCCTTCCCTAGAATCGGAAGTCAGCACTCTTTATTTATTTACCATATCTGTGGGAGAACAACCCAAGACTCCAGGAACAAAACTTTGGCTTCCAAACAAATACCAGATTTGGTTAGTTGCACTCTAATTGGTTCACTGGCTTAAATGACATCTCCGATATGAAACTCAGGAAATAAATATACAAAGCAAAAAGTAAATCTCTTAAACTACTTCTCAAAATCACTCTGTATTGGAAGTGTATATAATTCAAAACTCATTAAAGAAATGTATAGGATTTTAACACAAAGGCCAGCTGCAAATGCCATTCAAAATATTAATTTGATAACTACACTGTAAGGGGAAAAAGGGAAAGTGGGGGATAGAGTGGACACATATCTCATTCATTCCCTTTAAACATTAAGCTAAAACTGGCAGAACTGAATCTCTAAAACAAAATAGCTTCCGGGCTAAAATCTTGATGCCAACTTTAGCCTGGAGCAAATTTTTACAGTGAAGATATTTGCTCTGGAAAGTGGTGTTTTAATGGAAACATTGTCAGACCTTTGTCTCCAATAGAGCTAGATCTCCCAAAAAGATATAACTCAACATTCCCAACATAGGGGCCATTTTTTAACCTACTAATTGTCCTTGCAGAGATCAAATCTCACCTCTGGTCTCCAGTGAATTGCCCTGGAAGCCCAGCTCTCTTTCTCACATTGCCCTTCAGTTCAAGTGGAAAGAATAAATGGCAGACATTAGATGCTACTATTTGGTTCTTATATTTCTATTCTTTTAATACTGATTACAACATGAACTTCACCTAAGTGACATAGCCTGAAAACTCCATTCAATTAGCTTTAATAGGATTAAGACCTGCCTTGGAATGACAAATTTGATAGACAAAAATCTCGTTAAATACATCTTTCATGTATCCCATGAATAGGAAAAAAAATGTAACCTGACATATAATTATGTTTAGCATTTTATTTTTCAACTGAAGTGATTTTTTTCCCACTATGATACATCAATATCCAAAGTTTAAAAAGGCAAATTGGTGTGTGAATGGGCTTGTACAGTCTCCTTATTGGTAGTATCCTTTTAACTGACTTAGAAGCAAGGCTCGGCTACAAAAACGTTCATTACATTGCCAAACTCAATTATTTTGCTGAAGTTGGGCAAAGTCCACCAAGTAAATGAGGCAGAATTCTATAAAGACCATAATGCTCCCTTGACTCACGTATTTTTTTTTTTACCAAAATATGGGAACGTGGTTTTTCTCAGTAGTTTGCTGAGTAAACTGTCCACATGTTAGCTTGAATCCCTAATCCTTTATCCAAAAATTGTACTGCAGAATTGAATATGATTATTGTTAGAAAACTAGCCACTTTGCACAGCATCTACAACAAATTACAAGTTAACAAAAGGCCCCCAACGAATGCCCTTACAGGAAGTTAAACCAGTCCTAGGAATGACAGATTAATCATTCTGAACAAAGGTGAGAGAATTTGCATCCCTTTCATTGGTTCATTTATTCAACCAATTAACATTTACTGAGTACCTATTGAGTTAACACATCAGCAGACTGAGTGCTTTGAAGTTTCAAAGAAAGCCCTAGACTTGGGCCTTGTCCTCAAGGGAAAATTTCCTAGCAAGAGGCAAGACGTGACACTCATGAAAGTATGGTCAGACGACACATGAACTCTGCAATGCAATCTGTAGAATATATATGCCTGGAAAAGGGGTGGGGGGAGAGGCGGTAAAAGAAAAAGTTATAGATACAGTTTATAGAAGCAGCCTTCCTTCTATTATTCTTTTAAACAAAGACAAATTTGTCAAGGTTGTACTATGAGGAAGAGAGATCATAAAGATACAAGGCAACAAGACAGGTAAGAAAGAGCCTAAGGAAGAAAATATAATGAATGCAAAATGTGAACCTTTGAATTCTGGAGCTTAAACTTCCCTGCTCTACATCTGAATATATACGTATCCTGCTACATGAATTTGGAGAGAATTTACTTTTGTTTTTCATTTCTTTAATTTTACCACTTTGGTCCTGTGGTCTTACCAAATGCATAGTCTTTATAGCTTTATAGTCCATTTTTTTTTCCTTCACATTTGCTATACCTAAAATAACATCTCAATTAATCTCTATTTTCTTTTCCTCTAAGTTGATGTCACTGATTTCTAAAGGTCCAGTAGGGAAAGCAAGATCTAAGTGTGTGTTAGAAACATACCTTCATAGAGAAATAGAACTCGGAGGGAATGTTAGCTCTGTGAGGTTATTTAGCTAGAACCTAACCCGTGAAAACACATTAGTGAAAGAAATTTACATTCATTTCTACTGTCTTTACTTTCTGAAATAATAACCCTTTTAAAGTGATTTGCAAAACTTCCATACACAGAATTTTGTTGTTGTTTAATCTCATTTTCCATTTTACCATAGACTATATAAATCGAAACAATTCATTATTAAAGCTTTTGTACAAAGGCAAAAGCACTAAGAAAAATTAGAAAGCTGAAACAGGTTGAACACTGACAACATAACATAGGAGGTAGTTGTACATGTGTTCAGGAGGAAGAAATGAGCATCGATAATCTGGATGCCTGAGAATGAGATCATAAACACTGCAGAGAATTTTGCCCCCAGCATCTGGTAACCTAAGCAGTCTTATAAGTCAGAATTGGTTTGAAGTCAGATGGAGAAGACCAACTGCTGTTAATGTGATTACTTTTTTCTCATTATGCCTCGGTCTAGACTACACTTTGGGCGTTAGCTTCCCATAAGCACTACCATGTAAGAGCAAATTATTTCAAAATGAAAAATAAAAGTGCATTTTTTTGGAATGTAGTAGACCCACAGATTACTCAACCTGAGGATAGTTTTCATTTACATTTTTTATTCATTGATCAAGTTAATGTTCATTATTATAATAGCACCAATATTATGGAATGAGTATGCCACACCTAACCTTTATACTGTTAATTGAAGTTAAATTGCTAACTCCCATCAGATGCTAATTAAACTTAGGATCGATGATTTTATATGATATATATACCTGGAATAACTAGCAGATGAATTATAACTTATAGATATGAATAATGAGAATGTTAGTTATTTTTTTACTTTAATTAACAAGTAGAATACCCATTTGCCAAGATATCATTCAACAGTACCCAAGATTTATAGAATTAATAATACAGAGTTGGTTACTTAGCATACCTTTCAGAATTTGACCTTTTAAAAATGCAACCTAATATTTGGCCATGAAACCACTAAATCGGAAAACCTTTGTTGCCTAATTCACCTTAAAACCTGGGTTTTCCAGAAAGTTTTCCTACCTTGTTAAAAATCAAAGATGTTTTCACTAATGCAAATATCAGTTTCAACAACAAAACAAAACTAAGCATTTGGGTTTGGAAGTAGACGCTCACATAGGTAGAAAGGTGACACCATGGGGTAGCAACATAGCATACTGTGCTAGTCCTCCACCTGTGGTGCCACCATCCCAAATGGGTGCCAGTTTATGACCCCAGAGTTCCACTTCCAATCCAGTTCTCTGCTAGGGCCTAGGAAGACAGTAAACAGTGACTCAAGTCCTCGGACCTCAACACCCATACAGAAGACCCAAGGGTAGCTCCTAGCTACCAGCTTTAGATAGGCTTAGCTCCAATTGCTGTTTGATTATAGCCCTATTCTATCCCAAGACTTAATCAGCAATTGCCCTGAAACTGTACTCTGAAACCGTTAATATTTTACAATCTTTTGTCCATACTTTTTTACAGTATGACACTCTCAGGAGCCTACAGTGAACACCTTAGTCTGGGTCCCTTTATTTTTGGGCTCTTTTTCTCTGGAGACCTCTTGCTTTGATCTCCATCATATTACAGTCCATTATTTCTCAGATACCATTTCACTACCTCTTCCCTTTCTCTTGTGATTTGAATTTGTAGTACATTTCAAAACTCTACTCTTCATGTAACATCCTTCTTTCCTCTGTTCTCTCTATTATTTCTTCAATAACTGCCAAATCTATGCATTAGCTGCAGTCCCTTTTCTAAGATCTAATCTGATCACAAGCTACTCCCATCGCTTCCCCTTCAATCCCATCTGGGACAAAATCCACATTGTTAATACTTTGAAACAGTATGGTTCATTTGCTACTGGTGAGCCAATATTGATATATTATAATGAATTCATAACAATGAATTCATATGTTACAACAATACCCATTTTTGTGCTATATGTGAGATGTGACAAAAGTATTAGACCATTATAGTGTCATAAGACTAGTTTCAATGCCCTGAAAATCCTCTGTACTTTGTTTAGTCCACCTCCCTTCCTCCCCAGCCCATGGCAACCAGGGATGCCTTTGCTGTCTTCAGCTTTGCCTTCTCCAAAGTGTCATCCAGCCTGAATTATAACGTACAACAGCATTTCAAAAAAAAAGTTTATGGAGACTGTGAATTATAAAAATATCATAAATGGACTTCAAAGAAATTTTGTATCAGACAAGCTTATCTTTTAATTCAACTTTCTATCAACTTTTCGAAGTTCCCATCTAAGTATACTTTTTAGAAAAGGCTTTTTCACTTAGTGATGTATACTTAGTTCATGCATATCTTTTTATGACTAATTTCTTTATTGCTATATAATATCCCATTGTAAGGATTTATTATAGATTATTAATTTGTTGATCACTTCATTGCATTTACACATGAACATATACACAAGTCATGTGAGAAACTTCCAAAAATATAATTATGGAGTCATATAACACTACATTTACTGTCTCAGAGACTGCCAGTTTCCATGCTAAAGTGGTTGAGCCATTTTTGCATTCCCATCAACAATAAATAAATGAGAGCTCTTGTTGCTCCCTAAAACTGCTAGCATTTGGTATTTTCTTGGTTTGGGATTTTAGTTGTTCTAATGGGTATGTGGTGTTATTTCATTAGATTTTAATTTACAATTTCCTAATGCCTTATTATGTTGAATGTCTTCACGTGTGTTTATTTTTCATCAGCATACCTTTGGTAAATATCTGTTCCCATCTTCTGTCCATTTTGTGATTAGGTTGTTCATTTTCTTATTATTACACTTTAAAGGTGCTTTACTCATGAGCATTTAATTCCTGTTTCAGGGTTTAAGCAAATATTTCAATGCCTTTGGGTAAATATTCAGAGTTTAAAGAAAAACTAGAAAAAGCATATTTGGAAATTAGGCAGTTTAAAAGTATTAAATGTGAACTCAGTTTTCTATACTTCAATCAAAGTGAGTAAGCTGTCAACGTCAGTAGACTATTATTAAGACTATAAATTACGGAGTAGATACAAATATACCATAACGCTGAGTGCAATCACTGGGGGAAAAAAGACTACAATGATATATGCCCTGGCCTAACGTGATGGCTCAATTGGCTAATCATCTCTTTGCAAGCTCCAGGATCCCATATGGGTGCCGGTTCATGCCCCAGCTGCTCCGCTTCCCATCTAGTTCCCTGCTTGTGGTCTGGGAAAGCAGCCAGGGATGGCCCAAAGCCTTGGGATCTTGCACCCACACAGGGGACCAGGAAGAAGCTCCTGGATCCTGGATTTAGATCAGTTCAGTTCCAGCCATTGCGGCCATTTGGGGAATAAGTCAGTGGAAGGAAGATCTTTCTCTGTCTCTCCTTCTCTCTGTAAATTTACCTTTCCAATGAAAATAAATGAATCCGTTAAAAATGATACATATCCTGAAATACCTGTAAATAAGGTAGGTACTTACTCTAGCAGGTAAGATGTCAGGTAGCAGTCCTGCAACCCCAAATTGAAGAACCAGGTTCTGACATCTGGCTCCTGTTTTTAGTTTCCCATTAAAAACTAGGCTCCTACCACCCACAAGGGAGGTTCCCTGAACCCCTGGCTCCAGTGGCAGCCAGGCCAACCCCTAGCTGGGGTAGACATTTTGGGAATGAACCAACACCTGGGAGCTCCTTCACTGTCTCTCTTTCTCTACTGCCAAACACAGTAGATAACTAAAAATAAGCCCCCAAAAAACATGTAAGTAATCCACAGACAGGAAAGAAAGGAGAACATAAAAATGAGAATTAGAATATGACAAGTAGTCAAATCCAATTTAAGTCACTTTAACAATAACTGGTATTGTAGCAATATATAAAAAATACAGATTATCAATATTGAAGGTTTACACTTTACTTAAATATTTAAGTTATACACACAATTGAGTATGTTCACTTCAGCCTTCCATCTGAAAAGCATTTCACCATGACACCATTCTAATTTTTCTGCACCTGAAGTGTTCACGGCGTCCTGAGAAATCACTGGGGACATTGACAGTGGCAGTATAGATGCTATGGGAAATGAAGTGTTACCTTCCACGTTGTATTTTTAATCCGCCAATAGTAATCATAGTTCCAAATTCTTAACATCAAATGGCTAAAAATCAACACATTCAGAGTTTATCCACTTGTTTCAAATACTTTAGAAAAGAGGACTCAGTTGCTAACTGTGGGTACCAGCACTCTCAAAATATTTGAATGTTCTTCTGTCTGTCCCTGTAGTTTTGCCAAATAATGCAGCACTAAGAGTACTTTGGGGAATTTATCATTCAAGCTATTATTTAGGTCAAACAATGTAGGAATCATATTCATAAGAAAATATCACATTTTTTATCATCTTAGTTTCAATAAAATTTAAAGTATGCCAATCTTCATGCTGTAGGGCACAATTTGGTTACCAGCTGGGGTCAGGAACAACTTATCCCCATCACATCATCTTGCCAATTAGCATAGGTGTAGACTGAACAAGAGAAGGAGCCAGGGGGTTCACATGCCCCTAAAGCATCTGGTACTGGATGCTTTCTCAGTGAGGACTCGGAGAAAGATGGAACATTCCATCGTCCCTGTGTGTCAATTCTGATATTTCTAGGCGCTGCCAATGTGACACTGTTGCCACAAGGGAGGGATTTCCTATGGAACAGATGTCACTTACAGTGTTATGTGGGCTATCTATCTCAACAAATAATTACTTGGCACTTCTGCCCCATGGCAAGGGTTTGAAAGTATGCTGGAGTGGGAACACACCATCCAAGCAGATGGGCACAGATAACGGGAAGAATGGGAGCATGACGGGCCCCAGATGTCTGTGGAAAAGCAGATGGGAGCACTCAAACAGATGTCTCTGCTATCTGCAGCAACTGAAACTCCAAATCAGGGTTTTCCACTTTACTAGTTACTTAGACATTTTCTTTTAAATAAATATGAGAGTAATGAGGTTCCAATTAACAAAAGAAAGAAACCTCACTTTTTCAGAAAAATCACAATTTCTATTTTAAAATAATGGTATTTTTAAGTCCATTAGCTGATATGAGATTCCCAACACTAATGCCCCCTATTTCCATATACTCTCCTCT
Source organism: Ochotona curzoniae (assembly GCF_017591425.1). Classification (NCBI taxonomy): domain Eukaryota; kingdom Metazoa; phylum Chordata; class Mammalia; order Lagomorpha; family Ochotonidae; genus Ochotona; species Ochotona curzoniae. The sequence continues at coordinate 7,557,330 of NW_024467095.1, read as the reverse complement.
TTCCCATAAAAGAAAGAAAAGGAAAAACTGGACTAAGGTAAGAAAATGGACACAAAGAAGGACAATGAATGATAAGCGACAGTTGAGATGGGACTTGCTGGAGAGAGTCAGCAAGGAAGAAAAAAGTCCCTTTAAAATGTTAGTAAGAGGATCATAGAAAGTAGGATCCTTTTTCTGATAAAAGGGGAAAAGTTACCACCAGTGAAGAAAGAGAATACTATTGCAATATGCTCCCACTGAATTGTTAAAGGAGATGAAGGGAGACTGGGAAATTAACTATTTTAAATAAGTTAAGAAGTTAAACATATGTTGCTTTCACACTTCACTCAACTCATGGAATAAAGTTTGAAACTGGCTTAAACTATTTGCCCAATAATACACCTGACCATCTACTTAAATTACTGGCTGAAAAGGGGGAAGTATGTTTTATTCTCAAGAATAAGTCAAGGAAATTTAAAATTTAAAATAGTATTATGATGGGCCTGATACAATAGCTCAGTGGCCAAAATCTTTCCCCTAAATACCAGGATCCCACAGGGGCAGCAGCTCATGTTCTGACTGCTCCATGTCCCTTCCAGTTCCCCGCTTGTAGCCAAAGCAGTAAAGAACAGTTCAAAGCAAAGGGACCCTGCACCTGTATGGGAGACCTCAAAGAAGCTCCCTCTGGCTCCTGGCTTCGGATCAACTCAGCTCCAGCCATCACAGCCACTTGGGGAATGAACCACTGAATGCAAGATCTTTCTCCCTTTCTCTCTCTGTAAATCTGATCTACATCTTCAATAAAAAATAGATAAATCTTTAAAATAGCTTTAGGAGTTGAGGAAAGCAATAATGAATTTACCATAAATATTGAGAAACAGTTCATTTAAGAATTAGAAAATGTTATTGATACATTTCTGGATCCATAATGGGATACAAGTAATAAGGTACTTTAAAAAGTTTCTAGACAAAAGCAATTTTGTCATTCTGTCATATCTGAGAACTGACTCAATTCAAAAATTTGTCCATATGGGCCAGGCACGGTAGCCTAGTGGATAAATCCTCACCTTTCACAGCCGGGATCCTACATGGGTGCCAGTTTCAATCCTGGCAGCACTGCTTCCCATTCAGCTCTCTGCTTGTGGCCTGGGAAAGCAGTGAAGGGCGGCCCAAAACCTTGGGACCCTGCACCCGCATGGGAGACCTGGAGGAGGCTCTGGGCTCCTGGCTGCAGATTGATTCAGCTCCAGCCACTGCGGCCACTTGGGGAGTGAATCAGCAGACAGAAGACCTTCCTCTCTGTCTCCTCTCCTCTCTGTATACCTGACTTTCTAATAAAAATTTAAAAATCTTTAAAATTTTGTGTTCATGTGTTGGAGAAGCGCCAAAGATGATTCTGAAGAAAAACTCTAGGCTTTGCTTGTGAGGGTCCCTTGTTGTGTTCTTTTAATCGTGAAGAACAATGGAGAAGTTCTTTACCTTTGATCACATTGATATTAGCACAGGTTACTGTTGGGTTTTTTAAAATATTTATTTTTATTGGAAAAGCAGATTTTACAGAGAGAAAGAGAGAGCTCTTCCTTCTGCTGCTAAAAATCTCTAAGGCTCAATTCACCATCTGTGGAATGGGGTTTGTAGGGACGTACTGGATTATCGAAGAGCCTAAAGGTTATCCCGTAGCACCAGCCTCAAAAAGTACTAAACACACATCGCGTTGTGAATGATTGTAGGAGCTAGCAAGAATGCACATCCCAATCCAAAGATCATCAACCTCAGATTTGTAGGTAATGTCTCTATTAAAACCCTGCCTACACAAACACAACTTGAGAAAGAATATTTTTTTAAAAAAAATTAAACTTTGTAAAATACAGATTCTCAATCAGAAATCATCCTAAGCAAAACATATCAATTATCTTTAGAAGAAATTATTTTGAAAGCTAATTTACAATAAGTAAGTATTTGTGGTTGACAGCTTTCTAGAGGTGTACGGAATCCCATTCTAAACCGTGTGATGGATGTAATTTCCTGCGATTGTTTTGCTTTCTCCAGTGCTCTCATAACGAAACTCTCCCTTGCTACGATGGGACACACATCTGTGCACATAGTGTTTCTTCCCTTTATAACTGATTTGCTCTTCTACATTATAAAATTTTCATAGCAATAGCTTTTTCTTATTTATAGCTTGGAAATATAGTTCAAGACCTGGGTGGCAAAGCAGGTGCTAAAAATACAGAATTTGAATGAAAATGAATCCTGAAAGTGTCCAAACAGTCAGAAAACATAGATTTCAATCTCCTGCTACTCACGAGGTCTGCTCCCTTGAATATGTCACCAGCCATAGGATGCTATACCCTCAGTGTTTACCTTCAAAGGCAACTATTCCAGCAGAACAAAAAATACCATCTAATCATGTTTGCTGCCAACACACACTACCTTTGCCCAAACTTTTAACCATACTTTGGCAAAATCATTATCTTTCATACTGAATCACACAACGAACTAATGTTTCATGAGACCTAATGTCAAGAAGCCAAACGTACAGTTTCATATTCCAGTTTAAAAAAAAAAATGTCTTTTCCAAGCACCACACCATTTGCGTATTCCAACTCTAAGAGTACTTTTAAAAAAAAAAAAAAGTACTTTATTCATGATCCTTCCAGAGATTCCTTTGGCTAGCCAAGCGAGATGAATGACCCTTCTCTATAGAGTCTACAATGCCGCAACATATCAACTAGTAGTATTAACATGCCAGTGACGTAAATGAGGAGGGGTATGTCTATGGTGATGAGGAAAGAAAAGGGGGAATCTAGTACTTGACATGCTTTGTTGCTCTAATGTCTCAATGCTAGCAAATAAGCCACTTCCCGGGAATTATAACCCCTCCCAGGAATCGGAAGAAGGTTAGGGATTTTTATTCTTAGGTTGTCGTCACTTTTTGACTGCAAGTAAGATGTATGGGTTTTCAGAGGTAGCTACCTACCTCACGCACTTAGAAATTAGGATTATTTACATACACAGAAATATACCTTAGGAAAAGATGACGATCGACTTGAAGAAACTTCTGGTCTTACTGGGATTAGTCGATGCAGCATCAGTTTGTATGAGAATTGCATGTGAGCCTGTCTGCTGAGCAGTGGTGTCCTGGTTAAGCTGCAGTCTCTCCTCTTTGCCTCCTCATGCTCTTTCAACTCAAACTGGAATCACATGAAAGGTTGTAACCTATTTTTCTTCTTTTCTTCTCAGTATTACTGTTTGATAAAAAAAAAAAAAAGTGGGGAGGAGGAGGAACTCAGCAAAACACATGCAAAAGAAATCATTTTCTTTTATCATCTGAGATTACATTGCAAAATAATCTTGTGAATGGTAGGAGACACATCTGAAACAGAAAAACAAACTCATTCTTTAATGGTTATAGTTCACCCATAAAGATTCAATTCTTAATGTTCCAGTTTTGGGGGGGAAAAAAAGATGAGAAGAAACAGTTGGCATTCAGCTAACAATTGTGTTTGGAGATTTGTGCCTGACTTTGTTATTCTGAGCAAAGCCAGGTACCAGTCTCTTGGGATTATGTACAAAGGCAAGAAAAAAAAAGTGGACATGTCCATACCTCAAAGGTAACTGCTGGGTTAATAAAACAGTCTGTTTTCTGTTCACCCACTCTTGCTCACAGTGTGCAAGTATATTAAAATATGTCAAAAGGAAAACCATTTGCTGGGCAAAAATAATTCAACTGCAAGTCACAATTTCCAGCTGGTGGAGCGCCTTAGTGTATTTAGGTGCGCTAACAAGTGACCCATACATCTCCCTGGATGAAAGTTGTATCCTCATTAAAAAAGAAACAAACACAAAGTAGGAACAACTGTCACACAGAAAAACATACCACAAAAGCTCCCACGTGGCCCCTAGTCTGTTTCTGGCTTGAGCTATTGCAGACTGAAGAGCCGAGCTGCCCTGGAAGTCACCTCTTAAAAGGCAATGCAAGTGAAACAAGTTACTATAGAAGACCCGGATGTCTAGCTTCTGGCCAACCGTACCCTTGTTCAGTGTGTCTGGAAAAAATAACGTTTTCTTTCTAGTCCCTCTGAAATCTCCTGCTGTTTAAGATATTGTGATGCTGTGAAGTGGCTGGATTCAACACATACACACACTGGGGAATTGAGAATTAATCCTTTAAATTTGGTCTTTAAATAACTTCTCTTAGATAAATTCTGATTTAAGCTTTTGTAAGATACCATACCAACCTTTTCTGATTTCTCTCTAGAGAACCATATCAACGGCAGGACTCGATGAAGAACAACAAAAAGAAAGTTATTGTTGCTCAACTCTGGTCTTATTTTCTAATTTGATTCCTAGGTTGTGCATTAACGCTCAATGCCACAGACAGGTTCAATTCAAGGCCCAGCAGGGAGTATTACAGAAGCAAAGGTGTATTTTCAGAAAGTATAAGAGTGGTATTTATAGTAATAGGTAACAGTATTTGAAAAAGCATACCAATTACCAAAGTGTAGACTAAAAATTACTTCAAGGCTGAGTGAGATGTTCTCTTAACAATACCTTTGCTCAGTCATTCTCAGAGCAATTAGAACACCTGACTGTCATCATCTGACTGCACCTTTGTCCTCATTGCCCAAGTACAAGGGTGGCCTCAAAATGTTGATAGGTAATGGAATTAAAAGATAATGCAAATTGTCTATGAACATTTGGAAATTCCCTCATACCAGTTCCACAAAGACAAAATCTCTTGTACATTCATTCTTTTATTTATCTGAAGGACGGAGTAAGAGAGGGGCAGGAGAGGCAGAGAGAGCTAAATTTTCTATTAGCTGGTTTGTTCCCCAAGTGACCTCAATGGCCAGGACTGAGTGTTTCTGAAGTCTGGAGCCAGAAGCCAGGAGCTTCTTCTAGGTTTCACATATGCGTGCAGGGGCCAAAGCATTTGAGCCATCCTCCACTGCTTCCCTAAGCTCATTAGCAGGAAGCCAAATTAGAAATGGAGCAGCCAGAACTCAAACCAGTGTCCACATGGAATGTCATCTTCACAGTTGCCAGCTTAACCTTCTTTGCCACAGTCATTACAATTCCCATCTGGTATAACTTCTCATATAAAATAATTGCTGTTGATTCAAAATCATCAATGTTTACTGGTTAATTGTTTGATTAGCTGATTATAGATAATTGTGCACTTGATCATTTGTTCCCTACGTTGAACTGCTAACTCGCCCCCTGGATGACACCAGAACTGGGAAAAATAGTTGGTTCTTGGAAACCATCTGTATTTTCTACATCAAACTCAGGTCATATGTAATGGATGTGGGCATATCCACTGAAGATCAACAAGAGTGAGAGGAGGGAGTTCATTGTAGTGGGCAACATGTCTCAGCCCATATCAGAGTGCTTGTGTTTGAGTCCAAATCTATTCATTTCCAGTTTGCTGTTGGTCCACACGCTGAGAGGTAGCAAGTGATGACTCAAATACATAGATTCCCATTGCCCACATGGAAGAAACAGATTGGTTTCTTGGTTCATTCATCAGTCTAGCTTATCCCTGACTCTTGCAGACATTTGAGAAATGAACAAATGAATAGGGGCTCTCTATCATACTTTGCATATCTCTCTCTCTCTCTGTCTCTCTCTTCCCCTCCCCTCTTCTCTTTCTCTTCTCTCTCTCACCTACCCAAATAAAATAAACAAAATTTAAAGAAAATTTAAAGAAAAAAGGAACCAATCAAGTCTGAGCTATACTTTAAATTAGAATATATAAACCTGTCGTTAAAATAAAATGAAACCTAACATGAGAGTGTGGGTGTTAGGGGATCAGCATACCAATCTGAATAAACTAAAACGTTCAGGTGCAGACCAAGTAAAACTGAGGAAGCAAAATTAAGAATAGGAAGAAACTCATTTTAAATGGAAAGGAGTAGATTTTGGAAACTCAGAACAACTGCGCCTGATTTTTGGGTTCATGAAATTCTAAAGTAGATTTTAAATAGCTAGATTCATTAAAAATTCAACTCATGAAAAATGAATTCCTAAAAAAAAATAGAGTTTACCAAAAGCTAGGGAACAGCATTGCAATAAAGGCAGAAGTCTGGGATCGAAGTTCTAAATGGCTACCCCGTGTCCCTTCAGTAATCTCTTCTCCTCCTGTTCTTGTGTGTTGAAATACATTCTACTCTTCTTCCTCCCCCATCGAAATCTTGGCTCCCATAAACGTGACCTTATTTAGAAATAGGGTTTTTGCAGGTTGAATCAACATGCAAAGTAAGATGAGCTCATCTTAGGGTAAAACAGGGACCTTACGACAACATACCCAGTGTTGCAGGGAGAAGAGAACCACAGGGATCAAAGACACAAAATGGAAAGCGCATGAGGGAACACAAAAGGCAGAGATGGCTGGTGAGGGAGAAGGGAAACATGGGATGACCTCTCGGAACCCACAAGAAGCAGTCATCGAGCCTCCTGAAGTGTGAGACAGTAAATTTCTGTGGTTTCAAGTTATTCTCTTGTGAAAACTTGTTATGAAAGCCCCATGAATTTGGATAGAGTTTCATAACAATGAATTTGTTATCTATCATATGGTTGTCAGGAGAATTTTGCTATAACATCAGTAAACATTAATCTCTGTAAAGCATTTCAAAAATATTCCTGTAGTATATTCATTGATAAATCTATGTGAACTCAACTATTAGTTAGGTTCAAAATTGCTAAAACTAACACTCACAAAGAAAGCTCGTTAATAATTCAACATAAAACTAATTCTTCCCCAAATGTTCATTTATTGATATACTAGGTTCCCCTCAAGAAAAATACACTTTGCAGGGATGGTGTGAGGAATTAAATAAGATAATATAAAGTGGTGGTTTAGCTTGGCTAAACAGCAAATAATACAGGGGACGTGATAGCTGTCTTTGAAATAAGTGATGAACTTTCATTTGAAGGAGAAGTTGATTTATTATTATGACCCCTATGAATCCAAACAAAAACCTAAGGGTGGAAATCGAACAATAATAAAATTTGGCCCAAAAAATCAAGAATGAACAGAGTGATCCACCAACAGAAAAACTCCCTGAGTTTCTATAGGATTTCAGGAGGCTAAAAACGCTGAACCACCAGCTAAGTGACTTTCTATAGTATTTAAAATATAGAAAGGATTTCAACCTTGACAGGAAAATAAAAATGTACCCACATATCTATTCAGCAAATATTTACTATCTTCTATGTGCAACACCTGTGAAGTCTCTTCTGTCTGCAAAAATAACAGAATACACTATTATATGAATGAACACATGTCCCAAATATGTTAAATAATTTCATGTATTTTCGCCTTAGAATCCCTAAGGCTGCTGGGGCCTCATCTCTCGGGCTCTGAGATGTTAGCGGTGCAGTGGGTTAGTCCCTATCATTCATCACTCGTCTGGGGAGGACTTCCTTTACAGTCACAAATCAGTTTTTCCATGGGAAAAATCTTTCATCTTCATACTCTTTAAGGAGAGATTTTTCTTGAAAAGAGGGAAGAAAATTTTGTCCCATATTGGTTAGTTGGGTTTTTTTTTTCTTCCTTTCAGCCTATTCAAGCAAAGGTAAAAAAATTAACATCATTTCTAACCTAAGTGAATAAACAAATAAGAATAGGACCCTTCTTTAATCTGGAGAATTTACCACTCTTGAAAAAAATGTGTTTTGTCATTGTCTCCAAAGAGGATATACAGAAACTTTATCGATTTTTTCACCCACAGCTATATTAATTATTGAAGCAATTCCTTCAGTCTGATTCTTCCTAGGAACTTTAAATTACAGGTTAATTATTTATCTCACATCATCTCCTTGACAAAAGGTGATTGCTTTTGGGGGATTACCTGAACTGCACAGGTAATCCAAGCAAGTCTGCAATGATGGAGTGGAATGTATCCGTTTGTAGGACCTTCAACCTAGACTATATTTCGTCACATAGTTACCAACAGCATTCATTACACATCTACTGGGGCTTATCAGAATTAACCAGGCAAATGGATAGCCCACTGCTTGATATTTGCTCAGCAACCATGACTTCTTTAAAAAGGATGCACAGTAAGAATAATAACCCAAATGCAAGACGTTAACGAACACTCACTTTGTCATGGCATCTTGACAGACAATCCTTTCAACAGCCTGCCTAGCAGGAGAGCTTCTTATTCCATGCCAAGAATTCTATGTGATGAAGCCAAGATGAAAAGTCCAGGTGGATGTGGAGTTCTTGAGCTCCCATTGACTGATAAACTGAGCCCACAACCTTGTAACCCTTCTCTAACACACACAAATAAGTCCAAACAAATGTTGAAAAGTGTGTATATTTAGATCTCTTCCATGGAAATAAACAGTGTCAAAGGTGAGATTAAAGCCTACAGAGCCACATACCTAACTATATTTCAAATAACTACAGACTAAATTAAAAGTAAGAAGCACTTTCAGCCCTTCAGGCTAGTCACGTCACTGAGTTATTAAATATCATGCAAAAGTCAGTATAGGCAAGAATATATTTTTTTAAATATGGTAAATTTTCTTCTCTTCCTCCTCAAAATGCCCCCAAGGCACTCGTATACATTATGGACACCACTGGCCTGAAAATTCTCTGTTGAGGGAAAAAGAAATCCAAAATCCTTGAGTTATAAGAGCACTGAAAGCATCTAAAATGATAACTATTTTGCCCCCTTAACACCAAAAGATCAACCGAGTTTTATTTTTCACTTGGGGTTGACCTTTATTTAACCCATGGCATGCCAAAGTTATGGCCTGAAGCAATTCTTTCAGTGACTGCATTGACTTGGGTAAGAATAGCCATCTCACCCACCGGTCTCAGAACCATTGCATACTACTGCTGTTCGAACAAAGACAGCCTGGCTTTCAGTATGTTACAAAACCTGAAAACTTTCTATTGGGTTATTTATTTACTTCATTTCAAATATTCTCAGAACTGTAAAATGTTGGAAAATTCCAAAATAATCCTAAGAATTCCTCAAAGCTATTGTTAAGCTCTCAATAAAATGTTTGCGCTCAATTATATATCAAAATTTTAAAAAGATCTGCATCATAAAACATTAAAGTAGTTTCTTTTGATCAATGGACTACCTTCTGGCATTTTTCCTAAGGGTAGAATTAATTTTAAGGTTGTATGGTATTTTTTTTTGCCTCTTATGTAAGTCCTGCGACCATGTCCATGTTCAGGACTCTCCTGCTATTTTAAGCGTACTAAATGAAGTATATGTCAAAAAGGCTTAGACATGGTTGTTACAGTATAGTCTCTTTTCTCCAAAAACAAACTCATATTATGAAAGATTACAATATCCATAAAATAGTTTAAATGTAGGAGGTCTTTTGGAGGTATTTGTGCTAGAAACCAAGCTTTGTGGCTAGCAGCATCAGGAGGCCCATCGTGAGCTATCCATGAGACAAAGCAGATTATCTGGGAGTTATTAGTGAGATAAATAACTCTATTTCTAGACTGGCCTAAATAGGAGTCTGCTTACAGGCAGGTAGCATAACTAAATTAAATAACTATCTTCACATAAAAGATAGATGGATCTGCACTCAAGCATTTCTGGGGTTGGGCAGGATCTGTTCAACAATTCCTGTATTTATATGAACATAAGATAATAGTGCCACAAATCTTCTACTGTGTATTATCATCAAATGGATTTATTCCCAGTGCATCTTTGAATTTTAGAAAGCCACAAACAAGGAATCAATATCTGTCATATACAGAACACTTTGTTGAGATTTTTTTTATCACTTTAGACAATGCTATTTGTTAATACTACTAATGTTTATCAAATGTAGAAGCTGAAGTTCAACAATCACAAATATTTCCCCCATGCTGCTTGCATTGAACAAGTGAATATCAAAGCTATGTAAGTCTGAGCTCATAGCATATGTTACTAATGCCTGTATGATTTGACTATAGTGAAAAAGTAATAGCAGCCAGTCAGAAAAACACGGATCCAGGAAATGCAACAGGCCTGGAAACACAAAGGCAAAAACTAACAAAAAGAAAACGGGATTATTATGGGTAAATGATACAAACAATCAAATAGAAAACACAAAAGAAACAACAAACTATTGCAAATAACAAGATTTTAAGCACAGCAAAATGTAAACAATGTTGTATACAAGAATTTTCAATATACTTTCAGAAACATTGAAGTACACACTTCAAAAGAATCTGTGTTATGATATGTGATTCTTTTGTACTAGCATTTTTTAAATGATAATTATACTACCAGTTAAGATGAGGGTTAGGGGTAGGAAGGAGGACTATTCACTTATGAGGTGAATATAAATTAGAATAATTTTCTGGAGGGTAATTAAACTCTATCAAAATTTAATTATTATATTTCTAAAAATTTAGTCATACAGAATTAGATTTATGAACAACTAATCTTGCTTCTACTGATCTTCCAAAAGGAATTTAAACAGCAGAAACTACACAATTTCTAGCATTTCTCAATATAATTTGCTATATCTATATTGAATATTTCAGAATAATCAAGAACATTGGAAATGCTCATAATATCAAATGAAAGGGGCAAGATAAAATCTAAAAGTTAAAAAATTAAAGTTGTAAATAAGACTTTCATTGAAAAACATACATGTAAGACTGTACTTGTGCCTAGGGATGAACTGTTAGCTTTGCTGGTGAGGAATAGGTTACAACGGGTGTCGAGGGGTCTATGTTCAGATAAGTCCCATTTGTCAGGAAGGTGACAGGATTGTCACCTTAACACCACATCACGTGCCCTCTCACACATCAAGCCTACTCCGTCCACAGTACCCCCGCAAAAGTTACTTTCTCTTTGTGGATCTTTTTTCTCAAACTTTGCGTTAACTGGCTCCTGATGTTCATTTCACACTTGTATCCCCACTGAAAAGTCACTATCTTCATAATGCCTAACAAAACAGCACAACAGCATAAATACCACCTGGGAATTTGCTAGAAAGACTGACTCACATACTTAACCCCAGATATATATTGAATTATCATCTGTACATTAGCAACATCCCAAATAATTTTTATACACCCTAAAATTTTGGGAAGCATCGCTCTTACAATCTAACATAGAGATTCCATAACAACTCCATGCATCATTTTCTCTATAGCTTTCTTCACATTCAAAGTTTTTACTCTGCTCTCTTAAGCGTGATTCCAGTGCAGCTAACACTTTCTGTCTTTTTGCAATAATCCCCAGTTTTTGATACACAATTATAGAACCCACTGTGTAAAGAATAGGGAGAGATATGCTTCAATAATTCTGATTTACTAAATATAATTTCTTATTAACTACACTGTCTTTTTTGGAAGTCTCAAACATTGAATAAAGAGGCAAAAACTAGTAGATCAATATTCTAGCCCAGTGTATTATATGCAAATAATATTTACTTGCTGCATGATAAATAATGTTGCAAAGAGTAACCAATATTAACAAGTATAAAGGTTTAAAAATCTTCAAAACTTGAACAAAGAGTTAACATATGCAAGTCTCTTTTCATTTTGCATGTATATACATATATATGTTTCAAAAAGCTTAAAATACCTATTTAACCAAAAAGTCATACATGAATGTCCATAGCAACATTTATCTTAACAGCCAGGAAACAGAAACAATCTCAAATATCCATCAACAAATGAATAGACAAAAGGTGACATGATCATGTAATGAAAAGAAATAAAATATTGTTATTTGCTAAAATGTGGCATGAAAATACTACGTTAAGTGAAAGATCTCAGACTCTTGGAGTCTCATATTGTTGCATGTCACAAAACCATGAAACGAAATGTGCAGAGTGGCAAAGCCTACAGAAACACAAAGAAGATGAGTGACTTTTCCAGGAGCTGGAAGGAGTGAGAAGTGAGAGGTAGTTACAAGAATGAGCAAACAATGAAATGAGTCTCCTACAAGGCTGGGAGACACGCCAGTGGAAGCAGGATGGACTTGGGAGAATTCATGATGGACACACATTATGAACCTGGAGGGGAGAACAGAGTGGAGGGGAGGGAACTTGGGGGAGGAGGAGGAGAGAGCCCAGTGCCAACTAAATTGTATCAAAAACAAATTTTAAAAAAGTAGTAATAAAGAGCCTGAAGTTTCAGAGTTGATGAAACATGCTAGAATTAGATTTTGGTTGCACATCATTGCCAAGTAATGCAAGTCACTGACTCAAACACTTTAAAATGGTGAAGATAGTGAATTTTATGTAAATTTTATTTTCATGAAAGTACTGCTTTAAAACATATCAGCATTAAAGTGAATGACTTGTTCTACAGACTTACTGTATCAGAGGTTATGGTTCCACGTGATTAATATTTTGTGATGATTATTTTTGTTAAGCAGAGATAAGGCAAGGAAATAAGGTCCAAGAAATGGGTGTGGGATTTGCCTAAGCCTGAACTTAGATTTCTTTGATCCTTGGCTAAAAACTCTGATTGGCCTAAAAGGTCAAACAGAAAGGAAAAGGCAGTCAGGAAGGAATCACTAAAATAAAGCATTCATTAAAATGTAGCTATTGGGAGGAAAGGAAATAACCTTCCTTTCTTCTACTAAAGAGAGAATTGACAACCTAATTTTCAGAACAGGTAACAAAAGCATCCCTCTAACTGGATGTCCACAATTTCTTTCTCCAGAGGGAAATGTGAGAAATAACTTAAGGAAGAGCCTGTGAGCCACTGAGGCCATTGTGATTGTGGTTACAATTGCAAGAATTTATTAAAGATCATCAGGAAACTTAGCGTTAAAAAGTGTTTGGATGGATAAGACCCCTGTTTGCACTTTAAGCCTTTACTGTTAATTACATGTTGTTGTGACTCCACACTTCACTGTAACTTTTATGAACTGTGCTATTATTTCATCTAATGAGAACTTGTGGTAAAAATCACAGGTTAACAAAAGTTCATTAGTAAGTTGAATATTTGAAACTCCGAAAGCATTTCCCCACAAAACTATGATAGCCATCCATGGTCGTTGAATTTTTATGAGTACAAAGTGTCAACTAAGCCATACACATTCGCTCCAGTAACATTTAACAGCCCACTCCACATTTTCAAAGGTTTCCAGAAGAATACTCATTCACCGTTCTGCAATCAAGACCATCTTTTCCCTCCATGGCATTGTGGGTACTCAACTCATTTATTCATTCATCATTTAATCTTTCATTCTAGTCTTGCAATATCCCACACGTGTCAAGGCCTTTTTCACAAGTGGTTGTTCTTTTCACCTAACAGGTCGTACATTTTATTTAATTTGAAGAAAATAGCTGATAGTTCAGCTCATCAATTCCAGCATGAAACAAGAATAGAAGGTGAAGCTCTTGGACAGGTGGAAGTATATGTGTTAGAGACCAGTAAAATAAAGTGGTGGTGAGAGAAAGATCCCTGGTAAGTCATTTACCACCTTGGCCCTCTCCTCATTGACCTCATTGTAACCAGCACTGGCTGCAAAGTAAGAAACACCTAGCAGATAAAAACTCTTGTAGATTATATCACAAAAAGCTAGCTTTACTGTCCCTCTCCCAAACAGCATTGATAGGGATTAGGAAATGCCAGGGAATCAAACAAACATGATACCTGAAGTCTAAATATTTGATTTTCTGGCACGGATGTCTGGCTTAGTGGTTAATACTCTAGTTAAGATACCAAACTCCAATCACATATTAGGGTGCCTGCATTTGATAACCAGTTCTTGCTCTTGCTAACTTACTTCCCTGCTAATTTAGTTCTTGGGAATCATTAGTGATGGTTCAGGTCATTTGCTTCCTGCCACCCATCTGGGAGATGGTGATTCAGCTGTCAGCTCCCAGCTTTGCCATGGCTACTGCAAGTATTTTAGGAGTGAACCAGCACACGAGATCTCTCTCTCTTTCTCTCTCTGCATATGTGTGTTTACCTCTCCAAAAAAAAAGTTAAAGATCTTAGTTTTTAAAATAAATAGGTAAATGCATGTTTTCTTCTCATCTGCTCTATTATCTGTATACCAAACAAGAATGAAAGAGGGCATGCATGCACAATTACAGAAGGTATATATCAATGATTGTATAAAGCAAAAGGCATGGAATTCTTGGAAGTGCTGAATATGTTTTAAAAAAAAAAAAAAAGCCATTTACTGACTAACAAAGATCACCACCTAGTGGCCCCAGCATGCGAACTGCACGTGAACAAAACGCAGTTCAGAAATGCCAGAAGGTCATTACAAGAATGTGAGGCACCACTGACGCTTCCCTTTTGTCTGGTACGTTCAACCTCCCTCTTTCCATTCATTCTGATCTTGGTTTCTCTTTGCTTAAAATCCACAACTGTCTCATAAGCATTGTGTGTGCAGGTGTCTTTATTCTGAATGTTGTAATTGGCTGTGTGCTTTGTCGTATTTTAGGTTTCTCCTCTTTCATCCAACACCATACCTCCCTGTAAGTCTTGCCTGACGTCAGTGTATTTAAACATCATTTCCGTCACACCGATTCCCTAGTAAAAGCTGGAAGGCTTAGGTGGAAACTATTCCCATCTTTATTAAGGCAGTCTAACCAGGTAACCCAAGCCCCAGTGCGATGTGCATATTGACTGCCCACTAGGCTGCTGCTTCTTCTGACAGTTTCGTCGTCCCCAAATCTCATACACACAAGCCCGCTTTTGACTCATCTCTGAGGATGCTGACTCAACTCAAATTTCACCTTTTCCATCAGTTCTCTCCTACCACTCCTGGGAAGCTCTTTGATTTTTTCCTCTAAGTTCTTACACCTATGATTATCACCGCTAATAACTTATTTACTTTCTCATTGTGTTAGGAGTGTTATGTCTGTGAAAGAAGTTCCATGGTCTAAATACATCAACTTCTCCCACAAATCTCAGTATACTATTAAATAAGCATGAGACATCAATAACAAAAAAAAAAAATGACTAAGTTAAAAATGAATCAAGAATCCCAGTTATTAATGTGTATTAGTATGGATGGTCTGGTCTTCAGTGACAATAAAAAAAGATTGTTGAAAAATGATTAATTCTATCCACTTTTGTCATGCAATGTGCAATCAATTGAATAGAAAACAGCCTTTAAAATGCCAGGGTATATTTAAACATATTTAAAAATATAGAGTCCAATAGCATCATAAAGTTTTCAATGGAGTATAGTTGCTTTGTGTGCAAAGTTACAGATACTCAATTCAAATACAAAAAAAAAAAAGACGAAATTGTTACAAAACAGGTAACAAAATAAATCTTGCTTTTTAAGATAGGACAAAATTTTATTTCTTGGGCAGCTGCATAAAACCTGCCTCAAGGGTGTGAATTCCTGCTACGGCAGGAAGTGATGCACTGAAAAAACAGCAAGACTCAGAGAAAGTTCCACACGCTCAAACTCCAGCAAAGTTCAACCAACTTTGAATGTGAACGGAAATATTTTACCCCCAAAATGTGAATAATAAAACAAATAAAATATTAAATAATCTACCCAAATGAAGTCTGCAGAATAAGTAATGTGAACTTGAAAAATCTCATTAAGCGACACCAGAATTCTATTTCTAGTGCAACTGCAAGTAGTTTTATAACTAGGTCTCCAGGAAAATGATTAGACTATTTTAAGGGGTAGGAGCTGATTCTTATCTTGGGGAGAGGAAAAAAAAATCAGCTCCTATGTAAATTTTCTCCCCAATTCTTCAAACTGACATTTTCAAAGATATCTTGGAAGGACAATTATTTATTACTATTTCACCAAAAACAAAAAAAAAAGGCAGGACATATGAAAAACACTGTGTAAACTATCATATGGAAAAACAAAGCATATAAATAAATAGGTCCTATCCTCAATTATCTTAATCTACTGAGTAGGCCTGAATATATTCAACAGATAGCAACTATTTCCATGATATCTTTTAAGTAAGAATACCACATACTGTTCAGGTAGTCTACAGCCTCGAATCGCAGAAAACACGAAAGGTCCACAGTTGGAATGATACTGTGCTGTCTATTTTAGGAGTACAAATTAAATCAGTTACTCAACTGGCATTCGGATGCAGCATGTTTAATAAGAGACATATGGCAGGTAGATTCACCAGAGATAAGGGGTTACCTGATGGGAAAATATAGCTTGTCATTCATCTTCAAATACAGATGTAGTTTATGCATGAAGAGTTAAACAATGCAGGAGAAAAAAAATGGTGGACATTTTACCATTATAGAAAGGCACAGAATTTGTAGAGCAAGAATTGATACATCTGTATTTGAAGAGTCATTTCAGTAAAACAGAGCGTGAGATCTGAATTTCAGAGATTAGTGTCAGTGACCCCAGAAACTTGAAAACAAAGGAAATCTGTCTTCAAAATATGAAAGGAAAGAGTTTTGGCTTTGAATTCTTTGCCAGGTTAATTATTAGGCAAAAATAAGAATATGGGGGAAAATAGGACTCCAACAAGGAAGGAGAGGGAAGATTACATCCAACTTGGCATTCAGTTTCACTTTGCTCACACTGAGTTATCTCCCAGATGCACTTATCAGTGGTATAAGTTTTAATTTTCCCCCAATCAATAAAATTCAGACAAATTAAGTGTCAAGATATGCTTCAGCTACACTCAATTTCTGATTGATGTTTAATGTAGATCAGTAAGTAATCCATGCATAGATACAGATTAGATGAATATTTAAATAGCACAGCTCTGGACATTTAGTTCTAACTTGGATTAATAAAACTAAATGTTAGTTATTTTTATGGAGATGAAGGTTATATAGACATATTTTTGTATTTCTGTGCTCTTGATTTTTCCTGTAAGCCATCCCTTTACTGTGACATCCATTCTTTTCTTGATTAATGCTTTTTGTAGTAATTGTCTACCAAAAACATTTTTCTTTAACCCTGAAATAATAGTTTAGCAAGGTATAAAATTTCAGCTTTACCATGCCATTTTCTCTAGCTTCTGTTATTGCCTATTTAAAATGATTAATTATTCAGATCTTCAGTCTTTTGAAGCTAATCACCCTTTTATCTGTTATTTCTACTATTTTTAAATACTTTCCTTCATATATAATGTTCTGATAAACGTGGATTTGACCTCCTGAATGTGTAGAATCTAAATCTAAATCAAAAGCTACATGACAGATATGTCAGCACACATGTAAGCAAATTGGGGGTCAGATTTTATCAAATGCAGAGAAAAGAAAAATAGTATGATGCTAAACCATAAGAAAAATGAGTACTACACATTCCAGACTTGGTGAATGTACAGTGAAGAGACAGAAAAAAAGCAGTGTTCAGAATCTCAAGGAGAAAGATGAGTAAACTCCAGGTAACCATTTCAAACCACAGAATCACAAGCATCTATGTGTACTACTCACATTTTGGAAGTGAACCTAGAACTGTCCACCTAATATTTTGTACAACAAAACAACACTTCAGGTGCTTGAAAACTGTCATGATTGGGAAACCTTATTCATACACGTCTCACATCCAGCACGTCTCCTATCACTTAGCAATCCTTCATACATATTTGCTTCTCCACACAGAGTTTACCCAGGTCCCTGTACGGCATAGTTTACTCACTCCCTTTCCATCTCCTTTCCACCATTCTTCCCTCCTTCTCTTTTTTTATCTCTCTTCCTCCTTTCCTTCCTCCCTCATTCCCCCTCCTTTCTTCCTTTCATCTTTCCTTCCCTCTTTTTCTTTCTCTCACTCCTTCCTTCCATCCTATTTTCTTCTTTCTTTCCCTCCTTCCTTCCTCTCTCCTCCTATCCCTTCCCTCACTCCTTCCTTCCTTTCTTCTTTTCTTCCCTTCTGTGTCCTCTCTCTCTCTCTCCCTCCCTCACTCCTTCATTCCTTCCCTCTTCATCTTCAGATTTTCAGATTGGGGATGCTTAATCCATATGCAAACATTTAACTACATGACACTATATGGATGACTTCTCCTACTGTAATACAATCTATGTGTTAATACAATCTATGCGTTAATACAAAATTATATCCAGTCCATTAAGACCCAAGATCTCACTTGTAATATTGCTTGTTTGCAGCATAATTTCTTTTAAAATAAATTATTGTTAGTTATTCACCATAGATGGAGAACCTGTAAAACAATATTTTCACATCTTCTGCAATTAGGGCCAATTTATAATCAATGTCAACTGTACTCTCATACAAATAACTAATAAATATCTTCGACAGAAAAGAAACAAGGATGGGGCATAGAGATCAGTCACTATAGACTTCATTCTGGAATAACACAGATCCAATAACCAGAATTGTTCTTAAAAACCAGTTAAAAATCACCGGCAGTTCTAAAATTATTAGTATATATAGTTTACATATATATGTGTCTATGTGTGTGTACATTCTTTTAAACAGTTAAGGTCATTGGCAGCCCTAATATATACATATATACTAATATATATGCAGGTATATATTTACTATGTATTAGCATTTATGCAAAAATATATACAAATATTTATACCAATGTATAAATATATATATATATACATATATATATACATGTAGTAAAAATAGAGTTAATCCTTTGGTTTTACAGCATTTTTAACCAACTGCATAAAAATACTACCTCATAGGAAGTTCTCAAACAGAAATTAAAAATGAATGGTTTTAATTAGCAATGTTCATACTTCTAGCAAATGAATACTTGAAAAAGAATTGTTTTATGCAGTAATACGTCATCTATACTTCTTGGCCTGTGGATGCATTAAGGTGGACTTGGTCAGCCAATAGGCCTTGGAAAGATTTCCTCTCAACCCTGGCGCAATGAAGCCAACAATGTCTCAGAACTAACAAAACCATCCAGTAACACCCCCAGAACACTCTTCCCCACACTGGAATCTCCACAGCATTACTGATTGGCTGTCCCCCATCCCCAGGTGCTAATGTATTTTAACAACCCAACCCAACGGACACAGATGAAAAAAGTACTGAAACATTTGTCCCACCCACCTTCCTCCATACCTCGATTTCCTCACCATAACTGCAGACTTACATGGACCTGTGTCCCTCTTAACTATGTAAACAATATCATAAACAAAATAATTAGATTAAATTAAAAAGTCGAATAATTTCAGTAGCTAGCAAAAAACACTTGGACAAAGCTACAAAGGTAACAATGTTCAAAAGAGGCCAAATAAAAAAAATGTGATGAAAGAGAAAAGTAAAATAAATTAGAATAGATCATATTTTTTGTTAAATTTTATGAAAATTCATTAAAATATTCATTTTGAGCATTCCTTGTTATATTTTGCTTCAGATTAGGGGATAAATAAACCTAATATTAATGTACTTACCGTAAATTTATGCAGCAAAATATATGATAATTTTGAGATATGTGTATGTTTTAAAATTTTTGTTACATTTCAGAAATCATGATAAACAGTTGATTTAATTTTTTTAAATCCCAATAGCTTATGTTATATTTCTGGTAACAAAAGTTACAGAAGTTTGTCATTTATCAAAAAGTAGTAATAATCCTTTACTTCATTAGAAATATCCTTTGTCAGTAAACAGTTTATAGAAATGTAATACATTTAGTGATTTAAAGATTTTTTTATGCATTCTCTCTTTTTTCTTGACCTAAGTTATGATGAAAAAATTAAGAAAAATTGAGATTTGCATGTCTGCATTTCTCACGTTTTTGTGTTATTTTTCTATCTACTGACCCAACGTTGCTGCAATACGCACTGAGACCTCATGAAGAGGCAGTTTTCAGATGCCTGAGGCCTCTTCAGGATTTCAGTCTATTAAGTCAAGTTCCTTCAGAATGATAGAGTGGGTGAATGAGACAAATGAGTCTTGAATTGTAAAGATGAAAAAAAAAAAATCCCTAAGTCTTTGTAGAAAAACCCTACATGCTAAGGATGTCCACTTACATGTTTCTGGTTTATGAATAGGAATATTTAAGAACAAAGGCTGCATACATTAAATTAAATAATATAAACATAAAAGACTAAGTTAATGATCTATATAAGTCCTGAAACTCTTTGACTAAATAGTTGAAAACATATAAAGCTAGAATAACAGCTTTTTATCCTTTATGCTATTGAGGGCAGGAAGTCTAGCCTTGACTTTTATTTCATGCTAGATATAAAAAGTAAGTTAAAAAAAATAAAGAAGTGAGAAAAATATACACATTATATTTGGAAGCTTCTAAATCCACTCATTGTACATACGTTGGGTCATCCTTTCCTTACCAATTTATGCCAAGTCTTGCTATGCACAGAAAGCCCTTGCCTTCCTCTCTTAACTACGTTCGCCCTTCTCTGCCTAAGTCTCCTGTCCTTATTTTTTTGCACTTGGCGCTTGCATTCTCAAGCAGAAGAAATACAGTTACGTGTGAATTTCTTTATTTGGATAAAAAAAAAAAAGTGTGGCAAAAGTTTAAGACAAGCAAGAAGGGCCATGTGAAGAATCAGAAGTCCTTATTTGCCTCCTTTTTTTAAATACCTGCATAGATATATGGGCATAAATACTTCCCTTATCTGTACACATGAGCTTGGTCATCTTAATGGAAAACAGAAGGTGTATGGTGAAGAGTCAATCAATGCATCAGTCTATTTCTAAAATATTAACTAATATCAAATTACTGGCCTTTGAAGCCAAAATAAATGTCTTATTTATGAAGCGTCAGGAAAACCTCTTAAGCGCTTGTTCAAATACATTGCACATTTGAATAATGCTGGTCTCCGTGGGGTTTGATATTGGACTATGAATATTTGACCTAGAATGTCATTACCAACTTATACATTTTAAAATCACGTTTTGAAATGCAGCCAAACTAAGATTGTAGTGAATTTAATTTCAAAGTCATGCTATCCCTCCTTTTATGCTGTATGCGGTAATCCTTGATTTTTTTTTTTTTTGCGTTGATGCTAAATGTTAATGAACACAGCTCCCATGTATCATTTCACCTGGAGCAATGAAAACATTAAAATCTCTTTAGAAGCCTGAATAAAACTTTATTTTATAAATATAATCCATGTTAAAGCTCCAGTGCTTTACTGTACTTTTGAAATAAGGGCACATGGAAAATACGGAAGCGTTTCCTTTGAGATGGCTAACTAAAGCTACAAAATGAGCACAGAACAGCATTTCCAAGGAGCATGGTTCAAAAGTTGTCCGATTACTACTAAGGTTGTTTTATTCTCTGCCACATTTGGAACAGGAAGTCTGTGTTGTTCTTGAAGAATTCTGAAAAGCAATGTCACACTCTGATGACCTCTCCTGCTCATTAAAACGTGCCCAAAGACAGCGCTCTGCATGGTGTTTTGTAGCTTCAACAGCCATGAACTAATTTGTACCTCTTATTTTGATCATGCGCTGGTGAAAGCACCAAACAATATTTTTCTTTAAGCACAGAGAGGCTTTTCAACAGCTCAGCATGCACTTCTACCCTCTTTTTAATCTTGGAGCACCTATTTATTTGCTCTTCTCACCACTAAATCTTCTTTGCTCCTTTCTGCCCCCTGCGAAGCGCCTAGTTAAAAATCTTCAGTGTTTTTTCTTCATAGGCTTAACCCATTAAAAGGGTATTACCATAAATACAGAGATGAGAGCTTCTAGGTATCAGAGGAGGAAAAAATTTGCATTTCTAATTCTTCATCCAATTAAACGAAAGTAACATTTAGTTAGAGACCATCTTTCTGGAAGGTGCGTCATCACGAAAACTAACATGAAAAAATAGCACAGGCTTAGACAATCACTTTTTAGGATCCTCTACAGAAACTGTTCCTCACACGGAGTGTTAGGTGATGCTCCTTGAAACTTACCAGGATGTGTGTGATCCACTTATTTTCCACATCCCTACACTTTCTTTGCCTCAGCTATATCCTTTCTATATGTTTCTCTGTATCGATAAGAGCTATGCTGATTGTTGTTCGCTGTGTATAGGAACTAATAAGAAAAAGGGAGGGGAGTCGTAACGTAATGACGTCAGCCAAGGATACGACTTTTTAGACAGTAATTCGTTAGACTAATTAGTGAAAAACAAGTCCTCGTGATTGGATAACTCAGAAACATTCTTTTAGAACCTATGTTATCAGATTTACACAAAAATCAAATGTGGATATATGTTATCAACTAAATTGTGTTACATTTCATCAAACCATGGCACAGCTGTGCATGGAATACACAGACAGAATGGTAAGTCTGCTTTGAGAGAAATCTAGAATTACATGCTGATAAATGTATTCTTTTCCATGAAAGAGTTATTCTTACATATTTGCTCAATCCATCAGATTTCTCTTAAACAGATAAACACGTCTCGTGAATAAATCATAGTATGTTTTCAGTCTCAATAGAAATCTAAGTATTAAGCTTTTACAAATGTTAACTCAATGGCTTCCAAATTTTCAAATATCAATTGAGTAATGTCCCATATAAAAACAATTAATTCAAGTATTTCCTCTATTTGAAAAACTACATATGAGTGTTAGATATCAGAAATGTTTATGATTAATATCAATATCTAAATTTAATGACACTTAGTTTTTTCCCAAAGTAAACCAGTGTTGTCCAAATAAATTATATGAGCTTTTGAAAGGCACTGCATCTAATTTATCTTTCACTTCCTAAAAAATCTATTTCATGGCATTGTCCATGCTAAAGGCAAATGGGAAATTGTAAAAATTATTAATTTCATGTACGATATCTCCAGATTTAATCACTTTTCTGTTTATTATTAATTTCCTTCCATAAATATGTCCTTGGCTAGTGAATCTTAACATTTAACTCTGTCACGTCTCCAATAACACCTCTCTTAGATACAGACCTCAGAGTGACCACCAATTACCATAAACTTTCCTGATGATGTCTTTCTCCAAGGGAAAGAAAAATCTCAGATGTCAGCTCACGTTTCCCTTCCAAGTCAGGGTCTTCCTATTCCGGATTTTCAGCACCTCTCCCTAAGGGCTTCTGCATCCTCTAAGGAAATCAGCACAGAGTGCCAACTTGCTGGACGTCCCTTCCTTTGCCAAGTGACGCACTTCAGTTCCGTGCTATCCAAAGTCACGCCTGGACGCAAGCACGGACCCTAGCACGGAGCCTCCGGTAAGCTTAAGCAGGTTGTTTCAGGTCTCGGAGTCTTACCTTGCTCACTGATGAACTGTGCTTAATTGTGCTTTTATTCTGGGAAATGCAAAGGTAAATAGTAACTGCTGGTGACTAAGGTTTACAGTTTAGCTGGGTTCCCTCAAACATCGAGAAATTCACCCATATTGCATTATCAGTGTAATTTGCTAGAAGAGTTCAAAGGTCAAGAGACCCAGGCTCCATCTTCCCTTCACGGGTCATCTTGGCTTCCTAGAAACATATTTGTAACATCTCTGACTTTTTATTGAGCATAATTTTAGATATAATTGTGAAAACCTGTTAAATTGCATGAACTAGTATATAAAGTGAAAGCGATATTGTTCAAATAGGATGTCAGATCTACACACCTGAGAAAATAGTAACTCGTTTGCTTAGCTCTGCACTGTATATGTTAAAGAAAACAAATTCAGACAGGCTTTTCCAAGATCACATGGTGAGCAAAACATAACATTCATTTTTTACTATGTAAATTTGTCTATCCATGGTTGATAATGAGATATCTCCTTCTATGACGCATGTATTAAATTAAAAGCTAATACTCCCACAAAAGCCATAACAAGTGTAATCAATAAAATAAGCCACTATATTCAAAATGAATGCACACCTAACAGTTTAAAACTCAGGTCTACAATGTACATGGTAGTTTATCTTTACAGAAGCTGCTCTGATTTCAAAGGTGTGCTAAGATCCTCTTTGGGTGCCTCGCTTTATAAGCCATTCCAACGTTTGTCCACTAGATGTCCCCAGTCAGTCACACAGGAGCTCTGATCTGATTTAACAGCCTTGTTAGAGAAAAATCTGCATCTTTTTGAAGTGAATCCTGAGATACCTTGTCAAATGATTTTTATTCCCGAATTCATTTCATCCTCACAAGTAACAAGCTACTAATCTACAGAGAAATGCAATCATTTAAAGATTTTTGTCTAACAGGCAGACTATAACTTGGCTAATTTAAGAAGCAATTAAAGAACATGCATCTCTTTTCTGAAATGCATTTAAGAAATCAAAGGCCTAAACCAGTTAAAAATCCTTAGAGAAAAAGTTCATAGGCTTGAAAAGCAGGACTCTTAACCCAACTTTTAATTGTATTGATTTCAGAAGATGAATAACATTTACACAAAATAGTTCAGGAAACTTTAGGCAACTGCGGGAGCCCTGCTTAATTTGAACTTTAATAAATTAAAGGAAAAAAAAATTTAAAGGCTTGAACAGTCACCCAAAGCGTCCCCTCCTAACTCACACAAAAACCTCTGTAACAAAGGCTGTGAGACTGAAACACAGTAACTGCAACACTGGGGTGTTCAATTAGAACTACGCTTGCAAAATGCTGTCTTTCTTCCATGCACCACACCTCCCACCCCCACAAAAAAAGACCAGTGAGCCCATATTTCAGGAGGCTTCTACATATGCCTGGGAAAATAACACCTCTGGGGCTGCCGAGGCATTCTGCACGGGGAGCCTGCGAAGCTGCTCCTCTGAAGCAGCTCAAACAGGATTCCTACAAGGTGTCTTGAAATGGAAGCACTCGGGCAGCACGCTGCTGCCTCGCAGGGCAAGAGGTAAAAAGTTCAGCCTGTGAAACAGAGCAGTTTCTGCTCCAGAGTAAGAAACGGGGGGGGAAGTACAAGAGCGTTCTGATGAATTGTCTCTTCCGCGGAGCTAACAGGGGCATCCGGGAAACAATGGCCAAGTCGAAGCAGAACCGGCAGGCTCCATGCACTGCCCGATGCTCCAGCCTGCCCAGTGCCCAGCACGGAACAACGCTCCAATCTCATCAAGTCGCAGCCTTCATCAGCCTTTCAACAGACCTCCTCCGCACAAGTGCGTCTTCTCTACGGCGCTTTCTTTGATTAAAGCTCACCTTTCATGGCACTGGTATTTGATTGTTATTACATGTACAGTATGATAAGAATGGAAGTAACATTAAAAAAAAAACTTTAGTCATTGAAACTTGAATGTAACTTATGGTCAAGGTTAGGAAAATCAAGCATCTCATCAAAAGCAGCTAGAAAACAATTTGATTTTGAGCTTTGAGTTTCTGGAAGGAATTACTCAGTTCACAGGAGACAAGCATCTGTTCTACCAATCCTTAAGACAACAGGTTCTACAGGGACCTTAAAGAACGGGGAGATGGGACAGAGAAGGAAGGCAGAGAGACCTAATTAGAAGCCATCCTGTTAAATGATATGGGTTCACAAGGCAGCACAGCATCGGGAGAACATTGAGAAAAGCCAACTGGACCTAGCCTGGGCACAGAAGCACTCAGATGGAACTGGATGCATGACATCAGGCTAGAACATAGAAACACATCTACGAGAAACAGACCCAAAGGTTTCAGGAGCAGCGAGGAGCCACTGCGGTGGCTCATGTTAGAGCAAAAAGTACGAGTGTTCTAGAAGCATAGCGGATCAGGATAAGTGTAACAAGTGAGACAGAAACAGGAAAACTCCACTACAAGAAGTGACAGACTGGTTGGAAATTCAACCACTGAAAAGAAAGAAAAAGGGAGGGAGGGAGGGAGGGAGGGAGGAAGAAAGAAAAGAAAATGATGTCATCTTAACACCAAGACCAAAGGATTAGTTGTTGCAACAAGAAAAAAAAAAAAAAGAGGTATTTCAAGGATAAAAGAGGAACCAGTATGATAGGCGGGAACAGAACTATCCTGTCTTTAGATTCCGATAGGTAGCACTTTTCAGGAAGGAGTTGAGCTCTGTCGACCTATAGCTTCTATGTACTCTCCCACAGAAATAATAATGCTCTCCCATCCATCGATCTTCTCTTGTGGCCCTCTGTCCCACAATGAGGCATTTAGTCTCAAAGGACCATCTTTAGCATCCTTGAGAAAGTCTGGAATAAGGAGTAGGTCCTAGATTTTTGCTGAGGATGATTTCAAAGTGTTCCACCATAATAAATAATGCACAATAATAAAAGATAAATACAGCATAACCCAAAGCACCCACACGCAGCAGTGCCACACCAGACCATACCCATAAACGCAGCAGGTGTGTGGCCTGAAGAGCTGCTGCGGCTTCAGAACCTGAGAGGCCAAATGACCTGTCAGGTGAAAACTGCCTTCACTTCCTGTCTTCCCAGGTGGAGTCTCCAGCAAATTCCACCCTCTGGGGCCATGCACGGCCATGCACTCACCACTAAGCAAATACTTATAAAACAGCTACCAAATACTAGACATCAGTGGAGATATTGTTCTACTCATTGGAGGTGCCACATTGCACATCCCACGATCTGTATCCTCAAGTACCCTGCAATCTAGTGTTTATTTGGGTTGTCACCAAATATTCCACAATCCAGATGTCAAGCCCTTACTGATAAAACAAATATTTCATATGAAGTATTAAGCTTTGTAGGAAACACTCTTACACAATAAAATATATTATCAATGTAGCTACAGACATGGGAATAGATGTATGTGTATATGTGTGTGTGTGTGTGTGTGTGTAAATCTACAATAATTCATGCCAGCTGAGTAACTATCATAGAGTTGTTCCAGTTTGTGGGAGGAATATGTCAGTAAGCAGTAAAATGAGAAGTCAATAGGTCAATTGGCATTTTTCTAATTTAAATGGTGCAATTTTAAATATCTGGAATTATGAAAAAGAGATGTAACTTTAAAGTAATATAGTCTCATCATTATGTTAATTTCATTATTAAAATAACCTTTGGTGAATATTTTTCCAAATTTTTAGTAATTTTTGACATGCATGGAGACAGGAAGGAAGGAAGGACAGAGGGAGAGCAAGCTCCCGTCTGCTGGCTCATTCCTCTGAAGTCTGCACAGCCAGGGCCCGGGAACTTAACGGAGATCCCCACGTGGAGGTCGGGGACCCAAGTACTTGACATTTACCTGCGCCTCCCAGCATGCCCGTCAGCTGGACGGAGAGCAGAGCAGAACTGCACCCAGGCACTGCATCCAAAGGGTGGCGTACTGCACACCTCCAGAATATAACTTTTTAAGAGCTAAGTAAAAGATAGGAAATCTCTCTCTCTCTCTCTCTCTCTCTCTCTCTCTCTCTCTCTCTCTCTCTCTCTCTCTCTCTCTCTTCCCCTCCCTCCCTCTCTTCACAAAGACAGAGAATTCCCCATCAGCAGATTTGCCCTTCAACTGCTCAAAACGGCCAAGGCTGGGCCAGGTTGAAGTTGGGAGCCAAGAATCTGTGTGTCGATCATTTGTGTGGGTGGCAGGGCCCCAGTCTCTTGTGCCATCACCTGCTGTTCCCAGCAGCTCATGGGACAGAGCAAAGGCCGAAGGGACAGAAAGTGTTGTGGGCTGTACCTGCGTGCTTCATTCCTAAGGTCAGGTCCCTTAGAGGAGTGTGTGGGTGGCCACCCTCAAAGGACCACTGGGACCTGGCGTGTGGGGCTTTCCAAGGCGATGGAGCTCATATGCCACAGAAACTGTGGAAAGTATCAGTAAAAGGGGACTGAGGAAAACTGCAAAAAGCAGGGCTTAGATCTAGATTGAGCTGTCAGGAATGATTCTCTTGGCTTCCAGCACAACTAAGAAACTTACATGATCATAATTTTCAATGTTCTATTCCTATTCACACACAAATTAACCTGAATTCTTAGTAACTTAACTTCAATTAAAAATGTCTTAATCACACACATCTAATAAGCCTCTTATTCCCCTACCCGAAGGCCTTGTGAGCCTATTAGCCTCAGACAATATCTACACATGAAATGAATTTGGAAGTGTCACAAATCGTTTATCAAATAAATAATTAAAAATACATTTTCTGGGCCATGGAAAAAAACAGCAAGGACACCAATGCTGCAGTTGGCCAGTTAGTAGCAGTTACTCAGACCAACCAGAAGAGGGAGACATAGGGTCATTTTTGTGATTCTAGCTCAGACAAGATGTAAGGAGTGGCGTGAATTTTGTTCTTTTCTACCCTGGTCACAGAGTAACCTGTTCAGATATTGGTGCCTTTCAAGTTCAGCAGAACACTGGGCCTTGGCTGTTCTGCATTTTTCTCCTCTACAATTTGCTGCAATGAAACAATTCCCTACATTTAAAAAAAAAAAAAAAAGGTATATCATAGAAATTCACAGGCTCGTCCATTTTCTTCACGAATCCCAACTGCTAAGCATTCGCTTTGTGTTCTATTGGAATTTACAACCATAAGCTTCAGTGGCAATTTGGGAGAGTTAGAAATAAAAGATAAAAATTCCATGTGAGGGGTCAGTGTGATGGTTCAACTAGTTAAAATTCTGCCTGCAAGCACAGGAGATCATATAGGTGCTGGTTTGTGTCCAGCTGCCCCACTTCCCACCCAGCTCCCTGCTTGTGGCCTGGGAAAGCAGGAGAGGACGGCCCAAAGCCTTGGGACCAAGCACCTACATGGGAGACCCAGAAGAGGCTCCTGGCTTTAGATCAGCTCAACTCTGGCCATTAATGCCATTTGGGGAGTGAACCAAAGAATGCAAGATACTTTTCTCTATCTCTCCTTTCTGTAATCCCCCTTACCAATAAAGATAAATAAATCTTTAAAAATTCCATCTGAAGTGATGGAGTTCTAAGATGGCTAAGAGGACCCGCTCAAAATGCTAGACAGCGTTTTGGGGACCCCCCACATTTTCGGAGTGTTCCCTACCACACATTGCTGCCTTTTACCAACAAACACCACACAAGCTGACTCTTAATCCTTTAAGCACAAAGCTGGACCAGAGGTAGACACCTGATCGGCTCACCAGTCAGGCCCTTCTACCCTGCAATTTGCAATTTGGGTACAAAGGAGCCCGATGAAATCTGCACTCGGCTGGAATCACCACAATTGAACTAAGGGGCCCTTTCGATGCTGCCAGCTTGTAGTATGCCCTGAGCATCAGAGAGAACCAGAACGGAGAGAAAAGAAAAAGTCAGGAAGATAGTCAGGAGTTGACGTGCAGACAGAGGAAGGACCCCAAGTTATTCAATCCTGTTATTCAATCCAGTTCCTTCCACAGCTCTAACTGCATTCCCATCTGAGTCCTGAGCAATAATTTCTCATCTTCACCTAAACCAGGTAAAGAATGTTCCTATTGTTTATAATAAAAACATTCTAACAATTAACAATAGGCATTTTAATGCTGGGTACCCATGTAGCATAGAGCACAGGTGGTTGTTAAGCATTTAGCCCCCCACCACCCTCCCTCTTTTTTTGTTTTACAGGCACCTCGGAGTTTTAGCTGAGCATACAGGTGATGAGCTAGAGGCTGCACTGCTTGGCCCTCCCTGCAGCCAGGCATGCCCACATGAGTGAGGACAAGAGACAAGCCTGCTGTATCATTTCTTTCCATAACTTCGTAACTTTTTGCTAGCTGGAAAATAATGATCACCACAGCCAACTGCCACAAACTGGAGACACAAACATATTTACGGTGACAGATTCAATCCCCCATCAATTGTAACTCCAGACCACCTACCTGGTGCTCAATGACAACCACAAGAAAATAATTAAGGTCCATTTGATTGGCAGCTCCATATTATGAGCACTTTAGATATAGAGAAGTATTAGACTCCCCCGGTCAATACAGAGGGGTTGTCATAACAGACTGTAAAAAGATGTCGAGCTAACTGAGCAGGGAAAGGATGGATCATAACTCACTCCAGGACCAAATGCAGAATGAAACGCAACACGAAAGAGACAAACAGCAGTTCAGGATCTCCCAGCAGGAAGCACGTGGCGAAAACATGTTTAGCGATCTGAAATTGCTGGAGTCTGCATCAAGAAATTGAATAGATGTCTTGCCAAATTGAATGCCACACATCACCCCCTTGCTGTGTATCTGATTGATGCTTCTATTAGGAAACCACAGGGTCCTGGCAGCTGGAATAGACTGTGGGAGGAGTCAGGGAAAGGGAGGGGTCAGGGAACTGTCTGGGCTTCACCAACACGCATCTGCACACATCGCTTGTGCCTGACTGTGATATTTAGCCCATGGCTAGCGAAGAAAGGAAACAGTTCCTGAGGAGTCTCAGCATGAGGGACTCACACACTTTCTCAGCCTGTCATTTTATAAACATTTGCTGATTCACTGAGCAATTAGGAAACGATTAAACTGCAGCATAAGTCTCAAACATGTGATGTCACCACCACCCCCCCCCATAAAAAAACAAGAACTCACTTGATATTTGGGCCATTCAACGTAGGAATGTACACGCTATAGCCCAACAGTTATGGGTTTTTAGCAGATGGGATCGTGTTATTCACACTCACGCAAGATTGTGCAGGTTTGTTGTGTTTTTACGGGTCAAACATGAACCTGCATGTTATTAGGAAAAGCTAGGAGAATTTTAGACATTATTAACATTGAAATCAGTAGCTTCGGACTAACGGAAATCAGCCTGCACAGTGTGAATAAGCTTTATTCAGTCACCCAAAGGCCTGAGAGCCTAGACTGAGGCTTCCCAAGCCGCCTCCCTGAATGTTGCAAGATTACAGTGCTGAAGAAAGAATCCTGTTTGCTTCCTCCCTCATGGGAACTGCCACAGATTTCAGATCCGGTGTTACCGATTCCTGCCTGAGTTTCCAGGCCTACAGTCCACCATGATCATCGCAGTTTCTCAAACCCCCTTGCTTTCACTCTCACTCACTCTCTCCTCCCTAGACGGATGTCAATACCTACACAGAGAACTCCAGAGTTTCTTCATTGATAGGAAGGTAGACGGGGATAAATAGGTGATGCAGGTAGATAGGTGGGCAGGTAGCAGGAAAGATAGATCATGTTTCTGTAAAGAACCCTGAGTGAACAGATTGTATTGCTAGGAAACAAAATCCTAGCTAATATACCCAGAAAAGTGCAAATAAAACTGTCTTAAACATAGCTCCCTCCCTTTCCTCTCCAGCCCACACACCCTCGGAAAGAAAACTTTTTTGTTTAATGATACAGCTCCCCAGGCTCTGGGATTTTTCATCTCCCTCCCCAAGGCTCCTCCCCCCGCCCACCTACTGATTTCCCCTCTAGTATTACAATGGATAGTCCTTCATAAACACTATTGAAGTGTTTGCAAGGAAATCCTAAATACTTATTCTTTTCACAGGAGCGAATTCTCTGAACATCCTAGCCTAGCCTAAATCTTCTCGCACTTCCCAAATGATAGTCACCACACCTGATAAAGAAGCACATGAGCCAACAGGTGCAAACCTAGCAATGTTACCCCTCACAAGGACTCCCACTGTTGCTTGAGTCGCTAACACAGACAGTCCTCTCTGGGTCACAGCTAAAATAGCCGAAAGTTTGGAGACCACTTCCTTTTCTGCACACGTGTCCTGGCCCATCACCGTTTGACTCACATCTAGCCAATACTCTGAACCCAGGGAGTTACTGGCAGTTCTTAGAAGCCAGGGTACTTCCAGCCAAGCGCCCAAACCTGAGCCACCAAAATCACACTTTTGCTTTGCTAAAGAAGCTCAGAAAGTCCTGAGTAGCTTCAGTTTCAGAAACGCTCCCAGGAAATCAAATTGTTTTATATTAATGCAGACCCAAGTGGCAGATTGAATCACTGTCTGTATGGTACTGAATTCCTCAGTCGCTAGGTCAGAAATATCTTTAACGTCTAGCAAAATGAAGTCATTCTAGAACAGGTAAAACTGCTTAGATGGCTGTCAGATTAAAATTCCATAACCTTCATGATGATCTGCAAAGCTATTTCCTTTATATTTTCAAATTCAAAATGAAACTGAAACAGACAGATTTAAAGCTCCAGTAAAAGGTAAAACAAATACTGACAAGAAGCAAAAAAAAAGTTTAAATTCAATAACTGTGAAGGACAAGAAATTAAATGATAAACCTACCCGTATAGCTTACCTAATATAGTTGAATAATATTTAAAAAAAAAAAAACTCTTTAGCACCCTTCTTGGCAAGGGAAGGTAGTCAAAGAATTCTTCAACCATGAGAAATACAAGAAAACATACATTTGTGAAGACAGATAAGCCATGGAGTAGAAATGTGCCTGGGACTCTGTCAATTTGGGACAAATCAGAGCTCAAGATTCAACAGGCTCTCCAGTGGGGCAAGCAAGACAAGGTCTGGGCACTTGAGCATTCATGAAAACCTTCCTTAGCCAGGGACCCCTAAGAAAGAGTACTAGTCCCGACATCTGACAGACACAGCCCCTCTTTGAGCTCACGGACACACTTGTTTATTGCAGCTTTGCCTCTGACAGCAGAGAGACGTTGGGAAAGTATAATGGGACCCTGCACCCTCTTGGAAAACCCAGAAGAAGCTCCTGGTTCCTGGCTCCTGGCTTCAGATCAGCTCAGCTTCAGCCTTTGCGGCCACCTGGGGAGTAAACCAGCAGACGGAAGATCTTTCTCTCTTTCTCTCCTTCTCTCTATATATCTACCTTTCCAATAAAAATAAAATAAACACAGACATCACAATTAATGCTTCAAGACTGGCTCACCATGGAAAGTTACCACAGACTGAAGAAACAAACTAGGAGTCAATATACAAGTTGAGAAATTGCCAGATGAGACTGTCAACGACGGTTATTATAGCAATCAGAGGAGGACTGCAAGGTGTGTTTACCTGAACACACTTACGCAAAAAGAAAACACAATTCAAATTGCAATGAATACATAAAAGATTACGAACGCTTGCCAGACACAGGTGACAAGGAGCAAAACAAATTAGAAATGCAAGCTACAATGACTAGAATTACAACCCCCAAGTCTGATTTAAGTAAAAGATTAAACAAGAGGTCAGTGACCGCAGCATATCTCTGTCCCATTTGGGTTCTAGAAATAAAAGAGATTTATAGAGGAAGTATTTTCAGATATAATGATTGAGAGCTTTCCTTATGTGATTAACACACAAATCCTCAAAATTAGGAAGCTCAATAAGTCCCACTCAGAATTAACAAAATGAAATCCATACCCAGACATGAAGTAAAATTTAAAAATGTCAAAGACATCAGAAGGAAAAGACAAATTACCAAAGGAACAAATCATTAGAAACCGTCAGTGTATAAAATATATAAAAAATATTCTGCTTTCTTAGAGTTTATATTTTCAATGCAGAAAGGGCACTCAATAAATAACCATAACAAATAAGTACAATATGCCAGGGGAAGAAAGGCAGAGGACGAGCAAAAAAATCTCATTGGCTCCAAAAAAAAATTTCCTGAAGAAAAAAAAAAATTTCCCCAAGTCACACAAGCAAAGCAGGTCCTTTGGGTAAAGAAGGAGGGATCCCGGCACATTCAAGGCGAGGACTTCAGCCGCTAGGCCACAGCGCTGGGCCCCAATTCTAGAAAGAAAAGTGAGTCAGCCACTGTTTGGGTCTTTCCTCAATGTCCATCCCTGAAAGACCTCAGCTTGCAGTCCAAGCGGTTAGTGAGGATATGCCTGGCCTGCGTTAACTGGGGAGACATGCTTCGTTGCTGTGTTTTTTGGCCTTTTTTGATCAGGTTTGCTGTCTTTCTGGCTCATGGAGCCCTTAAACATAACACAGCTGTGAAATTGAGTTTGAGAGAAGCAACGCATTAAAATGTGCCAGGCTGTGAGGTTAGTACTGTGGTCTGCTGGGTTCAGTTGTGTTGAAGCTGACAAAGATGGCTACGTATCAAACTTTACTTAGAAGGAGAGTAACAAAGTTTGCTCCTTGAGAATAAGAAAAACAGCCTGTGGCAAAATTGACAAAGGGAAAGAAAAGTCCATCACAAATACACTATATAAGAAATGAAGATGGGCTGAAGACAGGCATTAGTTAAGATAGCACACACCACTCCCTCACCTCTCACCTGAGTACCTGGCTTTCAATCCTGGCTCCCCTTCCGACTGGAGCCTTCCTACTAGTACACACCTGGCTGTACTTGAGACCTGCCAATCCTATGGAAACCCAAATCACGGTTACTTACTCCACCTGGGCCATCCCCAGCTGTTATAGGAAACCGGTGAGCCAATCAGCAAAGAGAAGATATCCTTCTGCCTCTCTTTCAAACAAATAAAATAAAGTGAATAAATTGGGGGGTGGGTGCAGGGGCGGGAAATGACAGGAGTACTGGAGCAGGCAGTTGGCGTAATGGTTAAAACGTCAGTTAAGGTACCTCTGTTCCACACTGAAATACCTGGATTGGACTCCCCGGCCTGGCTGCTGATCCCAGCTTCTTGCCAATGCAAACCCCAAGAAGCAGCAGTGCTGGCTCCGATGAATACATTCCTGCCGCACATCCACACGTGTGGCAGAACTGGATTGAGTTCCCACGGCCTGATTCAGCCCTGGCCATTGGAGGCGTCTAAGCAGTCATCTAGTAAATAACAATTTCTCTTTCTCTCCGTGTGTGTGTGTGTGTGTGTGTGTGTGTGTGTGTGTGCATTCTGTTGTCATTCTCAAAGCTTCCAATGCCCAAAGAAAACTACTATTAATAATTTGGAGAGCTTTATTATTATTTCATTTGTTTTTTTAAATTTCATTTATGTGAGACAGGAAGAGCTGCAGAGATGCACACAGAGACACCTCCCATCGACTGGTTCACTACGCCAAGACTCATGACTGTGAGAACCGGGCCAAGACAAAGCCAGGAGAGAAAACCACAATTCTGGCTTATTAGATAAGTCACAGGAACCCAAGTCCTTGGACCACCACCTGCTACCACTCCAATTGCATAAGACTGTTTTTCCTACTTTATAATATATTACACAGTCCTCACAATCAAGATTGTCATGGGTATATACCATTATCAGATATTATGCTCATAGTTTACACAAGCATTATTTCATTATTGGGGAATTTTGCTGTCTTTTTTTTCCATTTGAGATGTTTTTAAGATATACTTATTTGTTTTGAAAGGCAGAGTTACAAGTGCAGGAATATTCCATCTTTTAATTTACTCCCCAGCTATCTGCAAAGGCTGGGGCTGGTCCAGGCTGAAGCCAGGAGCCTGGAACTCCACCCAGCTCTTCCACATGCATGCAGATATTTTTGAGCCATCTTCCATGTTTTCCCCAGGATCATTAACAGGATGCTGGATCAGAAGTGGAGCAACTGTGGTTCGAATGGCAGTGCATTGGCTTAACACACTGAGCTACAATGCCAGCTCTTTATTCATTTAACAGTTGATTATTACCTGGGCATCAATGGTCTCTCGTTTCTCTTAGTGCAAAAGTCTGCAAGTAGTTGAGCAAGCCCTTAACAACTTCACACGTCTTAAATGGAAATAGGATGTAGTCATTCCCAGGAAGCAAAGGTTAACATTATCCCATTCTTATAGGAAAGCTACAGCAACGTTGGCCAATTTTCCAGTGATACAAACATGATCTTATATATGCTCATTTACATTGCACTCCACAAACAAGTTTGAGCATCACTGATTCTCAAGTCCCAGTGATCGATGGGGTCTTTTAGAGTCATTCCAATGTGATGTCACACCTGGTGATATCTCCAAATTTCAAGGGAAAATCTCAGTTCTTTTCTCATATTCACAGCTTCAACATCCCACATCCAACTAAACAAAGCAAAAAGTAACAACTGTTTAGTCTTTGGACAACAGCCAATCACCGGACTCGACAGCTAGCCATCACCTCCTCCATATTTGCCTTGCCTCCTGGTAACTGCACATCCATGGTATAATCTCCTTTGACAGAACCAGTTGGAAACTAAATGGAAATTTGACAAAAACCAAATATCCTCCCTCCTCTCTACCTTGATCCCCCACCAACTAAATTAATTCTTGAGTCGAGAATCTTGCCTCTTTGGTTTTTAAAATCCAATTATTCTAACAGACCAAAACATTTTCCACACTTATTCTAAAACTTTGCTTCTATATATTAATTGCTGTCATAGTTTTACTACTAGTCTTGCCTACCTTGTTTAAAGTCACTGGATATTCATCAGAAACCATATTTGTGCTAAAATATGTATTCTCAGCGTGATGGAACTATGAGGAATCATTACTAAATTCCCTACTTTCAAGGTTTTCAATGATACTCTCGAATCCCTTTTTTATTGAAAATAATTAGATTCTTTGAATATGAAATTAAGTAATGAATCATACTAAACTAATTTGGTACCTTCAAACTAGCTTTTGTCTCCAATACAACGGGCATCCTAGTCTTTAAAGTTTAGGGCACAATCAATTAAATAGTATTTTATTGGCTTACAGGAAAAGTGAGTGGCCCAACTTCTGCAGTCACGTTTATGCATAACACTGTGAGAAACATTGAAGAAGACACAAAAGAGAACTTACATCTTTAGACAAATGTTTGTATTTTTGCTATTGTCACATTACCTTTTTGTAGCTCATACCGTTAAAGGAATACTATTTTAACACTGTGTTAACCGGAAGTGAAACTAACCCTTAAAATTCATAAGAGGAGTTTTGTGTTCTTATATTAGCATTCAGAATTCAAGAAAGGATGATTGGAAAGCATGTGAATATGACTCAAACTCATTACATGTGTCCACACAGAAATAAAGTTCCCTTAGCACACAGATTTGTCATAACTCAAAGCTCAATTTTCTGAACATAAATTTTGTATCACTCTGAATAGAATTAATCATTAAAAAAATCAACAATTGAGATTTTAAAATTGTGAATGTTAATAATCTTACTAAAACTACAATATTTTTATTGAACTCCTTTAAAATGTATGTGGTGAACTCTCCAAAATTGGTAGCGTTTCATATGTTTGGCCAGTAGCAGATAAAAATAAATAAATTTGTGAGAATGGCAGAATTTCTTTGAAAAGCATAATTGGTCAATCTTAGATAAATGGAAAATAAATGTTTTCTAACATTAATCTGAATACTGGGTATTTCTTTGTTATTAGCTTTTGAAGCTTTTGTTCTCTAATATGATTGTTCTTCGTCAATATTTTTTATTCAAAAATGAAATCATGGTTCAATGGAATTTTTTGCCACTCACCAACACACACTTCTTTCTTTCATAAGAAGAAGATTTGCATTTTTAATGGTGTGTGAATACCTGCCAGATAATATGAAGTGGCAGCTTTAATTGATTAATTTGATATTAGGAAAATTTCAATTGATTTATTACACTGGACTCTGTTTTCTCTGTTGGCTGAGACATCCATCCTAATTCAGAAAACCTCCTTTGCTTTAGGTAAAGATGAAATTCCAGTAAAATTTTTCATCCCTTTATACCATAAGAAATAGAATAATTTAAACATAAACATAAATCTCTTTGGTCATTTTCTCAAAAATGTGCATTAAACCCTTTCTGAACACCTAGATCAAACTGAATGAAAGCATAATGGCATTGGAAGCAATTTGAGAAACAGATTTAGTGCAGAAAAAAAATGTCAAAAACTCCCACTACCAGCCAAAATGGAAGATAAACTTTTGGGGATCAAAAAGTACATACTACATGGGGACATGGATCAGGAAAAATACTAGAAGTATTGCCTTAGTGACGGGAACAAAACTAGACTGCTCTGTTTCTAGCTAGCAAAGGTTAACAGGTAGTTCTCAAACAGTCAAATATTTTGAAGCAATTTGACTGAATTCCAGAACAAAGCTCAACCAATTTTGAAAATAACATTGGGCCTGGCACAGTAGCCTAGCAGCTAAAGTCCTCGTCTTGAAAGTGCTGGGATCCCAAATGGGCCCCAGTTCTAATCCTGGTGGCTCGCGTCCCATCCAGCTCCCTACTTGTGGCCTGGGAAAGCAGGAGAGGATGGCCCAAAGCCTTGGGATCCTGTCCCACATGGGAGACCCCGTAGAAACTCCTGGCTCCTGACTTAGGATCAGCTCAGCTTCAGCCCCCACTTCCCATCCGGCTCCCTCCTCATGGCCTGGGAAAGCAGTAGAGGATGGCCCATGTTCTTGGACCCTTGTGCCCTCTTGAGAGACTCAGAAGAAGCTCTTGGCTCTCTGATTAGGACCGGCTCAGCTCTGGCCATGGTAGCCATTTGGGGAATAAACCAGCAGATTAAATTGTCTCTCCCTCTCTCTGTGTAACTATGACTGTCCAAGCAAAATAAGTAATTTTTCTAAGGTAAAGGTGTTACTTGGACTTCACAGATTTCACTAAAAATACCACACACACACACACACACACACACACACACACACACACATGTTTATAAATAATTAAATGTAATAAAGAAAATGAGGGGAAAATATTTCTAAAATCTAACCCTTTATCCGCCACCTAATTTGCGATATAATGCTATGGAAAAATATTTCTGGCTCATGTTATATCTGCTAGAATGTTCTATAATGATTATTTCTTCAGTCTTCCTCAATATCAACAAGCAGTATAAAAATGCTTTATGTTTTAAATAAGTGTTTTGGATAAGAAAATGACCATCTAACCCAACTAAGTCAAATGAGTTGGTTGCGTGAAAAATTATGCAAACTTCAGAAGCATGAATTCCCTCTGCTTGCTGGCTCCGTGCGATCTAAACAACTCAATGTGATTTTAGCTGGGTTTAACATGTTCACACCCTAACTGTGCTCACTAAGCAAGTTATCTGCCATTAATTTTTAATTCTGACACAACTGCCCAGAAAGTACAAAGTGTGATAGTGGAGCTCTTAATGATATGCAAAATGGAAAACTTTAATCTCTGACCTACAAAAATATTTTGTGAAAATCATTTTGCCTCTCCTTGCTTAACACTAATGAACAAATGATTTGTATTTTTCTTTTCTTCTTATTTCAAAATAACACTGTATTCTAAAAAGGTAGCTACCAAGTCCTACAATATTAGTATAAATTTTATTATTTTGGAATCTTTCAAGTCCTAATTCATATTATGAATTGAAGGAGATATTCGATTATTGTACTTACTTTTTATATCTGTTCATGTAAAAAATATGAAGTAACAAAAGTTACAATAAACTCATCTACCATTTTTGTTTTTAAAAGGAAATAATGCAATGATTTATTATATCATTTATTAAGCTTCAAAAATAATGAAGTCCATCTTGGAAGTTCAGATTTGAATACTGTACTTTATACCACTGATATCTAATTTAAGTGACTCATTTATTTAATAACGGTTTTTCTATTAAAACTCCTCATTTCCCTCTAAGAAATGGGCAAAATCTTGAAAATATATTGAAATTGGAAAATAATGATAAGCATTGCCTCATTCTCACTAAATTATGAAATTTGAATCTATTTAGGTTACATCTTCACAGAGTCTAATTGTCAAAATGTCAAGTTTTAGGACACAAATCATTACCAGTAACATACTCCACAAAACAAACTTACCTTATGCTCTTTTAAAAAATTAAACAGATGATTAGTAATATGTTTTGTACCATGTAAAATAATTACATTTTCAAATAATTTCTCAGAAACACATTTTTTATACAACATAAGGCAAACATATTCATGCCCAATTTCTATAGACTTTGGCAAAGTTTAAAACCATTTGACACTGCCAAAGCAAAACAAAACTTAGAAGTCTCACGCATGAGAATACTTCAAAAAGCTAACAGATAGAGTGAAAACACAAGTTATTTTAGCATGAAATATTTTGAAATTCATGCAGTTTTTTCAAAATGTGTGTTTTCCATGAAAATTTATTAAAATGTTTTGTTTCAACGATTCAATTCACCATATACTTTTTCTTCTATCTAATTACTGAAGAATTATAACCAAATATATAATCAATAATGAGCAGACAATAGCATTAAAGTATTATCCGTTTCAAACATATTGGATAAATGTTAAAAGTTAAACAAATCAAAAATCCATAAAGATTTTTCAAAGAGTAAATTGAAATTTAAAGTCATGATTTCAAAGCCACGAATAAGCAATTTTTGCACTTCCTGTTTTTAATTAAATAACTCAGAGGACAATTACCTTTGGTAACCGCGCAGGAGCGTAACCCTTGAGAGATGCTCTGTCTGTGTGCATTTCACTTAGTGTTAGACATTCTCTTTGTTTACTCCTTCTCTGCTGCGTCTCCTTATAAGCAAGACTGGGTTGCCCAAACGATGTGTTAGTTCCTCTTTTTTTAAATGACATTCATTTCTCATAATCATGACTGCAGCGCTAAAGGGAATAAGATCATACCAGATCATGATGCGAGCAACTGGCAATCACAAAGAGAACTGCCATGCCTTTCTATTTTTCTCTATAAAATATTTCACTATTCTATCAACCACTATTTACAAATAAAAGCTAGGGATGGTTAATATAAAAACAGATGTGACTATACATTTCATATTTAGTTAAGTAAAAGTTTTCATTTGTTAAATTAAGATAATAATAGTTTGTGTGTCTATATATGTATTGGAATCTCAAATGAGAGAAAGATAAATTATCTCTCCATCATCATAATCTGATCTCAATTTCCCTGAATTTTACACGTCTCTCCAGAAAGAAAAAAAAATCAGCAAGTAAAGCCAAATGGAAAACGTTTAGCTCACCACAGCCAAAGGGTCTGATAGTAACAAATTGCTTATTTCTCCAGAAAAGTAGAAAAGAACATTAAAATGTGTTTGTGAATAAGTGGGTCACTATTATATCACCCCGTCCCTCCCCTGTACTTCTAACTCCCTTGTAGTTAGGAGTGACCGTGGGACAAACTCTGGTGAAAGAAGAGGAATTGTTCAAAACGTGAACTTACCCTTCTCTGCTCTACAACTCTCTTCCAGCTGCTTTGCTGGTCAGTGAAGCAAGGGT
This sequence comes from Ochotona curzoniae, assembly GCF_017591425.1. Taxonomy (NCBI): domain Eukaryota; kingdom Metazoa; phylum Chordata; class Mammalia; order Lagomorpha; family Ochotonidae; genus Ochotona; species Ochotona curzoniae. The sequence goes on along the minus strand of NW_024467095.1, from coordinate 7,516,664 downwards.
CCACATGGAGCATCTGTCAGCCCAGCTCACAAGTCACTCTAATGAACTGAGCCTCCATAAGCTCTGTTGGAGTTAGAGCATCAATGTATTTATTGGTAATTCAGTTACTAAGATGAGGACTGGGGATCATGTGCTATTTCCTAGCCAATCCTGACTGGCTCAGGGGATGAGATTATAACCAATCTATCTTCAGAAGTAGCATGTAGGGGCTGGCATTGCAAGTAAAGCTACTGCCTGTGATGCCAGCAACCCATATGGGAACCAGTTCATGTTCCAGCTGCTCCACTTCCAATCCAACTCCCTTCTAATGGGCCGGGAAAAGCAGCAGAGGATGGCCAATTGTTTGCATCCCTGCTATCCAGAAGCAAGACCCAGATGAAGCTCTTGGTTCCTGGCTTCAGCCTGGGCCAACTCCATTGGACCATCTGAGAAGTGAAACAGTGGATGGAAAATGCTTCTCTCTCTTTCTGCCTCTTTCGTGCTAAAACTCTGCTTTTCAAATAAACACATAAATAAATCTTCAAGAGAGAGAGAAGTATGTCATTTAATACCCATATCTAGAATAACATTGTCAATTCATTTCTGTGTGATACACAGCTACCTTCCCTCTTAGAGTAGATAAAGGAGCATAGCAGTGTAATCGAAAAGAGATAGGACAAGCCAGGGGGAACCTGATGTTTGTCCAGAGCAATGCAAAGCTGTTAATAGCAGAGTCTAGATCTCTCACCAACATGTTTCTATCACTGTGAGCAGTCATTTAACACTCCAAAGTTTTTCATTTGTTAAATGGAGACAATAATAGTTTCTGTGTATATATATATATTTATTTCAATCTCAAATTCTGTTGTTACGACTGGAAGACACAAGCATAGCCTACTATTCTCTAAAATCCTGATCATTCTAGTAATATGTTCTATATAACATTAGGCACCAAATTGATGTTCATTAATTAATGCTAAATAGTCTTCCAACAAATATTTGAGCTTCTGTGTGAAGTTTTATTCTGGTTTCTAGAGTACTTGAGAACATAATCTTCATGAAGTGTTTGTTAGCAAATACTGGATTATTTTACTCTGTTGAATACCCAATAATCACATACCACATGTCAGGCACTATTCCAGGTGCAGGAAGGAAGGCCAGTGAACAAATGTGACTGTTCTCTTCCATGGTGAGGAAGCCAGGTGGTGAAAAGCAAAGACTATGCATGGGAAGATGGAGGAAGGAAAGTGCCTAGGAAAGTTTTCTCTTCATTAAGTTGACTTTTGGCATCCAACTAAATGAAACAATGCCCACCCGTGGTCTCAAGCAGTGGGGGGCACTGCGTTTAGAAGAGGAAGGCTGCAGCAGGACAGGAATGTCAGGGGAGAAAGGCAGGGGAAAAAGAAATTTCATTCACTAAAGGCTAGTTGATTTTCAAAAGGTTCTCATTAAATGGGGAAGATCGGGAATGAAGACAATCTAGATAAAAAGAGAAACATGACTACAAGATATGTGGCTTAAAAAAAGAGGGGGAGGGGTGACGAAAGAAAAAAAAACAGCAACAGAAAAAAAAATATCACAAACCTGCATACCTCCTCCTGGACAAACCAAAAGAGTTATTTAGAAAGAACTGCCAGCAGGAGGCAGTGCCAGCATTCTGCATCACAGACAGAGGAGGACTAAGAAGCAGTTGCTACTTTAATCACTGCTTGAGAGCATCTGAGACTGGTGGTGCTGGCACAGCCCAGACAGATCCTTATAATAGTCGCTCAATTAAAAAAAAAACCTCAGAAAAAAATCTTAAAAATCTGCCATATATCTAGTTTGCCAACCCTAGCAGTAATTATATACTCCTGCAAATCCTGTTAAAAATTATCTGTGGTCCAGAGTTGAAAAAACATTAAGAATTGTCAAGGATGCCGGGTAAATGCTAGCTGCCATTGGGTTCTCTGTTTCCACTAATTACAAAGTAGCAGGTTTGAATCAATGTCTGTTGTCCATATCCTCAAAGGAAAACCCCATTGACTGAGAATGAGACAGACAGTCTATTTCACTCAAGTCATCATTCCCATTATCAAATGAATGCACACAATTGGCTGTGGATTATAATTCCTGATCTTATTTAAAAGTAAACATACAAGAAAAGGTAAGAAAGTAGTTATGAATTTCTCTGCACTGTGATAGTATTAGTGAGACTGTACCATAATGTCCTGGGGAACCAATCTGCACAGTGCACACATCACCTCTAACTCTAATGGCACTTCAGGCAAGAGATCAAAATCCTGTTAAAACTTAGGAAATAGAAACTTAAAGAATGTAAGGATGTTTTCCAAAATTACGCAGCTTGTGAATGATGGTGTAGGAAGGCCAATCAAGTTCTTCTGACATAGATTTGCATAGGACATGCTAAAGTATCCTTCTGTGTTGCTGGTGCTATTGAATCCAAGATTATGTTGTATTCCATGAACTGTTAAGTGCCAGCTCGGCAAACCACTCTTTCACTGAAAGTTCCTTTTCCTTGAATCTTCACTGTTAACAATTTTTCCTTCATATTTTAAGCATGTGGAGAGGAAAAGAATATAAAACACACACTATGAATTAGGAAAACTCTCTTTGAAAAAATGTTAAATATTAAGTGTTGACCTTGGCTGTTAGACTAGGAGAAGCAGAGCCCACAACGTGAATTTAAAAATGATCTACATCTTACTTCATTACGTGAACCTATTTGAGAACAAAAGTGACTATAGCCAAAATGCCCATCATTTAAACATAGAGGTTAGGGTCTTCCTGCTTTTGGCATGATCAATTCTCTGGCACTTTTTTATTTTCACTATTATTCCTGCTTGGATAGTTGGTGTAATCGTGACAATAGGGGAATTTGAAATGCAGCGATAATTTAAGCAAACATTCTGAAAACAAAACTTTTTCCAGGAAACAGATCTATTTTCATAAATAAAACCTAGAGTGGCATTTGCTCTTCTTAAAGAAAAAAAAAACTGTAAAGACATGGCAATTGGCATTCTTCACTTCTCTATTCTTGTTAATGTAGTTCCTGTACATTCTACTTGGGTAATAGTAAAACTACTAACAATCTTAGTTCTTGTTAGAAAGTCCCTGAGTGGCAACGACGAGGGCAGATATTGGAATTGCGCTGCTGACTCACTCTCACATGACTGCAATGTAAAGTCCTTGAATTTGGGGAGTCAAGAAGAAAAATTTTGTATCACAAATATACCACGTAATCACAAGAAAGAAATGAATTTTGAATTGGACTGTGCTGAATGGATTTTCCATAGTCCTGATATTGCTTTGTTTTTAATTAAAAAGGCAAGTTTATTTTGGCGCCAAAAGCATTGAAATGCATGTGGAATATTTTCCCTAGCATTCAGATTTATTATTATTATTATGATGCTTTCTTTTTTTACCTGAATTTTTCATGATACAGTTCCACAGGCTGAGGGATGTTCTCCTGTATTAGTACAACAGCCTTCAGAAGTCCTCAATCCTAACTGGAAAATCGAAGGCTCATTTGTACCTTCTCTGAATTGGTGAGGGAACAACTTGTTACAGATCATTTGTGAGGATAGCAAGAGGGAAAAGTGCTAGAACTACAAGTTGACTTAGAAGACTAAGGAGCAACACTCAATGGAATTCTACCAATACGTTAGCACCTGTTTGCCTCAGTGCAGAAAGAGGAAATAAAGGGTATGATCGTAACTCTAGGAAACCTTGCTGTAAGCCCAGCTCGCTAAGCTCTAGGCAATCTTTTACGCCCTCCTCGTGAACAAGGATATCAAGTTCAGCACATCGGGGTTGTGTGAACCTGAGAGCCCTCGCAGGACTTGCATTGGTGAAACGGCCGTGGACTACATGAAGTCACCCTTCAAGCAGCCCTGTGGAGGAGGTTGCAACACTTGCTGTCCTCATTGCTCATTTGCCCTCCAGTCCCCAGGTCAGGCCCTGCCTGGCTGCCCTATACTTTTTCCAGTAAGTGGAGCTAATGAGTTTCAGGTGCTGCCCCTCCAAACCTCATGCCCAGTGTCATCTTGAGCTGGTTTTCCTGGAGAAGGCCTCCAACCAGATAAATGTTTTCCCTCCAACATTCAACTTTGACCAGGAGGCTGTATTCCACAAGTTGTCAACTGATGAGGAAAAGTCAAATTGTGTTCATGCCCAAGGTGTCCAAACTGTAAGCCTTGGAACTGTGAACATGTGACTTTACACAGCAGAAAAGACCAGTGAGGCCAAGTGAGGGTTCAGTCCGCATGTGAGCAAAAACCCCGCTCAAAATGCAGGTCACATGCTAAGAAACCAGGTTTCACAAGAACATTGAGGTCAAATAAAGATTAAAATGGCAAGGATAAGATGTAGGCGATAAGAAAATGCTGGCTCTAACAACTCAGGAAATTCCCAGAAGTATAACAGCTAACCGCTGTGTATTTCCTTCTGTATCCCTACTCACTTGGCTTTGCCAATACTAAAAATAGCTCATACAACTGCTCTATACAAACTCCAGAGAGAAGCCCATTAAGGCCCAGACATAATGGAGGGATCCAAGCTGGTGTCTTCCAGAGTAAATAAAAGTTCTTCCTTTCCACAAGTGGCTATCAAGTCTCTGGCAATCAGAAGAGGAATGTGGATCGCATTTGGAAAGAGGATTCTCCCCAGGCTCCCTAGAAAAAAACAAGGCCCTGTCCTGTAGCTGCTTTTATTTCAGCCCAGTGAGTCCTCTGCACAACTTCTCACCTATAGAATTCCAAGATAATGACTTGTGCTTCTCTTCACCACCATGTCTAGAGCCATTGGCTGCAACAGTGCCAGGAAATTCAGACCCCTGGCTCTCATTGGATTTGGCCAACAGGAACCATGTGAAGATCAGCAGCTATGAGCAAATCCCCACAGTGCTTCCTGGCTGCTCCCCACCTGCTCTGAAGCTGGTGTCCAGGCAGGGTAACATCTCTCCACAGCTGGCATTCCTATCCTCACAGCTGCAATCTGCCTCCACCGTTCCAGCCCTCAGTGGGACCCTGGGACCCAATTTCCTTTCTGTCATTTCGTTCCTAGAGCTGGGAAGGACTCGTCATTCTTCTTTATCTGTGACTCTATCCTCAATTCCATAAACGGCAGCTGTAGCAAACCGAATCATGCCCCTCCAAATGCACGTTCACTTAGAATCTCAGAATGGAATCATATTTGGAAATTGAATCTTACAGATATATTCGACTTAAGAATATGGAGACAGAATGATCTTGTCTGTAAGGTGGGCCCTTCATTCCATGTCTGACATCCTTATAAAAAGGATAAAGAGCACAGAGACATCAGAGAGGGAGCTAGGTGGAGATGGAGGCAGAGACTGAAACAATACCAACGGACACTGAGGATCGCGGCAAATACCAGGAGCCAGAGGAGCACGGGCAGCTCTGCCCTTAGCGCTCCCAGCAACAACCAACTCTGTCAACACCTTCATTTGGGATTCTAGAATAAACTTCACTTTGAGTTTGCGGTAAAGTTGTTTTGACAGCTGGAAGAAATTGGCACAACACCTCGGTCAAAGTTTCTTGAACAATTGGAGCTGGCTTCTTCTTTTCGGGAAGATAATGAAGGATGGAGACTTACATTGTGCTTATAAACGACAGAAGGTAGGAGGGAAAGCCAACTTCAGCACTGACAGTGTCGAAATTCTATAAACAGAATTTAATGGATCACACCTGGAAAATGCAAAAAAAAAAAATTGCAGCATTGCAGTTAAATTTTTTTAAAACTCAGCTGTCAACATTGCCCATGTTGCTTTAAACAAATCACTGGATCTTCTTACCTCATGGTGCTTTGAAAGAAGAACTAGTAGAATACAGGAAAGTGGGCACAAAACTAAGAACCCTAAGACCTGGAGCTAGACCTGGCTTTGTCCTCATTGTCCTGGTATCCATTAGCGTCTGTGACTTCTCCCTCTCTCATGGTGAAACCAAGGAGGTTGAACTAGATAACCTATGAGTGGATTGCGCGGTGATAAAATTCTCAAAATTCATTACCCAGGACAGGAAAGATGTGAACAAAAAAGTCATTCACATGAAAAAGACCAAGGGGATTTTTGTTAGCTGATCACATACTTCATGTTAACCAACTGTGTCATGTGACTGCTAAAAATAAACAAATTAATTGCAAAGAAAGAAAACGTTAATGTAGACTTAATCTGTATTAGAAGGACATCTCTCTGAAAGAAGGTAAATGTTATCCTAGGTTGTGTGATATTGTCAGTCATAAATACCAATTGCAAAGGATAATGATCAATAAAGACTGAAATCCAAGGAATGTGTACACCATAGAATTTAGCAAACACTAAACACAAAGGTCTCTGTCTTCCCTGAAGATCCAGTGGTTAAACAATTACCATGATACTAGTGGGTGTTACCAAGTTCTTGGATTGACTAACTGGACCACTGAGATTGTACCACCAACACACTGCAAGCCTAGAGTCTGGTGAAGGATATAAAGCAAGAGAGATGACTCAAAATGAAGTTAAAATTCCTTCAGAACAGTATTGTAGATTCAGTTTCCAGTTCCACCCATTGCATCTGTTCCTTTTCTCCAACATTGGACGTCCCCTCCCCTCCAGCACTGTTGATGCCTATCTTTCTTATCAGAGCTAACAAGAGAAAATCCAATAAGGATCTTCCAGCAGATGGAGATTGCCATGCAGAAAGGAAATAAGGCTGTCATTATTTCAACAACACCTCGTATTAGGCACCGTTCTATGGTATAATGAAACAATAGCCTCAATAATGACATATGGATTAAAGCTACTTATTTGTCAATACTGCTTGGCTGCCCCTGTGAGAAAGGCATTTTAATATTTCTGAGATTTTGTTTCTCATCTCTAAAACAGGATTTATAAAATTTGAAGATTTTATAGATGATAAGGAAATGAAAATACTGTCAGGTGCTATGCAAATGAAAATGATGTTTGTTACATTTTATTTCCATCCTCATTCAAAACCATATTTCTATAACAGGAACAAGAAGAGTTAACTGAAGATTCTTACTCCTTCATTCTTTACCCACAGTTTCCAACTAAATGTGATATGAACCAAAACAGTAGGACCCGTCCTCATCGTCCCCATGCGACAGTGAGACCAGTCATGCACAACAACTTGTCTCCTTCTGTGGCTTCATCCAATTGCTCAGCATTTTAGTGAGGATCTGCTTCATCTAACATATCCCAGAGTCTGCCCAACTTCCTCAGTATGGTTCCTTATGTGATTCAAGCACCAAGAGGGAAAGATTTTGAAAATGAAAACATTTTGTAATACCTCACCTGTATTTTACCGCACATGAATCTTACTCTTTCCTTTCTTGTTAAGCCATCCTTCCACCTTGGAAGCTTAAGCACATAGTTCATTGTCCTGCAAAAAGAACACGGAGAACCTAAAGCACACCACAATACCTGCCCCCAAGAGAACTTTCGACCCAGCAAATATTTCTTAATACTGACATTGTGCCAAGCATACTTTGTCAGTGAATAAAGAGGCAAAAATAGACTCAGCATGTATTTAAATAAACACATCAATAAAATGGGTGTTTAGGGGGACGACAGTAATCAACCACTTTAACTCAGTGCTTGGGTGGCTGCAGCTCACAAATGAGATCTGGGTAGAATCTCACACACCTGCCTGCAGCTTGGCACAGCCTCTGTGGCCATCTGGGGACTGAGGCAGCATGAGAATCTCTCTCCCCCTCCAAATAAGCAAAAATAAATGAAAACTAAATTCACCTAAAAGCTATCTTTCGGTTACCCATACTTTTATTAAACAAAATGATAGAAAACAAATCATGGGGGTTGGATTTGCAGTGCTGTAGGTTAAGGCACTGTTGGCGACACTGGGTCCTATATAGGAATACTGGCTTGAGTTCCACCTGCTCTGCTTCTAATTCAGCTTCTGGCTTATGCACCTGGGAAGGCAGCAGGATTCGGTCCAAGCACTGAGTCCTTGCCATCCTCATGGAGACCAGGATGGAGTTCCTGGCTTCTGGTTTCAGCCTAGTGCAGCTCTAGCTGTTGCAGCCATTTGGGGAGTGAAACAGTAAGTAGACGATCTCTCTCTCTCTCCTAATTCTATATTTCATACAAACAACTTTTAAGAAAGATAAAACAAATCATAATGATGACATTAAGACCTAATTAATCAAACTAATTTCATAAATTAGATAGCCACTGCATTCTCATAACATATAAAAAACACATTCTAGCAATATTAAAATTAAGACAAAATTTAAAAATCACTTGCAATTCAAATACATCTTTTTTATTTAAATTACTGCAGTTTTATACGAATGTGAAATGAGACAAATTCTCACGGAATCATGAAAAATATTACTCTTCTCCAGTAGGTGGCAGAAGAATTCTTCCATATGTTTGAAATTTCACCACCTTACTGAGTTTGGCAGATCACACCAAACAGAAAGGAAAAGTCCGCAACTATTCCTTCTCAGAAGGAATTTCACAAACTGAGATGAGTGGTGCATTGATTTAAAAAAAAAAAAAGATTTATTTATTTTTATTGGAAAGGCAGATCAGATTTACAGAGAAAAGAATAGAGAGAGAGAGATCTTCTGTTCGCAGGTTCACTCCACAGCTGGTTACAACAGCCAGAGCTGAGCAGATCCAAAGCTAGAAGCCAGGAGCTTCTTCTGTGTCTCCCACGTGGGTGCAGGGTCCCAAGGCTTTGGGACATCCTTTCCCACTTTGCTAGGCCACAAGAGGGGAGCTGGATGGGGAGTGGACAGCCAGGATATGAATCATTACCCATATGGGATTCCAGCGCTTGCAAAGGCAAGCATTTAGCCAGTGAGAGATTGTGTTGGGCCCTAGTGTATTGATTTTAATGGCTTACTGGTTAGGAAATCACCTTTAGATTTTTTTTTAAAGGTGCAATTATTTTTCAGTTCAATCCAAAGGATTCATACCGGCATGTGTCAATACTGCCACATACCTTGCACCAGTAAAATAGCTACTACTAATTACCCATTCACTTGGACCTAGAAGAAATAAGATGACCTAACATATTTGGGCTGTATGCCATATTGACTGGAAGAGGAATAAACTCTAAGTTGGAAATGAATGAAATTAATTTGAATGGAATTTTTAGCCTGCTGTGGAGTAAACATATTATTAACAACTTATTTTTAGTTACCAAAACTGGAACCATGTGCATAGCTCTTTATTTTTAAGGGTACAGAGATAAATATTACCCAGAATAATCTATCTACCTTTGATATTCTAGGAAAATATTTTAGGAGTTTAAAATTTTCTGTTAGAAAGGCAGAATATACAGAGAGAAGAGATATTTAGAAAGAAAGATCTTCCCTCTGCTGGAATTTTTCAAATGCATGTGAACACTGGCACAGCTGCTTTGATCTATCAAAAATGGATGAAATATAACGGAAAATTGGTTGAACAATTTACTTCTCACGAATTCAAAAAGAACACATTGGCCTTGTTTGGCTCTTCTTTCACATGAATATTTTGACTAACCCACTTGTTTAAATGATAAGCTTCTAGAACTTTCTGTGTCCTCTTATGGAAGAAGCAAATGTTATGTTTTTCAGAATGTATTCCAGTCTAGGTTTTCATCCAGGGCTTAAAAGCCTAAGTTGTAAATGTACAAAATCTACATCTCTTTCAGAACTAATGGATTTCCCTCCTTATCCACTGCTTTACTAAAATATTCACCAACAGGCTGTTACCATCCCTTTTAAGGACAGACTCAACTCATGAAAAATAAATGAGTAGTATTTGTTCACACTGAGACTTCCCAGAGACTCCCATTTATGCTACGGTGAAGAGGCAATCTTAAAGGCACAACATTTCCACCACCTGTAACATATTGGCTTTCAGGAAATAACATAACCAAAGAAAGGCAGTTTTCAAATAAAATCAAATCTTATTTAATTTTTTAAGTAAGAAAATGAATTAAATGGTAATTTTATGGAATACTTAACTATTAAGCATAGCTATTATTTTGCTACTAAGTAGCCATATCTCATTAAGATAAGGTTTGGGTTATAATTAAATTAGAATTAATAAGTTTGTGAGTTTTAAGTCATAGAAATAGCACGTAGTACTTGTGCCTCCCTTTCAAGCCAACCTTGTCTGTACTAAAGCACTGTAGCGTCCTACTGGGGGAAAAGACACTCTGTTGTTCTGACTATTCAATGCTATAGCAGCTACAGAAGGTCAAACTCCAGGACATTTGTTAACATTTGCATGGTGCGAATGGTTCTTTTAACATAAATCTTTTCCATGGCTGTTTTAATGGCTAAGATTTCCAATGACCCCATTGCTTATTCCTAAAAGGTACCATTTTGTCATTGATAGCCTCTCCATGAATCCCATTCGACACTTGCTGCATTTTACAACATAGAAAAATCATTTTAAAATGGTATGAATGCCTTCATTCCAAAACACTGAACTAACTGCTTCAATAAACTCCAGTGTTATAATGTATGCTCACGGTTTTATTTAACAATTCTCTTTTATAACATATTTGCTTTGTTCGTCTGGGAAAACTGTGAGCACACAATTAGCAACACTGCTAATATTTAATATGCATTTATGTGATGCAAAGTCTATATCTTTCCTTTTTAGTGCTTAGATCACTTTTTTTTTTTTTTTTTATTGTTGCTTACACTGTATTGTGTAGTACAGTTTTATAGGCGCTGGGGATTCCCCCCACCCCTCCCCATACCCCTCCCCCCATGGTGGATTCCTCCACCTTGCTGCATAACCATAGTTCAAGTTCAGTTGAGATTCATTGCTTGCAAACACATGCCTAGCATAAAGTTCAGCGTCTTATTGTCCAGATAAGTTCAGTGGCCTCCTGGGGAGACCTTCTATGGTCTGAAGATAGGTCTAACAGAGTAAAGATCCGGTCGGTTAAAAGCCCCAACAAGGCCTCAGTATCAATATACAACATTATGGAATTAATTGACATAGTATTGGGTAAACAATATGTTAAAAATAATGCAAGTTCCATTCTTCGAAACATCTGGGTTGAGACAGCATCAATGACACGTTCGAAAAATAACAAACAACCAAACAATAAATTACAGGTTAAATCAAGGCGAACATGTGGTATCTAATCTTTTGGGATTCACTCATTTCCCTTAGCATTATAGTTTAGATCACTTTTTAAAAAGATTCATTTACTTTTATTGCGAAATCAGATATACGGAGAGGAGGAGAGAGAGAGGGGAAGATCTTCCATCCAATGATTCACTCCCCAAGTGTCCCCATTGGGCCAGAGCTGTGCCAATCCGAAGCCATGAGCCAGGAGCCTCCTCCTGGTTTCCCATGAGGGTGCAGGGGCCCAAAGCCTTGGGCCATCCCTAACTGCTTTCCCAGGCTACAAGCAGGGAGCTGGATGGGAAGCAGAGCTGCTGGGATATGAACTGGTGCCCATACAGGATCCTAATGTGTGCAAGTTGAGAATTTTAGCTGCTAGGGCTTCTGTGCCAGCTTGGTTTGATCAATTTTAAACCTTGCTAATAACAGTTTGTTCTGAGATGATGGTTCTTTTTTTTTTTTTAATTTCCATTTCTCTTTTCTTATCCATCAATCTATCTACATATTTATCTATCTATTTATTATGAGAGAGGGACTTCCCATTCACCCTCCCAAATGTTGACTGTACAATGACTCCTCTATTGTTTCCCATGGTGCCCATCAGTGGACAGCTGGAAGCAGGAGTTGCACTGAGGTTTGAACCCAGGCACTCCAGTATGAGGTGTAGGTGTTCTATTGTGTCTACTGCCCAGCCCCTTGTCATTGTTTTCTAAACAAAACAAAACAAAATGCCCTTTTAACTATCTACAATCTTTCAAAAGAGGATGAATAAAGTGAGGGGGGAGAGAGTTTTTCTTGTGCTGTTCACTCCTGAAGCCAGGAGCCAGGACCTCCATTCAGGCCTCTCACACAGGTGGCTGCTGCCTAGGTACCAGAGCCCTCATCTGCCAGGGTATGCTTCAGCCTAACACTAGGCTGGAAGAAGAGGCAGGACTTGAACAATGGCACACTGTTATGAGATAAAGACGTCCTACGCTGTGGCTTAACTCACTGAGTCACAACACAAGGTCCCCCAAGCAACCTGTACACTTATGCAGGCTGCTGAAGAGTAGTAATAGCCAGATGAGGTTCACACAGAAGCCCCTTCCACAGGTGTTCATAAATGATTAGCATTTCTAAAAAGATATCCTGAGACCATGTCAACATTTGAGAAGGCAGGGTGATCATCTTTAATCGTGGACTCTTATCTAATATAAAAAGTGCGATCCTTGTTTTTTCTGATGTGGAGAGTACACTTGTTTATTCTGTGTGTTTATAAGTATGTATGCTTATATATGTGTACCTGTGTGCCAGTGTATATAGAAATCATTCATATTTTATTCCCGTTGTTCATTTTGGTCATCAGACTCAGATACAATTCACTTTCAAAAAATTAATGCATGCAAAGCCTTTATCCTGTTCAATCAAACTTTTTTTTCTTCTGTTCCTTTCAGAAGGAAGATTTAAGAATATGTGTTACACCCAACATACTGTTCATTCTCAATAGGTTCCTAAGAGGGAAATAGAATCCTAACAATTTCCTATGTCCTCCTTTTTTCTTTTTCAAAAAAAAATAAAGCCAATTAAATCTAACATTTTCTACCACTTTGCTGTCATTGGTACCATCTTACTTTGTGTCATTGCTATTACTTTGCTGTGGTCCTCACCGTATTCCTTGGGGGCTATAGTTCAAATCTCCCTGTTTTTCTGAAATGCATCACATGTATTCATCCTTTTTCTTGTGATACACATATCACTGTTTGTACAAGTGTATTTTATGAGATGTGCATTACTTTGAAGTGTTCACCAGTTTCTCAATATTAATATTTTGCTGCTATATTCTTTATTTATCCTTTTTAAATAATACCTAAAGCAGAGGTAGATTTCTTTGGAGGCATTTGGGAAAATTCTGAATCTCTCCCTACCCATGAGATCTTTCCCACCCATAGGTTTTGGCATCCGTCTGTGTTGTCCCGCATCCCTTTGAGTTGGCACAAAGCTAGCTGATCGGATCCGAAGACTGAGCTAAGTGAAACTGAGCTAGAGAGTTTTACTTTCAAAGGGATCAGAATCTCCAATTGAATATTTTACTTGAACTAATGGGATATTAATTGCTGAGCCAAGACTGCCTTGATGAGGTCACCCATTTGCACAGAAAAACAGAAAAGATCTGCCAAAAGTAGCAATTAAAGCTCATAGAAGCAGAGCCCCAGTGTGCCCCAGACAGAGAGGGAATAGTTCTCTTGGTTCCAAATGTCACCAAATGTTTAGTTCTACTCTCAGATACATTCTGGCCCCTGAGTTTTGCAAGATATCTCCGAACCCTTAAAATTAAATGCTACTTTCTGGATTCAATTAGCTCAAGAGGAACAGAGTTTTAACTAACATTCCAACTCATTTTCCAAGACGCAGCGTTCGGCTACTCTTCCCTAAATATGCATCAAACCGCCAAGCCACCATCTTCCTCTTCTCCTTTATACCCCCACCTACCTGCCACACTTCACTATTCTTACCTGGCTCCCATCCCCATAGCAACCTGTGGACATCTTAGGATCAGAGGAACTGACTTACGTGTGTTCACATTTCCCCACCGCGCAAGATCTCTAAATATTGAACACAGTGTTAGAGTTTGTGATTCGATAGCCTAAATATTGAAGTTAACCTGAAAAAAACAAAACAAAACAAAAACAAACAAAAACAACCTTTTGTTTGGCCCGTACAAAGAACTTTTTAAGAACATTTGCATGTGTGTAAAATCCGCTATTTTTTTTTTTATTAATTACGTTGCATTATGTGACACAGATTCATAGGCTCTGGGATTCCCCCATTGTCAGGAGCCCATTCCCTCCTGGTGCCCTCCCCCCTTGGTGGATTCCTCCACCTAGTTGCAGTATCACAGTTCAAATTAAGTCAAGATTCTTTCATTGCAAACATATACCAAGCATAGAGTCCAGCATCTTATTGTCCAGATAAATTCAACAGTTTCTTTGGGAGACCATCTCTGGTCTGAAGGTAGAGCTGGCAGAATATCATCCCAATCAGTCAGAAGAAAACCCACTAGTTCTTATTATTATTCTTTCACGATGCAGCTCCATAGGCTCTGGGATTTCCCGTCTTCCTCCCCAAGTCCCTTCTGCTCACAGTGATTTCCCCTCTACTATTACAATGAGTAGTCTTTCATGAACAGTCATAAGTCTATCATTCTGTTATTGAAGTAAAACCCACTATTTTCGTTGCCTTTTCTAAGGATAAAGATCTTCAGGATGTTCCTTAATATTATTGAGTATATAGATTTCCTCTCTACGTAATTGAAATGTCAGAGTTGACCACTCACTTGGCTGATGTCTTCATGAGTTTTATGAAGGAGCCAATTCAAACACTGATCAAAGCGTGGTAGGGACATTGGGAGAAAGAATTTTAAAGTGATATCTGTACCCGAATTGCACTTTCCAGAGTCGCTGATGAGCTCCTTTTTTGCTATATTCAGGTTACTTTTGTTTCTTCTCTGCAATTTAATATTGTTGACTCACTCCTATTTGAATTTCCTTTTTCACTTTTGCTGAAATTTATCTTCTAATTTTTCTGGTCTCTTTTTAACCTTTGACTAAACTTCCTCTCCTCATTGGCCTGCCTTGGCTCAGCTTTGCCCAATTATTGTTTTTGACATTCCTCTCCATCTTACTGATTAAGTCTCCATCCATGATTTTCAGATATTTATCCACTTAGGATGCCGACTCCTAAAAGCTCCCTTCCACTTTGGGATGCATCTTTAATATTTCCATTTGAATGCTTCTCTTCAATATTCCAATCTCAAAGTCAATGCTTTCAAAACCACACCATTTGTCTCCACCACCACTCAAGAAAGCACAGCTAAACAAAACCCCGCTCTTTGTCCTTTATTTTTCATTTACAGACCATTATAAAGGTTATTGGGCTAGAAAGACCTTCCTTTTACTTCTGTATCATTCACTGCCTTGTCAATATCTCTGTATCTTAGTCTATCAGTATTGTATTACTGTATAATTGATAAATAATTGAAAACATCTTACAATTTAGTTCTAATTTACTTATGTCAGCTTTATTTTCTATAAGTAATCCATTAAGCATCTATAATTCTTCATAATTGGCGCAGTGAGGGTTTCAGAGGGAAATTTCTCGATCAGCTTCCACCCTTGCCAATGATATTCACACCCAAAGGAATGCTGAGAGAGCCAGAAGAGAAAAGTGGGGGAGAAGACAGAACACAGTAGCAAAATTCAGTGTTTGCAATTGTATTCTTAATGTCATCTCTCCAACCCCACCAAATGAGGGCTCTGCTTTCATGTTACAACATTTGTTGATGCCTTCAACTGCTTTACTGGAAAATTTCCATTTGTTCAGCCGTCTGAGACAAAATCCTCTTCTTATATGGCTAGACTTCATGATGAGAGTTTACACCTGGCAAGCGCTGCGAGGCATCAAACCTTTCAGGATGATTTAGGAAAATGAAAGTTTTATTTCAACTGAGTGAGCAGAAAAATATAATGACCCATTTCTGTGATTTCACTTTTAGTTCTCACTAGGATAAGGAAAACAGGTGCATTACAAATCAATACTCCGGGGAACAGCACTAAAAACTGAGGAGGCAAAGGGTTCAAAGTATCGACTAAAACGCCTTTTTCCAGAGGTAAAGTGAAGAGATCTGTATTACTTGGGATTTACGTTTTTGTTTGTGTTAGAGTAAATAATAGATGAGGTAACAATCTGCTGTTCAGTTATTACTTCTTTTTCTTTTCTTATTGAAGAAAATCGCTCTTTTTCTCAGTCACAATACTGTGTGTCCACCCAGAGAAGAGGCTGGAGAAGTGGCTGAGTGCCTGCTGTGTCTCCTCACAGGCGGAGGCTGGGAGGCAGGTCCTCGCACCTCTGGACCCTCTGCTCCCTGCAAAATGAAAGGGGGTGACAGCATAATCGCCAGGCAACCGCCCATGCATTGTCACCGGTCCTGACCCAGGGCGTGGGAGCTGACACTCTGGCCTGTCAGCGCTCCTGGACACAAGTAAGCAACTGAGCACCACCACCTGCTCCGGAAGCTCATTCTTAGACACCAAATACAACAAACTTCATATTCCAGTGGAGCACGGTAATTTCCATGCCAGTGTTAGAAACTATGAAGAAATAGTTCAGAAAAAGGTCATCTCGGCAAACACTTAAGTATTTGACCATCTCTTGTTTGGTTTATCCACCCACAAGTTGGTGGGCAAACTGGAGGACAAGCCGCCACAAGGCGAGGACTGTGCCCCCTTGTTGAGCGACGCGCAGGCTGCACCTCAGGGCAGGTCCTCAGGAACCCAGCTCCAGCCCGCAGCCCGGGGAAGGGTGACCGGGCGCTCCCCGCAGGACGCCGCCCCGAACGCGGCCCCGCCCCTCACCTTGCCCGCGAAGGTGCGTGCGGCGCTCGGTGATTGGCCGCGGCCCGCCGCTGCCCGCCTGCCATTGGCTGCTTGGCTCTCTTTGTTCCCGGTCCCCCCCACGCCCCCCGCCCCCGCCGCAGCGAGCCTGCCTGCAGCCGACCTCGACCTCGCGGCGGAAGTTCGACGGCGCCGTGCGAGTGGCTGAGACGACGGCGCCGGAGTCCCCGGCAGGTCCCTCGGTGCCCGGGCCGAGCGGAGGCCACCGGAGCCTGGACGTGAGATCCCGGACAGGAGGAGGGAGCCCCTGTTGACGCACAGCAGCCATGGACTTGGATACCAAAATGAAGAAGGTATGGGTGGGTGGCTGGGGTGGCCCCGGTAGAGGACTCAATCTGCGCGGGCGTGTCCCCGATTCCGCCATCGGGTTGCCTGGACAGGTGGAACACGCGGGTCTCCCGGGTCCCAGCTCTGCGGGGTCCTGGCACTCGCTTGGGCTCCCGGAGGAGGAAATGCCACCGCAGCCAGGCTCTCCTGAAACCCAGAGGCGACGCAGAGTGGGGGGCGCGGTCGTGGCCTTGGGGTCCCCTCCCGTCCCAGCGGTGGGAGGGGTTTGAAACTTTCTTGGAGATGTTTGCGTTGCCCCTCTCCATCCCGCCGCCACTGTGCTTCCCCGAGGAAGAAAGGTGGTGGGCGACGACACCGTCACACTTTTTTCTTCCTGTCTGAGGAAGTTCAACTTTACTCAGCCTGTGGGGTTTAGGGGCGTTGCTGCGACTCTGACAGCCCTGAGCGCCTCCCCTCGGCTTCCTAGAGCGAGTGCTGATGGAGTGCCCTGCCTTTACCAGCGCGCTGCTGATAACTTGGGAAGTGGTGATGGGGAGCCTCGCGTCGCCTGGAAGAGAGGGGTGGGGACCGGACTGTGACTCAGAAGGAATGCTGATGTCACAATCCAGGGTAACGTCCTGCGAGAGACCGTCTTCCTCCCGGAGGGAACTTCGCTTGACCCAGCGGTTCCTTTTCAACCAGGGAGGGAAGTTTTTGCGAAGAAGAGGGGAGAGTGGAGGAAACTTAATATTTATCTCCTGACCATGTATGGCCCCTAAGTTTGTTATCCCGTAAAGAAAGAGGTCCTGTCTGCAGAATTAATGCCATCTTATGCCCAGATTCAGAGTTTGAACACATGCACAAATACCAAGTGTTGGGAAGCTTTTGGCCAACAAAAGCTTGGGAGAGCGAAGTTTCTTGGTCCCTAATGACAGAGCAGGAAAAACCCAACTTGTGAAAGTAGAGAGATTACATTCCCTTCTCTTCCTGTTGGATTTCTTTCTTTTTATTATTATTTTAAACAATACTAATATCTTGGTTGCTCTGGTCTGCCACGCGGAGGGCACTGCTGCTTGCTGCTCAGTTCGCCTTCTGTTGATGAACACTGTTCTCATTGTTTTCAAGTAGGTAAGAGATTGATACTTGTCTAAAATTGGGGCAAAAGAAGGTGTATTGTCCTCGCTTCCAAGCATTGATTCCGAAATGATTTCATAAACATCAGCCATCCTTTGGGGAGAAGGCATGGATAGCAGGATTTTAAGGGCAGTGGTACTTTTCTGTGTAATACGATTAATGGAATTTATACTCCATTATACATTTGTCGAAACTTGTAGGATGGGTGACAAAAGCGGTGCTCCTGCTACAAAGAATAGATTTTGGGGGATGAGAATGAGCTTTATCCAAGGTTGTCAGAAAGCACCACTCTCATGATGTGAGGTTTTCATAGTGCGACAGGTTTTACATGTTGGGGATGGGAAACGTACAAGAACTTTGTATTTTCTGCTCAGTTTTACTGCGAACCTAAGACTGCTTTTATAAAATGTAGTCATTTCATAAAGAAAAAAATGAGAGTCTAAAAGTTTTTCACCCTGAGAACAGTCATTTTGAGGGGAAAAAGTTCAACGTCAAGAATTATGTGTGCTTGCAAGGGAAAAATCCAGACATTTATTTATAAACAGTTTCCGTAAAGTTTCCAAAGTGGATTATGATAAATAGCGCCCTTGACATATGATCTAATTTTTATCCTTCACCCCCTCTTTCCTTTAAAAGGTTATCTTTCCAACCAAGAATCTTAGCTTCCAAATCCTTCCTCCCCTCCTCTCTACCCTCACCCCAAGCAAACAGATTCCATACACATACAACTTGTGCACACCACTGTAGGCCATGCACAAGTTGTCATGGATTGAGAGTCTCAGAGTCCTCAACCATTGACAAATTGGAACCCACAAAAAGACTTAATGCTTGTCCAGTTGGCTGACACATCTCCTCCTCCCTTGAAGGAACTTGTTTGGACCTGATGTTCTGTGTTTTGGACAAGGTGCTTCCCAGTATGAATTTGAAGGCATCCAGGAATGTATTTCACAGTCATAGCTGTGATGTTACAAAAGAAATTGTAGTCTGTTATACCCAAAGAAGGAAATAAGATGTGATGATCTTTGATTTAGCAGTAGCATTTCCTCATCCACTTACATGGTTTTAAGTTTCTTTTCTTGAACTTAAACACACAAGAAAACGGATAGTCTGAATGTACCTTAAAAAAAGTCAGGATGGAAAATGGAATAAAGACAACCATTTATATGACACTAAACTTTTGTGTTTTAGGATACATGGCATTTCCCCTTCTAGAGCCTTTGTGTGGTTGATTTCATAAGGAATTTTGTCCAGGCAGATGAGAAGTGATTTTTTTTCCCATTAGCATTTGTGTAGAAAAAATTAAAGAGAGTTATCTTTACACTCAATGGCTTAGGTGGATGATTTTCTTACAGGATTCTTGATTTGTAAGAGTTATACTCAATGTCCACATTGTTTGCATAAATTTGATTACTAGTTATATCCCACCATCACAAAGAAGGGGGATTTTATCATTAGATTTTGCTGTATTTTGTTTTGTTTGACTT
Organism: Ochotona curzoniae; assembly: GCF_017591425.1. NCBI lineage: Eukaryota > Metazoa > Chordata > Mammalia > Lagomorpha > Ochotonidae > Ochotona > Ochotona curzoniae. The sequence goes on along the minus strand of NW_024467095.1, from coordinate 7,497,252 downwards.
GAGCAAGCTGTTGCTAAGACATGGGAGCTAGTTTGGGTATATGGAGTTTTTGTTTTAGTAACATTTTCAAACAATCTGACTTGTACATCCTTGCCCCATCTTCAGAGCGACTAACTCTTCTTCTTCCTTCCTGAAGTCTTTAGTCTCTTGTTGTAATTGACTTTGTGGAAGTACAGTCCTTGTCTGCTTGGGGAAAACAAAGGGCTTTGAGAGGCAAACACAGAGACCCATTTTGTAGGGAATGGTAAATCATGACCCAAGGCCAGCTGTTTCCCTCTTTCCTTTCTGCATTGCTCTCCCATGACAATCACCTAAGGGGAAAAAAATACCAGGGAAAAAGAGTCCCAGTAATTTCCCTTTCATCACTCAGAATTGCTGCAGGGTTTTCATTTTACTTTATTCCTTTCTTGCCACCTTTCTCTTCCTTTTCCTTTTATCCATCTTAATATCTTGCATACTTTTCTTAGGACTCTTCTCTTGCTTTACCTAATTTTACTTTTAAAAAATGAGATGTATTCTAAAGACTGTAGGTTATTAAATCTCCGCTGTCTTGCATCCAAACTTATTCTAAAAGCTTTTTGTCATTAGCCAGAAAAGTATAATTAAACAAGTGGTTGCAATTGGAAAAAAATACTGAATCACAATAATTTCCATTAGACATGCAATTGAGCTCTGTCTTAGGTGCGCCCAAAGTGGAAAAAGTGCTGATCTGGATACATGAATCTACTGTGGGATTTGCTGCTCAAAGTCATGTTCACCTGCAAGTATCATTGACGCGATTGCTTGCTGCCTGTGATGAACAGCACAAGGTGAGAGCTTGGTGGAAAGGCACCGTAGCCAGGGACTAGTGTCAAGGGCAGCTTCCATTCTGTCTCAGAACAAATACAGACAAAAAGTAAAATAGTCCTCAGCTGGACTTTCATCCCTTGTAATCTTATGTGTGATTCATTACATTGAGTGGATATAGAAGGTGCTTTCTCTTTCCCTGAATATTATCTTGAAGAAAACTGTGGCAGTGTCTGGCTGGTTTTGTTTCCTTATGCTGTGAAGTAGAGCTAGGGACTTTTATCTCTGCTGGCAGTTACTCCTGTACCATTTTACCTCCCCTAGTGACTTTGGGCAGTGTTCAAGCTCCATCCATCGCACCAAGTTTTACTCCTCCTCCAAGGTCCACCCTAGCACAGCACATCCTCCACTCAGAAATCTTTCTCCATGTTCCCACCTGGCTGCAGTCTCTTTTCCTGAATATGCAAGGCATATTATCTTAGGCCACATTTCACTTTCCATCTGTGGGTTACAGTGTGCCTTGTCTGTTTCATCATCTTGGCTTGGCCTGAGCTGGTTGAGAGAGATGACTTCATTTCCTAATTGCATATTTTACTTGCCATTCAGAGCAGTGCTACCGGGAAGACTTTAGCCCCATTTGCAGCACTTAGAAATTGAGTCTCAGATTCCTTCATCTGAAAGTGGGGAGTCTTTACTATGAACTTGCTAGTCTGCAGGATCCCTCTTCCCTCCCATAACCATCCTGCTTTTGCTCAGGAAATGTATATTGCATGGATAATTCATTATTAAGAGAAAGAAAATTCAAGGTATCTTTCAACATCTTCATTGGTTTAAAGGAATTATATTTGAGGAAATGGTTTCTATTCTAATAAAAGTGCCCATCTTAGTGGTTTTCAGTATTTGTCGTTTTTCCATGTTGTGTGTGCACTCTGTAGTATGAGTTCCCACTCTCTTGCAAAGGAACTTGGAGGAGACTTCACAAGCAAAAAATTGCATAAGCTTCAGTAGCATTCTGAAATATCTTTTAGGACTCTTCCAACTTTCCAACTTCTTGTGGGAGACAGTGGTTGTGTTTCCTCCTGGGTTTTTAACACGGTCCTGAGTGGTAGTGACCAGGCATGGACATCTGCTGTGCAGGTTCTTCCAGTGGATCTGTAACTGTGGCATGGCACCTGTGCTCGACCATGGAAGAATTTGTTCTGTGGAACTCCATAACTGATACGAAGCCTCATGTAGTACTTGGAGAAACTAAACATCATTTCTTCAGCAACAAAATACCCAGAATGCCATTGAAATGACAGACAGCTAAAAAGAGGGCATCTTAAAAAAATCAAACCCTTAATGCTGGGAGAAAAACTATTACTCTTAATTTCTTATCCTTTGTATAGGAAATATCGAATAGAAAGCACTAAAATAATCAGCTGTCTTACAAGATTGTCATGCAGGTCCAGAATAATACCCAGCACTATGAGCAAGCAATACATATTCTGGAACAGCAGTATGTAACAAGTTATTAAGAGGGCCTTCCGGAGCTAGCATTTTGGTTAACTGTTGACAATAGTTGGGACACCTATACCTCATACCACAACACCTGGGTTCAAAAATCCCACCTCTGCCACTGATTCCAGTGGTAGTAGCAACCCAACAGTTGTTTTCCTGCTATCTATGTGGGAGACCTGGATTGAGTTCCTAGCTCCTGACATCAGCCCACAGGTCATTGAGGGCATTTGGAGAGTGAATCAGATGATGTGAGCCTTCTTGGTGTCTCTGCCTCATGAATAATAAGATTTTGTATCACAGAATAAGATACTTATATCACAGAATTTATATTGCTGTGGGTGAGAAATGATGGAGCCAGAATGAATGATAAAGCATGTGTTTGGAAGTAAGCACACTGAAATTACATTTCTAAGCAGGTCAACTGTGCACCACATTTCCAAAACTAACACTAGGTAATTTGGGCGGCGATTCCTGGTTTTGCAAACTTTTTATTTAGGAGTTCTTATTTTCACTTAAGTAATGAAAAATGAACCCAAAAGGCAGGTTTTATCTGTTGGAATGTGAAAAAAAGCATAGATGAATATGATTTAAAACTGCCTACATCTATAAAGCATACAGCCTTCTTCCTGAGTAGAGATGCCTTATAAAGGAGTCATTCTTGCACTTCCTGTTTGCAGTCATTGCCAGCTTTTGTTTGGTAATCACTCCCATGGTAACTGAAGTCATGATTGATTTTGAAAAATCTCTGTGTTAGATCATTGATGTACAGGGCATACAGGAATGACTTTGCTTTACAAGGTGGTGGTAGTTGGGGAGCTTCTATAAATTACAAATTGTGAAATCGGCTTTTTGAAGGAGAGGAAACTAGAGAAACCAAGGATTAAGCAAATTAAAAATAGGTTTCAAGACCTCAAAATTTTCAAGTTTTAAAGAAAAAATATGCAATTAGTAACCTCACCATTGTTCTTTAAGTATCTGTGTATCAAAGTTTGCTCTAAGCAATCAGATGATTAAATTTAGAAGTTTTGCCTTTCAACTACCCAGCTACAATCTGTGACTTAACCATGTACTGATTTAGTGTAGTTTTATCATTTGTTTGTTTCCCCACCTAAGTTTCCTGACTCCCTAACTTTTCCTTCTTAAACAGTGAGGAATTAGATAAGGGTACCCATGGTGCATTTTCTAGGTTTCAGTACTTTTATTTTGGTCATATTCCAAAAAGGACAAGAGCGCAGTTTAGAAATGCCAGTTCCTTGGAGTCTGCTTTGTCTACTCAGACTTAGGAGCTGCCTGGGTTGGTGCAGGACTGGAAGCAGGGAGCTCTGGGACACCATCCACAGGGAGTCATTGAGCGTTCCTCTGTTGCGCAGCACCAGGGTTACTCCTGTGTAAGTCTGCCTCAAGGGCTGGCTCACTTGCAAACCATGAATGACTTGGCCTGTGTTTTTGTAGTGACATTCTGACCACCATGAAAACTCTCCATGCCCTTGGCACAGTAAGCCTAGGAAGAACAGAGAGAGAGAGAGAGGAGAGAGAGAGAGATCAGAAAACGGAGCATACATGCCAGATGCTGAGCCCATTGATAAATCTGCGGCTTTGATCCTTTTATTTGTTTATATCTGCTGAGATAAAGGAAGAAATTTCACTCTGGAGTTGGGCTGGCACAGTTGGGGCAGGGTTCCAAGCATAGGTTAGGCCTACACTGGTGCCTCCTCCTTGAATCATGCAGTACCTGAAGCTCGGAGTTAGAGCATCCTGGAAGGCTTTGCTTTGGCTGGTGCAATCGCATGTCCAAGCCCACTATCAGTAGCCAGGATGAGGCTGTGGTGAAGTGCGGCTATTAATAAGAATACATGGGAATCATGAGCTGGGGTCATCCCTTCCTCTCCCACATTTGTTGTGATAAGCTAATGTGGTGATTAGCCCTAACCTTTGTAAAGATTTTTCATGCGTCAAGAGTCTGTACTGAGATGATATTCTTTATAGCATCACCCTTCAAAACAAGGGAGTCTTTGGCCATTCTGAGCAACTGTAAAGGACAACTGAGTTTTGCAGAATGGTTTACTGGCTTCTTAGAGGGTGTACTTTTCAGTTTGACCGCTGATTTGTCAACTTCAGGATCCATCTCCAGATTCTATCCAGGCAGGTCCTGTGACTTCTGCATTGCCTAAAGAGATGTAGAAGCGTCTTATTGCCAAAGATGACAAGTCACTTAATGTTTTTTAAGGGAGTTAGCAAATCTGACCTTTTAAATACCGCAACAAATTTAAAAACGATCAATGAGACAGCTATATGTATTATAACCCAGGAGAAACAGGCAGAATTTATAGATAGGCAGGGCATACTGGGTGGCTAAACTTTGTTTTTGAAAAGATATCACAGATGAAAGAACAGAGATGTTATTCAGAGGAACTTTTCTCATGGAGCCATGGCAGTTAAGCCAGAGGACAAGAATGTCCTGGGGACCCCTGCTGCCCACTCTCATGGAACACAGGGAGTTTAAAGGCAAAGCGTGAAGTTTCCAGATGGAGGCTTGAAGCGCAGCTTTGATATTTGCCCAGTCATTTAAACAAGTTTCTTAGCCTTCTTGGCTACAGGGAGCTAATCTGTGGAATATGGATAACACCTTCTGATTGGATTAGTGTGAGATTTAGGCTAAGTGAGATGTGTGAATGTCTGGAACAGTGCCCAAGAGAGCAAGTACTCCATCAGTGGTAGCGCAATATTCAATGATCAGTTCTGTTTCTTTAGGTTAACTTCAGTATTTGGAATAAGTAAGTATTTTGGAGAACACGGGCCAGGCTCCAAACTGCAGAAGAATAAGCAGAATATCATGATCAGAATAAATGGCTTTGTTGTACACTCGGTTCAATAAACAAGTGGCTGTTGACCCCATACCTGCCCTCATTACTAGGTGAGCGTTTCCTCAGCCTCTCCATGTGAAAGCTGTGCAAGGGGTCTTCGAGAAGACTCCGCTCACTGTGAATTACCCTCCTGGCCCCCCTACATGTGAAAAAAAAATCAAGAATCAGTGTACTGTAGCTTCTGGACTGTTGGTGATTGGCCAGGTGTGCCCTTTTCTGATCTAGAAGAATTTGGTTTTGATTTTTCTGCTTGTGGTTCCATCAAGATAGTGGAAAATTTGGATATGTAATCCTGTTTGCAAACAGCTGTTGCATGTGTGCTTTTAAACTTGTCTGCTTCTCCTGAGCCATAAGACAACTCTAAAAGGATGTTTGTGTGTCTTCTCTAGTGGGGAAATCCTCATGCTTTGGTCTAAATATAGAACAAGTAGTGCGAACTCCTCTAATAGATCATCAGTTGCAGACGGCTCAGAAATGAGTTAGGGTTCCTACGATTTACACAGCACACTCTACGAACATGGTCTAATTTTTCCAGGGTAAGGGAAGGTGTGAGGAGGTAACTGAAAGAACTTGACAGTGGGCTCCCTGCATTTCTGTCCTCCTCCTTTTCTGCTGCCTATGTCTTTATTTTTGTCAGGGTCTCTAAATGCTCATCCTGGGCCTAAGGGGCAAATGAGAAGGTTGTCTTCTTGCCCACATCTTTCTGTGTTTTCTGCCTTCTCTCTTTAGGGTAATCATCCCTCTTTGGAGGTTTGTGCACCCAGTGGAAGCCTCTCCTAACCGCTCTCTGAGCCTGTGCCGCAAGACTTTCCCTTCCCTCTCCAGTGAGAAAACATACCTGCCCTATCCCCTTTCCCTGCTTGTGCTCCAAGTGGGAGGGAAGTAGTGGCAGAAAAGCACTTCCTGGTGCAGTCACCTTCCCCATGCTCTCATCAAAGTGTTATAAGATTACTCTGGAACAAATTACAGTGTAGCCCTTGAGGAATGGCAACAGTGCTGGCAGGGTTCAAATTCTAGGGTACAGAGTTTCAATTAAGGCTCCTCCAGTTACAGCTGTCTGTGGAATCCACTCCGTAGACCAAGCTATGGAGGTAAGTGACACAAGACCAAATTAGGATTGCTTGCCACAACCCACGTTCCTTTAGCTACTTTTGGGGTCAGGTTTTAAAACTTCCTTTTGGGGCTATTAAATGGGAGGCTGTGAGGGCTGTGCAGGCACATGCTGTTGCACAAACCTCCCTGGAATTGGCCCTAATTAAAAAGCAGTTCCAGTCACCATCACAGCCTATTAATTGTGGCATCTTAATAGCCTGTATTTTCTTAGAGTAACAGTTTTCAGAGGAGACCTTTCCTGGAAAAAAAAATGCATACAATAGGTTTTCTGTGGATGAACATTTCAAGTGACTTCCTTCAAGCCATCGTGTAAAACTAATTTTATCATTGGGAGTTTGAGAAATGTGTCTAAGGTACAAGCATAAATTGATCACACAGAATGCATTGCTTGTTATCATCTGCTGAACTGCAGCAGGTGCAACCTTCACTGATCCTGGTGACAGGTTTACAAGAGGCCCGAGGTAGCCTATCCCAGTAAGCCACTCCTAGATCCCTGTCTGATGTGTAGAAACTGTGAAGATGATTCACGTTGCCATTTTTAAACTCCCAAGATTTGGGGTAATTTTTTTAAACTAATATGGAGATTTTCCATTATTAATTTGGAAATTTAATTTTGGAAAAAAAATTAAAGGGATGATATCTCAGCTTTTACAACATGTCATATTGTCCCTGTTTGGATTGTATAGATAGTATAGTATCTTCCAAAAAATATAGTAGATATTTTTTATTTTTAAATAGTAGATTTTCAACACCAGTGACATGTCTTCATGTTTTGAGTGAAGCTATTTCAAGTATGAGATGTATTGTGTTCATTCATATTTCCTTTCCTATAATGAAGAAGAGATTCTCTTGCTAAAATATTACAAGAGACCTAATTTGCACCTAGATCCTGGATAGTGGTCTTAGCCCCAAGGGTCCTCTCTCGTAAGTTAATCCCCTCAGGACTTCAGCAGCAGTCTAGCGGGAGTACCGACTGTCAGTCACATACCCATTTCGGAGCAGGAGCTCCTGGCTCATTATTACAGACATTTTTTTTTCTGGTCAAAATTTATTGTTTTACAGATGGTACAGATGAAGAATATTACCCCTTAGATGATTTCTTATCTTTGAAGTCTTTATTTTTTGAAGGAGGAAGTTAAGAGCCCAGAAGTTGGAGTTGAAAATTCCAGGAATCGAATATCAGCTCAGCCACTTGTTTGTGGTCCACAGGGCAGGATACTTGAATTCTTACCAAGGTCTCAGTTTCCTTGTTTGTAAAATGGATATGATACATTCTCCACAAGGGTGGTTGAGGCTTATGTGAAGTGATGGCTACATTGGGACTAGCGGATAATAACGCTTAAATTAGGGCCATTCCATGTCAAGTCTATGTTTAGAAACAACATTAGTGGTTAAGAGCAGACACCCTAGACTGTTGATGACTGGGGGCAAGTTAGCAGCTCTCCACTGCATGACACACCTTGAACTCTCACTGATCTGCATGACACACCTTGATCTGCATGACACACCTTGAACTCTCACTGGATTGCTGAAGGGGTGAGTGAGGTGAAGCATACTGGTTCAGAACTGTGCCTGGCAAGGGCAGTGTTTGGTGCCCAGCAGCGGCAGCTGCTACCACAGCCACCAACAGAATCTTGGTGGCAATCCTTGGGCTGCAGAGATTCTGGTAAAGATCCTCTGAGAAGTCAGTAAGCCAAACTTTCCAGCATTGTTGTAAATCTCACAGTGCAGTGGCAGGCTGGGGGTCTACTGATGTGTAAACAATCATTGTACAATGAAGGAGGATTCCATGCCAGGCTAAGTAGCAAGACTGTTGAAATTCTAGAATTTTGCTGGGGAATGCTCAAAAAAGGTCTTAAAGTAAATGCCATTAGAAATAGATCTGTCTGCCCAGAGGAGGGTGGGATTTGGACAGATGGAGATCTTGTGGCTCAGAGATCAGACAAAGGAAAAGCTCCCCCCCCCCCCCGTGGCGGGGAGTGACTAGAGGGGAGGGACGATGCTGGGATGCCTAGGACCTTCTCAGCCATGCTGAGAAAGTGGAGTTCATTGAACTCATTCAAAGTATCTAACAAGGGCAGTGGCATGGTCACTGTTAGCTTTACTGAAATCATTTGAGGGAACAATAATAATGTTGTCCTTTTTGAATTGCTACCTGAATTAGGTGACTGTGATCCCATCCTATTAACATGATGCGTCTTTGCTTGTGAGCATTGAAGTCGAGGGTGGGTGGGTGTTGTTCTTGCAAAGCAGCAGCACTTTGTGCCAGGAAGCCTCTGGGTCCCACAGTTGTCACCACATTGAAGGGTAATGACCCTCGTCGCCTTCCTCTCCTGCATTTCAGACTTGAGTGATGGAAAATTTTATTCTCATGAATGGAGAAGAGGAAGTATAGCAACGATGACTAATTGTAGCTCTTAACCACAATATATTACTTGTTTTCTGAGAAAAATTGGCAAACTAAAAATGTTGAAGAGCACATCTTTCTACATTTAAGTTTGGTTTTGTGTGTAAAACTACCCCCATCCACCTTCCCTTTTTTTTGATTGTTATTACAAAAGGTTGGGGAATGAATTAAACTACAAATTTAGGTTAGAAATTAATTTTGTTAACGATTAATCAAAATATATTGACTAGGGTAGGATGGGCTTTCCAAGAGAGCACTGAGAGGAATTTTTTTTGGAAATGAAGAGAGAGAGAGAGAAAAAGAGAGAGATCAATCTACCTTCAGAAATGCAGTTCCTTTGTCCAGGATGTTCATCTCTGTCAGAAAGATTTAAAATGCTTTCCAAGGAATACATGGTATGTGTGCGTGATAGGTAGGCAAACATACATGCGCATTGCACATACTGACACACACATGCCCCCCTCCCCAAAGAATAAGTACTTCACCAAGTTCACAGTGCTTGAGATTGGAATAGGGATTGAGATGCTACTTTGGAGACATCCCAACATGGGGTTTGAATCCTGGTCCCCCCCCCCCTTGCTAATTTGCGCCCCGGGTGACAGCAAAGGAGGGCTTGGGAGTTGAGTCCTTGCCACCTATGTGTTATTTGGGTTGAGTTTCAGCTGCTGAATTCAGCCTTACCTAATTCTTGGCTATTGTGTGCATTTTGGGAGAGAAGAGGCCTCTCACCCCATCCCCTTCCTCCTCTCCTGCCTTTGCTCCCCTCTCTATCTCCACTCTGAGTTAAAAAAAAATAATCTTGGAAACCACACCATTAACAAATACATTTAACTTTACTTGGGCAGAAGAAATTGGAAATTCTTGCAGATTTTTTTCATAGAAAATGTGCACATTTTCCATGGTCTTTTTGAAGATCCCGCAAAAGCATGAATTTAAAAAAGCAGAATAAACTTACCTTTCCATTTCATTTCCCCGCAGACATTGAGGTACCTTCATATGTTACGAACAGTCTACCTTGGTCAGCTTCATTCCAAAATGATTAAAGCAGTCTTAGCTACACTTGCTTGTTTAGTAACCACATATGATTCTTTGCCCCAGAGGGAAATTTGGTTATAAAAACTGCATGAATCAGATGATCTCACCATGAATGCCGCATAATATCTTCCAGATCCAAATTGTCTCCAAATCAGCTCAGATCGTGTTTGCAAAACCAGATGTTGCATGTTACTGTTCCCTTTTGTGTTAAAGTATCTGACATATAATACTCTTTTCTGGGGCAGGAGGGTCACCTGAAACGTTGCCAACCTATCCTGATTGTTTGAAATTATGAATTTGGAAAGATTGATTCCATTTCCATTTCTTACTCTCAGACAAGCCTGTGGGGCACAAAGAAGGTGTCTGCAGGCACTATTTGCAGCTGTATAAATCCTGTTTCTGGTGGCTGGAGTTAGAACCTTTTAAAAGTCCTGTTTGTCTATTGCTGGTGTTTTGCTATAAATACTGTACTCATAGAGTCACTCTTATTTTTGTGGAGAGCCTTGATAAGTATACTCAAAGCTTGCCTGTAATTTCTCCAAATATAGCCAATCCCAAGGACCTGTTTTCTTGGACACTGAAGAAGAAAAATTAATCTGTCTTGTCCTTTATTGATGCTGGCCAGAATGTGCTACTAAAATTACATGAAGGAGACAGCTTTGGGGCTTGTGAGCTTATGAGAAACGTGTGCTTATAGGGACCAAGTGTTGGCTCCGGAGGAAATCACCACATCACATTTGCAGTTGAAACAATTACATGCACAGACTGAGGGGTGGAAGAAGCTAGGGCAGTGCTGTCTGAGCATTCCAGGGCAGCCTGTCGAGCCTCCGTGGGACCCCATTTCCCAAGGCTCGGCTGGCAGAGCCTGCTCCTGCCTCTCCCCTGCATCACACATGTGCTGCTCCTGAAGCTAGACTTCCAGTCTCATTCAACTGCACAGCTGTCTTTTGAGCCTGGTGGATCTAGTCATATTATCACATGCTATCTCATAGGTTGTCTTTCTTCCTAGGGCAGAAGAGCACAACAATGCTGCCTGCTCCAAGGCCAGCCCTGTGGCCCCTCAAGTGCTCTCAAGTGACTGTGGCTCTGTCCCCTCCCTCTTGTGCCACAGGGCTTGGTGTGTGTGCTGCTTTCAGCCCCACATGTATTCCCCTTGCACCCTGGTTAAGATGGAACTTGCTCATCCTTTCAATATCATTTCAAGCCTGCCTAGTCTAAGAAAGCTTTCCTGGCCTCCCAGATTTGGATGTCCCCTTGACGCAGCCCTCAGGAAGTCACCTACCTTGCTGATGTTGTTGTGAGTGTGTCTTCTTTTATCTTGGGTAGATGCAAGCTGGCGCTTCTCTTTGGAAGATTGAAGGGCTCTCCTTTGATGCCGCGCAGCATGATGGAGCAGGAGTTTCACATGGCAGAGTTTAAGGTCCAGTGCCATTGACTTGCCAAGCAGGAGTGTAATGTGTCCACTCTGGATTTGGGCTTCCTGACTGCTTCCACAAAGGCAGTGCCCCATCCTGCCCAAACTGTGGAGAGGAGATTCTTTAAGAGTGCAAGCATTTGAGAAAATCACCAGTTCTAAGCACTACTATTTCAAGAGGATTGATGGGATTGGAAAGACTGTGACCCTTCAAAGGGTTCACTTTGTAAGTCAGCAGTGACTCTGCAGAGGTCACTGCTGCTGAGTGGAGGTTCCGATTACATTGGCTGGACTTTGAGAAACAGAATGGGCCAGGATTGTGTCAGCATAGCGTCAGTCAGCCTTTTTTAAGCTCGAAGTTGTCTGGACAAGGTGATTCAGAATGAAGGTAAGAATTAGTTTAGGTGGCCATTTAAAATACAGACAGAAGCACACTTAGCTTGGCATACCATCTAAGCCCATAGTAAATCTCAGGGTTGGATACACACCTGTTTGTGTATATGTGTGTGTGAGTTCTGTGTCATGAGACAAATGTATTTCTTACCGTGAACCACATGCCAAGAGGGTTTAAAAGGCACTGGTTCAGGCTAAGGGGTGTGACTTGACCTTGATAAATGTCATCTTACCTGTCATTGTGTAGTCATAGTTGAGTAGGATGGATGTGCCCCATAGTGTGAAGCCAGTGCATACATCAGGATGATTCAAGAAAAATTAACCTGCAAGATTGGGAAATTAGAAGCAGCCAGAAAACATTACACCTTTGCAGATTCACTGTTCAGGGAAGATTCTTAATTATGGTCTTTACAAAGACCAGAAAACTCAAGTAAGAAATTCCTGTTAAGAAAAAAAAAAAGCTGTTTTTTTAAACAAAAACAATTCCTGTGTTTCTGTTTTAAAAATTCACGTTTTACTTTTGTATCATGACCTTCAGTGATAAGAAAGCAATTTGATTCCTGAAACAGTTCAGTGTTGATGTTAAGCAAACACTGCAGAGACGTTCAGCTCTTATGATATTGGTGCTTCCTACAGGTGATGCTGTGTATTCGTGCTAATGCTCTGGATAACATGCCTGAGACAGGCTGACTTGATAATACCCTGGGTTCTCCTGCCCAGTCAGGGGCGAGTCGGTGTGAACCTGCCCTGGGATGCATGGGAGGATGTGGCCCCTTCAGAAAAGAGAAGTGTTTCATTTCAACATCAGGGCCTGCCATGCTGCTCTTTCAAGGAACACGTTACACTGTGGTTTTGAGTGTAGAATAACACACATGACTTGGTTATGTTACCATGGAATGCTTGAAAAAGGGACGTTTGTCCAGCTTACACTTCTGCTGCAGACACCAGCAGCTACGACTTTGTCAGTTCCTGATGTGGTAGTTAACATGCTGGATAACCTGGTCACTAGTGATGATCTGATGCAAAAGTAGATGATTTTTTCTTTTTAAATTCTGGGGTGAGTTTTTGGGTGAAATACATGGCCATCTTTTCTCACCCCCTCCCACGACCTCCGTGCTACTTCCTGCTTGTTCATGGTTCAGAGACTTACCAAGGATGGTTGTTTAATATGATGATGATAAAAATTCCCTGTGGAAAGGGTAATACCACAGCCTGCAGCCCACCATCATGGGCAGAGGGGCCCAGGCCTCAGAGGCAGACCTGGCCTCGTGTCTGCTCTACCCTGCTTCATGAACACTGCCATCTTAACATTGTTACTTCTCTAGGTTTTGGTTAAGTCAGCTGTAAAATGGAGAATAACAGAACTGACTTTGTAAGCATGTTGTGAGATGTTTAAAGATGCTCACCATATGGGTGCTAGTTCTAGTCCTGACTGCCCGCTTCTGCCCCAGCTCCCTGCTAACGCGTCTGAGAAAGTAGTGGAAGATGCTCTAAATCCTTGGGCCCCCAGAGACCTAGAAGGAGATCCTGGCTTCTGGCTTCATCCTGGCTCAGTTCTGGCCATTACAGACATTTGGGGAATGACCCATGGGACGAAGGATCTTTCCTCTGTCTCTCTCTTTCACTCTCACTGTGCTAATTCCCTTTTAAATGAATAAAATGTTTAAATAAAAAGATATTAACAAGAAAGTGTAAGTTCTTTCCTGTATTTCTAGCAATCAGTAATGTTTGTTGATGATACTAATTTTTAGGATAATATAAATATTATTTTGACTGCAACTCTTTAATATATCACACATTGCTTGTTTGTTATAAGCTTTCTCCCTTCCCCCTTAAAAACAAAAACAAAACAAAACAAAAAAACCTACTTATTTTGAAAGAGCTAAAAGGGGAAGAGATCAAAAAAGAAAGATCTTTTGTCTTCTGGTTCCCTCCCCAGATGGTTGCAAAAACCAGTACTGGGGTAGGCCAAAGCCAGGAAGCAGTGGGTGGCAGGGGCCCAAACACTTAGGCCATCTTCCTTCCACTGCTTTCTCCAGGCCGTTAGCCGAGAACTGGATTGGAAGCGGAGTGACCAGGACACAACCTGGCAAGCATATGGGATGCTGGTATCACACACTATAGCTTGGCCTGCCATGCTACAATGCTGGCCCCAGGCTTGCTCTCTAAGCTCTAACTCTGTGGATGTACTTTTGCCTGTTGGTGAGAGAGATGAATTCATGACTTTCTGTGACTTGCAGTGTTTACAATCTTCTATATGTTTAGTTGTACTCTGATGCTTCGTTTTTCATAAGAAGCAATAACATCAGGCTGTATATGAACTTGGAGCTGCCATTTACATAACTGGCTATCATCATGGACTAAACAATGTGATCCTCTTAAAATATTTGTTTGAAATTTATATCAACAGCAGTGGCAGATGGGATTAGAAGTGCGATTTATTGGATTTTTCAGATTTTTTTTTAAAAAAGCATAATAATAGATTCATGTTTTTTTTTTTTCTTTAACAGATGGGCTTAGGTCATGAACAAGGATTTGGAGCACCCTGTTTAAAATGCAAAGAAAAATGTGAAGGATTTGAACTGCACTTCTGGAGGTAATGCTTTGGAAACCAACAACATTAGTCATGCACATTCCTTGCCAGTGCTTCCTGGGACAGATCTCTCCTGGTTGCTCAGGACTGGCTTCTGAGCTGCAGGGCTGATATTTCCTTCTCTAAGAAATGAGTGCCAAGTAAAGCTGGTGTGTTTTCCTATCATTCAGCTGGAGTGAATGGACCATGATAACTATTCAGAATTGCTGGGTTTGTTTGCTGTTTTTGAGATTTCCTGTGCGTCTAGATTACTGCAGATATCTCTTCTGAATGGCAAACAAGGGTCCTGGGGGATCCTCCAGGTGAGTGTGTGTGTTATCCTTTGCAAAGACTGGCAACTTCTCTCAGTTCAGTCCTGTGTCTGCAATAAATAGTAAGTTTTGGTAGTGTATTCAGCATTCACCTCTCAGTTGTCAAGAAATTAGGCTGAATTTAGGTTTCTTCTAAAGTTTTAGCTGTAAGTTTACTACTGAAAAACTTAGAAAGACTACGATATTTTTGACAGAAGCAAACAAAAACAATTTATTAACAGTACCTCAGCTTGAATGAAGTACACGTATATGCAGGACAACTGTTAGTAGATCAGAAAACAGAATTCTGAACAGGTTATGTTTATTTAAAGTAACATTGTGTATCCTGTGAATCTAAAACTTGGTGTTCAAAGGTCTGCCCAGGGTTAGAATCGGTATATTATTGTTAGAATAAAAATATGGGTGACAACTGGGATATTAGGATGAGAACTGGCCTCTGTCAGCTACTCTTGTATGACAGCCACTTCTGGGCTACAAGTTTCTGTAGGATACTCTGGAACAAGCAGGTGCATCAGCCTTGCGAGCAGCGCGTAGTGGAAGTTAAAGGACAATGTAAACCAACATAACTCCCAGCAACAGGCTCTTTTGAAAGCTCCCTACTTAATACGGCTTTGGAGACAGGGACTGTTGTTTTGAATTATAAAGGCAACAAATTCCTTGGTCTTCCCACAAGTGATGATACAGTGCTTTACTTGCAGGGAGCTAAGAATTTCTGTGAAGTTTTTTGTTTGTTTGCTTGCTTGCTTGCTTTTTTCTTAGCCAGATGTGTAAAGCTGTTCTTGTGTTGCTGCTTTTCCAAGGGACATAGCAGCTGGCAGAATGCCTGTTATTTTCTAAAAAGATGAAGTCATTAAGTACAAAATGATTTTTGAGCAGTCAAATCTTTAAACTCTTACTGTGAGCACAGCCTCTCCTGCCAGAGGGCTATGGCGCCCTCTGCTGGCCAGAGTGTTTACTTACGCTCTCAGGATAATCTTCCTCATTAAGCTGTGCAACTACTAGAGGTTTGTAAAGCTCCTTCCTAAGACATCTCACCATTCCCTGAAACAAAGACCTTATTTATAGTGATATTTATTCTGTGATATTTTTCTATTAATAATGCCCTCTGAGCTGATATTTCCAGATGCTAGTGAATCAGAGCAGAGCTCCACACATGACAATTATAGCAATTACCCTTTTATCTTGGTTTTATCACAGTAAGATTCATTGTATCAACTGGTGTTAGCCCTAGGGTCCTGGAGCCCTAAGCGCCAAGGGCTATGGGAGCAGCCTGCTGTCTGCCCTGGGGGCTGGTGCAGTCCTGGGCCTGGGATGTTTTTAGTGAAGGCCAGATCACTTTCTCTGCCAGAGGGCAGTCATTCCCTGACGTCTTCACCAGCCCTGGAGCGTCCTTGGCCCCCAGGGCTGCCATTTCTCAGCATGCTCTTTAAGTAAAGCAGCCTAACAAAGAGCCCAGATCTGATCTAGGGCCACGGAGCCCCAGACTTTGGTTGGGGTGGACATGGGGTGCCAGGAGCCTCCTCCTCTCTTTTGGGGGTATCATTTAACTTCTAGGACCTTTCATGTTTCATTAGAACAGTGAGAAATCTGGTTATTTTCCATCCATACATAGGTCTTATTCCTTGCAACCACGGGAAGGCTTCCAGAAGATGGCTTCTGGGAAATACTCCCTGATAACTCAGGGGTTCTCAGCTCTTTCCACGATACTTGAGCATTTAGCAAAGTTGTTGGTCTCTGCTAGCAGACCCCTGTGTCTGGCCTTGGCTCGCTTTGTCCAGCCTCTCTCGCTTCCCTTCCCAGCATTGTGCACCATCTGCTTGACACATGTGCTATTCCCTGCAGTTCTGTGCCTTTTTGTGTGTGTCCCCTCCCCAGAGAGACTCTCTCTGCCACATTCAAGAACCAAGAACTGTCCCAGTCAAGCGCAACCTCAGAGGAATCTTCCTGGTTCCTCAAGTTAGTCAGCTTGGTGTGCCTTAACAAAATATCGTAGACGTGGGGACTTAACCAGAAATTGATTTTCTCCCAATTCCGGACACTGGCACAGTTGAGTTCTGGTGAGGCCTCTTTTCTAGCTCACACCTGGCTCTGCTCATGTTGCTTTTGCTGGCTGTCAGTTTGCATTCCTTCATCCTCAGCTCTGTGCATCTTCAGGACCAAGGAAGGGGCTTAGAATCCTTCCTGGATCTTGGAGACCTCTGACTTTCTCTTTCTGTTACCAGAGAAAATATATCACTTTGTAAGGGACAGAGATGACTAGATCCGATGGCTGAATAATCTTCCATGCGCCCCATGAAGTAGTACAGTCGTGGGAGAAACACGAGGGAGAAGATCCTGGAACCAGTCCTCACACTTGCGCAGAACTCTGTGGGCTTGATCTCCCCACCCACTCATATGTGCGAGATCGAAGTCTTGGCAAAGTGAAATAACTTCCCCAAATGGTAGTGTGTGGATGGCAGGAGCTGCAGTTGAATTCTAGGCTTGGTAGCATCTTCCTGATCATCCACTTGGCAGATTAGAAACAACCTAACGAGCTTATACCTGCACCATGCCTACATGATGGCTATTTCGTTTGTTTGCTCACCAATGTCTTCTGGATCCCTGGGGTTCTTCAGCTGAGTTCTCCCCTTGTCCAGTCCGCCAGAGATTGCAAGGGTAGAGAAAGAAAACCCAATACCTCCAAAATAACAATTTCTGTCCTTGGCAAACTGCCACGTGACACTTTGAGACAGCAGCGATTTGTGAGGTAAACCCATAGCACACCCAGCACTTCCAGGAGCTTCTCAGTCCAGCTCACAGCAATGCGACAACCAAAGTTGTTCAGTCTTCCCTTTGTTAGATCCCTCCAAACAGTTTCATTTTATAAAAACCATGTTTCCTAATGTTAGCATACTTCTGCTCAAGGTCCTTGATTGGTTTCTAGCTGGCGAAAACTGAAAATTCCCCACCATAAATGGATTAATAGTTGCCTTGAATTCTACACCAGAGGTCCATGCCCAAGCCCATATATGTGTATCCCTGTGGGGAAAGGACAGCCTCCAGCCCTCTAAAATTATGGTTTGTAGCAGTGCCATGACCATGCCTTTAAATCACCATGACTGCTGGCAGCATGTCAGAGCCTCCAGTTCCTGCCACTCGCCTTGGAAAAATGATCATTTTTATGAATAGTGAAATGAAAAACATTTCTCTCTTTGGGCAGATGAGAGCTAATTCTTCGACTGCTTTCGATTGTACATTTCTAAATTTTTCTAAAGCTGTAATTTCTCTCTCTTCCTTCATCTTCCAGCCTCAAGAATCTTGAAGTTGTAATACCAATTTTTGAGCATAGAATTTTGATTTGTCATGCCTGGTAGTATTTTGTGTGCCTATGTGTGTTAAGGCACTAAAAATTTATTGTACAAATGACGTTTTAGTACAAGTAACCATCATACCCGGACACCTTAGGACTTATATCTTTGCATCTTTTAAAAAACTCATAAAAGAGCTTGTTTGAATTAACTTTATTCTGCATCCCCTCCTCCTCTTGTTCCACAAGTGACTTTTATTAGCATCCCATGAAGACTCTGGAGAGAGTTGCTGCATAAAACTGTTTGGAAAATTTCAAGATGTAGCGTCTGTGCCAAGTTTGGAAGCTGATTTATAAACTCCTGAAAAAGCCGTAAATTACTGTCATACAAATCAATGTGGTAGAGACTAGCCAAGCCTCCATATTTCATCAGAAATCATTTGGGAATCAACTGAGGAAAGATAACATGCAAACCTTGCTCACTCATGCAGAGTTTATTTCTGGTTTTTGGTTGCTTATGGCTTTTGTTTTGTTAAGATTTATGTATTTGAAAGGCAGAGCAACAGAGAAAGGAAGAAATAGAAAGAAACAGAGGGGCCCTTCACTCTTCACCTCCTGAGTGCTGGGTCAGGCTTAGGTCAGCAGGCCAGTGATCAAGGGTTTATACATAGTATGCAAATGAGAAGATGATCAACTCCACACAAAGCGAATTTTAAAGTCATCACAAAATCATTAAAATTATAGGAGTATATAATTCCTTTTAAAAATGTTTTGTTTATTTTTATTTGAAAGACAGACTTCACAGAGAGAGAGGGAGGAAAAGAGAAAGAGATATTTTATCCACTGGCCTACTCCACAAGTGGCTGCCATGGCCCAGAGCTAAGCTGATCTGAAGCCAGGATCCCTCAGGGTCTCAAACAGGTGCAGGGTCTCAAGGCTTTGTGCCATATATCAGTGCTCTGCCAAGACAGTAAGCAGAGATCTGGATGGGAAGTAGAGCATTCAGGACATGAACCAGCACCTACCTGCGATGCTGACACCTGTAGGTGGATGATTATCCAGTTGAACCATCATGCTCTCCCCGTGGCTTCCGCGTGACAGCACAGCAGAGGATCGTGTCCAGCCTCCTGAGTCATGGTCTTCCCGTGGCCATGTCTCCACAGTTCGCTGAGTTCGCTGAGTATACAGCTGAGGCTTACCTATAGCCTAGATTGAAACATTTTAATGACTAGAGGAATCATAGAATTTCTCTGCTTAAACCTGATAACCAAGCATAGTAGGACTCATTTGGTTTGTTTGGTTTCTTATTTTAAAACTACATTTCCTTTATTACCACCATCAGGGTACATGGGATAGGCAGGAAAACAAAGATTTGTTCAGAATGTGAATTCTTCAAAGAATGGCTAAGACGAATAATAGTTTTAAAAATGACAGAGCTTGTCACTGGTTAATATAAACTGCATCAGCACTTTGAAAGCAAGGTCATTTACTTACCCAAGGTATAGCTTCCTATATGTCATTCCTCAGATCCCAACAGGCTTCTTATACTTCCTGTGTCTGACCCCGCTCCCACCTTATTTTGTAATATTCATGGTGTCGAGGTATAAAACTAGAGGTATAAAACTAGATGATAAACCCAGGATTTATCACTGACTCGGGAGCCTTTTGTTCATCCTGTTGTCCATGATGCATACGCATGCCATGGTCACCAGCCATAGAAGGGCCTATCCAGCTATGCTGGGAACTGAAGCCTCCCCCCTCCTCTCCTCCTTGTCTCTTCCTTGGAAGGTATTGCTTTAAACTTGATCCAAAGCAATGGGATCAGTTTGCAAATAACTCTCTAGTTTTTGTTAACTGAAAAAAAGGATTGAAGAGAATCCTGCAGCTGTACAAGACACTTTCCGCTAGGTGGGGGTGTGGGACAGCCCAGTGTACGCTGATTTGCGCTGTGACTGGATGTGTGGGTGCTTCATCAGATGGGTACCTGGATTCCTGACAAATGTGTGCAGCAGAAATGTAGGTGGCCTCGCCATTCCCTACGTGTCATCTGCTGCTCTAATGATCTCAGTTGTTCAGTTTGTATACTAAAAAGGAATTTTAAGAGATTATACAAATCTGATTTATTTGGCAAAGAGCATCACTTAAGAGTTTTTAGTATTTTTTTCTATTTCTAAAATAAATTCCATGATTTGCATTTATTTTAAATCTTACTAAATCTTAAAATTTGATAAATCTAATCTTAAAACTTACTGAACTCTCCTTACTGCTGCTGCATTGCTGTTGTCCTTTTTTCCTGTCTAATAAATCCTTAATAATGCCTGTTCGTTGACTGCTCTCCGTGTTGTGAAGAACACCCACAGGGCAATAGGAATAGAATTGATGAGACCAATGCAGCTTTCTTGTTTCAGATCTTAAGTTGGTCTGTTAGGTGTAATGTCTGCAGAGTATCTGCTGGCTTTCCCAGAAGGGTTTTCTAGAATTCTAATGGCTGAAGTGACTGAGCAGCATGGGGTCATAAGAGACGCAGAAGTGTGCTGCACATTCTCTCTCTCTAATGAGAAGCAAACACCCCATTTAATTAGTTTCCACTGCTATCTGTATTTTCCTTTCTTGCACTTTAGGCTGTTTTTACTTTTCCCCTAACTTACAGAGTTGAACATTTAATGTAAAATAAGCTGTTTTTTTTTTCTTCCCAGTATGAACATTTGAATCATCAATGTCTTTGGGCATCTAGGTTTTTTAACATGCATACTTAACCTCACAGCATCAGTTGAAATAGGGTAAATCCTCTTCAGTATTTTCCTGAATGGTGTAAGGATCTTAGAGTGTTTTTTAAAGCACCGCAGCCTTGTGTGTATGCTCTCATTGCCCTGTACTTTACTATAAATGTTTAGCACACATTTCCCACTTCTCTTGTCCTGAGTCATCTTTTCCAGCTTCTGTTCTCTGCCAGTTTCTGTGCCGAGTCCTTACTTCAGCTCGGAGCCCTTCCCAGGTGGTGGCGTGATCTCTTCAGCTCAGATGCATCACATATCATTCCCTGGTTCTCTTCCTCCTCCAAGGTTGGGAGCTTTTTCTTCTCTTTTCTTGTCCCGGCCCCGCCCACATCACTCTGGGCACATGTGTTTTACACATCCTTCAGATCTCAGCCCAAACATCCCCTCGCGGAATCCTTTCCTTACCAGTCTCTCTTACTTATTCAAAATAATAGAAAAATATGTCGTAACTGCAAGTGTGGTCAAGAAGAGCACGATGTTCTCCTGAGCAACGAAGAGGATCGGAAAGTGGGGCGGCTCTTTGAAGACACCAAGTACACCACCCTGATCGCCAAGCTGAAGTCGGACGGAATTCCCACGTACAAACGCAACGTCATGATACTGACCAACCCAGTTGCTGCCAAGAAGAATGTCTCCATCAACACCGTCACCTATGAGTGGGCGCCTCCTGTCCAGAACCAGGCATTGGTAAACAGCAGGGTGAAGGGGTGTTGATTGACATTCCTTAACCATTTAGAGCAGTTCATTGACACGTGTATCAGTTCCCTGGCATTTCCATAACTAATTTTTATATATAGTCTTTGGAAAGTCAGGCTAGCTATTGCCTAGAATTTTCCAGCTGCGTGTATACATTTAGCTTCTTTATGGAATAGTCTTAGCATTCTTACTCATGAGATGAAAAGATTTTTTTTAAATCAACCTGATAATTCTATGTTAGCCTAGAGAAGATTTTACAATGGTAAAGGAGTACTGAAGAAAAGAATTCCTGCCCTTGATGGAAACTGTAAAAAATCTCCCCTACTATATTTCTTTCACCATGTGAGGCAAAATGTGCAGTTTTGTGTCAAGCTCCTGCCGCTGGTGTAATGACTCCAGGATAGCATCCATGTCTTTTGTAGAAGGTTAATTAAGTCACCAAGTGCGTCTTTCTGTGCGCTGCTTCCCACGGCAGAAGCACCGCTGGTCCACAGGCTGTCATAACTGTGCCTGCCTCGTGTTCTCCTTCATTGGCACCTGGGTTCACTTAGCACAAGTTTTTCGTTGTGACCCAAGTCATTTTACAGGTTGCAAAGCTTTTTCTTTCTCTTTTTAATGTCATGGAGAGAAATGTGTTTTTCTTACCCAGCTAAATCCATTTAGCATAATCACTTTCTGATGTTATTTCCCCGAGTTCTTCACACGGTCTGTGGGATGGAAGAAACCCACTTTTTTCCCAAGAAGCTTCTGGTGTACGCTGTGCAGAGTGGCCCTGTCTGTCGGCCCGGGCCTTCCCCTCGTTCACCTTGGTCTCCTTGTGCTGCAGGCCAGGCAATACATGCAGATGCTGCCCAAGGAGAAGCAGCCGGTGGCAGGCTCGGAGGGGGCACAGTACCGAAAGAAGCAGCTGGCAAAGCAGCTCCCGGCACACGACCAGGACCCTTCCAAGTGCCATGAGTTGTCTCCCAAAGAGGTGAAGGAGATGGAGCAGTTTGTGAAGAAATACAAGAACGAGGCGCTGGGCGTGGGAGACGTCAAACTGCCCTATGAGATGGGGACTCCAGGCATCGACAAACTCTACCTCCCTGCGGGGGACAGAGGCACCCCGGCAGTCACGGGGGCTGCAGAGAGCAAATCTGCCGAGCAAAAAAGAACACAGTATGTAAGTGCAGTTGCTGGTTTTATGTGTCACAGCTTCTTTCCCTTACTTTGAACTTCTTGCAGGCAGGACAGGGGAAGGACTCTTTTTCAGTTCCCAGAGGGACTCAGAGAAGTAAGTTCATTAAAATCCAGGATAGACTTTTGTACACAGTAGTTGGCATTGGCATCCTGCTTGAATCCAACATACGAATCTAGAATTTGTTTCTAAACACAGTTCTGCTAAGTGCTCATCACTTCCCCACACATGAGAATAATGTGCACTTTGATTAACTCAGTTTTGTTTAGGAGTATAGCCCCAAAATTCAGACTTTCATGGATATATGATCAGGCTTTTTTTTTCCCCCCCATTCTCCTAGAGAGGGAAATGTAAAGTCTTTTCTGGTAGCATGAAAATGTTGTGACTCAGACGAGCAAGGCAGAACTAAACTTACCTGTAATACAGAGATCCAGCTAGCATATCCAGCCAGTCAGGCTGGGTCCTGACAAAGAACTATTAGCAATCTCTGAGGTCATCAGTCTGGAGAGAACCTACATCAAATCAGGGTGAAAATGACCACGAAGCTGCCTTTTCGGCAGATGATGCTAAATTAGGCAGGATTCTAGACCAGGATTTAAAAAAACAAGTACATGTTGGGCTCCCAGTGACTGGCTGGTTTAACATGCCCTCTCTTTCAGTTCTGCTCTTCCTGCAAGCTGCTCATGAAGGAAGGCGAGCCCGCCGTCTACGCCGAGAGGGCTGGCTATGACAGGCTGTGGCACCCAGCCTGCTTCACCTGCAGCGCCTGCTCGGAACTCCTGGTTGACATGATCTATTTCTGGAAGAACGGGAAGCTGTTCTGCGGCAGACACTACTGTGACAGTGAGAAGCCCCGCTGTGCCGGCTGCGATGAGGTATGACCTTACAGTCGGCCGCCTGCTGGCTCTTGCCCGGCAAGCAACCAAAACTAACCAAACGTCAGTTGCTTTGTAGATATCCCAAGAAATTAAACGAAAAAACTGTTGATTTCATTCACTCTGAGTGCCCTAGTTCATTGTGTTGACTAAGGAAAGACTGGGCATAGCCACCGATTTGGATTTAATGGTAAATTAAGTGGAAGGCTCAAGCTTTAGATGATCGCGTTCAGACTTCCAACTCTGACAGCAGACTGATGTGTTTGTTGAGTCAGTGCGTTCCTCTGTAAACGACCTAGCTTTGTGTCATCCACAGTAAAGAGGAAAAGCCTGATTCGCCTTGTTTTCATGCTTTCTGCAGCTGATTTTCAGCAATGAGTACACCCAGGCAGAGAACCAGAACTGGCATCTGAAACACTTCTGCTGCTTTGACTGTGACGGCATCCTGGCTGGGGAGATCTACGTGATGGTCAGCGACAAGCCTGTGTGCAAGCCGTGCTACCTCAAGAACCATGCCGTGGTGAGCAGCCGCCGGGGAAGCCTCCACCTGCACCGCCCCGCTAAACAATGAGCTGGATTTGTATAAAGTGAACACATTTTACAACAGATCTAGGAACACGGGGCTACTGCCCACCTGACTCACTCTCCTGCCTACATTCCCCACGCACCCTTCTCCTTCCTTCCTTTTTTTTTTTTCATAATTTTTATGACACATTTTACTTCACAATCATAGGCTTAATACACCATTAGGTACATAGCAACACTTAGTAGGCAGGGGAAAAAAACCCATCTTCCTCAGTAGTATAGACAAAGACTGTGAATATCAGCCAAACCCCAGGATGGCAATCCCACTCATAGAGATGCCATTTTTGGGTAGCCTGCATATTTCTATATGAATTTACAGCATAACGGTAAGCGTTACAGACCAGATTTCATTTAACTCACGTGCCCATGTGTTCTTCATGTTCCTTCACTCTGTGTGTGTGTGCTTTGTATTGCTGGACCACCCACTAGGACGTGGTTTTGTTACCTGGAAGTTGTTCAGTCCCTGTTTCTTAAAGCCTATTTGAACTGATTTAGTATGACAGAATTTGATCTGTAGATTTCGATTTTTATGTGGGACCTCACGCTGAAGTACTTAATGTGAAAGTGTATTTCTTCTTTTCTCTCCTCTGCTTACACAGAACTGCTATTGTTTGATGGCCAAGAGATAGATAATATAGATAAAGGGCATAAAGTTGACCATATAAGGTGAGGTTTATGAGTTGGGAGTATCAGGAATGACTGTTAATTCTTTCTATGCTGGAAAACGTGCTAGTTAAAGTCCTCCTGAGCCGTTAAGCAGGGGAGACTCCTGGCTAAGGACTCTAATAATTTATTTATGTGGTTCAAGAGTGTGATACCATGGAAATAAGGTAACAAGCTTAATATCAAGGCCAATTTCCTCCAATTCCATTGTCGTACATACGATTATTCATTTTTTAAAGTTTTATTTCAAAGGCAGAGACACACAGAGATCTTCCAGCCCTTGGTTCACTCACCAAATGGCCACAGTGACAAGGGCTTGGTTGGGCTGAAGCCAGGAGCCTGGAACACCACATGGGTCACAGGGGCCCAAGACCTGGGGTCATCTTCTGTATCCCCTGTCTGGGAGCCCCTCAACGTCTTCATCCTGCAACTCTAAGCTTGATGTGATCTTTTTCTCATTTTTGAGGGAAACACTAGCTCCCACATCTGTTACTTCCTGTCTTGCTGCCTTTCCCCACAGCCTTTCGGATCTGTGGATGTATGTGCCCCCGGGGCCTTCAGTCTCTGGCGTTTGCTGGCATTTTCTGGCACGCCTGTCTGGGGTCCAGGAGGCTGCTAAGGGACAGGGACACCCGCTGAGCACCTGCTTGGGGAGGGTTTCTCTTTGACCTGCCTTCTTCAGGCAGCAGGTGGGACACATAGACCAGAGCAGATCTGTAAGCTGACAGCTGTGGCTGGAGCAATCATCGGGAAGGTGTATTGTGCGACCAGGGTGTCCACATTTTCCTGCTACTTGGAGTATGAGTCCACATGCTGTTGCCCAGGGATCCCGTGTCTTCCTCTCTGTTGATTCCGACAGCTCTCTGGTGGCAGGGGGTCAGGGTACAGATCCTTCAGGTGTGGGCTGACTCAGTTCTCGCTCCGCTTATCCGTGGCCCACTCTCCAGCTGCTCCCTCCCTCCCTTAATGCCTGCCCTCCTCAGAATGGGAGGCACTTGATCTGATGCCTGTGGGTTTCTCTTCAGGTTTGCTTTCCTTCACCAGTGATGCGTCCTATGGGTTCCTTTGCCTCCCACCGACTCCTTGGGGGAGACAAAGACTCCCGCCAGGAGTCTCCCTGTACTGGTTAAAAACTTCCCAGGCTTTTGCCTCTGTCCCTGGTTGCAGTCTGCATTCACCCTCCTGGACTCCAGCTGCAATCCTGAGCGTTTTCAGCAGCTCCTCTTCACCTGCGTGGCACCTGCCTTCTTCTGGTGGACTCCAAAGAGTTTTGGTCACCTCGCCCGTCAGTTCTCTTCTTCCAGCTCTCCACTCTGCTGGATCCTGTCCCTAAGTTTTCTGCACACACAGCTACACCTGCCTGCCTTCAGCTATCTTAAGTTATCCCCCTTGGGCCTTCTTCTGCTGCTTGCCTGAGCGCATCATCGGGGCTGGCTTGGAAGTGGAGCAGCCAGGATTTGGACTGGCACCCTCACATGGGATGCCAGTGTCACAGGCAGCAGCTTAACTCACTGCACCACAATGCTGGCATCCAATTATTCATTTTTAAAAAACTCTGCATCATTAATATATCTCAGATCCTCATAGCTAAAATTCTGTTTCAGCCTGTTTTCTATTTGAAATTTCCATTGTTGTAATGGCTTGGAACTTTTCACCTTGCTCCAAAGCCACCTGCTATAGTGATGGTAGATATTGTTTCTGATCTGTGGTGCTTTAAGATGAACAACAATCAAAAATATTATGAAACCACAAATTCTGAATTCTGTTACATCACTCATATGCTCCTCATCAGTTTTTGTTCTTCCCAAATAAGTTCTTTAATTTCATGTGTCACTGAATGGTAGTTCTCTTTTGGTAGAGTGAAAATGAATATAACGGTAGAAAGGGTCACACCAGTACACAGAGGCTGCAGAGAGGGAGGGAGGTAATTGCTGGAAGCAGAGGAGTAAAACATTGACTGAAATGCTTCCATTTGATACAAGCATGCTTCAGAATACTGAAAGATGAAGTCATATGAAATACAGAAATTGACAAGAAACCATACTAAGCAGACTGTGAAAAGAAAGTGCGTGAGAATATATTCATGCTTGAATGGTAGCATGACCAACTGGAAATGTGCTTGCGCTCATCGCATTTGTTTGTGTTGTGTTCGGGAGTCGTTCATTGATGGTGCAGAGAAAGTGTCTCCTTCATCTAGGAAAAGCAGGTTCATCTGTAAATAGAAGCAGTGCTGTTCTAAAGACAGGGAAAGTGTGTGTGGCGGGTCTGAAATGGCCGTGTGTGGCGGGACTGCGGCTGCCTCGCTGCCTGCACCCAGTGACGCGTTGAGAGGCAGCCTCTCTTGGAAGTCTTGTCAAGTAGAGAAGCCATGCCCCTCCCTCCACTCGTGCATTTTCCACCCATCAAATCTCAGGGGTTTTTGGCAGTCACATTCAGAGAGCAGGAGTGTTGAGACCAACACTTTGCCCTGGACAGTCTTGCGGGTGTCTTCACATGCTCTAGAATAATTTAAGTAGACACTTGAAGCCATCACATTGACTCAGAACATGTGTAAACAAGAACTCGTGTCGTCTTGCCAGTGTTTGTAGAGGTTTCAACTGGGTAGTTTGATTCATTTATTTTCTTCCTTTACATGGCCGTTAAAACTGGGTACATGTGGATGTTTGTGGTTGCATATGTATGTATTTGAGCTATATATGTCTGCATAAAGTTTGAATATATAATATAACAAAACAGGTATTATAAGTAATATGTTCTACAGTAATAAACTATCATAAATTATGACTGATCTCATGACAAACAGAAGCCAATTAACTGGAAGTTGATTTTTAATGCAAGCTCATTATTCTCAAACAGTGCCAGTATTTTTAATTGAGTCCTTAATTACTTTGAGCATGACTTTAATTTACTACTGTCTAGAAATCAGTGGTGTTAATAATGTGTCATAGGTAAGACTTGTTAAATTACCACTTCAAAAATTTAATGAGTGAGAAAATACCATTTCATAAACTTCCTTATAGTTACTAATATGCAATCGAACGGAACATGCTAGAACCAAGCACACAGCTCTTTGGGACTGTTTTGCATGTATCAAGTCACCCATTTGGTCTTCAACTTTCATTTCTCACCATCTTGAGCATACAGACCCCCATTAGCAACAGCCCTGGGAAGAGTTTAACTAGCAGGTCATCCAGAGTCATGCAAGTTTTGAGATTGTCACTCTTCGTGTGGCATTTGAGAAAGGTGTTCCTTCTGTCTCAAGGATGCTGCCGTCACAGCTGATCTGATCTTTCACTCATCCTTCTTTGTATTGTTACTGAACAGGTGTGTCAAGGATGCCACAATGCCATCGACCCAGAAGTGCAGCGGGTCACCTACAACGACTTCAGCTGGCATGCGTCCACCCAGTGCTTTCTGTGCTCGTGCTGCAGCAAGTGTCTCATCGGGCAGAAGTTCATGCCCGTGGAGGGCATGGTTTTCTGTTCAGTGGAGTGTAAGAAGATGATGTCTTAGAAGAAGAGCACTGAGCAGTCTTGAGCCATTATCTATCCAAGGGGGCATGCATTTCTACTGTAAAGTGCAATTTCAAAACATAATAATAAAAGGAAAAGAAACAGTTAAGGAAAGCAAGAGATTTCGTTCGATATCCTTCTTTGCTGTTTTTCCTTTTCAGTTTTTTTTTTCCTGCTTAGTTTTTAAAACCTGTTTGATTTTAGAAGCATGTAAAGACTTGTCTTTCTTTAGCTTTCCAAAAATGAAATCTTTGAATTGGAAGCTTGGGCTTGTTAATCTCCATATCTCTCCTGCCCTTGTTCTGTACATGGAATATCTACTACTTCAGGGCTAGAGTGCTGCATGGAAAGATGGGTGATTCGAGTTCTGTGCTCTTTCCCCCTCATGTCTAAAGGGAAAAGGAAATTAAATGTGCCCTGATGCTGAGACTACATTATTTGCCTGATGTCATTCAGTGCATTGTTCTTGACGAAGCAGAGATGCGATGTAGTGTTTAGAGCTGCTATTTTAATGCCTATGCATTTGCTATTTCCTGATTTAAGCAGAAGTAGCACTTTCTTTACTGCATTTCTCTATTTTTTTATTTACCCTACCTCTCAGTATTGGTTACCTCCATATATATGTGGCCTTGAATATTTGATTATCACATGTGGCATAAAAGCATCCATACTTGTTTATTTCTATGGATGAGTTTCGACCTAGATATAAAAAGCAAGCCATTCACTTTATAGTGTTTTCAATTCAGACAGCATATATAGTTTTTTATACCCAAGGAACTATGACTTGTCCCAGCTGCACTTGTCTGCTTTGGTTTGGAAGAGATTTTTTTGCATGGCTTTTATTTTTATCTAACAGATACCCTCTTGTGTTACATCTACGCCTGTTGCTGGATCTATAGAATGTCTTATTTGCCAAAAATTTCCATTCTTGGATATTTCTGATGTTTACTTTTCTCTATTATACTCCCACATATAGCTGTGCACTATGACAATTAAATGGGAACGATTGATATGTATGCTATTATTCAAAATAAAGTCTTTCACTTTAATGATTTGTATCTTTTTCTTGGAAAATTCTCTGCAGTTAAGCACATCTTTCAGTAGGGGGCGGTGTCTTCCAAGATAAAAATCACTTGGAGGAAAGGCTGCTTCTGGCCAGAGAAAAACCAGTCTCCATTACAGAGAAAGGGATATGCTGTACAAACCTAAGAAGCATTTAAGTTGTTTATAGTTCATGCAGGATTTTTTTTCCTTTAAGAAAAAAGGGAAAAGTGTCATTTTAATTGAAGTCTAGGAAAGTTTATTTGTCCTGATAAATCTATTTTTAACCTATTCTTTTCAGTTTCAGTCATTTATTTTTAGTATTTTTTTAGTACACCTAATATTTACTAAAGATCTTACTTTGCTACCCATGTTTCCTTTCAAAACATTTATTTGAAAGAATTACAGAGAAAAATGGAGACACAAAAAGAAATATTTTCCACCTGCCCTTCCCCAATGGTCATAACACCCGTGCCTGGGCCAGGCTAAGGCAAGAAGCCAGTAGCTTCTTCAGCTCATCCACATGAGTGGAGGAGCCCAAGGACTTGGGGCATCTTCTGCTGGTCATCAGCAAGAAGCAGAATCAGAAGTAGAATAGCTGGGACATGAATTGGCACCCATACGGGATGCCAGCTTCACAGGCAACAGCTTTCTTACTGTGCCACAATGCCGCCAGCGGTATTCAGGTTTCAATTCAGGTGTCCCAATTTTTTTCATGCCAGCCTATTGTGAGAAAGTAAATTGGGGAGTAGATGTGTTCTTTCTAACATTAGCATACCATGAAGGTTTTCTTCAGTCTGAGGTATTTGTGCCATAGTGAGAATAGCCATTTTTTTTTTCTGCTGTATACTCAGAACAATTTGTTCTTTGGATTTGGGTTTTTGCAGCTTGTGTTTGCTGGGCTGGAGTCTCTACAGCTCTGTTTCACCTGGCACCCTCACCTCAGTCTGAGCATACACATGCTTATTCCCTCTGCACAGGAGAACAAACATATGTCATCTTATTTAAAGAAATAATCTAATTGCACAAACAACTATTTTAATATTTTCTTTGCTTTTTAAATTTGAAAGGCAGATAAAACACAGAATTCTTTCATCTGCTGGTTCATTCCCCAAATGTGCGCCCAAATTAATATTAAATCAGAAACTGGGAACTCAATCTTGGTCTACCAGATGGTTGGTAGGGACCTACGTATTTAAGCCATGACAGGTTGCCTCCCAGGATAACGTTTGCTGAAAACCAAAGCAGAACAGGGAAGCCAACCCAGGTACTCAGAGTGGAAGAGTGGTGTCTGAAGCAGAAAGCCAAATGCTCGCCCTAGATATACCACTTTAAATGCCATCTTATAAATATCCATCATTGTAACCATCACATTGTACTTGCTTATCTTTTGGGCCCTTATCTTAAATGACAACAGGTCCATTTTCCACACCATTCTGTCCAAGAATTGAACATGTGCCCTTTGGGATTTGGTTGTATGAAAATGAACAGAGCTCCCCTGCCTGTGGACTCGGCTACCTTCGCGTTCACTGCCCTCCGCACCTCACTACTACTAGCAATAATTACATGCATATTCAGCCATTTCCCTTTCTCTCATATTGCTGTGCATGGGAGATACAGAACCACTAGGTTTCAATGTGGCATGCGGGATTATATTTTTTTCTTTTTTCTTTTACATGTATTTATTTGAAAGGCAGAATGCTGAAGAGATGTCTTCCATCCACTGGTTCACCCTCCACATACCTGCAGTATCTGGGACAGGCTGGGCCCCCACACGCAACCAAACCAAAAACAAAAACAGGAACTCCATTGGGTCTCCCATGTGCATGGCAGGACGCTGTGCCGAAGTGTAGAGTATCTGGGACTCAACCCAGGCACTTCAGTATGGGACGCAGGAGACCAAAGCAATGGTGTGACCCACTGTATCCCCGACACCCCAGCCATATTTTTATTTTGACCTTGCAGTGCAGGAGAACGACCTTTCGTGTGATTCTCAAGGAATTTGTGCATTGTCATTTTTAACATGGGTTCAGACAGTCTATTTGCCAAAGGCTGATCATGTGGAATCACCTTATATTCCAATTATGTCCTGTGGGTCAAATAATACAAATTTCTATTACCAAAATCCCACTTAGGTTACACTTTTTTTCAGACATAATCTTTTAGATGGTTTGTTTATTCCCAGAATTGAAGCTCACGTCTGGGCAGTAAGTGGTAAACCCTCCCGATAGGAAGAAACAAATTGGAGAAAGAAAATACTTGATTACAGAACCCCAGATGAGAACACAAAGAATAAAAAGAACTGTCCTGGGAATTCTGCCCAAACCACCATCTGGGACAGTAAGTGATGAGGAAGACTTCAGCTTTTCCTGTCCTTTGAGCAGCAAAGAAAATCTGAGAGTGGGAGGTGGAGATAACAGAAAAAGAAAAATGAGCTGTTTGTTTACCAAGACCGAAAGATCCTGACACATTATCTGTTGCCAAAGTATATTGAGGATATGCTCTCCTCATATTAGGATGATTATGAACTCATGAATGAAATTTGAACCTGCCTTGTTCACCTCTAAACAGGAAAATTTTTCACATAGCTGTCAGGTGCATTTCTAATTTTGAAAAGTTGGTGGATTTTATTTATCCTGTCCTTGAGGAAATCTGAGATGCTCTTGAAGCCTATCGGTTTTAATTTTAAAATTTTGTCCATTCGAAATGTGGGATACATTATTTCCTCTTTAATCAGCTGTGGCTAAGTAGATCCCAAATCTGACGTTGAAGTATTTCAGCCCCATTTTGCCAAAGACGAGACATTCATTCCTGACTCATTCTTAAGGAATTTCCAACACATGGTGTTTAAGCTCATCCTACTACTTCTCCATGGTGACCAAAGAGACATCGGCACTCGAAATTGGCACAAAAGCCCTTGTCTCACAATGCCCTGGCACATCCCAACTTGTTCTCTGGGGATTCATTTAGTTCCGTAGCAAACCTGTGTCTCCACTAATGCCTCCCTACAGAATGCTTTGCTGCCATTTATTTGTACTAGGAATTCTCTGCTCCTTCATGACCTCTGCTGCTGCCAGTGTTCAATGACAACTTCAGTGCCAGTGCTGAGCGCTCACATGGATGACAGAGACCTGCTGTGTTCGGGTCCCTGGGTGTTTTGTCAGCACACAAACTCCATCACTTTCAGCTTTTATTAGCAGACTCTTTTTTAGCTTACCAGAGGCTAGTTACCTAGCTCCGGCTAATTATTTTGTCCTTACAGACAGAGCAGTCATTGTACCTTCTATGTTATCCAATAATGAATTCTAAAACACTCAAGAACAAGATATCATTAACCTTTTCTACAAGTTTCAAATGGCATTTGACGCTGACATTTATGAGAGCTGCTATTGATTTTTCCTCTGTGATACTTCTCCCTGGGATATCTTGACCTTCAGACAATAAGAAAACTGACTTGTCCCCAATTGTTTTTCCTAGAGTCAACCAGTATTGAATACAGAGACATTACGGTTGATTGTCCCATAAATGTCGACTGACTGCACAGCTATGATGGTGTAGTCCACAGGAGGGCTGGAATTCGAATTTTACACTGACATCTTCTTGGCGAAGCTCCATTGACTTCCTGTGTCCTCCCCACAGTTGCAACTGAGTAAGATGGAGGATGAGAAAGTATTGGATTAGAGGAGAAGCCTAGGTGTTGGGTGGACAACAGTGAGTACACTGAATCCATCAGCATACCAGGGAAAATGGAAGAGAGTGAGCCAGGAGCTAAAGTTATCAAGGAATTTGGAGATGTATCCTGGAATTTGATATAAGTTGACCACTTAGGTTAGACATGGATGATAAAGTCTGAAGGCATGTGTTGTACTTCAAATGGTTTTGATTGTAAAGATAGAGAAAGGAATCAGTGGGGAACAAACAGTGGCCAATGAAGAGGACATTCCTTCCAAGAGCACATGGAGAGCTGCACCTGGAAGACAGCAGCCTTTATTTGAAAATACCATGGGAACAGACAGACTGGAAATATTCAGGTGTCCAAGCAGTATAAGGAGGAGATGCCTGGTACGGAGGTGGAGTTGGCTGTGCCCGAGGGATATGGAGGTGATGTGATGAGGAGACTGGCAAGGCAAAGTGGCTATCCCACCAAGTCAGATGCCCTTAGATGCCTAGGGATGAAGGGAGGGAGGGCTGAGATGGCATGCTGAGGTTAGTCCTGGCAGCCTTGGAGGTGAGTAATCAGGAATGTGTTCTGGTTGGAGGTAACTAAAAACACAACTGTGTGTGGCTTAAAGACAAGCTGTAGACTGATCCCAAAGTGGCTCTGAACAAGCTCATCCCCTGGTTCCGCTGCCACCTGCCTCACCTTCCATTGAGTGGTTTGCCGCTTTATTCAAGCTCCACAGGAGGGCATCCGAGGTAATCAGAGGAAAACGGATGCTGTGGGAGAGTTTCTTTCCTAGACAAGAGGCACATTTTCCCCAGGAGTCTGTGGCAGCCCTTCCATCTCTCCGGCTGCTACAAGATCACACTGTCATGCTCACCCAAGGCAAAGAGAGACAAAAGTTGCTGTGGTTGACGTAGTCAATCCTATTTCACACCCTGAGGGGAAGGCATGTGGCCAACCAGAACAAAATTTTCTGTCCAAAACAAAATGGGAAAGAGCTGGCAAACATCGTAGCCACTAAGGTGAATAGCTGTTTAGATTCAGGTTCTTAGGCTTCTGAAGCTTGAAGTATTTGGAGTTCCTAGCTCCAGAATGGGATTCCTGGCTCTCTCTCTCCCCCTCTCTCTCATTTCTCCTCTGCCCCCAATCTCTCTCTCTGTTTCTCTCTCTTTTCTCTCTCTCTCCATCTCTGTCTCTCTCTCACCCTCTCTCTGTTGCTCTGCTTTCCAGTTAATCCTTTTAAATAATAAGGCAAAATACGGTGTTTGTAGACAAGCCTTATGATTATATTTTACACACCAGTTTCTGCTGAAGGCAGAAGATTCACTCTTTTCATGTAGGCAGAGTACGTGAAGGCTTTGCTCTGTGTGACTGTCATGTCATAGTAAAAGTATTTAAGCTTGATGTCCTGGCCCGAAGTGTGAACCTTGACACAGCAACTGGAAGCATGAGCAACCAGATAAGTCTTCTGTGCCTTAATGGCCCTTCTTTAAAATTGGTATTTCAACCCCTATGTGACATATTGTGAATCTGTTAAATATTCATTAAAATCAAAACAATTACATACAAGGCTGGCACAATGGCACTGCAGGTTAAGGCTCCATCTGTCATGCCAGATTCCCATATGAGCCCAAGTTCAAATCTTAGCTGCTTCAATTTCAATATACCTCCCTAGTAATGCCCTAGGAAAGCAGTAGAGCAAGGCTTGGAACCCTGTGTCCATGTGGGAGAGCCGGTAGAAGCTGCTGGCTTGAGAATGGCCCACATCCATCCATTGTAGTCATCCATGGGAGTGAACCAGAAGGTGGACCCTCTCTCCCTCTCTCTCTCTCTCTTTTTCCTTTCTCTGTAACTCATTCAAATAAAAAGAAATCTTTAAAAAATTTATACATACCAAGAAAACTAAAAATTAAAACCTCAAATTTCCCAGAGACCATAAACTAAATATGCCTTCAAAATATGAATTATACCATACTAAAGTTCATTTTAAAAATTATTCAAAGCAAAATTTCTGGTCCCATCTAGCTTTCAGAACATTGCCACTCTCCTGGGCCCTTCCCTATGAATCAGAAGTGGACTCTGTGGTGAACAAATAGAAGGTCATGTTCATGCTGTACTAGATTAGATCATCATACGAGGTAGCATCGGTTCTCTAGGCCCGCCCCCTATCTCAGCAATCTCTGCTTGCGCTTAGAACCCAGTCACATGGAAAAGAACTGAGTTTCCTGGACCAGTGACAACATCCAGTGGCATACCTGGTGTAAGGAATTCTCCCAACAATTCCTGTCTTGAGCCTCAGGTCTTCCAGCTGCAGCCTCTGACATCCACACAGCTGAACTCCATTATTCTGTCTGAAATTCTACGGACTTGTACAGAATGAGCGGCTCATTCATGCTGCTAAGTCTGGGGGCCATTTGTTAGGAAAACATGCTATTTGTAACACTCAGTGGAACAATTATCTGCAGAGTTTCTGCAAAACATGGAAATTTGTGCTGTGTGCTATAAAACATCATTTATATAAATGCACTCAATTTGTTCTTCACATAAATGCCTCACTTAGCGCATTGATTTTCATCTTCCTATTCACCTCTCATCTCCCCCTTGCTGAAGGATTTACATAGCTATGCAGTCCAACTTCATAAGCCTTATTTGACAGTTTGTACACAACAGTAGGATCATTTGGAACAATCTGGATTCCAAAATCTGTGAGCACTACTTCCAGGACAGTGTGTCTTGGGGTTAGGACGAGGAACACGGAGCAAACGGAAGGCCGTGCTCCCCTGAGGGGTGCACTTCTGTCCTTGTCCTGGACCAGGAATCCTTCACATCACAAGTGCCAAAGTGAGAGACAAGGACAACACTGCCTACGGATCCAGTGGGAAAGAACCTAGGAGACAGGGTTTTTCTCAGCCTCCAAGTTCTCAGCAATAAAAGTCATTTGTTTAAGGGTGATAATAAGAGCAGTTACTGATGATCTATAAGCCTAATGTACTGTAGGTATAAACTTTTATAAAATATAAGCCTGAAACTAAATTCATTTAATGTAAAGTAGGACCCAGCCTCTTGTTTGTCACCCCTAGCTTAAATTGTCTTTACCTGTCCTTTATCAGAAAGAATTCATTAGGGCTGGCATGGTGGTTTAGCACACTAATCCTCTGCCTTGTGCACCAGCATCCCACATAGGTACTGATTTATGGCCTGGCAACTCCACTTTTGATCCAGCTCTCTGCTTACAGACTGGGAAAGCACCAATTTGGCAGATCCAGAAGAAGCTACTGGCTCCCACTTTGGATCAGCTTAGCTCTGGCCAGTCTGGCCATTTGGGAAGTGAATCAACAGTTGGAAGACCTTCTCTATCTCTTTTTAACTTTCCCTTTCAAAAAAAAATTTGACTGACCAATCAAAGGAGGGTCATGAACACCACTGACCAACCAGGAATTTAGAAATAATTGGTTGCTTATCATGCATCCCTTAGCCCCAGTTTCAAATTGTAAGAAAATTTGTCTCTAACACCTCAAGGAGCCTGGGCATTAAGCCACAGCAGCCGGGCTCCTTGCTCTGAACTTTGTAATAAAGACTTACTTTCTTTTACCACCCTGATGTCATCCATTGGCTTTCTATATGTGAACAAGCAGACGCAGTTTGGGGGTTCTATACCAACACTTCCAACTAATTTGGGGGTTTTGTTGGGCCATAGGCATTGCCTTTAAGAAGCGCCAGGTCTCATATTTCACAAAAGAAATGAGTATTTAAACCGACCAGCAATCTCCTGGGCTAACAGTGTGGTAGAGATAATATCTTTCATTGTCCCTAAAGTTTGTTAGCACTTCTAGTTTTTCAGAGCACAATGCCATGAAAGAACATTCACAAGGAATGATTTAAGTGATTTATTACAATTTTTTCCCTCAAGATTAGGAATCAGCATCTTTCTTCTCATTGAAATTGCTATCATTAAGAGCCTTCAGCATTTGTAAGTGTGCAGGAGGAAATGTGTGAGGGTATTGGCAGCCCACTCAACCAAGGCACATGTTAAAGAGTTATACAGATGTGTAGTTTTAATGAACTGAAGTCCATAAAGTTTATTTGAGAATTTATAAAGAGCAGAGACATTTAGAAAAATCTAGACTCAGCAAGTCTGGTGAGCACCATTTTCTGGTTAGTGGCTCTAATGCTATCAGCCCACTCTCTGATCAAATGCATAAATGCTTGAGAGAAGGCCCATGGGTATCCTCAAAATCCATCCAAAGGAAGATGAAGACTGGAAATCCTCATTTCATTTTGTAAGTGAAGAAGAAAAGTTCAGTCTCTCTGCTTTAAAAATTTTTCTTGATCTTCTTTTAGAGAGTAGCTCTAGTCTACACTGTAAATGCTTTAGGCACTCCTTTCACTCTCCCAAAACTCTCAGGCGTGGACAACAGCCAGCAAAATCATTTGGTCAACCACACAGGGGTGGGAGTAGGGGAGGGAGGACTCAAGATTCAATAAATCTGTAACAGGCTAATTTTCAAGTTGGAAATTCCATCTGTGCATGCTGTTATAAATACCTGAATTTTCCCCCCTGCCCCAACGCCACCGCCTCAGGCAGAAACAAGGACCCTACCCCTGCCGTTACTTCATTTCTCAGATAAGATGACTGAAGCCTATGGGGTTCTATCTTGGGCACCATGCACAAAGCTAGGAAATGGGATAACTGGAATGTGCATCCTCATTATTTAGGTTCTAGAAATCTAGGCTGGTCTATTCATCACCTTGTACTGTTATTCTGAGATGAGTTTTCTTCCATTTCGTCAGAGCACTCTTTCAGAAACAAACATGGTGTTTTTGTTTTGTTTTGTTTTGTTTTGTTTGTGCTTGTTCATCCTCTCCCCTTTGCCTCTTCTGAAAATCATGGCCTGTTCTATGCGGCAAAGGTTGCTCTCTTCACAAAGTAGCTTCTCCTTGCAGTGTGTCTGGGCCATGTCGACAAGTAGCAGTGCCACATTAGCCTGCTAAGGACAAAGCCCTTTCTGATTCCCAAAGGAGTCCTTCATATTTGAGCTCATAGCCAGAACCTCTCTGCAGAGGTGCCAAGGCAAACATACTTTCATTATGAAGTGTTTCTAACAAATGCTTTGGAGGTTTGAAAGGGGCAGCTTTCTAGATATGTGAGGCATCTGCAAGTTAACCCAGGCCCATGGGCCAACGTTGCAGCCCAAGGCTTGTCATTAGGCTGGACAATATTAGCTCTGAAAGTCAACATAACTGTTGTAATGCCCCACTGTCAATTGTCCTGGCATACTAACAAACCATTTCTAGAGTTAAATAATCAAAATAGTATTCCAGGTCTTTGCCTGTTGAAATACATGCATTCGTGAGTTCAATTTTTGCCATTCTTGAACAGAATTTCTAAGTGGAATTAAAGTTTATGTTTGTAGGGTTTATAATCATTCCACAAAGTTTAAGATGTCTGGCAGTGCTTGGGAAACTTAAAAACAGTAATAAAAGCTTTCCACGAGGAATTCAAATCTGCCTTGTATGGTAATGACGATTCAAGCCACTGTACACTGCAGTGTTACAAGTTTAGCTGTGATGTCAAAGTTGGATCATGTTGTGTAGCTGAAGAGATGTTGAAGTGGGTTGTCCGTAATCAACATCATGTAATTGTAAGGAGATTTTGTCATTAATGTCTCAGCTTTGAAAATATATTATAGAAATGAGACTAGCGAAGGTGGGAGAACATGAGAATAGAGCAGTATTTGGCCTCGTCCGCCGAGCATTTATCAGCCTTCTTGACTGTTCTTCAGCACTTAATAACCCCACCTTGCCTTGCAAATGTAAACCATGCACTTTGCCAACCTGGAAAGCACATTGTGTTCCCGCCTGGCCCAAGTTCACGCTAAATCTGTGCTCTCTGCATCTGTGGGATTCAAAGCTCTTAATTGGTTGGCAGCCAAAAAAGGGGTTTCCTCATGAATCACAGTTATTTGGGGAGTTTGGGTGATCTACCCTACCCCTGTGCCATTATCTATATGGAATGTACTGGAAATAGAAGATGGAAATCTAGAGTTTGAGCTCAACATTTGACTTCAAACACAGCCTCAAAAAACTCATGGTTGCTATCCTACTATGGGAACATTTGCTCCTAGAAGGCTGCCTCCAAAGGGACAGAAACAAAGTTGCAAGCATTCCTTCTCAGAGATCTCTGACAGAAAAGAGATCTCCCTCCCTTTTAGATTAACTAGCTTTCCTGTTCAGATAACAAAATAAGCCAGTCCAGGGTGAGCTGAAGGGAAGAGCTGGCAAGGAAAAGAGATGATTTCACGTTGAAAGATTTGAGTGGATTCTGTGGAACAAACATGAACAGCTGGCGCATCACATCTTTAACCGCAGGAAGAAAGCTAAAGATTACTGCCTGATAAGACGTGTTTACAAAAGTCACAGTCATATAAGAGAACAATGTTCCCTACCATCTTCTTCACCTGTTTCTAGTAAGTTAAAGAATATAGATTTGTCTCTTAGTCACATGCACTTGTCTAGTCATGCAAATTAAGAGTAGCTGTTAGGTTCTGAAATGCATCTCAAAGAAGCAAGGTACACTGCACTCACCTAACGTTACTCGCTTTCTTTTTACATCTCAAACCTCTTGAAATCTAAAAAGAATAAGTTAAAGCCTTTGCAATGAGAAAAAAAAAAACACCTAAAAACTTGGTGGCTATCAGCTTAAAATTTACTCTGAAAACCAAAGGAATCAAATGCACACATTCTTCCAAATGAGAGAATGAATCACTTTTCAGACATGTGAAATGCATGCCACAGTTTTCCCTGTTACTGAGCAACAAAACAACCATGCCTTCCTAACTCATGAATCTCATAAATTGAAACGTGGCTATGTCTGGTATCTTCTGATTTTGACAAGTATAGAAAGAATCAAGTTATATCCCTCATACAACTTACCACACATCTTTCCAAATGTAGTTAATTCGTGTGAGAAAAGAGACATGCAAAAAGAAAACCATCCACTTTGGGATGTGCATAATTTGGGTGTGATATAAAGCATCTTTCCGTATTAATAATCTGATATGATCATGAGGTATAGCATGTCAACAAAGCCACTAACTGTTCTAGTAATGTGTAGAAGACATTAAACCCCTTCCCAGATATCCACAATGGCCAGAACTGAGCTGCTCTGAAACCAGCAGACAGGAGCTTCTTCTGAGTCTACCATGTGGGCCATCTCCACTGCTTTCCCAGGCCATATGCAGGGAACTGGATGGGAAATGAAGCAGCTGAGACCGTCACCACATGGGATCCTGACACTTACAAGCCATTGAGTCATTGCACCTGGCCCTATTTTATTATTATTTTTTTAAAATATTTATCTATTTGAAAGGCAGAATTATAGAGAAAGAAGGAGAGAGAGAGAATTTCCCATCCACTGATTCACTCTCTATATGACTTCAACCACTGGTGCTGGGCCAGAAGCTTAGAACTTCACCAAGGTCTTGCATCTGAAAAGCAGGAGCCCAGGGATTTGGGCCTTCTTTGGCTGTTTTCCCAGACAGATGAGCAAGGAGCTGGACTGGAAGTGGAGCAGCCAGGTCTTGAACCACTGGTGTCCGTATGGGATGCGGCCTCACGGAAAGTGGCTTAACCTGTTTTAAAATGTCAGTGCTAGGATTGGTGCCTTGACTCAACAGGCTAATCCTCCACACTGAAGCTCTGGCATTCTATATGGGATGAAATAATGACAATTTGTATTCTCAAAAACTGATTGAGAATCATAATAATGTATTTGCTAAATTTTCAAACTTTCTCAAGAAAATAAATAACATTTTTTTCAACTTCATAAACTTGATCATGTACAACTGTTGGTGCTGCAAGAGTCAACTTGAAAGCTAGTTAAGTTAAACAACATCACAGTGAAAGCGACACTTGCTTTAATAAAGACCTCCTCTTTGAGGGCGGCTCAGGGTAATATATACTGTACTAAATATGCAAAGCAGATACCAGGCTTTCCCCATGCTAGAGTACAAGGACGAAGAGACTCAAGATGTTTTGTTGAAACAAGCATCTTGTGTACAGAGGCAGTTGAAGCGTTTCCAAGGCCAGATGCTAGATGTCCTCACGTGACTCTCATCCATTATAAAATGCCAGAGATATTCTCCTGACATCTTATGACACTAAGTTATGCCAGCATGGAAATATCTCATGTGCAATTTATTTCCATTTCTGGGAGCAATTATTTGACCAAAAAAAAAAAAAAAAAGAATAGCTCTTCTACTAATCTTTATTGGATTTAAAAGGAATCAAATACTACCAAGCAGAGTGTCCACCCAGACTGCCTGGATCTGCTTCTGACTCTAGGATCTTGGCTGTTAGGCTCTCTTTGTGCCATCTGTGAAACAGATCGATGTCAGTGCACTGAGCCTAGGTCACGCCATGTGCATCCATTTTCCCAGAATCCTACTTGCCTGGGTGAGCAGAATATCT
The DNA here is from genome assembly GCF_017591425.1 of Ochotona curzoniae. NCBI lineage: Eukaryota > Metazoa > Chordata > Mammalia > Lagomorpha > Ochotonidae > Ochotona > Ochotona curzoniae. The sequence continues at coordinate 7,456,091 of NW_024467095.1, read as the reverse complement.
CCCTCCTCCTGTCTCCCGTTCCTGGAAGGATGGAGAATTGGGTGGTGCTGCCCTGTTTCCGAAGGGTCAATCTAATCCATCCCAGCTACAATAGGCACAGTACCCCTGGGAATGTGAGGACTCTGCCAGCCCTGTTCAGACACTGGCAGCTCCAGAAATGGATGCAAGCTGGACTGCTGTCATTTCTGTCATCATCCCGAGGAAGCTTCTAGAAGCTGGTGTGGCCACAGCTCTTGTTCTACCTGTGTTCTGCTTACATGACCACGAAGAAAGCAACCACCTCCCTTCTTTGCTCACTGACTCCCAGGGCTGTGTGAGCTATGAGAATTGGGGTCAAGAACTCCGAAAACGAGTCAGTCACTCATTTAACATTATCAAGCTGTCTATTTTGGTATTTTCTTTGCAAAAAAATTCCAATAAATTCTGACCATAGGCCTCCTTAGGAAAAATCCATGGTCCAGGTCCATAGGATTATAATCTGATACTGCTGAGAGCTGAGCTTGTACACAGATGTGGCGTAGGTTGTGTACCATAGAGTAACATTACAAAGCTTTATTTAAGCTCTGTGAGTGACACCCTCCTCTCTTTTTCAATCTGTGAAAATGTTCATGTGTTCTCACTTGGCAGCATTCCTCAGGGAAACTCTGCTGATGCCACAGGGCCTCCATGGACCAGTTCTGACAGACCACAGAGCACGGTGAGGGTAGCTATTATGAGAAAACTAGTTAACCATCTCAATTCATTCCCTGATAACTCAGAGAACTGCATGGGTATGAATACCATTCTCCGGGGTAAATGGGATCCCTCCGAATCACCCCAATACAGCAGCACCTCAAGTTTCTTCTGTGTGTTCAGTTATTGCTTTCCACATGAGTACAGAAGACAATGGTCATGAGGTTACATTCTGGAAACAACCCACTGGGGCAGGGGCTGCAGTCACTGAGTGGCTTCCAGGAAGGTGCAGAGAAAGGAACCACATTTTTTTTATTACCACTTAAACAGAATTGTATGGGAGATCTAATAAAAATGAAGCTCCAATAGGCTACCACATAAATTTAGGGAAAATTTCAAATCCAAGTAGAGAATACAGCAAAGGGTTTCTTTCCTACCACCAGCTGCCATCTCTTTAGGGCATTTTGTATTTACTCCATGAACACTTTCAACAAAAAATGAAGGAAATGTTTTTTGTGGTCGTTTTTCCTACCACCGACTCATCATGAGCTTGTATATTTCTTATCGGCACTACTGATGATTGCTACAGAAAATATTGTGCCTTCCTAATACAGAGGCAATAACTGCAATGAGCAGAGAATCACACCCAGAGGATAAGCTTTACATCAGTGGCAGTCTGAGCAAGGTGTCCCCAGGGAATGAGTGAATGTGTGACAGTATCCTCACTCTCCTGGGTCCTGGGGCACTTCAACAAGGCCAGGGATGGCAGAGTATCAGCCAAACACCTCGAGGGGCAGCTGGAGGCACACTGTGGACCACACAGGCAGGAAGCTCAGGGCCAACTGTTACTGTCTTTCTGAATGGAGGGGTCACTCCTCATTGCATGCACACTGCTATACTGCCAGATTTGAAACCACACAAAATTATTCTCCTATAGCAATGGTAGCCAGAAATCTGAAATTGAAGTGTTAATGTGGGGGAGGGGAAAGGAGGCAGTGTATTTTCCTGGGAAGCTCTGAAGGCAAAACGCCCACTGCCTCTTCTACTACGTAATGGCTGATAGCATTCTGTGACTTTGTGGTCCTGTGGTTGCAACACTCCAAACTCTGCCCTCAAGCTTATGTCTGTTTATTGTGAGTGAAATATCCATAATGAAAAATATCCATAATGAAAAAAGGCTGTCTCCCCCACTAAGTCTGTGGAAGAGAGGTTCATTGGCATGTTGGTCTCCAAGACTTGTGCTTTTGGAAACACCTCAAGTGTGACGGAAGTTGCTGATGCTTCCCCAGCCCCAGCCTCCAACCAATGGACTAAAGAGGCAAACAGCATAGAACACCCAGGGTTAAGCAGTTAAGATGCCATCATGAATCCTAACACTTTAGGACAGAAAGTTCTATATAACAGAAACTAAGAAAATAAGGTGGGGGAAATTGGAAGAAATTACCGTATACATCAAAGTGCAGGTTAGTAAATAATAAAACCTATTGTTACATAATTAAAGGAATTAAAAGTGTTTTCTAATTATATTTTGTTACTTTCTTCGAAGTCTACTTACATACCACATACCTTTTAACATCACCAAATAGTACACAATATTGTATGAAATATCCTGTCCTTCTCTCTATCTAACACACACAAATACACACACACATAGGCACATATACTTTGCTACAACACAAGCAAATTTGTTCAAAAATTCAAAGTTAGGGCCCAGTGCTATGACCTAGTGGCTAAAGTCCCTGCCTTGAACGTGCCAGGATCCTGTTTGGGCACCGGTTCTAATCCTGGCAGCCCCGCTTCCCATCCAGCTCCCTACTTAATGCCTGGGAAAGCAGTTGAGGTCGGCCCAAAACCTTGGGATTCTGTACCCGCGTGGGAGACCTAGAATAGCTCCTGGCTCCTGGCTTTGGATCGACTCAGCTCTGGTTATTGTTGTCACTTGGGGAGCGAATCAGCAGATGGAGGATCTTCCTCTCTGTCTTTCCTCTTCTCTCTATATATCTGACTTTGGAATAAAAATAAAATAAGTCTTTAAAAAAATCAAAATGAATGATAGACCAATGTGAGCTAAAGTTTGTAGAGCCTAAAGATAGTTAACAGCTAAAAACCCAGCATCAATATGATTCAGTGATTAAGATCATTCTCTGCTTAACTTGATAGTTTAACAAGGAAAACCTGGGAAGTGGGGAAAAAGTGGAAAATGGAAAGTGACTCGGCAAAGCAAGAGTGTTAAAATGAGAAAGTACAACTAGCCAGGAAAAAAAAAAGAGAGTAGTTTAAGAGAAAGTCATATGATCAAAAAGAGTTCACTATGGAAGTATTTGGTTTACAGTTTATTGCCGATTCTTCAATCTACTTATTTGTTGATTTACTCCATCTATTCATTTTTTGCCCACAAGCTGTGTCCCAAGAATGCTTCGCTGTTCTCAGGCATGTGGATAAAGTACAGACAGAACGATAACTAGGACACAGGCCAAGACTTTGTATTGCTCATTATGGCAGTGCCCCTTTGAAACATTTTTTTTTATATTGTAATAAAATAGGCCAGTGGTTTCTTCAGACAAAAGCAGTCCTCACATTCCAAAAACTCATGGGGAGGTTGTAGAAAGAACAAGCTGTACACACAGAAACATGCCCAAACTCTGCTTTCAAATTGTTGAGGTGAAGTTGGTCACTCTGGAAAAACTCAGCAAGGTCTCTCACTTGAAAAGCTCATTATTAAGTAGGTTTGGACTGTTCATTTTGTGGGCGTATATTCAATGTAGTTGACTCCTACTAGGTGGGACATAGACTTTGACAGCTAACGAATTGGCAGCTGGAGAAGCTGACTTAGGAAGAAGAAAAGAATACTAAGGCAAACGAAGCACAGATTCTGTGCACACACAAGAGGTCAGCAGGGGTGAAAGTTTCCAAGACATCTGCATTTTAGTCTGCATGTTGTAGGATCCCTTTGAAAAATGTTCATAAAAATATATTTGAGAGGCAGAGAGAGAGAGAGACACTCCCACTGTTCATGTTCTAATTGGTTTTATGGGTTGAAGTTAGGATCTGGTTATTCAATCCAGCTCTCCCACCGAAGGGGCAAGTACCCAACCACACCAGTCATCAACCACTGCCTCCCAAGGCCTACATGGGCAGGAAGGTGGATTTGGAAGCAGAGCCTGATGTCAACCCAACTACTCCAATATGGGACACGAGTGTCGGAACTGGCATCTTAACTGCTGAGCCAAAGCTCTGTCCTGTCTTTTTATGTCTGATCCTCATTTTTCTCACTTGGGAAGCGAGAAGATTTTGTTCAATGATGCATGACATTCCCTCTTCTAATTCAATACTCTGTGGCAGCTTTCTGATTGTCTTCGAAGTCTGACTCTATCTAACCTGGAGAGTATGGTTTTCTTGTGACTTTTCCTTGACCCTAGTCTCCAGGAAGCTCAAGAGGAATTTTCCATGATCTACTCCTGGGTGACAACCAGACTTTTCACCGTAGCCTATGCTCCCATTCTGTCCTTATCATGGGTAACTTGGCCCTAGTTTTGCCTTACGCTCAGGTGATCCCAATCCCTGGAGACCTGCCTATTTCCCATGTTTACTGCAGTGAAGTTGTCCTGCTGTTGCATGGAGAACACTGGACTTTCAAAACAGAGCAAATGTTTCTGACTCAATGAAATGATGAATATAATGTGTTAACACTTGTGTGTGAGCATATTATCCTAACAATGACTGCAATGACTACTTTTAATTTTTTAAAGATTTATTTATTTTTATCGCAAAGTCAGATATATACAGAGAGGAGGAGAGACAGAAATATCTTCTGTCTGATGATTCATTCTCTAAGTGACCACAATGGCCGGTGTTGTGCCAATCCAAAGCCAGGAGCCAGGAACCTCCTCCAGGTCTCCCATGTGGGTGCAGGGTCCCAAGGCTTTGGGTTGTCCTCGACTGCTTTCCCAGGCATTAAGCAGGGAGCTGGATGGGAAGCGGGGCTGCCAGGATTAGAACTGGTGCCCAAACGGGATCCTGGCACGTTCAAGGCAAGAACTTTGTCTGCTAGGCCACAGCGCCGGGACCCTGTTACTTTTATACATGCATATTTTTGCAGGATATACTATTTCTGGATGAACTGCCACTTGTCTCAAATACTTGTCTTTTAACTTACTGCCTCGTGTTCTTGGTATCCAAAGGCTTTACCTCTTCTCTCTTGGAGTTCATTTGTATCAGTAGCAGAGGTCTAAGTACTTATTATTCATTGTTATTTTTATAATCTTCAGAATTAGAATTATTGATTCTTCCTCCATTTCAGAAGAAATTCATTATATTTCTGGAATAATTTTATATTCTTATGTTCCTTTAAGTGTAGTAATGTCTAGAATCATATTGAATTTTATTTGTTAATTTTGCATGTTCATTATCTTTTCCTAATTGTTTTCATTCTTAGAGGCATTGTAATTGTTTTACTTTCTCTACTGTATTGCTTTCCTGTAATACTTTAGAGTTCTACCTTTATCTATGTTTATTTTTATTGCTTCCATGTTACTGTACAATAATCTAGCTAAAAACTGACTAGCTTTCTATTAATATCATTTCCCCTTAATTTCATTCTAATTTTTTATAAGATTTATTCAGAAATTGAACCCAAATTGCAGCCATTTGGGGAGTTAATCAGTGGATGGAAGCCAGAATCCAGGAGCTCTTTCTGGATCTCCCATGCGGGTACAGGGTCCCAAGGATTTGGGCTATCCTCCACTGCTTTCCCAGGCCACGGGCAGGGAGCTAGATGGAAAGTGGATCAGCTGGTACACAAACTGGCATCCATATGGGATGCTGGCACTTGAGAAGTAGGGATTTAGGTATTGAGCTCTTTGTTTGTCTTTAATTACAACTTAAACACTACTCCACAGAATTTTACATGGGGAACAATTTATGTATCTTAATCTTTATTTTAAATTCTTGCACAAGAGAAATAAGAATTCAAAAGCAGAGGCACCAATACAGTACACAAGTGTAAACAGGATTTACTTAAAATAGAGAAAGCAAGTGAACATACATTCACATGTACTTGCGGGTCACTCCACATGGAGAGAAGCCCATCATGAGTGGACCAGAGTCTTGCTTGTGGTAAAAGGGAGCGAAGGATGTCCAAGAGGGATCCCAAGCATGGCCATGCCTTTGCCGTGAAATCAGCCTCGTTTATATAAAAAGGCACAGTACCTCCATTGAATATACCAACAGGATGTGGTCTGGGTGTAACTCGGCATGTGTTAGGCCTTCTGGAATCTCCATGATGCCTTCACATGGAGTTTAACCTCCACGTGGCCATCTCCTCTGTCCTAGTGCTGGTCCTGGATGAGACACAGGTGTATCCTGGGAAAGGGCATACTGAGTGGATGGGTGATTGTATAGAGTTACGGTGCGGGCTGGCAGAAATTCTAGCCAACCTATCCCTACCTAATATTTCTGCCTTGTTCATCCATATAAATTTTATTCATACCATTTTTTGAATAATTGTCAATTGAGAAAAAATAAATGCCAATTTATATGCCCCTACACTATTGAGAAAAATAATGTTCAGTGTACAAATGGTTGGTCTTTCCTAATCTTACTTTACGATAATTGTCTAGGCTTATTACAATGTCCCATCATTCTCATGATTTGAAAGATGGTGTTTTTATTCTCTGTCGTGGGGAGTGGGGAGTGAATGGTTCCTTTTCATTAACCTAATTATCCTAATCAGGTTTCCTATTTTATTACACATCACTCCATGTCTGCATCCTAACTGAGGCCCTCAACACCTGTCTTAGATCAAGGAACAATAGATGAGGAATCAAGTGTTCTCATTCCAAACGGAGGAGCTAAGTGGTCCAGAAGATAACAGGCCACAGATGGTGATATCAGCTCTTCCAACATCAGTAGGTCACTGTGGATCTACCACCCAGTAATGCAGATTCAGCTTCAGGCACTTGACTGACACAAACTTCTCCTTAGACTATGAAGGATGTCAATTGAAATAATATTCAATATAGTCATTGAAGCAGAAAATTTGAAACATCCTAAAATCATTCCACTCACACATGGAAGAAACTTAACAGTGATGTGTTCCAAATTCTTCATTGAATTGCAGAAATTTACATGGCTGCTCCAAGAGGGTAGTGGACTGCTAGAAAGAATTTCTAAACTAATAATAAAAACAGAAGTTTGTTTAGCCAGGTGTGAGAAAGAAAAATGAAATGCCTTTATAATGTAGCTATCAAAAGTGATACTTAGAGATCGATGGCATATAAGCTGATGTCAAAGAATATGCAGCTTAGAAGCAAAGGGATATTTTAGTGGCACATCAAGTAGTTAATGAATGTAAGTTTTAATTTTATGAGGACTATGGTATTTGTAGACTTCTCCAAATATTTAATTAATTTCAATTTCCTTTTACCTTAAATATCTACACTCATTCCTAATATTGTATTTGTTATTTTTGGTTTCTATTCAAAATTTATTGATTTATTTTTCTTGAAAGGAGAGAGGGAGAGACAGAGACAGGGACAGAGAGAGAGAGAGATCTCCCGTCTGCTGATTTGCTGCCCAAATATCCAAAACATGCAGAGCTGAGCTGGGTCAAAGCCAGGAGCCAGAAGCATCATGCAGTCCCACATGAGTGGCAAGGATCCAAATACTTGGGCCGTCCTCAGCTGCTTTCCCAGGTGCATTAGCAGGGAGCTGGATTGGAAGCAGAGTAGCCAGGACTTGAACCAGTTCATTTATATTTGATGATGCCTTCACAGGTAGTAGCTTAACTGGATGTGCTACACACTTTGGCCCCTGATTTGGATATTTAACACACTCCTAAATTGGACCAGCTTCAGGTCCTATAAAAATATAATCCTGACTTTGAAATAAATAAATAAATCGTTATATACATGTACATCTATATACCTGATGATCTATAAACCTTGTATGTCATCAGCTGCAGGAGAATGGAAAACAGGGCCAATCTTAAAAACTCAAAGTGGAAGTGCACAAGATGGCAAAACTCCTGTGCAAATGCCACTGCTCACAACGCCCAGCATTTATAATGTGTTTAAAAAAGCACTTAGTCCAGATACGCACTTTACATAAGTGAGTTCATTTAATCCACATGAAACCTTTACAACACAGTTACTAATTTTATTTCCATTCTGTTGATGAAGAAATGAAAGTCAAAAGTTGAAAAATTTGTCTTGTTTATTCTTTGTAATATAAACAGAGCCATCCACAGTAATTTTTTAATACTTCTGGGTCTGATTTCTTACAATGAGGAACTTCTCCAAATTGATGTCATAAATTATGGATTCATTTTAGTGTTCAGAAATATAAATAAAACCTATGGTTAAGACTTCCATGGCTTAAATTTTATTTTCTTCTAAGTCCCTTCATAAGTACTCAGAGAGAGCAGAAAGGAACAAATGATGTGTGAAGGTCAAGGAAAATCTGATAATTGAAACCATATGCTTTCGGCTCGATTGGCGTCCCATTGCATTGCATTTTCTAATTCTTTCCTTTCCTCCATCTCTCCTCTGACTTACTTCTTTTTGAAAATTATTCTTCATCCTGGCTCCTCTACCTCTTTCTTTTGGTTGCCTTATGGTTTTGGCTCACTGTGGCTTTGTTTTCAGGGAGAGAGCTGTACAGGATATTGCCGTGAGTTCCTCACTGCTACCTGACACAGGTGGATCTCAAAGTCAGATTCCCAAGACTTCACTCTGATTGGCCCAGCCTCAGTTACTTTTCCAGTCCTGGTCCAATCAGCTGCTGACATGACTATAGCAATGACACCCCATGATCACTGAAGCTTTTAATTGGGATTTTTTTTGGGGGGGGGTTATGAGTATGGATGTGGAAATAGTAACTAATGTTTTTAGAGTGATGAGTTTGAAGCAGCAGGTAAGAAAAGCCATACTTTACTGGAAAGAGACAACTCAGAATAGTCTAGAAAGGCAAGAGACTGGCAAGGGCAGAGAGATAACACAAGGTCTGAAATACAGTCTGAAATTCAAAGAAAAAAAAATTGGAACAGCAAAGGGGCATAATGCCTTCCTTATACTGGGACGCAGACAAGACTCATGGAAAACAGAATTACTGCATCTGAGGATCAGAAGAAAAATCTGCACCAAGTGACAAAACAAGTCTCAGAGTTGGGTCACAACTGACAATGTTATAGGAGTTTAGAGACTGTTGACAGAAGTCTTACTTAAACTAAAATTGATTGTCTAATCTAGCCAATTCAGAAATATTCACATGTGGTTTGTGATGCTACCCTCTTTTAACGATTATTTTTAGGATTAGTCCTGTGATTTTCTTTGGTTACTTATTTCATTGCTAGAATGATCATTTTATACCTACTAGTTAACAGGAAATTCATCAAGAAAAATAAAGGGTTCTCTGTTTCCATGCTAGCATACTGGGGGTAGTTCAAGGTACAGGACAGTGTTCATTTAGCCCCACATCCTTAGCAACCAGCACAGGGTCTGGCTGCTTGCAGCGGCTCAATAAATATTTGTGGAATGATTCAGACAAAGAGCGGACCACCCTGGTTGGCCAGGTGTTCTGTTGGCAGAAACAGACTCAATCAAGAGCAGCAGTAATTGGACAATCAGAGGAGGCAGCAAAACCAAGCTTGAAGATAAAAAAAAAAAAAAACTGCAAGCATAACTTTGATTACATAATAACAAGGTCCAACCAGGTACAGATAGAAGCCTGTGAGATACACTTAGAGATAATCTGAAGCAACCAAGGAAGCTGTTTACCTCAATACTATCAGAAACTGCTCAAAATTCAAACACTTGGTGGTGCTTCAAAGCTTCCTAGTTGAGCCCAGACATCCCACAATCAGCCACAGAGCACATTCTTCTTGTGTAGGGAATTGACTCACACCTTCTCCCTTTGTTATTCCTACCAATGAGCATCCAAGCTTCATTTCGTTGGTGGAAGATGAATGAGTAGCCACACACCTCTTCTGACACTCTCGTCAAGGCACAAAACATCTCTCTCTCCCATCTCAAATTAAACAAGCAAGTAAATCAATCATGTTACAGAAATGTTTAATATGGATTGCTTTGAATCCATGGCAACATAAAAAGACAAAGTGATTATAAATTTAGTCACAGAGCTAATTGACATTTATTCTCAATTCACAAATGTGGTAGCTTCCTTTCTCCAAAACTGAATGAGAGCCCTCACTGGGCGATAGCAGAACAGGCAATCATATATTGTAGAGAAAAGAAAATCAGGCAATAGAATAAAAAATTGATTAGTTAAGAGCACGTGACCTTTTTTATAAGAGTTAAATTGAAGTCTTCCTTCCCCACCTTACATCCTATACAAAAATCAGCTCACAATGGATCAAGGATTCAAACGCAGATCTTGAAACCATCAAATTACTAGAAGAAAGCAGAGGAAATGCTACAAGACATCAGTGTAGGCAAAGAATTCTTGCATAAGACCCTAGAAGCACAAACAATCAAAGCAAAATGGGATTGCATCAAGCTAAGAAGCTTCTGGATTCTTGGGGAATCTTAGGGAACACTTAAAAAAGTGAAGAGGCAAACAAAAACGTGGGAGAAAATATTTGCAAATTATGCATCAGATAAAGAATTAATAGCCAAAATAAACAAGGAACTCAAAAAAATCAACAGTAACAAAACAAACAATCCAGCTTTAAGAAAGGGCAGAGGATATAAGCAAGTATTTTTCAAGGGATGAGAGTTTAATGGCCAACGAACACAGGAGCAAAAGCTCAGGGTCATTAGCTAACAGGTAAATGCAAATTAAAATCACAGCAAGAAAGCACCTCACTTCAGGCAGAATGACTATCGTCCAAAAATGTAAAAATAAAGTCCAGGTGAGAATGGGGAGAAAAAACTACCCTAATGCACTGTTGGGGTGGCAGGATGCAAACCAATACAATCATTATGGAAGATAATATGAAGATCCTCAGAACATAGAAAATATATCTGTCACAGGACTGTCTTACTCCTGGGGACTTACCAAATGGGAGTGAAATCAGCATATCCCCATGTTCATTTCACAGTAGGTAGGATATGGAAGCAATCTAGATGTCCATTATTGATGACTGGATGAAGAAAACGTGGTATGTTTGCATTGTGAAATATAGTTTATCCATAAAAAATGAAATACTGTCTTTTACAGCAAAATGGATGCAACTGGAGATGACCATGTTTTGTGAAATAAATAAGACCCTCCAAAACATATATACACCTTTAAAGTGATTATAGCTAACCAGTGATTTACTTGTTGATTTCTTATTTAGTGAAGCATTAAGCCTGTGACTATAAAGTAAATTAAAAATACATAGCAGGGCCTAGAGGCTAAGGCCCTTGACTTGCATGCGCCAGATCCCGTGTGGGCGCTAGTTTGTGCCCTGGAAGCCCAGCTTTCCATCCAGCTTCCTCCTTAGGGCCTGGGAAAGCAGTCAAGGACAGCCCAAAGCCTTGGGACCCTGTACCCATGAGGGAGACACAGAAGAGGCTTCTGGGTCATGGCTTCAGATTGGCTCAACTCCAGCCATTGTGGCCACTTGGGGAGTGAACCAATGCAAGGAAGATCTTATTCTCTGTCTTTCCTCCTCTTTATATATCTGACTTTCCAATAGAACAGAAATAAAGAAAGGGAGAAGGGGGTAAATATTATGTTCTTAAAGCTGTATCTATGCATTAAATGAAATCTGTTCTTTTTATTTTATTTTATTTTATTTATTTTTATGTTTATATATTTGGAAGAGAGGTCTTCCTTATTACACTTACTCAAATTGCTTTTGGGGGTCTATTTCAGAATCTGTTTCCTTGGCTCTTCAGCTTGACTATGTGACATTTCTTTTATTACTTTAAAAGACCTATTATTTATTTTTTGTTGTTGTGAGCAACACAGTGAAGAGTGGGAGGTGGCATACAGCCTGATTCCCCAAATGGCTGCAGCAAGTAAGATCTGGGCCAGCCTGGAAGCAGGGAGCAGGAACACACTTAGCAGGAAGCCAGATCAGAAGCAGAGCAACAGGGATTCCACTGCCACTCATGGCATTCTGACATCACAGGCTGCGGCTTAACCCACTACACCTCAGCATCACTCCTTTTCTTAATATTATCTCAGAAATTCCTACTTCCCTTCATCTCCACAGTAATAAGGAAAAGCTGTCCTTCACAAAAATAGGAGAAATGAGTACACCTTGGTTTTGAGCCTGATCTTTACAAGTATTTTATTTAAGCATAAATTTTATTTAAAAAAATAACATGCAGCTTTTTGAGGGATGTTGATGAACGTTCTTGCTATGAAGTGAGGAACGTCCACTCTGAAGTAACTGATGCTCTTTCTCCACATGGGGTAAGATTTCAGACAATGAGAATGCCAGATTTCACCCTGTTTATCAATGTATTTTGGTGGGCACTTTGCACTTTTCCCTTAAAAAAATCTGTGCACTTTTCAAACTGACATGCTTAGCTCTTACATTACTCTTATCTAGCTTAACACAGGATTTGGCGCTGACACATTTAATGTGGTTGAACCAAGGTCTGGCCCGGCCTGGCAAGAGACTGTGGAATTTTGAATTCACACCTAAGGAAAATTTCATTTTCCTCCTCCTATTCATTGTGATGTCAGACTCTAAGTATTTCCCAACTCCAGGGCAAGATGTTTTCTTTGCCCCTGCATTACCTCTCCCTATCTCTCCCTGAAGTGCTGTGGAGGATGCAGATATACAGAAAGACCCATGTTGTGCCCTCGTTCTGCTTGTGGTGCAATCAGATGACTTGTGTATAAGAATTAATAATACACAAGGCAAGTCAAGACAAGTATCGAATGAACAATATGATCTGGATGTGCTAAGAGAATGCTAAATGGTGAAAGTTCTTAGGGGACAAAATATAGAAGACAGATTTTGACCTAAAGGGTGCACACAGTGAAGCTGGTAAGAGTATGGACACATTCACAGGTTCATAAATAAGCATGCTAGGATATGTGTTAAAGTTCGGGGAATTTGTTTGGGATATTGATACCTAGGCCCACACCACGCCTTCATGGTCTATTGTAATCCCATTCCTGCTCTTGCTCCAACTACATTCTCAGAAGTTTGACTTGGATTTTATTCTTTTACTCCACATCTGTCAACAAACCCTGTTAAATTTAGCTTTTAAATATTCCTGAAATATATTACGACTACTCAATTCTTGTACCTGAGTCATTACAAAAGTCTTTCAACCCATCTTTCTGTTTCCACCTTCACTCCTTAGTCTATCCTCCTAGAGATTCAGAACAATTCTTGTAAAACCTAGATCAGATCACGTTAGTTCTCAGCACAAAATCCCCCGACTGCCTCTCACTGCAATGAGGGTAAATAGCAGTCTTCAGGTCACAGACCTGACAGGCTTCACCTCTGGTTCCCACTCCAACCTCAACTCTATTTCTCTGCCTCAGTTTCCTGAGCTGCAGTCACATGGGTCAAGTTGTTTCAGAAAACATATTGTTCTCTCTACTTCCACTGAGTTTACTTCCAAATTTTACCTTCCCTGTCTCTTTCAAGTCTTGGCTCCAATGCTGTCTTCTCAAGGAATCTCTCCCAAACCACTCTCTTTAAAATAGCAGGCATTCAGGAGTGGGATTTTAGGTCAGTAAGATGATAGTTTAGACAAGTCAAGATGTTAGTTTAGACACCCATATCAGAGTTTCTGGCTTCAATACCTGGCTCACTTATGAAGTGATCATTTAGAGAAGTGGTTGATATGCCCCTATTTCATATCAGATTTTGCTAGATTCAATATCCATCTCTACCTTCAAATCTTAATTTCAGTTTCCTGATAATGCAGACCCTGGAAAGTAGAAGTTATGGCTCAAGGTGATGTGTTCTTGCCTTCCAGTTAGAGATCTGGATTGAATTCCTGGATCCCAGATTCTGCCATGACTACTGAGGACGTTTGGAGAAGAGAATGAACAGATGAGAATTATGTTTCTGTCTCTCAAATATATAACTTGCAAAAAAGGAACCAGATACCAAATAACATATACTTGTATGGCTCATTTTGCAGTAGAATTCAAAAAAATTCTGAATATATTGGGTGTTGAGTTTGAAGGAGTAGGTAGTAGATATTTGATGGGGGATATGGCATGAGAAGTCTCGGGGATGGAGGAGGAATCTCCTGAGATGTTTGTACCTCTTTCTGGCCATCTAATGTGCACTGGAGAGAAAGAGAGAGAGAGAGAGAGAGAGAAATAGAAACTATCCTCCCTGCAGGGTTCAGTTGCCTGATCCTGGTCTTTGGCCCACCTGTACGACTGGTGCCGGGTCCATGAGTCCCAGGGGCGGGAGGTCCAACGGGGCCTGGGTCATCTGGCCTGGGTCCTTGACCCGCCTGTGAAAACTTGTCCTCCTCAGTGGAAAAGATGGAACAGTGATGGCAGGCCCAGATACATATGGAGGATATGGCAGTCCATTGGAGGCTGCAGAGGACATCTGGTACCACAGCCAACGGACATCAGAAAGGTTCCCTCCATTCTTCAGTTGGAGAGATCGACAGCATTTCATAACTATCAAAACCACTTGGGCAGAATCCTGGGAACACGTGCCATGCTGGGACCTGTGTTGATATCCAATTGCTGTTCCCCTTCTCTGGGTACTGGTGTGATTGGCAGGCTGAGTATGGCTTCTCCCCTTGTCTCCTCCTTTCCCCCAGATACAGGAAGAGGAAGTAGAGAATTTGGAAACAATGATCATACCCACTTTTCTCTGACCCTTGGTCCTTCCTACTCTAACAGTGTAGATATCATCAAAAAGAAAAATTAAAAATTTATTTAAAAATAAACAAAAACACTCTCCTTGTAACTGACTGAATCAGTCTCGTTAAAAATCAGACCACAGCTTTCTTCAATAGATATCTTTAAAACACTCCTCAAGTAACAGGCAATTACCCTAAAGAGGGAATCCTTTGCTTTTTTTTTTTTTTCAGATCCTTTTGTCTTTACTGCTGTCAGATATGCCCCACCCCCCATTGAAAAATCTTGGGTTCACTGTCACCCTCTCTACCTCATTGCTGAAATGGTCCCACATTCCCTCTATGTGCGGTCCAATTGCACCAGATTGATTCATTCATTCCCCTATGGTTTACTTGGTAAACTTTCTCACAGTAGTCTCTATAAAAAAATTTCTTGCTTGCTCTTACCACATGAGGACTCAAAACGGTCCTTTCTGAAGGACATTTGGCCTTCCTAAAGGGTAAAGAAGATAACATAATGAGCACAGAGAGCTTGAGAATGGTTTTCGCAGGTCTGCGATCAGTTTTGGTTGTATTGAAATACCTTTCTGTATAGAGTGAGAAAGCCTGCTGGCCATAAGAGGATCCTGTGACATTCAAGTCTGCCCAGAATTAGCAGCTGAGCACGCTCTCTGGTCTACAGATTTGCATTGTCCTGTTAACCTCCCTGTGCCAAAACACTCAGTCCTTCCCTTTCACCAGCCTCTAAGGTCACAAGACAGACAGTTCTTTCTTGATTACTCAAACAAATACACGTCTGATTCAGAGGGGGAAAACAGAGCTGCCAACAGTCAACGCTTAGGAAGGGCAGGGCTGCTTTCGCTTTTTAAGCCAACCTGATGAATCACCAGTTGCATGACTAATTGCGGTGCTAAAATGTGCCCAGGGATATGGTCTGCTTTTTAGAAGGGAAAATACTAATGGAGATACAAAGAAATCTGGAAGAAAACTAGACGTGTTTTTGTGAATATGTAGATGGACCCGTGAAGACCACATGCTTCCTAAATGTCTCTCAGTATATTTTCTTAATTAAGTTCTAGAAAATGTGGAATTGGCATTGCTCTCAACCTGGCTTCCTTCACATGAGTTAGCTTCACAGCTCAAAGAATTTCTCAAGTGGTTTCAAAATCTCAAAAGGTTATGTGTGGACAGTGGTTTCAATAAACTATAATGCTGATAGCTCTTATTTGTAAGAAGTGATTGAAAATTCACTCTAAGGTACAGACATACACATATATATGTAATGCAAATAAACATTGATGCTGACTTATATACACATATGTAATGTGCATGATATATGTATTTTATATATGTGTAACAGGTATACTTATATGTGTAAGTTTACATTCTCTTTGTATAGGCACAAAAATATGACAATAAAAGTGATATATTCCTCGTCTTTGGCTGCATTAACTGTTGAGAATAACAGTGCATAAACCAAGAATTCTAATGTAGCGTGATAAGATCATTAATTGTGCCAATGATATTGTGGGGACAAGAAGGGTTAATCTGTAGGAGAACATGGCAAGGAAAGCTTTGCTTAAGCGAGAAATGAGCAGATGTTTGAAGACTTGTCTTTTTAAAAACACGAATCAATTGATTAATTAATTAATTTGAAAGAGAGGGAGACAAAGAAAGAGATATCTTCCATCTGCTGGCTCACAAAATAGCCAGATCTGGTCCAGGTTAAAGGCAGGAGTCGAGAATTTTATGAAGGTTTCCATGTGGGTGGGTGGCAGGGACCCAAGTGCTGGGACTATCATCCACTGTTGTCCCATACATATTAACAGGGAGCTGGACCACACGTGGAGCAGCTGTCACTCCAGCCAGCGCCCTGATCTGGGATGACAGCCTCGCAAGCCATAGCTTCAACCCTGCACCGAAACACTAGCCCCTTGGACGACTTTCAGCAGTTAATCTTGTGGAGGACGAAGGAGGGGAAACTAAGAAGGGGAGAAATTCCAGGTTCAGGAGAAATAGGCAGATGGGCCTCTTACCTGCTAAATAAATTATTTAGAACTAAAAACAAAAACAAATAAAAACATTTTCATAAAGAAAAAGAAAATTTTCAAGCACCAAAGTCTTCACAGTTAAATTAAATCAAATGTTTAAGGACTAAATCACAATTATGCCACATGGTTCATAAGATTGCAGATCATGTTGCAACTTGTCTATGAGGCCTATATTACATTAATCCAAAGCTCAAATCTTATCAGAAAAGATGATGAACATATATGTACAAAATCTTAGGAAAATATCAGCAAACTAAACTGATCAAGGTGAACAGAAAGGAGACTATATCATGAAAAAAAATGAGGTTCATCATAGTTGTGAACAGAAGATTAAGCATTTGCAAATCAACGTCATTTATCACATTTAAGAAACAATTATCTCAGTAAGTACAGGAAAAAATCAGCAAATTTAAGGCTGTCATTGTGGCATTACGGGTTATGCCACTTGTGATTCTGGCATCCTGTATAGAAAGATGTTGGCTGGAGTCCTGGACTTTCCACTTTTGATCCTGCTCCCTGCCAACCCTCCTGGGAGAACAGTAGAGGATGGCCCATATACTTGGACCTCTACACCAATGTATGGGAACTAGATGAAGCTCTGGGTCTCAGCCTGGCCCAGCTCTTTAGGCATAAGAAATTAGCAGAAATGTGATACCTATTCATGAATGAATAGCAAGTAACAGAAAGAATACTTCTCAGCAGCGTAAGGACAGAAGGGAACCTCCTTGACCTGAAGAAGATGTATTTATTTAAAAACACATAACAAGGGCAAGTATTTAGCACCAAGTGTTGCGACGCTATTTGGGACACTGCCATCCCATAAAGGAGTACCCAGTTCAATTCCAGAGTCCAGCCCCTGACTCCATCATCCTGTGAACACACACCCTGGGGAGACAGCGGTAACAAGAAACTGGGTCCCTGCCACTTACATGACTTCGAATTATTGGCTCCTGGTTTTGGTACTGAGGCAGTTGGAGTGAATTAGTATGTGGAGCTATATTCTCTCTCTCTCTCTCTCCTCTCTCTGTCCTATACTCTAAAATAGCTACCACCACACTTTATGATGAAAGACTAAAAGCTTTTCTTTAAATTCAGGAACAAGAAAGTCTGCTCTTATGCCCCTTATTCAACAACATACTTAGATGTTTACATTATCTATATAGAAAATTGTGAAGAATCTACAGGAAAACCCACTAGAATTTTAGAAAAATGAGTTCCATAAGATCGTGGAATACACAATCAGTGTAAAAACTTCAAATGGGGCAGGTGTCATGGTAGAGAGGGTTAAGCCTCCAACTGTGATGTCCACAACCCCTTTACAGCCCCAGCTGAATTCCATCTGCTCCACTTCCCACCAACTCCCTACTAATGTGTCTTGGAAACGTGATGACCTAATGATTATTTAATTTAATTACCATAATATAATTACCATCAGGGGATCAGGGGCCATAGGCAAGATCATCAGAAATGTTAAGTATCTTTCACTGAATTCAACCATTGTATTATTGATGCTACTTTATGCTCCATTCAATTAAGCCAATTTTAATTGGTGTATCTTGCCCCTGAAACTAACTGTACATCAACTTTTTGCAGTTTCCTCTTTTAAAAAAAACATTTTTTTGTTGTTGCTGTTGCTTTTATTTGAAAAGCAGATATACAGAAACGAGAAGAGACAGAGAAGAAGATTTTCCATCAACTAACTCACTGCCTAAGTGGCTGCAATAGCCAGCGCCAAACCAATCTGAAGGCAAGAACCAGGAGATTTTTCCAGGTCTCTCACATGGGCATAGGGTCCCAAGGCTTTGGGCCAGCCTCAACTGCTTTCCTAGGCCACAAGGAGGGAGCTAGATGGAAAGAGGGGCTGCCGGGATTAGAACCAGCAACCATATGAGATCCTGGTGTGTGTAAGGTGAGGACTTTAGCTGCTAGGCTACTGCACTGGGCCCCAGTTTCCTCTTCTTTATCTCATTTGTCATTCTACCAGGACATGGTAATCCGTTATGGGACACATTTTGTTCCTACTTACCTAAGTTGGAATGTGGATTCATCTATCCTGTTCACCACAGACTTTCCCTGTTTGTAACTATGCTTCCGGTCAGAACTGACAAAATCGTAAGAGATCTGGCTTTGAGGGAAGCCCTGTGTGAAGTTTTAGCAGAGGAGTGACATTATCTGAGTTTGATTTCATAGATCATTCTGTCAAAAAGTGAACCAGAGGAATGCAAGGCCGACTCAGGAGGACACATAGCAGGCCATTTTTATTACCATGTGATGATGATGGCATGGACTCAACTCGGAATCGGGAAGACTGTGGGAGCATTTAGTTCCAGATGCATTTGGAACACAGAACCCAAGGATTTACCAATGAATTGGGTGTGAAGTGAAGAGAAAAGTAAAATATAAGAATAACCTCCAAGATATTTGTCTGCCATTATTTTTCTCAAAGTGACCAGAACATATTCGCATTATAAAATTGAGGAAGCTTTAAAAAGAGGAAGCTTAAAGGAAACCTCTGTTATAGGCAAGTTAGTTTTATGCCCTTATATTTCATTTGGGGAGAGGTAGGAGGTCAATAGTTTAATGTACACATTTCTGATTCCTAGTACTGGCCAGTGTTGAGTCTACCAGAGCCACCTGTGCAATGAGACACTAAAAAGCAGGGACCTGGGTACAAGAAATTGGATCTGAGAAATAAGGCTAGGAAGAAGAAAGAGCATATGAAGCCAACCCTGGCAGCATTCTAGAATCAGAGACACAAGACAGAGGAGTAGAGACAGCTAAGTCAATGGACTCACCCAAAGCTTAAAGAGTGGAGAATGATCTTGACATTTTAGATACAATTTATTCTCCACAGCAGTTCTAAGTGAGTTGGTCACTCTGTTCCTGTTTTGCGGGCCAGGAAATGAAATTGATCCATAGGTACGGGATATATGACACAGGCTACACGGCTGGGAAGTGGGCAGCTACAATTGTAGGTCATGCTTTCAACAGTCACTGCACACTCTCTCCCAGGCTGCTGTGTGTGGATGCGGTCAAGGAGTGCACGCATGTCTTCATGTATGAAAAGAGAATATGTGGAGAGTGTTAGGAATTACAGGATGATTAATCTGTCATTACATAAAATGATGCATTAATGAGATGACCTAAACGTAGCTAAACTTCCTCTACCAAAAGGTTTAAGTGCAAGTCTACTGTTTAGGAAGAGGAATGGAGTACATATCCAGATGTTGAATCGGAGGTTAGATGATCTATCATGGATTTGGAGAGAGGAGGCCAGAAATTGAAAACACTGAAGCAAATTTATGAGACAGATTCCTTTGGGAACTCATATTAAACTATTTTCAGTAGGGAGTAAAAATATTTTGGTCAAAATGCTAAGAAACGCCTTTAGAACATCTCCTAATAGGGTCATAAGTGGTCACTTGCAAACAGCAAAAAATACTTTGCCCCTATGCTTGCAATATCGGTATGGTTCCTGCGATACAGTTTGCCACTATTGATTTGTTCCCATTAAACAATAACCTGCCTCTGATGGAGCAATGTTGTGAGTAGAAAATTTAATAAGGATTACATTTCGGGGAGAAAATTTTTATTTATTTAATTTTTTTGAAAGGGACAAAAAGGAGAGGCAGAAAGAGATCTTCCATCTGTTGTCCCGCTTCTTAAGTATTGCCATCAAAGCCAGGAGTCTGGAACTTGATCTGGGTCTCTTACATGGGTGCCAGTGACTCAAGTGCTTGAGCCCTCACCAGTCGCCTCCACAGTAAAATTGGAAGAAGCTGGATTGGAAGCAGAACCAAGACTCTAAATCGGGAATTCTCATTTGGAATGCAGACATCCCACAAAGCTACTTAACTGCTGTGTTAAACACCCATCACAATAAAGATTCAACTTTGGTGGCCATTGTTGTGGCATAGCCAAGAAAGCTGCTACCTGCAAAGCCAGCATCCCATACCAGCTCCAATTCATGTCCTGGCTGTGCCACTTCTGATCCAGTTCTCTGGAAAAGCAACACAAGACAGCCCCAGTGCTTGGGTCCCTGCCACCCGAATGGAGACTCCTGGCTTTGACCTAGCTCAGCCCTGACCACTATGAACACTTTGGGACTTAATCAGTAGATGGAAGGGCACTCTTCCTCCCCCTGTCTCTGTAACTCTGACTTTCAGATAAGCTTTTTTTTTTTTTTTAAAGATTCAACTTTTAGTATTTGATACAAAAATATTTTGGATGTGTTAATTAAATATTACAGCATTTCATTTAAAAGATTGGTTTTCTATTTCCATTGGTGTTACTTATTAAAACAGCTTGTTACACTTGTAGGCTAAACTGTTGCCCCATTTTTTACCTACTGAAATACCTCCAGTACTTTTGCAGAGCATTAGGTTAGCTCTCCAATTGTTTATGGGCAACCTGCAACACCTTGTGATTCGTAGTGATCCAGTCTAAAATTGTGGGATGAATATAATCTTTTTCCACCTACAGGGGACAGTAAAGTGGACAGAACAACCTTAATCTGAACGGCAAAGCTCCTCACCAGCTTCTTTGTCTGTGCCTGTTCTGGCCCTGCAAGACGTGCTTGCTGACACCTTTACAGCTGTCCGGTGTCACTACCACAATGTACCTGAATAGACACTCTTTTCAGTCGTTTTCACCTTACTGAGAAATGCAATAGCTGTGTATTCTGCCCTTAAGGGATTTTAATTTTCATGCTGTGTATAACATGACACAAAAATAATTATTACCTCTCACCTTTTTTAGATACTCTTTAAACAGCAAGGGTTAAGTAGAAAAGACCTTCCTGAAGGAAGAAGAACAGTTTTTAAAAGCTACTTTTAAATTACTCTTAGGTAATTCAAATCTATGCATGTTTAGTCCAAAATAAATTTCCTACAATGAAATGATACAATACAACAATAATGTAAACTTCAATAATAAAATCTTACAACTGAATGGCTCCTAAAAATTTATTATCCTCTCCTCTCCCAGTGAAGACAGCGGGAGCACCAACAGATGGCCAGGAACTTAGACCACTATTTTGGTTTCTCGTATTAAAAAAGCTATATTTCAAAGATTCTTTGGCCCACTGCTGTCCAACTACAGAAAGACATCTGCTCAGAAGCCCCAAAATAAACATGCTTCCCTAGGGAATTCAAGTGTTCTATAAAACCCAAGCTTGCTCATAGGCTGTTGTAAGCATGAGTCTCATCCAGGTCTTGGTCCAGCTCTCACGCTGTGGGATGCAGTTGGCAATGTCACCAGCCCAGGGCAAAAGGGAATAATATTTCATAAGACAGTTTCACTCTTTTAAGTTATTTTGTGTGAAATCAGTCATTTATACTTCAGACAACGGAGTAAACCTGGATCCAATACAGCATGTGTAGACAGAATCGGAGAAGTGCGAAGAACACTCAGAGTCCCAGGCTCATTGGCACTCCTAGAGCAGAATTTCAGGCACTGAAACCGAGCAATTAATAGGACAAAAAGGAGTTTTTGAACCTGAGATCAGCAGTAATTGTTTATGGGGCAACACATACTTTAAAAATTATTTTTGTTGGAAATGCATATCTACAGAGAGAAAGAAATACAGAGAGAAAGATTTTCCATCCACTGGTTCATTCCCCAAGTGGCCAAAATGGCCACAATGGCTGAAGCTGAGCCAAAGCAAGGAACCAGGAGCTTTTTCCAAGTTTCCCACATTTATGCAGGGCTCCAAGGCTTTGGGCCATCCTCTACTGCTTTCCCAGGCCACAGGCAGGGAGCTAGGTAGGATGCGGTATAGCCAGGACACAAACCGACAGCCAAATGGGATCCAGGTGCATGCAAGGTGAGCATTTGGCCACTGAGCCATCACACAGGACCCTCAGAACATACTTTTGGAATGTAATGATGTCACAGATTTTACTTGTCCTTTTAGTTCTTCCTTTCAAAGCTATGCAGCAGATGATATTGCTGCATATATTGAAGCTCCTTCACTGTCTTCACTTTGGAAAGGTCCATGTGGCCCCTTTAACAGAGAAAGGTCACAGTAATATTCACTGATATAAAGCAACGTATTTAAAATGGCTCCACTCTCACATGGAACTAAAACTGAAAATATTTTAAAAATCTAGCTTATATAAATTCCATATTTATGATATATGTGGATATTTCTTATACATTTAAATTCAGTTTCAAAATGAGACGGTAAAAGTCTAAGACATTCAAGACTGATCTGAACAACACAGACTCAGAGTTTCATAACTCTATTTGTGAATTCTGCCATATTAGGAAAGTTTCTCTTCGTGACCCTGGCCCTAACTCAAAATTCTCTTTTCTCACATTTTCTTACAATTCTGCCATACTCCCTCTCTTCCAAACACCACCATGACACAAAACAAAACAAGAAGCCCTCTAATTTCAACTAGTAATGACAAAACTTTTGGGTAATTCAAGTGCACACTAACCAGAAACACATGCAATTAGACTCCCTTTGAGATTTACAATCAGGGTTAAAGTACTTGGCAAATTGCAACAGTTTAACAATTTAAAAAGATCAGGGATATTCAGTCTAACTAGTGCCTTCATTTCCTCCTAATTCATTGTATTTAACGGGGAAGCACGCAAGAGAGACCCACTTTCTAGAAAAACTGCCTCGTTATTTGGTCTATAATCCCAAATCCTGGACCAGCCTCTCATCTAGCATCAACCACCTTAAATGTACTGTCTCAAAAAAGATGCTTTTGAGTCTTAAAAGGGAAGCTCAAGTGAGTCATTTGGCTATTCTGATTCCCCACCGGAATTAGAATGTGCTGAGGACCCTGATGGGCTCTTTACATTTTGTAGTAGAAAAAAAATTTTTTTATTATCATCCTCTTATTAGGTGGAACAAAAATGAACAGGTTTTACAACATTCTCAATTTTATGCCAGAAATATTTTATCTGTGTTCTTGCCAGTTTCTAAAGCACATGTCGTCTCTGCATCAGGGTATTTGTTACTTTGGGTGAAGTGAAGGGAACACTTCATGGGAATGTTATTATGGAAAGCACTTGGGGAAGCAGAACTTCGGGTAGAGAAATATGGTAAGAGAATACATGATACAGTGAGAGTGGAGACTCCAGAGGTGGGGTGGGGTCGGGTAGGCAGAATAGATACTGCTGTTTGGGTGAGAAGGAATGGGGGCAAAAACCATTAAATTAAAAGAAGAAATGAAACCTTTAAAATATACGACAGATCATTTAGATGTAAAATCAACAGGATTTGGTAGCTGCCTGACTTTGGAAATGCAGGACAAGAAGCTCCATACTCAACTTCCGTTCCCAATTCCAGCTTCCTGTTTAAACAGACCTAAGAGACAGCAAGTGATGCTCAAACAACTGCTCCACTCACGTGGGAAATCCAGACTTCTGCCTTAGGTCCTGGCTCTGGCCCCTGCACACTAGATGGTAGGGAGTGAACCAGGAGATGGGATATCTTGCTCGATCTTTTTGTCTCTTTTCATTTAACTCCTCATCTCTTCAAAACATGAAAAACCCTCAAAAGTTAATTTGGGGATCTGTCTTGGATCTATATAACAGAGATGGTTAACTTTCCCAAATGAGGAATATTTTAAATTAGTTAGATTAACACAACACTAGTGGAAGAATATGTGAAGAATGTGTGAGTAAACACAATGACCAGCCTTATTAAAAAAGTACAAACCTATTTGAGGATAAAAGTTATATAAATTAAAGAAATGAGCAAGTTTACTATGTCTAATAAGCCAATTAATATACTCAGGTGATAGTACAAACAAATTCACACTTTTAGAGAGCTGGAGATAGTATTAATTGTCACAAACTTTATGGAAGACGATTTCAATATACATCAAAAGTGCTAATGCAATTCTTTGCACCAGTCATTTCACTTCCATGAGTTAGTCTAAAGAAGGACAATATGTGTATTAGTAAAGCAAGTCACAGTACAGTCACAGCCATTTTCTCCAACCTCAGTCTTACATGCCCCCCATGAGACCCATGGAATGACACCATGTAACCCTTCGCACCCAACAATGCCCTGTGTCTGTAGTTTATTAGAAATGGATGAATCAAGCTGTCCCAATAAGATTTGCTCTGGGAGAAGTTTTGAATTGGAAAGAAGAGATTCTGATAAACCAACGGTTTCTCAAATGAGTGCTCAGATGCTATGACACTTATACAGAGAAGGAAGATATCTCCCTCTGAGGAATCTGTAGTAGGGAAGTAGAACAATCAGAAGACGCCGCTGCAGTGTGTGTGTTAGGCCAAGCTCATGCATCAAACCCCAGAGTCACACATATCATTGGCACAGAGCAAACAAGAAGCTCGTATTTAGAACTCTCACTTTCTAGTTCTGAGCTTTCCTTCTCTGTCTTCCTTATTTTGTTCAGGTGTTGTGATGTAGTTGTCATTTGGGGCTTCCCAAGAATGACTTCCTAAAAGCATACAAATATCCTTTGTGTCAACGCCTTCCCTGCAAATCCACCATCCACGGTTGGTTGGTGACAGAGTAACCCAAGTGCCCACAACTTGTTGTGGGAGTTGAAGCTAATGATGGAATGTCTCTGACCCTGGCTGGTGGCAGATGGTGGGTGCCAAGCTAAGCCCAGCCAGGGCCGTCCTTGACTTGGGCTCTGAATGTTAACTGGGGGCATCTACTCCGGCCTGCTATGCTTCCATATCTGCAATTCACCCTGGGCTCCTGCCCATTCTCATACCGCATTAATCCCATAGTCCCCAAGGATTTTCTGGGACCATGATAGACTTCTAGTACATTCCCTTTGATAAAATCCACTAAACCCATTCTTATTTCCTTTCATTTTCTTTTCAAATATCTGTATATGTAGTAATAGATGCCATTCTTTCAAGTCTTCAAGTATAAAGTGAAGTCACATTTTCTGCAATGAGTAGGCAATATTATCAAGGCTTGTCCTAATTAATATTCAGAAAGGGTATGAATAATTTGAACAGCGTATTAGGGTAACACTAACTGTGACAACAAATGTACACCAACATTTCAGATCTTAATGCAATGGAATTTTCCTTCTTTCTCATATAACAATCCAGGACAGTGCTGGGCAGCAGATGCGTCTGTCCCATGGATCCAAGCAGAAACCTATGGTGACAGCAGTACTCTTCTGACACCAC
Organism: Ochotona curzoniae; assembly: GCF_017591425.1. Classification (NCBI taxonomy): domain Eukaryota; kingdom Metazoa; phylum Chordata; class Mammalia; order Lagomorpha; family Ochotonidae; genus Ochotona; species Ochotona curzoniae. The sequence goes on along the minus strand of NW_024467095.1, from coordinate 7,430,482 downwards.
GCTTTAAACATTACTGTGCGAACCGGAAACAAACCAAAGCAAGAAACAAGAGAGAAGATACAGGACAGTATCTGCTGTTTTTTGACCTTAAACCAGAAGTGATGATGTCACTTCTACTCACATCCTATTGGTGAAAACTGGTCCATGGCCACTCTTAGCAGCCAGCAGGTAGAGAAATGGTTTGGGCTGGGTCGTCACAAGGCAAAAATACCATGAGGAGAAGGGCAGCATTACTTTTGTGACGTTAGCATCAGTGGAATTTCCAGTTTCTAAAACAGGGAAGATCACTTTGGAAAAAATACATTGGGATACAAATTCACTGGAATAATGATATAAGCTAGATGAGATTAACTTTTAAATTTGTATTCCAATGCTGCCAAGGTTTACCAATTCAGAAAATAGTCTGAAACACTGTGACAAGCATCCTACTAAATTCATTACAGAAGAAATATTGAACTATTTTCCTCTCACCTTCCCTTAAATTTATACTCTCTGCACTTAAGTAAAATTATGACCCTATTTTTAAAAATCATATTAATTTCACCATAGTGTTTTGAAAATAATAGAATTATGCTTTCCTATTATCTCAGTAATTGATTGCCCATCTTTTCTTCAAAGATCTATGGAAGAAATCAGCTTCACTATTTTTCATTAGTGCTTGATAAATGTAGGTACAAGGAAGGTTCTATGATTCTTTTTTATTTATATTTTATTACGCCAAAGAAATGTCAATCTTATAAGTGGATTACTGATTCCAATACATTTCTTTATGTCACTGAAATTAAAATAGTCAGTGAAGGCTTTATATTAAATTACACTTGAATGTTTATGACTAAGGGCTCATGAAAGAAACACATTTACTGTCCACAAATCGCTCAGTAACAATTTGGCAAAAGATTCAAAATCCAAGTGATTCCAGTGAGAAATACCAATGCACAAACCCTCAAGTTCTACCTTTGAAAGTTCTGTAGTTTGCTTCTCCTGTTGAGGGCTGTATGATTTAGAGCTGTGTGAGGACAGAGGAAAGGGAGGGGTCGCCTCACCACACTGATAAGATTACTAGAATCACTCTTATCACTGATCTTTCCATTTAATTTGTTTAGAAAGAAAAAAAAAAATAAAGTCTGTGAGTCACCACACCTTGTCCTCTCTGGCTTGGCAGATCACTCTGTTCTCGGGCCGGAGACTGAATCAGTGTAGGAAGAGGAGGGAGTGGGACAGGGCTCCTCCGACATTCACTGCTCCAGGTGAGTTAGGAAAAAGGAAAAGTGCCAAAGTTGAAATAGCTGAAGAATGTAACATTCAATTTTAGTTAAGAAAGAGAACTTCAAACCTCTAACAGAAACACTAAAGCAGAAGGGGCCCTGCCATCCTCTGCTTAGATCTGGGGTCCCCTGATGCAATTTTAACCTAAAGCAAATCAAGCAGCTTTATGGATAGGATCCACTGATTGTAGTGTTCCAATCTGGAGTTTAATGAGCTCATTCCATGAATGCATACATTATTCAAATTTAAATAGCACTGAAATTAAATGACGCTTCTTGTTCTATTCCTTCCTGCCAATCCAACACAATCCTCGCCCTACACCAGTTCTATGTAGCTTGTAAGCATAGCAAGGCAGGCTAATCAGCATCATGAGTGGAGTGCAGAGGTTAAGTCCACACTGTTTTTATTTTTGTTTTTAGATTTTATTTTTTATTGGAAAGGCAGATATACAGAGGGAAAGATCTTCTATCCTCTGGCTCACTCTTTAAGTGGCCACAACAGCCGGAATTGAGTCTATCTAGGAACAAGGAGCCTCGAGCCTCCTCCAGGTCCCCCTCATGGGTGCAGAGTCCCAAGGTCTTGGTCCATTCTCCACCTCTCTTCCAGGCCACAAGCAGCAAGCTGGATGGGAAGTGGAGCTGGGATAGGAACCGGCGCCCACATGGGATCCTGGCAGATGCAAGGCAAGGTTTCAGTCACTAGGCTATCGCGCCAGGCCCAAGTCCACACTGCCTTTAAAAATCTCCATTACAGTCCACTTTAAATCTTAACTGAAAAGACAAGCTATAGGACATGGACAATGACCCAAAATACAAGACTCAGTACAGATTGCCTCATTGCACTTAGGTTCGATGGAGTACTCCATTTTTAAAAGGTGTGTGCTGCTTTTCTTCCTCAAATCTGTTTTTAACTTTCACAAGGCCTTCTATGACAGGACACATTTGAAACCGTCGTACTGTTCAATTTCAACAGGAGTTTGGGGTGAGGAAAGTTACAGCTGAGGCATTCACCAGGACTTCCTGTTTGTGATGGCCTCTTTGTCCTCCTTGGAAGTGTGGTTTTTACATTAAAAAAAAAAAAACTGCTGCCTTGTGTGTTTTAATATTATACTAGTCCCCTACCTGAAACAGCGAGTGGGATAAGAGAAGGAGACACCTAGTGCTGGCTCTTAATCCTTTTCTCTGTTGCCTGAGACAAGTTAGCCGAGCTTAATTTTGTCTGCAAAATGGAAATTGAATCACCGACCTGGAATCACTACTGGATTCTTGTGAGGTTCAACTGATGAGGGGCTCTATTAATAATTAAGCCTGGCCAGCAAGAATATTTCAGACTTGAATTGTACAAATAAACATGAATGGTGGCATTGTCTAAGTAAGCACACACTGGGGGGCAGTCCAGTGGCACCAAGGTCCAAGTTCAGTGAAGGGAAGACAAAATGAAATACGTGACATGCACCTTCTAGAAGGAGATATGAAATCCCTGACAAGGACGTTGGACTCAATATAATTAGGATATATGTTTTCAAAATTTCAATTTTATTTTTTCACTTATTCAAGGGCAAGGAGGGAGGCGGAGAGGAAAAGAGGGATTTAGATCTGTATTAATATCTATCTATCTATCTATCTCTGTATGTTTGCTATATGAAATATACTACATAGTATATAATATATAGGCACAAAGGGGACTGTTATGATTCCCTTTATCATGTTTGCTTACTTGGAAAATAATCTGTTTCTCAATCTACAACATAGAAAATAAGGGGAAAATACATATGTAGAGAGACATCTCCCACCTGCTGGTTCATCCCACAAATACTAGCAGTGATCGCACTGGGCCAACCCAAAGCTGGCAGTGGAAAACTCAGTGTAGGTCTCCAAAACAGACGGCAGGCATCCAACTGCTTGTACCATCACTTGCTGCCTCCCAGAGTCTGCATTCGGAGGAAGCTGTAACTAACGGCACAGTTGGCACTCAAACCTAGGCACTCTGACACTGAACGAGGGCATCCCAACCAATATCTTTACTGCTGGGTAAATGCTCTGTCCTCAACCACGTTACTTTATAAGTAAAGGAATTATTGCCAAGTAGAATGGATTATAGAATAACTTAGAGACCATTATTCTTTTTGCTACTCACAGATTATAGAAACTATTTTGGAGCATTACATCTCAAGAGTAGCATGTATGTTCATTCTATGGATTGAATTATAATTAGGGCTATGATGAACTGGAGATAAATTTTATACTCCAACCTCTCCCTCTCTGCCTTCTCCTTCCCTGCTCCTCGCCCTAACACCATGCACCCAGAGCACATTTGGCTCTGGGATGTCAGGAGACACTTTTTGGTTGTCAGCATGAGGGTACTGATACCCTCGAGGGGTAAAAAACCAAGATCCAAAATTCTGTGATGCACAAGATAGTTTCGCATCCCCCCACAAGCAAGGTTTTCAGGCCAGCATATCAATAGTGCTGAAGTTGGAACATCACCTACCAGAAGGCATTGAGCATGGTGATGGGAGTACCCAGTAACTCACTGGAGTTGTTTTTCTTTATTTTTTCTCTTACTGAGTTTTTCCCTCATACTTTCGTGTTTGGGCAAAACCTCCAAATATGGGAAGAGTAAGAGTTGCTTCTCAGAATTTTGAATGGGAATGCAACATAATAAAAGTATATTCCTCATGTAAGTCAGTCACAATCCTTTCTATTCTAGGCATCTCCAACATAAGATTAACAGGCACAGGCATTTCTTGTATAACAACGAAGTCATTTGAAAGAGTATGTTAGAAATTTCAAGTCAGATCCTTTGCTTTAAAAGTATTATGACGGGCCTGGCACTGTGGCCTAGCAGCTAAAGTCCTCACCTTGAATGCGCCGGGACCCCATATGAGCACTGGTTCTAATCCTGGCAGCCCTGCTTCCCATCCAGCTCCCTGCTTGTGGCCTGGGAAAGCAGTGGAGGATGGCCCAAAGCCTTGCGAACCTGTACCCGAGTGGGAGACCTGGAAGAACTCCTGGCTCCTGGCAGATCAGTGCAGCACCGGCTGTTGTGGTCACTTGGGGAGTGAATCATTGGAGGGAAGATCTTCCTCTCTGTCTCTCCTCCTCTCTCTATATATCTGACTTTACAATAAAAATAAATAAGTCTTTAAAAAAAGTATTATGACTTCTGAGTAAACTGATACATTTTTTAACCTAAAACCCAAACAAATTGTATATATGGTAGAAATATTTATCGCAAAAGTGAGTAATACAACTTATGAGAATTGAGAGGAGTTGTTTTTAATATAGTTGAATATTAAAATGAAGCTTAACCATTCTGAGAGAGTTAAAGAATTTTTTATTACTTATGGTAATGTTTCATATAGACATACCCTAGTCTCCTATGAGTATTTTTACATTCTACACAAAAGTTGGACAGTTATGGAAACTTCTTGTTTGCTTTTCATTCTTCCGTTTGGGGCCAGTATTCATTCAATACCAACTAAATACTGAAAGGAGTTTGAAACTAATCATAAAAGGAGTTGTGATGATTTCTTTTACTGTTTTTTACTATCTGGAGCATAGTTTGTTCTCAATCAACATAGAAAGTAAGGAAAAGCAAAACAGATTTGTGCATTTCCCCACTTCTTCAGTACCCCATAGTCTTTTGACCATAGCCATGGGACATGTTCCTCTGTATCATGGATCATGTTCCTTTTTTTTCTGTCACTACACCTTTAAACAGATTCTCTTCCATTTGCCCAGCAATAAGAAAGGTTATCTTCTCCAAATTCCTTTCCTAACACTTCATCTCGCACCATAGCCTGCCTCACTCCATGTGATGTGCTAAGCGTGAGATTTTCTTTTCTCACAGCACTCAGGATATAATTTTTATCAGACAGCATTTGTCATGTATTTACTTCTCTATTTTCTCAACAAGAAGAAAGATTTCCAAGGTTAAGATCATACTTAATATTTTATCTTTAAGAGAAGCCCCTTACAGCAGAGATTTTAAAAATGCTTGTTGAGGGAAAGATGAAAATAGAGGACAGAGAGGGAAAGAGGGATGCAGGATGCAAAGGATGCGGTGCTAGTCTTCAAATCTGGCTGAATATCAAAAAGAAATCATGGAAAACAATTGAGTTCAAGCTCCTCCTTAATACAAGGTTGACCCTACATTTATGGTTCTATTGTGATGGAGTGAAATATTTCTGTAAGGAAATTTGCATCTTAAGACAACAAAACCAATGACCTTTAGAATTAAAAATATATATATATTCTGAAAGTTTGTGGAACCCACAATGTCTTTTATTTGGCTGTTCTTGCCCCAATTTCTGATACTCTTGTATGATAGCAAAGTGTCATTCATATAAATGATGGTCACATTTGTCAATTTTGGGTTTCAATTTAGATTCCCAACACAAACCTGGAAGACTGATCAGCATGTTGCATTGTCATGTGTGTCCTTTCTAAACAAGGGATTTCTCTGGTGATGTTCAGTAAAAAGCAGCATTTCCTATTGAAACCTTCATTCTCCTCTTTGAGGCATCTGATGAGCAATCGGATCTGAGCTAGGCAAGTCCTAGGACAACGTTTAGCTCTATTACATCTTTAGAAACTTGACTAGGAAACTGGCCATACTTTGTGCTCATGTTGGCAAGACCAAAGCATATTTTAGTACTAACCATAGTTGAGAAGCATGATAGGAAGTGGATGTTTTGATGTAATAGATTGCATTCCACATTGCAATGCCTGGGATAGAGTCCCACCTCCACTTCTGATCTAGCTTACTGCTAATACACTCTGAAAGACAGCACATGACATCTTAAGCACTTGAATCCCAACTACCCACAAGGGAGTTCTGGGTCAAGTTCCTGGCTCCTAGCTTCTTTCAGGCCCCACTCTGGCTGTTGTAGGCATTTGGGAAGTGAACCAGCAAATACAAAATCTCTCTTTCTCTGCCTTGCAAACAATTAAAGTTTTCTTAAAAAGCATTATGGGTAAGGCTAATTAAATGCAGGCATCTTCCAGTATATGGGAGAGATTGATTCCACATCTCCCGGGCAGATGCTCCAGTTCCTTATAGAATATTGTATAGTCCATATTATCTGTTCCTTTCCTGCCACATGACTTAAATCATCTCTAAATTATTTACAATAGCTAGCTCTATGTAAATAATTGATAGATCATATTATTTAGGGAGTAATAACAACAAAAATAAACAAAGTATATGCATGGTTGGTAAATACATTTTTGCCAATGTTATTGAAAACTACTTCTTTGGTTGAATCCCTGACAATGGAGGCTGAGCGTATTGTAATTTCTTAGCAGGTTCTATCACCTACAAATGACAATGACAGGGCTCTAAGTGTCAAGAAGCCATCTCAGTTCAAGCCCATCCCTATCTGTCACATAAGCTGGAGTCATCATGTAACGCCACAGCCAAAGCTGGCCAGCTGCCAAAGTACAGCTGAACAAAAGCCCAGGGCCCATGCTGTGCTACAGGCTCCAGAGTGTGCCTCTCGCCCCAGCTCACTTCCTCTGACCTTCGCAATGATATTCATGGATACTAATATCTTCTGCATATACTAAACCCAATCCCTGAGTGAGAGATGGCACAGACTACAATGAGCTCTTGGAGGTGGGTTGATATTTTATTAGCGACGAAAGAAAGGTACATCATCATTAAGACTAAAGAGAACTCTGGCTTTTCATTTTTGTTGCTTGATTTCCAGCTAATATCTCAATCACTTAACTGAAAGTCTGTTTTCAAGTGCTCTGTTCTTTTTTCCTAAGGATGCCAGCAGGAGCAGTCCATACAAATCCAGGCTCTCCATATGTCATACGGTGTTTGTCTGCATTTCAGCGTGGCCAAGCAAGGCCTTTTTAACTTTCCATCCTACGGACGGAGCTGTACTTTCCTGAATGGCAGCCAGGAAAAAACTTGAATATTTGGCAGGAAGACTGTGGGAAGCCTGGTGCAACCCCAGGCTGCGATCTGGAGCAGAGACCCGATGCACAGGCGGACGAGCGCAACGCCTCCCTTTGTTCAGCTCTCTGTGTGAGTACAAATGGAGCCCCCAGATTGCAATCAGGTCCTATTGTGTAAACTTGGGGTTTCCACGCCATATAGCATTTTTTGGCACAGAGAGCCTTATTATTTTTCAGCTGGAAAACCAATTAGCATTCTTTTTATATCGGAGTGTTAATCCTTGGGCCTTACAGCAATTTTTTTGGCCAGCAGCCTACATGGCTGTAGTCTCCTGGGCAATGCCTGACAAATTAAGATAAAAAGGTTACTTCATGTGTTCCTACAGAGAGAAAACAAAAACGGTTTCCTGCTCTTATAAGTTGGGTGAAGTCAATTTCCACATTTAACAAATAAAAAGGGTAGGCACCATCAGTATCGGCCCGCTGGCCCTGGTCTCTCGCCAAGCTGATTCCTCTACAGGGGTGTGAGTGGGGCAAGGCCTGTTAACAGCTGATGAAGCTTCCTTCTCCAGAAAAATACCTGCATGGTGAAGAAGAGCCTCTGTCAGGTGCATGGGGCCTTGACCGTATCAAGGTCACTCCTGGACCTCTGGGGCATGTTTGCTCCAGAGGTTTGAATGATGTGAGATCTACCTGGGGTTAAACGCTGTTGGGAGATTCCAGCCCTGACAAGTGGATTAGTCATAACCAGTCAAGAGGGCACAGCCCAGTTGGAGAGAAGTAAACAGAGCCAAATATTTCCCTATCTTGAAAGCAGAGCAAAGTAAAGTTCACGCTCCGGGAATGTAGTTTACGATTGGAGAAGGCCATATCTGGGCCGCTGCCTGAAGATCTCTGAGCATGCAGAGACGAGGACAGAAGGTGCGCTCTGCTGTGGGAGGGGCCACCCAGGAAAGCACCCTCCTACAGTAAACAGCCCTTGCCATGGCAACAAGGCTTAATGCCACAAATCAGAGGAATGTGGCCCTCCAATAGCAGGCCACAACTTGGGAAAATCTCCAGGATGATGCAAAATATTTAGAAGGGAAGTGGTAAAACAAACAGAGAAGAAGCCCAGCAATACACTACAGTTTGGAGACAAAAATATGGCAGGCACAAAAAAATCGTTTGGGTGCCATGTGACAACAGTGTTTCTGTGTCCCTGGTACTGAATGTACATCTCTGTGCTAGTAATGGCCCCAAGGCTGGCTGCTCCCCTTGGAGACTTTCTTTGTAAATAGTGGGTGGGAGCATACTAAAAAAAAAATAATAATAATAATCCATTTGAAAGACTTTGTCAAAGAATTTGCACAGAACATTTTCTTTGTAACAATCTATTTTGAAGCTGTGTTATTTAACAAGGGGGCTGTGTTCTGAGTCATACGGGAATTTATGATCCAATTTTTTTCTTACTGCTGTATTTGCTATCAAGAACAGAAGATTAGCATCTGTAAAATCTAAAGTCACAACTAGATGAGGCCTAATCACAGACAGGCAGAGCGTTCTTGGACTAACTTGAGTCACCCAATCCCATGACGCCTAATTCCAATTTTGCCCTGGCGTAGTCTCAGTTTACACTGATTGTTCAGGTTTCATTGCTAACAGTTCTTGTTTCCATTCACAAAAGGCATCTGCTTTTGGGGAGGAAGTTCGGGGACCCTGTTCCTACACAGAGCCCAGTGATCTCCTGTCTATGTTCGCTTCTGCCAGGGCCCTGTGAAGCTCTGCCTGTGGCTCTGTAAGGCTCAGAACCTGAAACATTATTTTCAAAAGGGAGGGTGATGGGGAGCTGCTGCATCTTGCCAAGAAGAAGCCTCCCCAGTTTGGCATTCCCAAAGGGAGGCAGAAGAGGACTCTGCAGACTCAGCCTTACAGAGCGAGGAAGAGGAACTGTCCATCTGCTGAGACCCTCTGAGCCAGGGAGTCTAAACAAGGGTTTCTCCAGCAGATCACAGGAGGCAGGCAAGCCTTTCAAAAGCTGCCATGCGCACGCCCTCTTCTCATGCCTGCAGCAAGAAAGCATTATTTATATGCCCCAAACCAGAAGCTGCTCAGCCATTTCCCACTGTCACCAGCCACGCCGCCAGCTGCGGCCCTTCGGATCAGAATGGAAACTCTTTGATCTCTTTTATATCTAAGACTTACTGTGGCTTGGGCCCAAAAGGTAGACTAATTTTGGCAACTTCCCCTGTACACTTTTATCTAGAGATAAAAGGAGCACTTGGGAAATATAAACAGAAGGTGTATTTCCGTAGGTCCAACAGTCACCACATCAAATATACAAGGCTGTGGACGCTGGTGCTGAATGCTCGCTCAGTCTTTTTGTTTTGTTTTGTTTTAGGTTCTGCTGTGCCCCCTCATTGATTGGAAGACACAGAAAGCTATACGAATACAATGATAATATAATACTTCAGAATTTAAGCAAGGGGACCTAATTTTCAGCCAAATGATTACCATTGTCCCACAGAATTTGAGAAGTTGAAAACCACAGTTTTTAAGTTACACAGTCATAACCCTGGTTGTGGGTCCAGGATTCCAAGTTTCTCATGTGCGCACTGCAAATATCTGAATGATATGAGATCTTGGGACAGTCATTCTTCTAGCCTTTGCGAGTCTCCAGGGGTCTGGCTGTTCAGTGAAGATTCACAGTTTGCAAAGTCTAACTGGGAGAATGGAACACAGGCCCTTTCGGGCAACCGGAGAGATGAGTCACACCTTGGGAATGTCCTTTGCAGCATGGGAACTTCTCAGTCAAGGACCAAATGAGAGACACCCCAGATTTATCCCAGAATAAGCCAAGGGTCAGGGGAAAAGGTATCTTTATGAGAACACACATCTGAATACGTGGAGGCACTTTGGTCAGGTGCAAATCAGACTCACAGTAAAGGTATCAGACAGTTTTGTAAAGCAGTGAATTCTGTTTAAGAGCTAATGTCGCCAAGTACGACAGGGTGATTTTTGGCCTTTGCTTGTCAGTAAGTAGGGAGACTAGTTCTCAAAGGGTTGTAAGAACAGACGGGTTTAACAAAATTGATGAGACTTAAATATATCGATGTTTCCAACGTCATCCCATGTCGTGAGCCGACCAATGGGAGATCAGTGAAGCAGTCCAGTGCCAGGCAGAGTTGATGGAAGGTAATATAGCAGAATTTGTGCATTGGGGTCTTTGCTACAGAGAACTGAAGTAACCCAGGTAATCAGATAGCATCTGCACAGTACTTGTCTGCTGGAGAAAATATGTATTAATTTGTATTTCTTTAAATGAAATTATCTTTTTTATCTTATTATACTTTTGAAGAAAGCAGGAGCAGGCATTTGGCTTAGCAGTGTAGATCCTTGCATTCCACATTACAGTGTCTGTGTTTAGCTTTTGGCTCTGTTCCTAGCTATGGCTTCCTGCTAATGCAGACCCTAAAGGGCAGTGGTGGTGGTTCAAGTGTGTTTCTTCTGCCCACATGGGAGATCTGGGGTTATTTCCCAGCTTCTGTCTCTGTCTCTTTCTGTGTCTACCTATCTTCCTCTGAGATATGGAAGAACTGGAAAAGGTGGCCAGAATTGGTGGTGTAGTTAGTATTGACATCCCAGTCGGCATCGCATATGGATGCCAGTTTACATTCTGGCTTCTCCACTTCTGATGCAGCTCCCTGCTAATGCTCTGGGGAAAGCAGTGGAGGATGGCCCAGTTACTGACATGGAAGTTTTGGATAGAGTTTCTAGTTCCTGGTTTCAGCCTGGGTCTTTGCTGGCTGTTGCAGCCATGTGGTAGCTAACCAGAGGATGGACGATTTCTCTGTCTGCTTTTCCTTCCAGCTCTGCAAATTTGACCTCCAAAATAAATAAATAAATCTTTTTAATTCACGGAGAAGCAATAATAAGCTATTTGACTTTCACTGGCAATTTTTCCTGGGTTTCCAGATAACAGGCTGTATTTTTCTCATGAGAAATGTGAAATTCCCAACAAAACTTCCTAATCATGTAAAAGTTAGGAATCCACATTAAGTTTGAAAGTTGTATGGAATCATGTCTAAAACTCATATCAACAAACCAATTTTCCATTAAATAGGATCTAGTTAAAATCTGAGTGAATTCTCCAAGAATTTATTTCTGTTTATGGCCATTTCAGCACTCAGTAAGAAGTCCAAGGTCAAGAGAAAGCATAAATTCAGGGAGGACAAACCAAGTTAGCCACAGAAAATGTGATGCTTGCCTTCCTTGAGGCAGTTCTGTATCATGTGAAGAAGAGCTTAAGCCACATGCCTGCTTTCCTGAATGCTCCTTTCTTGGATTCTATTGTTGTTGTTGAAATACACAAATGTGTTTTCATAGCAAAGGAATCATAAGATTTCTTGACTTATGTATCCTTCTGCACTAAACAGAATAGTTTAAGTGCTTTCAGCATAAAAACAGACAATACCTATGTGGGTCTCCCAGATGTGTTCATTTGCTTGACTGCAGTAAACATTGCATAATCTTTATGTGTGACATACATTGCAGACACTACACACATACGTGTTTTATATTGAGAAAAGTATATCCACCCAAAAACCATGAAGTGAAAAATGAACAAATACGAAGTAGTTACATAATCAGACATTTGTCAATAAGCCAACAATAGCAATCTGTGATGAAAAATTAGTTGTGCTACAATCATTAGGGAATAAGATTTTTTTAAAAATATATATTATTTGAAAGGCATATTCCCACAGTGAAAAGTAGATAAAGAGAGGGGCATGAGAGATAGGAACAGGGAGAGAGAGAGCATCTGGTGATTCATGCCCCTAATTGTCCTAACAGCCCAAGCTGGACCAGGCTGAAGGCAAGAGCCTGGAACCTCATCCAGGTGTCTTACCGGGGGGAGAGGGCTCTAAGCACTTGAGCTATCATTTGCTGCTTCTTTTGGGCATCTTACCAAGGAGCTAGATCAGAAGTGGAGTAGCTGGGACTGGAACTTGTGCAGATATGACATGCCAGCACCACAGGTGGCGGGTTAGCCACCTATGCCACAATGCCAGCCTGAATGGGCAGCATAACTTTATGAGATGTCTTACACATTCAGTTATTGTTCAAAATACCATGATGGTATTGTTATGGGACTGTCACTAATGACATGGTCCATTGTTGACCTAAACAAAGATTCATAGTGCATGACTATTCATAACATGGACCATATACATGTGATTCTACTATGCCATAACTTTTTCACTATCTTAAAAGCTAATTTCACACACATAGAGCTGCTCCTTTCTTTATAATAATGGAATGTTTATTAGTTTGGTTTTTCTCTCTTCGGTGGATGGAGTGTAGTTTGTATCTATTCATTTTCTATCACAAGGTATATTCCCATAATTATGCCCTAAAGTCTTGGAATATCTATGTAACACAGATTCCTGGAAGTACCCTGCAAGTTCAAAGGTGAGGTTTACTTTACATTTTGATAAACACTGCCTGTTTTACATGTGATTTGGTCAATGAATCTCTTCTATAAACATTCTTTGCCTCTTTTTTTCACCTGTGACTTGGTGGCTTGTGTTTTGTTTATTCCTTTGCATACATTCTTTAGGTAATATAAATCTTTATATATGTTGCAAATATTTTCCGCAATCATTAGTATCTATTAACTTCATTTTATAGTAATGTCATAGTTTTTTTAATTAGGTCAAGGTTTAGGATCATATTTTCTTGTATTTTCTTTGAATGCTTTAATAATTTGCTTTTAATATTGCCTTCGATATTCCTAAGGTTTATTTTTGCTGATTATGTAAACTTGGGGTATAATTTTTCCCCAAATGTTTATCAATTTTCACATGCCATATAATGAAAGAAAGAATAATTTTACTGATTTAAGATGAGACCTTTACTGTAAATGACATTTCTGATGTATTTTTCCTCTTAATATGCTGGTCTATACTGATGCCAAAATACAGCATCTTCACTAATTTGTATTATGTTTTGATTATTAGTAAGTGAAATTCCATCATCACTCTCTTCTCTGTTTTTTTAATTTTAAAAACACTAACTTGCTAATGATTGCTGCTCTTTCTTACATGTGTGTTTGAGCACCAATTTGTGAACATTTTTTTCTAAGCTGAGTCTTCCCTTTAAAAAATATGGACCAGAAATGCATTTATGTATATTTCTAAGTATCCTTTTCTAAAAGTCTTGCACATTTCCTAGTTATTCTAGGTTATGAAATTTGAATGAGATCCTTTTCACCATTATATATATTTTGGATGGGGAAGGCCTCTCATTTTTTAATTTTTTTATGATACAATTCCATAGGCTCTGGGATTTTCATAATCCCTTCCCCAAACTGCCTCCCACCCACCTCACTGATTTCCCCTCTGTTATTACAATAGTACGGTCCTACATAAACAGCCATAACTCCACCATCTCTGTTTAAGTATATTCTGACATTGTAGGTATGGACAATGCCAAAGAGTCCAGCATCCTATTGTCATGATATATTTTACAGTTTCATTGGGAGTCCATCTTTGATTTGGAAGTAGAGATGCATACTGCATTGTAGCTTCACATCTCAATAGGCTAGTCTCTATTACACAGTTGCTATTTTTAAATTTTATATTTTTATATATTGACTTTTCTATCTGGTCACATCGTTATATTCTTAAAGGACTCTCAACTTCTATCCTCTAATACTTTTAGTATATCTCAAATCATGGAGATTTTAGTAAAACTTCAAAGTCTTCTGTGATCAACCAGTGAACAGCTACGCTTTGGGAGCTTCCAATAGCTAGGCACACTGGAGATATTCCTGGGACCCATGTACAAAGCATATAACTCTTCTTTGATAAATGTACAGGCTCGGGGCTGTGACACATGGTTTGCTTGTTTGGAGTTTTTGGTATAGATCAAGTAACATTTCTGTTGCATATGCTTATTCTCCTTTTGCCACATACAAACAACAACAACAAAAAAATCTGAAATGCGGTAATTGTTTCCAAATTCTATTCCTTGTCAAGAAGCCACTAGTGAAATGTGCAATCAAGAAGAAATAAAGGCATCTCTAACACAGAATCAGTAAGACAGGAGGAAATCATTCCCAGCTTCACTGCCACATGGCCCACTTCTATTCTTAGCCAACCCAAACCCTCCTTCCTCAACACAGCGGCCTCCTCGGGTCAGGGCCTGCTTCCCCCACCTATTGATGTGTGCAGTAGACTTCCTTTAAGCCACCCTGCCCTTCGCTCCACTGGCCATGCTTCCTGTGGGAGGGCATGCGTGGGGCTGGGATCCTTGCCAACTGCCCTTTCCAAAGCTAGCTGCCTCACATTAAGGACCCTTGTAATCTGGTCCTGTATATGCCAAAAGACACAGAAAGATTAGGAAACAGAATTTTCAGGTGATCTTGTCCCTCTATTTCCTTTCTTCCAAGTGAAGGGTATGCTTTCCTCAACTTGTATATTGTGGGGGGGGAGGGTCTATCTATTATTTTTGTTTGGAGGTAAAGAACTAGTGACAGAATTCTGGATGGAAAGATGTCACACTGTATCATGGTGCCTGGGGAGGACGCACAGGGAGTTGTTACTAAGATACTGGTTGAGACACCCATATCCCATACTAGGGTGCCTGGCTTCTACTCCTGACTGCTCCCAAATGTGCACTCTGGGAAACAACTGGTGGTGGCTTGAGTAGCTGTGCTCCAAGCCACTCACATGGCAGACTTACACTGAATTCCTGGTTTCCGGCTTGGATGTGGCTCACCTACTGCGGACTCTTAGGGAGTAAACCAGTGGACGGAAGATCTTTCTCTTCCTGTCTATTCCTTTCTGCCTTTCAAATTAAAAAATTGTTTTAAACTATCAGTTGCAAAGCACACATAATACTATACTATAATATAGTATATATTATACTATTAGTATATATTATACATATTATTAGTATATATAGTATATATTATGCTATTGTAATATATTCTATATTACATAATATAGTGATATATAATATAGCAATATATAATATAGTGTATATATTATATTTTAATGCAGTATTCTACTTCTTTAAAATGAAGAAATTATTCACTGTTAGGACTCAACATTATCGATTCCATTAGAAAATGGAATGAGCAGAAAAAAATGGGGAACACACTAGAAAAATCAGCTTCTATTCCTTATGTAGGTCCGTTTCCACACATTATCATCAGACACATCTAAAGATACACTCACAGAAGTTCATCCAGAAATATGACTTACAAAGCAAATATTAGATTGGTATCAGCTTTTCTCATTAATTTTCTAGTTATTTTAAACTATGACAGATAGCCATGTGGAAATGTGTTTCTGTGAAATTTCAAGTTATTTCCTTCTGGTGATAAAAACGCTAGCATGGTTTCCCATTAAATACTTATGGTGGCCTTTGTAAACAAACTTGCCTTAAACATTAGGGTCTAGACCATCAGCCAAGATGTCAATGTTGGTCATGTCCCTTTGGACTTAACATTGACTCAAAAGAGATTTCTGCTCAGAATAATAAACAAATAAGAATTTGGAGAACAAGGGCCCAGTGTGATGTCCTAGCAGCTAAGGTCCTTGGACCGCAAATGGGCACTGGTTCTAATCCCAGCAGCCCCTCTTCCCATCCAGCCCCCTGGTTGTGGCCTGGGGAAAGCAGTTGAGGATGGCCCAAAATCTTGGGACCCTGCACCCACGTGGGAGATCTAGAAGAAGCTCCCAGCTCCTGGCTTCACAATGGCTCAACTCTGGCCATCATAGCCGCTTGGGGAGTGAACCATCGGAAGGAAGATCTTCCTCCCTGTCTCTCCTCCTCTCTGTATATCTGACTTTCCAATGAAAAATAAATTAATTGAAAAATAATTTGGAGAACTATTTTTCTTACAATCGTGCCACAGAAATAGGTTAGCCTATTTTAAAGTCTCTATTCCCCCAAATTTAAATTAACCTGCTTTTCTTCACTTATCAATAAATTCATTATTTTGAAGGTTAAGTATTGGCCAAAGTCAAATTATTGGGAAGTCTATATGTAATCTCACTAAATAAAATGTCATAATAGTAAGTGTTTTTCCCACTGGAACTATTTAGGAAACAACAATTAAATCATAAGGCAAATGTATTTAAAGAGATTAACATGGTTACCCTGGCTGGATATGACACAATATTTATGTGTATCCAAAAAAATTACATGGGTCCTCACAGATGACACATTATTCTTACATGTCAGGTAAATTATGTTTTAAAGTCTGATGGGTCAGTCATTTGCTATCTCTAGCAGGTGCCCAGGTCGGCACTCCCTCCAGTGTCAAGCATGGTCCCAAGATATTAAAGCATCAAATGCAAAAACTACAAAAAAAAAGATCATCAACTCCAAGAAACTATTTCCTTGTTTTACTTAATTCCATTTTTTATTACAGACTTTTCATGATTTGCTCCAAAAAGAAATGTTCAAATTATTACTATTTTTAACCTTTTTTATTTGTACTTTAAAAGCCGAATTGTATCCAGGATATGACAGGGTTTGGCACTTAGTGCATCCTCAGGGAATGTTAATCCTCTCCCCCTAATCCCCAACACTTCCTCTCCTTTTCCACTTTTTTCCACTCTTTCACTGTTTATTGAGAAGCCACAAGGGGCAATACGACACACCAGGAACATACTTTTAGTCTTCATGGAATGGACTCTCTAACAAGGGCTGCCGATATTCAACAAATAATCACACACAGAATTCTTTATTTGGCACCCTGAGATGGCAAGAGTTGGTACACAAAGAGACATTTACGTTCCCAGTAGTGTGAAGGCAAGGGCATAGCATGCAAATAATTTTCAGTGTAATTTGAAACAGTTATTTATTCTTAAACAATCTGCAAAGTTTGAACTGGAAATCTTTAGAATTGCTAAGAAATCGTGTTTCTTCTAAAAGCTTTATGTGACATAGTTAAAATATGGCAGATGAAAAGTTTTATGTGCTAGATAGCAAGTAGATTACAAGTCTAAATCATGAGTTTTCATTATTCCCTAATAACTGTTTCACTCTGTTTCTTTTTGGGGTACCTTCCACATTAATTGGTTACAAAAATGTTAGGCACCTCATGGAAATATAAAAGCAAATTTTGTGAAAATATAACCATGTGAGCGGTTAAATGCTTTTGTAATTTTGTAATTTTATAATAAGACACTTACTAGTATTTCTGAACAGATTCAACTGTTTCCAGACATGTTAACTTCAAAATACTAAGTGACTTATCATGAAATAGTGTCATTTTGACATACTATGAATGCAGTTTTAACAATTAACAGGCACACTTTAGTTACAAAGCTGATGAACCACCATGGCTAGCTTCAGCCTTGTGCCTGCAGGCAAAACACACACACACAAACACACACAACTCTGCTCTTGACTTTAGCCTTGCCTCTTGGGCAATGTGGATGGCACAGGTGCATCCAGGTACATCCACACTATAACCTCCAGAACTCCCCATCCCCTGTCTTTCCTCCCTCTACTTTGCCTTTCTTCCTTCTCGGACATAATGTGTTAGTACCCTGTTATCTCTGTTCTAAGGTGGCAAAAGTAGCATCTTCATAAATATGAATTCCTATGCCTAGGAAAGAAGTTAAAAGGCATCAACCCACCTTTTACCTACATATTTGATTATTAAGAATCATATGCAGCTGAGTGTAGTTCCAAAAATCAATTTATGTGATAAAATTTCTGTAACAATAAAAGTATGCTACTTCCCTATAGATTATCAGTTCATCATGAGAGTCCCCAAGGACTCATCATACTCTCTAGTGAAAACTTTCATGAAACATTAGCTCAGTTCCACTAGAGATTATTTCCCAGCCAACCTATCTTCATATTTTGTGGATAACCTTTCTGTTTTCTTTGTCAACAGTTTATTTATAGATATCCATGCTACTTTGCTTTTGGAAATGTTCACCAGTAAATGACTTATTGGACATTATTGTAACAGTATACTTTAATAAAAACATAGTCTTTCCTTTTTAAACAAGAGCGATTTCTCTCAGATATTTTGGCATATAATGTTTCTTTCCACTACGATGAAATTTTCAATAAAAATTTATCTCCCTAATTATAACGGGCTCCTGACCAGATTGAGATGGGAGAAGCAATGATTATAGCTTCATTTTCTAAGGACTTACTCTTTCAGTTTCTTAATAAAAAAAAAAAATTGGTTTTCCCTTTGTAGCAAAGCCAGATGCCTTCTGAGGGCTCGGGATAATGAATGGCTGTTTTGTTTCTATCAGTTTTCAATTTTGGCAACAATGGTCAGCTGTAAATCAGGCTGAAATCTTTCTTCACTTATAATCCTTGTGAATAAAAACTAATTGTATCTTAAAATAAGAGTAAATGATGCCTCTATTAGTGTCAACCCCTTTATGTTAGTCTTATTGGGATTGAAGCTTTACATTAAAAGCAGTCTGTGGGGCAGGAGAGCTTACACTGTGTGCAGTAGGTGAAATTCGTTCAAGTCCTAGCTGTTCCACTTCAATCCTGCTCTCTGATAATGTGTAAGAAAGCAAAGGAATATGGCCCAAGTTCTGGGGTGCCTGCACCTCTGTGGGAGACCAGGATGGGGTTCTAGGCTCCAGGCTTCACCCTAGCCCAGTCCTGTGGATCACAGAAATTGAAAGGGGTGGTGGTGGTAAAAATCTCCCAAAAAGAGATGGAAGACACACACTCTCTAATTTTTCCCTTTCAAATAAAAACCTGTGCCTTAATTTCTAAATCCACTATATACTGACAATTCCTGCATCTTTAACTCAAACTCAAATTTTCTGAGCTTCAGATGCAGTGAAGTATCACTTGGACAACTTACTCTGCTGTGTGCCACATCAGATTAACTTTGATGTATACAGTATTCAACTCATTCTCCTTCCTGAGTCTGAAGTTGATCATGTGTTCCTTGCTTGGTGAATGGTTCCAGAAATCTAGTGGTCCCCTTAGACTTCTCCACCTGCCACATCCAGATAGTCACCAACTCCTATTATTCTGACCTTCAAATAATTCTGGGATCTGTCTATGTCATCCCTCCCCAGAGCCATTTCACTACCTAGGCCACCTGCATCTCTTCCATGGACCATGTCACAGGATCGTAACTGGATTCTTGTTCTCTCTCTCTAGTCTGTGATCAATGTTCACCCACATTCTTTACAATGGAAAAAAATCACCTGTCTAAAATTAGGAATGAGAGTCCTTCCGTTGCTCACCACTGACTCAGGATCAAACCCAGACTCTTCAGCATCACGTCAGGCTCTTGTGCCAATGTCAATTGATCCTATTTTCATGTAACAACTGTGCTTCAGAAACCTAGAGATTCTTTTTTGCCCCAACAACCCACGTTATCCTTTCCCTTTCAGCTTTTATATGCATTGCAGGGAGCTTGATTTCTGTCTTTTTTCTTCCTTCCTTCTTTATTTTTTTTCTTCCTCCCTTCCTTTCTTGTTCTTTCTATTTTAATGCAGAGCATCAGAGAGACATATAACAAGAGAGAGAGTGTGCATCTTCCATCTGCTGGTTCACTCCCCAAATGACCTCCGTTGTCAAGTCTTCACCAGATTAAAGCCAGCAGCCAAAAACTCCATCCCAGCTTCCCACAGAAATACTAGGGACTGAAATACTTGGACCATCTTCTGCTATCTTACCAGGTGCATTATCAGAAACCTAGATAAGAAGCTGAGCAGCTGGAATTCAATCTAGAGCTCCACTACAGGATATTGTGACCCAAGTGATAGTTTAACTCACTGAGCTACACCACCAACCTAAATGAGTTTATTTAAGTTGGAAAGATGCCACACCAGGGAGTGAGTGGATTTAAATGAAATAATTAAACAGTAGCAAGATAAATAGTTAACAAAAGAAACAAACAGATAAAGCAACAATCATGAAGGTTATACTCCAATAACTAAAGATTGGGCTTCACTGGATTACATTAGGCTCGTCTAAAGTACTGTACATGATAAAAATAAGAAGTTGTATCATTACCAGAATATATATATGCTCTTTGGCTTCTTATGGTCTTAGTGCCTAAGAAGGAAAATATGGAATGCATCTTTTTGTGAAATAACTGCTGCAGTAAGGCATCCATATCAGTTGAAGAGAAAAAAGTAGAATGAAGGGGAGATTGCTGAAGTCATGGAAAGCATGAAAACCAGCCCTAGTAAAGGAATGGAAAGTAGAGAATTAGATGGTACGGTGGGAGAATCATGAAATGCTTACAGATCGGAGTAGTGCCTAATGGCCCCACATTCTGGTGCTTTTGCTGCAAGAGTCTGTGATTATTATAATCCTTTTTCTCCCCTGGATTTGTGTCTCATGTCCATGAAGAATGAGGACAAGAGATAAGGAAGAATATGTAAAAGGGAAACAGGAGGGTTGGATAGGGAAGTGGATAGAGAAGGAAACAGAGAAGTTAAAGCAAAAAAAAAAAAAGAAAAAAAAAAGGAAGGAAAGAGAGAGACAGAAAAGAAAAGTTCCCTAAAGTGCTGATGGAGATTTCTTGAAGGAGACAGCCACTGAGGGTTGGTTATCTAGGGGTTTTTACAGGCTTTAAAAACAGAAAGCTCTCATAATTTGTCTGGGAGAGGGACAGTTTCAATTGGGTGAACATTGCAATTGAAACTCAATAAAGACAGCAGAAAACATACGACTTTCCCCCCCACAACTCATAGAATTCTCATTACTGAGGTCCATTACAATAGCACAGAAAACCTTGATTATGGGGCCAATGCCATGGCATATCAGACTAAACCTGCACCTGTTGGCACAGGCATCCCCTATGAGCAGTGGTTCAAATCTCAGCTGTGCGCATTTCTATCCAGTTCCGTGCAGTTTGAAAGCATCAGAGAATGTCCCAAATCCATGGGCCTTTACATACATACTGGCGACCTGAAACAAATTCCTGGCTCCCAGCTTCAGAGCAGTTTTGCTCTGGTTGTTAAGGCCATTTGGGGAGATTCATTCTCTCCCTCTCTCTCTCTCCCTCTTTTTTTGCCTTTCAAATGAAAGTAAATAAATCTTAAAAAAAAAAAAACACCTTGATTACATGGCATCAGCATTTTACACAGAAGATGGTACCTGACTTTCCTCAGGTCCCTGGAGATCAATCTCTAGATGGTAGCGAAGGCGTCCCTGGGTCCCCACCCACCTAGCCAGGAGTCTATCTATCACTCCCACTCAGCGTAGCCAAGAAATTATAAAGGGAGAGTGAGCCAAGAGAAAATGATTGTTTTAGGAAATGCAAACATTCCATCAAAGCTAACCACAAAATTGTCAACCACAAGAAAAACCACAATAACAGACTGAGGTAGAGATCAGGAAGGCAAAGTATTTGGGGAAGAAGGAAAGAATTTTAATGCAGCAAGGCATATATGTTAGTTAGGGTTCTTGAGAGAAAACTCAACCAATGACAGACACACAGAGAGGTGGAGAAGCAGAGCGGCAGATTCTTATACAGATGTGGAGGCTGCAATATTCAGAGTCTGCAGTCTGCAAGCTGGAATTGCAGGAAGGCAGGTGGTATGATTCAGTCCAAGTCCAATGGCCTGAGAAACATGAAGTCAAAGGCATAAATCTTAATGTGAGGTGATGAGAAGGTAAAAAGAAATTCTAACTCAAACATTGAGGTAAAAGGAGAGGAGTTAGATTCCTCCCCCTGTACCTTTTCTTCTCCTCAGGCCCTGGGGGGATTGGATGACATCCACCCAACTGGGGAGAGGAGTCCTGGTTTCTATAATTACGCATAATACTTCAAACTACTTAAATAGCTCATGTGTAAGTAAGTGCTCTATACAAAAAAAAAAAAATATATATATATATATATATAGTACATTTTCCATTCACACTCAGTACTTGGGTTACATTAGTGAACCACTGTCATTCCACTATTTTGATACCTGTAACAAAATTTTTTTAATCTTATTTGAGAGGTACAGACAGATGGACAGATCTTCCATTTTCTGCCTGCAGTGCCAGCACCTAGCCTAGTTTCCTACTAATGGCCTTGGAAGGCAGTGGAGGAGGCCCCTGCACCTACGTGAGAGACCTGGAAGAGGATTCTGGCTTCCAGCTTTGGACTGGCCCAGGACTGGTTGTTGTGGTGATTTGATGAGTCAGCCAGCAAATGGAGGGTGTGTGTGTGTCCTTCTTTCTTTCTAACTCTGTCTTTCAAATAAAAATTAAAATAAATATATTTTTTTAAAGTATTCTGAGGCCAACATCCCAAATGGCATCTTTGCTGCTCCACTTGTAATCCAGATCCATGCTAACAGCCTGGGAAAAAATCATCAGAAGATGGCCCACAAATCTGGGCCCTGCCTCTCCTACAGGGACCTGGTCAAAAGCTCCTAGCTTCGGCTCAGCCCAGTCTGGACTGGTGCAGCCATATGGTGAGGTAACCAGCAGATGGAAAGTTCTCTCTCTCCCTCTCTCCCTCTCTCCCTCCCTTTTTCTTCTCCCTTTTCCCTTTTCGTTTACCTGTCTGCATTTCTATCTCCCTGTAATTCTTTTTGTAACTCTGGCTTTCAGTTAAGTAACTTTTTTTTAAGAGAAGCAGATTTGGCATATTAAAAAAAAAATGTAGCCCAAGTCCCAACGTACTTATAAATAGGTACTTTTAGAAAACTCATGGACTGCAACCACTATTAATTTATTGAATTGGCCTTTAGTTTCTCCTTCTAAATAAGCCAGCATTCATTTAGCTGGTTTCCACAGGAGCGTCCCTGGCATCAAGAAGGCATTTGTTGGAAACTCACACCACCAGCAGTGACAGCTGTCTGCTCTTCCCACTTGTCATTCACATCATCATACCTACTCTAGGTTCTTTTCAGTCACACTTCCTTCCCCATGTATTACCAAGTGAGACCAAGAAAATGAAAAAGAAGTGAAGTTTGAAAATCCTCCCCTGAAAGTTCTTTGGGATTCTGAGCTACATTTCACAGAGCCAGGGTTCTGAGTAATCTAAAATAAGAACTGGCGACAGAAGTTTGCCAGCTGTTTCGCATTTGCCAGTCCAGCGACATTTTTCCTCCCTCTGGGCCGAAAAGTTCTAAAGAGCCCATCTTGACCTTATTTGGATAAAACTTATAGCATTTACACAACAGGATGCCTTTCAACATTTTGCTCTTCATTTTCTTTATTCTGGATTTCTATGGAAACCAGATAAAGCTAATGCCCTGTCATAATTCCATGATTTTGAAACACCACGTCTGCTCCCTGGAGAAAAAAAACATGGGTCTGATCTAGTGTTTTTCCATTTGTTTGTTTGTTTGTTTGTTTTTTCTTTAGATTCCAGATAAGAAGAAATTGAATCCATTTTTCATTAAAAGTAGTGAGTCTTCAGTAATGGCATATTTATATTTCTCTATTTTCATGTTACTTGATGTTCCTTTCAAAAACTAAAATGCAGGGAAGGTATCTGGGGTTCCCTAAAGTACACTCAGTTTGGAGGTACACTACAAGGACTCAGGGGATTCAGAATGTAGCTGTATTCACAGTTCAGACCTGCAAGGGGCTGCAGGAAGGAGAGGCAGTAGAGCATAAAGGCAGTCAGCACAGGCCATGCCCACGTGCAGACTTCAAGTCAAGGTCACCTCTCCTGCACAAGGTCCCCTGGGCATGCACTGCCTCAGCAAAGCCAGCACAGCCCTGGCCCAAGACTCCCACTAGGGAGCCAGAGCGCCAAGCTTTCATGGCAGTTCCTCATGCAGGCAAGCACCCTTCCCCTACTCCCCAACTCTAACCTCTCAAAGGAAAGCAGGAGTTTGGCATGAGCCAGCTGACATTGCACAGCGAACCAAGCACTGGGCTAGGGAATGACAGGGGCACTCCCCAGGCTCATGTTCTTAGCCATCAGCTCACCTTGAAGCAGGCTTTTCTGGGAGGAAAAGTCTCTCACCTTTGTTAAGCTGGCCCTTTTCTTTTCAAAAGGACATGCTCAATTTTTCTGCTTTGCAAGTGGCACTGAAGTTCAGATTGAAGAAAAATATATCTACATAGCTCGTGATCAGTGAAAATTGTAGATGATAACTTAGATGAGATATATTTCACTGTGAAAAATCGAGAATATCCTACCACATAGGTCTCATTGAAAAAGACCCTTTGAAATAATTGTTAGCTGCTGCAGATCACTAAGGAAATCAGGCAGCATTTTCATTTCTCTTTTTAAAAAGATTTACTTATTTTATTTAAAAGAGTTACTGAAAGAGAGAGAGAGAGATGTTCTATTCACTGCTTTACTTCCTGGATGGCCACAAAACCCCTGGAAGGGCAGGAGCCAGGAGTTTCAAACAGTTGGGCCCTCTGCCGCCGCCTTTCCCGGATAATCAGTAGGGAGTTAGATCACAAATGGAGCAGCCAGGACATGAACCGGTGCCCATATGAGAAGCTGGCATCATAGATGGTAGCTTTACCCACTACACTACCATGTCAGCCCCACAGCATTATCTAAAAATTGATCTGATATTACAGTCAGTGTCTCCTGAACCACTCCCCGTAAGAGTAAGTTGTTTATAATTTATCATTTATCAGAAACTTGTGACTTCAGACATTAACTGTACACATTATTCTCAGTCTTGGCTGATGCAGCCCATTCAGAGGTGAACCGGCAGTTAAAGGACCACTCTCGCTCTAACTCTAACTTTCAAATAAATAAATACATCTTTTAAAAAAATTTAAAAAATAAAAATGCCACAAGATGACAGGGAAACAGAAACACACTGAAAAATAAAGTATATGTGAAGTACAGTCAGCCTTCTCTAACCTCCGGTTCCACATCTGAGAGTCAACCAACCACAAACATACTAGAAAAACAAGGATCACCACTTGGGACTCCCAATCTCAGGTTACAGTGTTGGTTCAAGTACTGACCTCTGTGTTTCCAATCCAGCTCCCAATCACTGAACCAGGAGATGGTTCAAGTTCTAGAGCCCCTACTGCTCTTGGAGGAGACCTAAATAAAGTTTCCGTTGAAGCTGTTTGGCCTAGCCCTGGCTTCTGCAGGCATTTGGGGAATGAAGCAGCAGCAGGAGGAGCTCCGTCATCTCCGTGTCTGTCTGTCTCCAGCTCTACCACCCCAGTGCCTGCCTGTCTCCCTCTGGCTCTGCCATCCCCATCTGCCTGTATCCCTCTATGTCACTTTGCCTTTCAGGTAGATGTAAATAAATAAATAATTTTTTAAATGATTACAAACAGAAAATGTGACTATATTGAATGTGTACAGCTTTGTTGTCCTTACTCCTGGAACAATATAGTATGCCAACTCTTCACATAGCCCTTACATGGCATTAAGTTGTAAGTAACCTAGAGATAACCCAAAGTACACAGGAGGATGCCTGCAGGTTATACACAAATCTCATGTCCTTCTGTAGAAGAGCTTTGAGCTTCTCTGCATTTTTATATCGACATGTGCCCTGGAACCAATCCACCAAAAATAGCAAGGGGTAACTATACCTACCAAAAAGAGATTGTACTTACCGCAAGAAAGAGTATTTCAAATCAAGAGAAGGCAAATTGGCAAATATAAACCCTTGACCTCCTTCCTCAGCTGCCCTCACCACCTGCCATTAGCTAAGTGGGCAGATGGGCAGGGGCTGAGGGCAACATTACCTCAGTTACAGATTAGAAATTACAGCTCATTTCGGGGATCCCACTTTTATTGCATGTATGTTTGAGCCTATAACATCATCATGCCATAAATCAAGCCACACTATTATACAGCATTGCCCACATAAGAGATAAACTGGCTATAAATCAACCCTCATGCTATAGAAACTGCGCTCATGTGCTTTTTGATTTACACTCATTCTTTATGTTCCTAAATACACTTGGTGTAGTTCTCCTAATTAGCAGGTGTAGCTTCCTTAGGAGGAGAAACAAACCACTGAGGCTTTCTCCCCAGAGCCCTCATGGGGCCATGCACTAAGCTGGCTCATCTGTAGCCCCTTCTCTCACTTCAAGAAACCTATTCTGTCCATTTTCTTCGTGTGGCAGTGTCAACATGTGATTTTGTGAATGCTGATCATTTTCTCACTAGGTAGTATAACACCTAGCACACAGGGAAAGTTTAATAAATATTTAGGAAAGAAAACAAGGAAGGGAGAAGTAGAGAGAAAGGAGATAAAGGAGGAGGGAGAATAAAGAAAGACAAGGAGTTCAGCCCAAACCTAACCTTGCACAAATCTGTCCTTTCAAATTCACACTCCTAACCGTGACCACCATTCTCGTTTTTCATTCAGAACATCATCATCAACATGCATGCCTTGCTCCAAACAGGTTGCATCACTCCAACTCTGATCAGGAGCACAGACCCACACAATACTTGAAACGGATAGCATTTACTGTAAGAAATAAGAAATAAGTTCAGCAGATCCGTACCTTCTAGATCTGTACCAGTAAGTGCCACAAACGTCTAATTATTTTATATATAAGCACAGAAATCCTCACAACTCTCTAATATGCTGTCATTTTCCTCAATTGATAGTTAAGAAAGCAAAGGCATGGAGAGGTTAATTATGCTTTTCAAAAAATCACAGAGCTACTAAGTGGCAGATCGAAAGTTTAATCCCAGATAGTTTGGCTCCAGAGTCTGTGCTAATATTACCTTCGCATGGTTGTTTAAGTAATAAACCCTATAAGGGCGAAAATGCCTAAAAATACTGGCACAAAATGGGGAATCACCACACAGGAGTTCCCGTCCTCTTTCTCCTTGGTGGCTTCTGGCCCAAGTGTCAGCTCAGCAGTCATTGAGAAACACAGCGAGCAACTCGCACAGGGTTGAGAGGACAAAGGTCTTTAAGGATGCCTCTAAGAAAAGTCAGCGAGCTTTTGAAAAGCTTAGCAGTTTCATACATTGCATCAGTGTGTGAAAGGACAAGAATTAAACATACCCTCCCCTGCTTGGCACCATCACCATGATCTGCCAGCTGTATGGCCGTCCTGACCGGCCTCCTGTTCCGCCATCAACACACACTGCTTCTTGTATTCATTATTCTATTGGACAAGTGACACACATTGCCTGAGACATGACTCACACAGTGTGTGCAGGATTAGAAGCAAATTCTTGGCTTTAGCTCCAAATGAAACTCATAGGAGAGGTCAGCGTTGTGAAAGTCAAGGATTCTTATTCACAGGGACTGGGTATTTTGAAACTAAGAGACAACTCTTCATAGGAAACCAAGTCTAACAGGAATTCATCAATTTTAGTAGAACTAACACACACACACAAAGAGCTGACAAGACAGGCTGATGCCACAGCATCCTAAGCCTCTGCCAGCAGTGCTGGCATCCCTTATGAGCATTGTTTGTGTCCCAGATGCTCCACTTCTGACTTAGCTCCCTACTTATGGACTGGGAAAGTGGCACAGGATGGCTCAAGTCCTTGGGTCTTTGCACCCACTTGGGAGATCCTTAAGAAGCTCCTGCCTCCGGGCTTCAGACTGGCTCAGCTCTGGCCATTGCAGGTATCGGGGGAGTGGACTAGCAGATAAAAAAACTTCTTTGGCTGGCTCTCTTTCTCTCTGTAACACTGTCTTTGAAATAAAAAAGAAAAAAATACTTAAACAAAAAAAAGCTAATGTGAAAAAAGTCACCACATGGAATGAAGGTATTGCCAACAGGTAGAAAAGAGACCTTATGCTGCAAATAGAAACATATTAAAGAGAAATAGGATAAAGAGAAAGAGATTTTTGTAGAACACAGCTGTGACCCATGGGAATAGACCTAATGCATGTCTTCTGACCTGAAGATTACAGAGACAAAAAATGTATTATTCACTTGAGAAAAATCATGTAATCTATCAGCTTATTTGGTGATACTGGAAATGGTCTCTTCGGCTTTCTTCCTTCAAGCCCTGATCTCCTGACTTAGTTACTTCCCTCTGTCACAGCCGATGACAACAGACACCTGGCAGCTACTCTCTGGCAGCTTCCTGCCTTACGAACAGCTCCTTTCCCTTCTTGGGCTGTCTCTAACGTTCTCTGGCCACCTTTGTCCTCTTGACCACTCTCCCACAAGTGCCTCACTCTTCTCACATTTTTGCGTGCTTCGTAAGCTACTCCCAGGTTCCTGGTCTGCCCCTGGGGATGCTTCCTTGTCCTGCTCTCAGCAGCACCACAGGCAAGGATTCTCCCCATTTACCTCAAACTCTTTCAAGGCGGAGAAGGGAATTTCTATTTGACACATAAGCCTGTGAGTTGACTCAGCTCTTGGAGCAGCACTTTTTTATGGGACTTACTATAATTTGCCAGTTAATGCACATATTTACTTATTTATCGTTTATTATTCATCTTTGATTATACACTAATTGGTTACAGAGTAAATGTTTAGGTTATCACACTGCTCTCCCTGTTTCCCAAAATTTCCCCCACAACATTACCAGTGTTCATCATTTAACATCTATTGAGTGAAAAATGCATCTGGAATTCCAAAACAATTGTGGAATTATAAGTAGTAGCAATAATAACCAAAAAAGGTAAACACATATTTTTCCAGAAGGACTCTGAGTCTGGCTAACTTCACAGTCTCTAGAATTTGTTTGGGATTGAATTTCATCTTCACTCAGAAGATATGTGACCTTAGGTAAATTACTTAACCACACAAAGCCTCAGTTTTCTCAAGTATAAAATGAAGATAATAACATGTGCTTCCTGGGATTGTTTACAGAGATTAAACCAACTTCTGTTTGTGCAATGTTTAGAATCATTTCAGGCACAAACCAGGTACACTATAAACACACTGAAATAAAATACTGCAATCATCTTTTACGTTTACATGAGATTAATTTCTGAAGCTGAAATTGAAAGCCTTTAGAACATAAGTCAGTTTTATGATTGGATGATAGCATGACAATCACACAGGGGTTGGGGCCGGAGCACAAGCCAAGCATCTGCCCTGTGCCAGCATATCATATGGGTGCCAGCTTGTGTCCCAGATGCTCCACTTCCCATCCAGCTCTCTGCTTATGGCCTGGAAGGATGGCCCAAATCCTCAGGACCCTATACCCACATGGGACCCATGGAAGAAGCTCCTGGCTCCCTGCATCAGCTCAGCTCAGCTTTGGCTGTCGCAGTCACTAAGGGAGTGAACAAGCAGATGGAAGACCTTCTCTCTGTCTCTGCTCTCTCTATAAACATTTGCCTTTCAAAAATAAATAAATAAATAAATAAATCCTTTAAAAACGAAGGTATTTTGCAGGTGTTGTTCAAGTTCCTAACCAACTGAATTCTAGTTAATCATAGATGGACCTTATCAAATCAGGTGAAGATTTTAAATGAATAAAATCTACATGGCCGAGTCAGGAGTAAAGGTCCTATGAGAGCAGTGCACACTCTCATGCTGGCCTTGAATAAGCACATCGCCATTTTCCACAAAAGTCACCTAGCCAGAGCAGCCTCTGAGGATTGAGGGCCTCTGTCCTCAAGGCACTGAATGCAACCAGCAATGTGTGAGCAGGAGACGAGGACCCGCCCCCCCCCCCCCCCCAGTCCCCTATAGCTGTTATAGCTCCAGAAAATGGCTTCATGGAACCCTGGAGCAGAGTAACAGCTGGGTCACACCTAGCCTCCTATCCCATGGGAACTGAGAGATAATAAATGCATGTCACTTTAAACCATTAAATTTTTGTGATGTATTATATAGCAGTAGAAAACTAATGCAGGATTTTAACACACTGCCCTTGGGTGTAAATTATAGGCTTTGGTACAACCACTTAAGTGTTTTATTTTTTACTCAACCTTTAATGAGTAGTTTAGGTCACAGTAAATTACCTTTCCTAAATGAAATCTTCATATTTTACCCTGGCAAACGGACCAAGATAAAGATTCTTTATGCTGGCCTCTTCTTCCAGGCAAATTGGGACTTGGGCAATCTCTATCATCAATTCTAGTCCCCAGTGTAAACTGACAAGCCAATTCCAGCCAAACTATCTTCTTTAATATATTTAAATGTTATCCTATTATTTTGTCAGTTGGGGAATAAAGTAAGACACTGCAATGGTCTTTAAGAAAAAAATGCCCTCCCCAAGCCATAATTCATTAAAATTAAGTCTCTGGGTGTTAGCGCCACCTATGGCAACAGTAGGAAAGGTCATTTAGCTCAGGCCTGGGCTGGACTCTGGGCTGGACTCTGGGCTGGACTCTGGGCTGGACTCTGAAGTCATGCATTCTCCAACATTCTGATCTAGATGAGGCTTTTTTTTTTTTCATAAGGGGGGAAAGTGTTGTGATTCTCATGAGATTTTCTCTTGGAGTCAATTTCTCATAACATTCTAAACAGAGATTTTTAGGTCATTTCTTTCACAGAAATGTAAAGTGAGAGACCATGCTTACACTTCTGGGGATAGAATCACAAACAGCAGACTCTAGTGATAATCCTGATCCCATTTTTGCTCACCCCAGCACTAGCTGTTTGAATATTTTGCTGACAGGGAACTCACTAATCCCATGTCAGTCAATCTCTACCAGCTATTTTCCCCCTTATAATCCTGTTTCTTGTATTATTTTAAAATAATGCATAAAAATTGCATATTTATGGGGTATCATGTGATGATTCTAGAAAATGTGTTATACATTGTGTAATGTTCAAAGAAAGGTAAAATATCTCCTCATGCATTTATCATTTCTTCATGTTGAAACTATTCCAAATTATTTCTTCTCATTTTTCAAGAAATATATAGGAAGCCAGCATCGGGTTCAGAGATTCAGATGCCATATGGGATGCCCACGTCCCACGTCTGGCCACCTTGGTTCAGCCCTGGCTCTAATGCTGATCCAAGCTTCCTGCTAATGCACAGGCAGAGCAACAGGGAATGAGGACTCAAGCACTCAAGCACCCTGCCTTCCACACAGGAGACCCAGACTGAGTCCCCAGCAACCAGCTGCAGCCTTGCCTAGTCCAGACAACTGTGGGAATTTATATGTAAATTCATATAAAATATGCACAAAATATAAATACTTAATGTATACATTTTCATATGTTTATACATAAAATATAGACAGCATATCATTGGCATCCGTAGTCACCTGACAGTGCAGTTGAACACCAGAGCTGCTTTCCCTCCTCTAATTAGTAGTTAGTAGTAATCAATCAAGTTACCCCAGCCTTCCTTCTTCTCTATTCTCCCAGCTTCTAGCAACCACAATTCTTCTCGTAAACTCTGCTTGCAGCCTCATATGGCATTATAGACCCTTGTCCCCATCTTCCTTTTCGGCTAAGTAGATAGCCCAAGGATTAGACTAACAGCAGATATATCTATCTTGGGTGATGCTAACATCTCTCAACTCTATGGCGAATAAAAATGTAGGTCACTAAAGGTTTCTTTCACAATCCAGGCTACTGACTTGTCAAAGGATGGTCCAACACAGAGTCAGGAGTAGTACTGTCACCTTCTCTCAACAATCACTCAGATGGCATTTATTGAACCTCTGTTTTACTCTTGTGACTGCAAGCACTTAAACAAAGTGTAAATGCCGAAAACCTTTTATAAATATAAAACTGATGATCACCAAGGAGGCTACTCTAAACTGTCTGATTATTTCATTCACTACCCTGAGTGTATCAGGTGTCTGTTGTGTTGTACAGTCTCTCTCTCTGAGGAACCTTACTAGCAAAGTCCCAGCCAGACCCAAGCCTTTAGTTATCCAGGTGATGAAGGCATAATTCCTCTAATTAGCACTTAGATCTTTATGGTTCCAGGAAACTCATTATCAAGATTGTGTGATATCACCCACATCATTCATTCACACATGTGCCATCCCTTTTATTATATTAACGGTAACTGTAGCCCTCCTTTCCTCAATTCCACTCAAAAAGCTAATGAAAAAAAAATTAAAGCTAAATTTAGGAGCTGGTGTTGTGGGTCATTCCATATAATCACTGTTTCAAGTTTCTGATGCTCTGCTTCCAGGCCAGCTCCCTGTTAATCCACCTGAGAAAAATGTGATAGCCCAAGTAGTCATGTCCTTGCCATCACCCACATGAAGGGTTTGGATGCAGTTCCAGGCTTCTGGCTTCGGCCTGGTCATTACAATCATCTGGACAATGAGCCAGTGGACAGAGATCTTTCTCTGTGTCTCCTCCCCGACATTATAAATAAATCAATCTAAAAATATCAAAACGTGTGATAAGTTTGGTGGGAAAATGGAATTTAAATATGGTTATCTTGGTGCAAACATTTTCAAAATCCAGGCATAGCTTGCTTTATAATATATATTTTCCATGATCTGTTTGCAGACATTTTATATGCATGGATTTCAGAACTTTTCTCACTCAAATAAACTTAATTCCACTTTCTAAGAACTTTTTGATTTGCATTCATATGCTATTAACTACAAAATAAAAAGAATTAGCATGTCTCTGGAAACAAACAAAAACAATTGTCATCTGAATCCAGAAAGAAAACATTCTTGTGCATTTCTTTACTTGACCTGAAAGATATAATGCATCTAAGACAGATCCAAAAAAGGCTACTCAACAAAACACCCATCCAGTGCTTGCCAAACATTGCACTAAGCATTAAAGCTACAGAGATAAATAAGGCAGAGTCCCTGACCCCAAGCAGCTCAGGCCTAAAAATAGGCTGCTTCCATCTGTAAGAATGAACACGGCTGATATGACCAGCAAGAAAAGAAAAGCTAGAAAACTAGCCTTATGACTTCTACCCCTAAAACATTGCATAATTAGTGCATTTATGCATTTATCCAATTCTCTATTAGTTAACACAACTTGAAAAATAAGCAACAGCCTAAGAGGCTTTTAGACAACTCATCAATTGGGCAGGCATTAAAAAGACTATATTTACAATTGTATATGTAGTTAAGAAAAATTGGGGGTAAAATTTTATATTATGTAATTCCAAAAAAAATTAACAATGGTACACATGACCAAACAAGTACATGGTTTTGCTATGAAAAGATTCTGTGCAGCATCAACTTGGACTTCTCAATAACTATTTACCGTGGATGAATACTTTGGCCTGGTTTTGGTCAGAGCTTTGAGAAGGATCAATACACTAATAATCCCAGCATAGCTTCACGGAGTTACCATGTATTTTATAGATTGACAGGGTATGATCTCCCCAAATTCCTACAGATATTTAAGCCCCAGTGTGTTCATAATGATTGCTAGACAAAGAATGGAGAACTACTACAGTTGTGGGAATGAAGAATTGGGGCCAGTCATCAGAGACTTGCCATAAGAGTGGTTGGTTATTTGAGTTCAAGTTCTGTGTAGTTGTTCTCTTTCCTTCCTTGCTCAATGTTTTTGCTACTCTACATCTGCCAAACATCAGATTATGGAGTTGCCTGATCCTGAACTGTAATCTCCAAATCATAAAGTTAAATAAACCTTTCATTTCCCAATAAGCCCTTGAGTATCGTAGTTAAGGTAACAAAAAGCTAACGAATGCAATGTGAAATCGCAGAACATAATTAGGCTGGTCAGGGTGGCTTATGAGGAGAAGGAATACACAAACCATCTAACACACCTTACTGGAGTACATAATCTAGAACTAAACTAGATGTCTTATCCCAATAGGGCCTTCAGGGGCACATAGAGCATAGTTGAAATAACCAAGAAAATTCATAATTATGTCAAGTTTCACATGATCAAAAGAAACTGAAATACATCTTTCACTATACCAAGGATTTATTCTACAGTTACTCATTTGTGCTCAGTTAATATCTAAGTATTAGCCCCCTTGAGCAAAACATCAATGAATCGGAAACAGCAAGGAATCATTTTTTTTTAATAAAATGAAAGTGGGCTGGTTTTCAGTGGAAGGTGCTGAACTTGTGAATTACTTCAAAATAAAAAGAGTAAAAATAATACAAACACACTCTAAAGCACTTTGTAATCCTAAATTTTAGTTTTCAGTCTATTCTTAATCCTAAATTTTAGTTAACATTTAAGTCTATTCATAATCCTAAGTTTTAGTTAACATTTAAGTCTATTCATTCCTCTTTTTTGAGTGATGCCATGCAACATTAAAAACAAAAAAGTATTTTGATTGTTTTAAAGGCAGAAAGAAAGCTGAAGAGAGAGAGGAAAAAGAGATTCCATCCACTATTTCACTCTGCAAATGCTGAAGCTAGGAGCCAGAAACTCCACCCAGGTTTCCCGTGTAGGTGGCAGGGAGCCAATTGCTTAAACCCTCACCTGCTGCCTCCTGCGAATGCATTAGCAGGAAGCTGGGATCAGAAGCAGAGTCAGGACCAATGCACTTTGATAGGAAAGGCGGGCATCTCAAGAGGCATCTTACACATTGCACTCACGGTCTACTTCATGACGTAAGTTTATGTTCACTATGCAAAGCCACAAGATCTAAAGCCTTGGCCAGATAAACATTCTGACAATTGAAAAGAATGGCCTTACTCAGTGTGTTTGAGATTCTTTCCGTTGCTGGGATATGAGAGGCTGAGGAAAGAAAACAGTGTTCCCAACACTGTTGGTGACTGCCCCTCCTTTCCTCTTCTCCCTAACAAGGTTAGTCAAGTTCGTGCAAATCACCCAGACTGCAAAGGGCCCTTATCACACCCTGCTGATCACTGTTCCAGTCCCAGGACAATGAGGGTTCATCCAAAAGCACCACTTCCTCCCTGCTATTGACAGGAAACCCTGCCTGAGAGGAGCTGCACAAGAGCCTGCAGGGGCAGCAGCTGCTGGTCCAGCCCTGGGCTAGGAAACAATGTCCCAACCTGGTGTTTGTGCAGTAAAGTATCAGGTGGTGGTGAGATGGGAAACCCACAGAGCAATTTTAAGAAATGTTATCGCCCTAATGCTCCTCACGCCCAAAAGAGAATTGGGATATTCACAAAAAGTTGTCTTAATTCAAGTTAAGACCACCTGGAACTTACAAACTTATCATCGTGTGACAAGGTTTCATAATAAAATTATAAATATGCAGGGGTCTTCACAATGTGGAAAAAATATTATGAATAACTGCATGCATTTCAAAACTTTCTTGCACCAAAACTCTTTAATCCCACTTACCTACAAATCTTTTGAAGTGCTCTTGTGTGTTAAAATAAGCTAGCTCTTCTAAGAAACCTGCTGTAAGTGGGTTCTGATCTTTTTTGAGTTCTTAGGTTTAGTTATAGAGGAATGAACTCATAACATGTACAAATGGGAATGTGAAATGTCTTTACAACTTTTCTGAGGTACAATCAAAATAGAAAACATCAGTAATCAAAGGGTTCTGAGTCTATTTTTTAAGATTTATTTTTACTGGAAAGGCAGATCAGATTTATGGAGAGAAGAAGAGACAGAGAAAGATCTTCCATCACTGGTTCACTCCCCAAATGGTAACTGCCGGAGCTGAGCTGATCTGAAAGCAGGAGTCAGGAGCTTCTTTCGGGTCTCCCATGTGGCTGAGGGTCCCAAAGCTTTGGGCCATTCTCTTCTGCTTCCCCAGACCACGAGCAGAAGCTAGATGGGAAGTGGAGCAGCCAGGACACAAACCAGCACCCATATGGGATCCTGATGTTTGCAAGGTGAAGCTTGAACCATTGAACCTTCCTGCAAGACCCAGCTTTGAGTATCTTTTGTATCATTTTCATCTAGCTTACTTGATAGAAGTGTGTGAGCTATGAGAGTTTGCTTAGATTCTTGGAAGCATCCAAGCTAACTTTGAACCACATCCTGGAGGTGTTGACATCAAGGAGCTGATGAAGGAACACAGATGGAAATGTTTGTTAGCGGGCTGAACCTAGAGGTCCAGAGAAAGCTCAAAACCCTCCAAACAAACAAAACACCAAAGGAGAAAAAAGAAGGCCAAAAATAAAGTGGGGGAAGGGGAGTCTGTGTTTGAAGGAAGAAAAGAAAAATAATGTACTTATAACAAACTAATGAGGAAAGGAAGAGTCCAGAAATTTGGGGGGGTGGGGAGAAAGCTGGAAGACAGCTTCTTGTTACTAAACAGGGAAAGAGCGTAAACGGTGGCAATGGACATTTGCATAGAGATGAACAGGGGGCAGCTATAAAACAGGCAGTCTGCCCTGCATCCTCAAGGAAACAAAGGAAAACAAAGGAAAAGTTAAAATCCTAAGAACTTGAAAATTAAGGCTTTGGAGGTTCCTGTGCAAGATCATGCAGGTTAGCCACACCAGTCAGCATTCAGGAATCCCCTGTGGTCTGACACAGCCATGGCTTTAAACCCACAGCTGGCTCGTAAACCTGTTGTTTGCTTTTGCTCCATTGAGAGTGCCTGGGCATCCCTCCCGTGGTAAGCCAAAGACCTTCCTGCCCTCCCTTGCCCTTTCTTCCCTTCATATCCATCCTCACCCTTTCTTTCCCTCTCATTTTTTTCCCTCCAACTGAATTTGTCTTGGAAATTCTAACCTAGCAAACTAAGATTATTCATACAAGTTAGGCAAATATCTCTGGCAACCAAGAAGGGATTCATTCCAGCCAAATTTTTTCAAAGGGAGAGAAGGAACATTTTTAAAGGAAATGGAGATAAAACTTGGCTTCTGAAAGCCTGCCTGGTGGTCCAGTTTCCTGGGCGAAAACTTTTGGAGCTGGCTCAAAGAGAAAAAGCAAAGATAACATCAATGGAGAAGAGAATGCTTTCCAGACACAAGCTTAAGATACACCAGCAAGCCCCTGACTCAAAGGTGGAACTCAGACACAGTGCCAGGTGATGTCTGACAACTGTTGGAAAGATGGCCCTTTATCAAATATAACCCACACTTTAGGCTCTCCTGGCTGACGTGACTTCCTTTCTCTCTACCGCAAGACCTTACCCTGCCCTCCCTTCCTGCTAAAATCTTCGTCCACCTTAAAACCAAACCATTCCCTCTTCCATCCAAATGTGTAAAATCCACAGACTACAATCCCATCTTCCAATGGTAGGGAGTTAAATCTCTATAGCCACTATGTCTGAATGAATCTCCAAAAGACCGTGGGTTAGACTATCATCTGACTCAGGTGTTGGTGGAAGCTTTGGGAGGTTATCAGGATTGGATGAGGTGATGAGGGTGGAGCCTTCACAACAATATGTATGATTTTATAAGAGGAAATGACACCTGCGGATACTCTCTTCTGCTACTTTATGACAGCACAAGAAGGCCCTTAACAGGAGCTGTAGCATTACAAGTTAAGCCACACTCATCTATGCATGTACATCTGGCCCCAGCTGTTCTACTTCCAATTCACATCTTGCTGTTGTGCCTAAAAAAAGAGCAGAAGACAGCCCAAGTGCTTGTGTCCTGGCCACTGATGTAGGAGAGGCAGATAAAACCGTGGCTCCTGGATTTAGTTAGGTCTAGTCCTGACCACTGCAGCCATTTGGGGAGTGAACAAGTAGATGGAAGATTTTTCTGTCTCCCCTTTTCTCTCTGTCTAGCTTGTGCCTTAGAATTAAATAAGTCAATCTCAAAAAGGAGAAGATGAAGAAGAACAAAAAGAAGAAGAAGAAGGCTTTTATCATTTATTGGCATATTGATCTTGGACTGCGCAGCTCTAGACCTAAAAAAATATATTTTTCAACTTTATAAAGCACTCAATCAGTTGTATTCTTTTAGTAGATAAATATGATTGACTGATGATAGATAAATGTAATTAGTTTCAAGATGTAATGGTTAATTTTTTGTGTGTCAACTTGACTACATACACACACATACACCCCACATTCAGTTAGTTCTACTTTTCCGGATCACCTTGACTAATTCACAGGGTAATCGTCTAATCTCATCGATTTTATCACATCAGCAAAATTCACTTTGCCACTAAGGAAACACACAAACTCCAGTGATATATTTGGGGCTCATTGACTATTTTTACCAAGAACAATATAAACTAATCTTGTCCTATTTGACCAACTATTTCTCTAGAAAAGTACTACCCCTGGGGCTGACATGGGTACTCTTTATAAGCACCCATTCCAATTGGACTTCTCACTTTCCATCTAGCTTCCTGCTGATGTGCTTTGGTACGCAGAAGGAGCTGTCCTAGGTGCTTGAGTCCCTGCATCCATGTGGGAGACTGGATGAATCTACTGTCTCCTGACCTCAGCTTGGTCCAGTCACAGCCACTGTAGCCATTTGGGGAGTGAAGCAATGGGCGGAAGGTCTCTTACTCTGCCTTTCAAATAACCACATCTTTTTAAAAAGGAAAATGTTACCTTCAGCCCTCTATTCACCAAAATTAAAATACCTCACCATGAAGAGTAGTGATATGGAATTTAGAGCATACACTTTCCAATAAAACAATAAGCAAAATGTTGTATTTTCACCTTGCCCTAAATAAACCATGCCTGTGGTACAGAAAGGCAAATAAAAACAAATAAACAAATGAATGGCCTGGAATTGCAGGGACTTGCACGGTTTAAAAAAGCTGTACTGGAGGCTTAAGTGTTTTCAATAGCACTAGCTGGAAAGGTATGCAACTATAATTAAATATGTTGCTTTTCAGTTTTACAGTTTTCACTCAGAGACAAGCTACATCATTAGGATTATGATGAAAAATGAATACCTTAAAGAGGATGCTATAATTAATATCACGAAATTAGTTATTCTGTACACCACGCTTTAACTTCAGAGGCACTATTGGTATTTGAACACTTACATAGTTGTGTATTTAGAAAACAACTTTTACCTCTAGTAATGGTTTTAACTGATAAGGTAACTAGAAGCTTGCTCTCCTTCCATGTCGATCCTTATTTCCCCCCCATGTTTTCCAAGTTTTTCAGTAGAGAGTGGAAAATCTCTCATCCACACCATCTGTTTGCCTCATCTAGAGGAGCATTCCAATACATGCCGCAGAAAGCCTATGACAAGACGCCAGTAAAATTCCTGAGATTGTCCAGACAAAGGATATTTGTGAAAATGATTAAGATAAGGCTTTTCATGGTGAAATTCCTCACATACACACCCTCCTTTCAGAGAATACCACTAGCCTTTCTAACATATTTCAGGTAAAACTGGAAAATGCTACACACAGAGAGCTTTCTGTGACTCTGTAAACAGGCAATGTGTTATGTTGGAACCGACTTACTGAGCTGTGGGGTAGAAGTTTGGGATTCCATTTGCTTTCATTTAAATCACAATTAGCTAGTGGCAGGTCACATCCAACTTAGTACATTTCATAAAGGATGACAACGCAATCCTACCAGAGGACATTGTCCATACTGAATCCATAGTAATCAGCCCCTGCATTAAACCCAAAGAAAAGGGCGTATTAGGAAAAATATGTGCAATTCTTTGAGTTTCACAACTTTCAAGATGATTGGGGGAAAATGCTTTCTAAAAAGAGACCTTATGAAGGAAATATGTACTGAGCAGTTATTGAAAAACATGCCAGGCACTACAATAAGAACTTCAAATACAGCCTCAAAACTATTCTAGTAATAGCATTCTGTTGTTTGAATTACTCCTCTTATGGAAAAGCTGAGATAGAAGGGTTAATCTATTTGCCTAGCATCCCATTCCCACTGAGCCTCAAGCCTTATGCTTAGGTTGTTCGTCTGAAGAGTTGATATGCTTGGCCACTGGGCTTGGCACCATTTATTCCAAAAAACAAATTTTCCTGCAGGAAAGAGCTGCTTTTAACCCATCATTGCATATGAATGGGTTTCCCATAGAATGATGAGACTGGCTTTGAATAAATTCATCCATCCATTCTTACTCAATTTGTATCAAGGAATAGTTTGGCAACATGGCTGGTTGAATCCTGGTACAGTTTTTGGTCCAAGCAGGAGTAAATGTGCTAGCTCATTGAGGGATGAATTTGAAACCTAGACTCATTAACACAACGCTTTAATTAAACTGGAACACTGTAGGCATTGTTAAAAATAATCCTAGTGGTTGCCTGAAGCTACATGTTACAAAGAAAATGAATAATTAAAACCAGAAAATATCTGTTTCTTTTCCAATATTTATGGTAAACAAAAGAAATTCTTTTGTTAAATTCTCCTATTTATTTTTCTGCAGCTATAAAATTTCCAGTGTTTCTAAATACACTGAGCTCTCAAAATTCACATGATATTGCTTCCAAATGGCTCTAATTCCTTCAGAAGTCTTGGTGAATGGTTTCATAGCCTGTTGTGAGATCAGCCATGAATAGAAGGAAGTTTCCCAAGAGGCCATGAATGTTAAAGTCTTCTAAATTCCATGATTTTCCACAGAAACCTCGTAAACTAACCTCTCATTACCAGATAAAAGTACTTAAAAACCAGGACCACTGGTTAAGTGTTTGTCACATAACCAACTGTTCTTTATTGTGACTAAGAAATGGAGCCAGTGCTCCCCCAACAAACCTATTCTTTTAATAAACTGTTGTCAGTCATGTTCGAAGTTGACCTCATAGGTGGAACGGTGGGAACTTAAGGAAACAGTTACATTGAAGAGCACAAGACTGTCATAACACACACCTGTATCATCTTACTATACAGTGTATCAATACAGAAATTTTTAAATCCAGTGTGTATTTTACTTAGCTTACAATCAAACTTTCATTTCTCCCTTCCAGGATATTTCTTTACTCCTCCACACTTTTCGTCACATAATACTCACTAGCAACCTCATGTTTGTTATTGTCCTAAAACCCTTCAGAGCTTTAACCAACCATGGTCACCTCACATTCATCTGCTTAGTCCAGTCTAACAAACGCTCTTAGTCTTGTATTATTCTATAACTGTTCCATTAACAAACAATGCAAGTGAAAACCTTTCCCAATGTGCTAGGATCAGGTTTTTGAATGAAATTATCCAAACCAAGACTGTGTTTGGGTTCCATTAGAGAAAGAGTAAGAGGAATTTGCTTTTGTCT
Organism: Ochotona curzoniae; assembly: GCF_017591425.1. Lineage (NCBI taxonomy): Eukaryota > Metazoa > Chordata > Mammalia > Lagomorpha > Ochotonidae > Ochotona > Ochotona curzoniae. The sequence goes on along the minus strand of NW_024467095.1, from coordinate 7,389,522 downwards.
TCCAACTTGCCCTTTTGTCCCCCCATGGCAAGACTAGATATGGAGAAATTAGGTAATTTCTTAGCCAAAGATCATTATCATCACTTTTGGGAATTGACACTATTAGAGCAAAGCTAAATTCAAAACAATGGGAGCCGATTCCAGTCAAAGCTAGCCTCTGTGTGGCATGCATATTCAGTTTAGTCAAGTAGAAGACTCACCTCAACATTTTCAAATTAGTATTGTGAAAACATGCCTAAGTGTGTGATTCAGAGTTCGAAGGCTAATCACTCTAAACGTAAGTCTAAAAAAGTGAAACTGCTTCATTGTGCCATTCTGCTTGGCATTATTAGAATCTCACAAAATACGGATTATTTCTGCAAAGCCACAGAGAACAATTTTGAAAACAAATATTCATTGAATAAAACTCTTTCACTCACCTCTCAAGGATTTTCTTTTTCACTTAGCTGGCCTATTCTAATTAATCCTTTTACCATATCAAATGTATAAAAGTCTTGAACTGAACTTTCTGTTAGCATTGGTCTCTAGGACACTGAATAGACTGTGCTGGCTATATAGTTATTTAGGACTAGAAAAATAACAATGTACAGACAACATTGAGGACTATCAACCTAAAAATATTGTCTTTTTCATAAATTGTCGCATGTGATATATCATATCCTTAACTCAATTTCATAACTTGCCAGGAAAATTCCTGGCTCCTATTCTCCTATCCTGTAGTTTTTGCCATCAGCACACTTTTAATATCAGTGAAATGCAGTCCACAAAGAGTGAATTCCCAGGTTATAATATCAGGTTGCTTGAATCTTAAACCAGTCACAGCTGCCACACTTTTATGAAAGGAAAGGCCAATAGCCGAGTGTAAGAGGCAGACTCTGAAAGCAGATACTGAAAAGGACTCGATACAAGAAAATGACCAGCTATGTGCAGCTCACAAAAGATATCCTAGCTTAAGTGCATTTTCAAACTCACTTGAGTATATTAGCAGGAGGCTCTAATTTTGTTTTGATACTATCTATACTCATATATTTGCTTATAACTGCTTAATTTGTTATTTTTGTTATGAGTTGAAGAGCAGATCAAAATAGTATCTTGCAAAGCTGCAAACGAATAGCTATTATTCTGTTGCTTGCTTTTCAAGGGAGCTGCTATTTAGCTATTTTGTTCATGTTTCAAATAGCAAAATGACACTGATAAAATTGCTAATGTTTAAGTTTAAAATGCTATTACCAAATATTTAGCCTCATGGTCAAACAAGTTCTTTTGATGTTCATTGCGGAAGGAAGGAAGGAAGGAAGGAAGGAAGGAAGGAAGGTAGGAAGGAAGGAAGGAAGGAAGGAAGGAAGAAAGGAAGCAAAGCCAATGATAAAATTTGAAGTAATAAACTTTGAAAGCAGGAATTTCAAAATGCTTCCTAAAAATAGTAACTTCTTCTTTAGAAGAATCTACATGGGCTCTTGGTAGATGACAAACTATTCATGTCTCCAATGTAAACAGCAATTATTTTGGACTCAAGACTCTTTGGATTCTTAAGTGAGATTGTTCACTTTGGCGTTGTTAAGACTTGGCTGTGACGGGATCTACGTGCACATATCGTAGGTCAATAAAAAACAGCTTTGAAGACAAGCTAAGACTCAGTGTCTAGCCAAGGCTTCTGAAGTTCTTAGGACTTAACCAAGGGCTCTAATAAGCCCCGTGTTTAGCTGATACTTGGCTACACATTTTGGTGAAGATCAGGAGGCAAGAACTGAAATGAACAAGTTGAGTACAAGTAATCCCATTTGAAATCACAAAGGTTAGTGACTCAACACCTTAAATCTGAATGTGTCATAAAGACTGATGATGGGAGAATGCAGGCAGAGGAGCTCTGGACCAGGAAAAGGAGGCTGAGGCTCAGGAAACAGTGCAGGCACACTGAAGCAACAACACGCCAAGTGCAATCTTGACACTTTGTAGTTTCATCACAGATGGCTTCTATTCAGTCTATTAGCTTGCAGAAATAAAATATGCAGGGCCTGACATGGTAGCCTAGTGGCTAAAGTTCTTGCCATGCATGTAACAGGACCCCATGTGGGCACTGGTTCAAGTCCCAGTGGCCGCGCTTCCCATCCAGCTCCCTGTTTGTGGCCTGGGAAAAGCAGTCGACAATGGCCCAAAGCCTTGGGACCCTGCACCACATGGGAAACCGGGAAGAGGCTATTAAGCTATTTGAGGCCAAGGGAAAGAACAGTGAAACTGTATTTCACTTGCATATGTTTCAAAAAAATTCCTACCCCTTTGGAATAACCTAACTTAATACATGACATAAAAATACCTACTAATATATTATTGCAGGATTTTACCTTTTGGAAATAAATTTTATATATTTATTTGTTTATTTGAAAAGCACAGTGAGAGGAGGAGAGATAAAAAATAATAAAGATTCTTCATCCACTAGTTTATTCCCTCAAGTGATTGCAGCAGTAGCTGAAACTGAACCCAGCTAAAGCCAGGAGCCTTGAGCCCCACCTAGGTCTCCCGAGTGAATGGCAAGGGCCCAAACACTTGGGTTTTCATCTGCTGCTTTCCTAGATGTGCTAGCAAGGATTTGGGTCAAGAGCCAAGTGTCTGGGTCTTAAGCCAGCACTCTGATGTGGAATGATTGTGCTGTACACAGCAGCTTAACCATGCTGCACCACAAATCTAGCCCATATTTGTAGGATTTTACGACTACATTCTAGGTGGCAGAGGTTGTACTGAGTGATCGACATTTATAATGTCATTTGATCTTATGGTGATCTTTTGACTTTTTTTTCATTTTGCAAATTTTAAAAAAAAATTTTTTTAGAAAAAATGATTAATTGGATTCCATTAACCCATCTACTAAATGATAAAATCCACATTCAAATCTTCATTTGTCAGATCCCATAGTGTAAAAACTTTTAAAATGTCATAATGTCTTTGCTTAGCACCTAGATAGGAATAGAAAAAGAAGGAAATCTGGGGAAAATAGTAAGTATGCTATTCTTGAGGTGATAACATTTCAAAAGTTTCTGTGTTAACTTCCAATAAATTAAAGGTCTTTGGAAGCCATGGTTAGTGCACTGTGCTGGTGAGAATCCTGTAACTCCATCCAGGTCTTCCACATGGGTGCAGGGGCCCAAGAACTTCTGTGTTTTCCCAGGCACATTAGCAGAGAGAAGAATCAGAAGTGGAGCAGCCAGGATTCAAACGAGGGTTGCTGCAGGATTCCAGCATTGCCAACAATGATTTAACACACTGTACCACAACACTGGCCACTAAAATACTCATTTCTAACAAGTAACTTCCTTTCAAATTCCCCAAGAACATGGTCTTGGTGGTTAAGCTGCTACATCACAAATGGAAATGCCTGGATGGGATCCAATTATTAAGTTTCTGATCCCAGCTGCCTACTAATGCAAGCCCTAGCTAGCTCTGGGGATGACTCACGTAACTGGATTCCTGCCTTCCATGTGCAGACCGACTGAGTTCAGTCCAGCAATTGCAGGTTCGTGGGGAGAGAACCAGCAGGCAGGAGTAGCCTCTCTCTCTTTCAACTTACCTCCTTCCTTTAAATACACACACACACACACATATATATATGCATGCAAACATACATACATAAAAATCTGTGAGAAAACCAGTGAAAATTTCCTAAATAACTTACTTCAATTTAATAATATTCTATAACACAGGTAGACAGGTAATTCCTTAAAGAAGTCGTTAGGCTCTTCTGAAAGTCCTGTTAATGATTAATAAGTCTTAAAATCCATATAACATACCCATTATTCACTTTGTTTGAAGGATCAAGAGCCATGAAATGCTATGTATTTAAAATGTTATGAAATAGAAGTATAAATTTGATGCAAGTATAAACTTGGTGTATATCTAATTTCACCTCTGTGAATCAATAGTTTCACCAATAAATTTCATCCAGTATTTAAAATATCTGCCAAAACCCTGCCTCTGTGATCTGTAATTTATTACATTATGATTTTGTTGAACTACCATAACGATATCAGTTACTTCACAATACAGATGTTTCCTCTGTGCAGTTTTCATTGGCTCAAATAGAGCACAAGCTTTAGTTCCAACAAAGGTAAGGGAATGGAGTGCAAATGGGAAAGAGAACGGGAGATAACTGTACCGGCAATTATTTTCTGAGTCTCTACTCCTGCTATGACACTTGGAGCTTAAGAACATTCCAACTGTGTTAGACAGAACTTCTGTTTTCCCCTGGGAGCAGTAGCAAGCCATGGGAGACCACAGAAACCAGCAAAAATACTTCATCCTATTTATCCTGGATCACATTTCACCATTTCTGACAGTTGAAACCTTTGGAGAGGAATCACTAATGAACCACGGAGAGCTGACACCAGTCATTAATTGAATTACTCAATAAATAAGCAACTGATACAAATCTAGGAGACTCCCTAGACTTGTGACATACTTGGAACCAAATGAAACCTTTCCCTGGAGCAGCAATATCTTTGTTTCTCTCTCTCTCTCAATCTCTCTCTCTGTTACGATAATGAAGCTTATTTCTACAGATACTCTAAATGAAGTTAAAATGGTCTGCTAATACAATACAATGGCATAGTTTCTTTTTTCTCCCTCCTTCTCCCTTCCTTCTTCCTTCTTCTTGATTTATCACTTTCTTGCTTTCTTTCTCTGCAACTTCATTCCCTGTGAGTCAAACTGTTCTGTGAATTCTGGAGTTACATAACTTAGATGTTACCTTGTGTAGATAAGCTCTCATCACAAATAAACAAAAATATATATATTATCTCGCAAAGGATCATAAAGATGGATGGAGTTGAAGAACCATAGCTGACAATTTCAAGATGTTACCCACACCTCCCACTGTCAAAGGCAGAGACACCATCATGCCATTGACTGGGAGACTCACTCACCACTGGAGTGTGCCAAGAAGAGCAGCAAACACCTGCAAAAAAAAGTCAATACTCTAGAAATGAATAAATCCAAATCCTTCTCTCCTCAGCTTTCATGGCTGCCAGTCTAAAAGGAAAACCTAGGAGATCAATCCTATTCTTACTACAATAAGAAAAGATGGGAAACCACTTGCAGTTGTATGTTTTGTTCCCTTGTACACAACATCATCATTGCCACGCTCTTTTTAAGATGAGTCACAGACTGGCTCAGCTTAACTGATGACTGAAGGGATTCCCTTCTCAACTTTAGCAGCCCCACTGTTTCTTCTCTGAAGAATTACTGGTAGGGACAACATTTCAAACTTCCACCACCAGAGATTTTTCTGGTGTGTTAGACTCTGATGGTTGGTCATCTGTAATTAAGAGTAACAAGTGGTCCCCAAGGAATCACCCCAGGATTATTCCTACCTAGGTCAGGAGGAAATCCCAGAATAAAACTGGCTGTGGTGCCTGCAGCAAGAGGAAATATGTCAAATATGTGGAGGGTGCAGGGTGTGTTCACCCTGCTGCTTTGGATACAGAAAACACACATCTCACAAGATTAAATGAACAGGTCACATTTTGACCAGGGAAATTTGGCATTTTAAAGGACTCAGAGCTGAAATTCTTGTTCCAGACGGAATTCCACTGACACAAATGACGTAAAAAGAAACGCTGATGATGTTACAGAAGAACCCATGGCTGAATAGGACCACGAAAGAGCACACAACGTTCTGGATCTGATCACGGCAGTATGATTTTCTATGAAGCGTGAACTCAGTAATTTTGGTGATACTAGCACATTCAGATCTAGTCTTAGGAAAGAGATGTATTCAAAGAAATGCCTGATATGCAGTAAAACAGTGCTGGAGGAATTCTATGGGAAGATTAAGAAAATGTGCAATTTGGCAGGATATCAATTAACAAAGAGACATGAAAAAACATTAAAATGAGAAATCACTTAAAAGTTGTCCATAGAGCCATATTAGTAAGAAGTGATAGCTGGGAAGTTTGAAAAAGGGAAACTGAAAAATAAACACAAGAAAAGTTTCCTGACCGTCAAGCCTTCTCAAGTCTCCAGGGAGTCCATGGAAAATCCGTCAAATAGATCACACTGAGCAGAACTGCTGAGAATATTAACTCGGTTTTGTGTTTCCACATTTCAGCTTTACCTTCAGGGTAATCTATGTGCCATCCCCGAGGGCAAAGTGCCTTGGGTTTTGGAGTATCCTCTTCTATCAGCAGGCCACGATAACAAAAAGAGCTAATCAAAGGACAGGTAGCCCAAATGCACCCACCTCTAACTTCCATGGCTGTAATAATCCACTTAACTTTATCAGAAACTATTATCGGCAATTAATAACTGATTTGTGAATAATTCCCAAAACACCATGGAAGAGACAGATTTTTATAACTGAATTCATATAAATTGTTATTTTAATTCTCCAGAATGGGTGGGTCATTTCAAATATTTGTAATTAATGGAATCCAATGTCCAACTCAACTTTGTGGAATTCTGAGATCTTTACATGCAAAGTAACATTTCCTTCATGACTAAGAAAGTTTATCTTCGATATGTTTTGGATGAAATTAAATAAACCTGGGAGGGTTTGGGGAGGGGTGGGGAGAATCCCATTACCTATGTCACATAATGCAATGTAATCAATCTAAAAAAAGGAAAAAAATTAAATAAACCAAATGTTTTATATAATATCTTCTAATGCCATCTGGTTTATGTGCAAATAAGATATCAGCTTACAATAAAACTAATAAAAACTGTAACAGATTTCATAATTTTTATTTAGCAGCATCACAGAAGTCTGAGGTAAAGATTTTCTTACCCCTGCTATGCCCTTGCATGGATATAACAGAAAGATGTGCCAAATAAATGTTCTATTCATTCAGAGGCATTCTCTCTTTCGGGAACTGGACTAGCAGTGTGACTATTTTCCACTGACATTCTCAGTGTCTCTTGAAGATCTGGAGAGTCTTCTAATGAGGCCCTCCATGGAACTTCTCTAGGAACAGATACATACCCAGTGTAGCTCAGTGTTCATATGTACACATCAATTTTCTGTGTGTGCCTTATAGATTATTTTTTAAATGAATTTTACATTGTATGTTTAAGGTATACAGTATTATAAGTTGCATATAGATAGTAGCAAGGTGACTGAAGTGAAGCCATGCATGCACATTTCACTTACATGACCAGTTACTTTCGTAACAGATACCATCTCAATGACTTCTTTCTGCTGTGTAAGAAATCCTACACTCAAAATTATCCATTTGACTTTCCCTTTTCATCTGGAAAGGATATCACACCTGTCAAATAGCACACATGTGATTATCTTTCCAAAATTTGGCATCACTATCCACTGTCAAGGTAGAAAATTATTGTTTCACAGAACTTGAGCAGGTGGAATGTTCAAGGGGTTTATAATTTTACCTTTGAGTGAGCTTTGAATCCCTTCATCTAACTATTATAGAGATTATATGCATGGATTCAGAATTCAAACGCTAAATTGCAGACAAGAAAATTAAATGAAAAAAACCTGTAAAATTTCCCCTTAAACCATGTCCATTCTTCCATGTATTGTATTCAGCATATGTGACAAGACAGCATATATGACTATTCTAATCATATCCCAGGCTATTTTTTTCCCCTTTTGCAATTTCAAATGGCGCCAGCTAGCCTAAACGTCCAGTTGAAAACTCTATTTGTTCCTGGGTTTTCCTCTTGCCTACATTCTTCCTCTGGTTCCGGCTCTACCCACCCAGCCTTTGATTTTCTCACAGAACCCTTTGCTTCCCTCCTTACTCACTGCCCTCCCTGTCTTTCTCAAAGAAAGAGCTTCCTCCTTGGGGTGCTGTGTAATCCTCAGGACCACACAATGCGTCTTTCTGTGGGATGATGGTGGACAGATGTGATTTTTCCAATGGCTTCTATTTTGCTTGCTTATTTATGTATTCCCCAGACTGCAGTCTTTAGTCTGGAACTAAATTAATTAAATGTTCATTTCTTCTCATTTATATTGGGGTGGGCTTTCATGAATTTGAAAAGGACTGCCAATTTTACAAGGTTATTAAACACTTTTATTTTATAAAGCTACAGAGTATAGCAAAGAATGTTAAAAGCACAGTTTTTCTTTTAAAAACATTTTTAAAAACAAGGCTCCAGTACTATTTAACAATAACCTATTTTTCCAAAGAACCGCTTTCATAATCTTTAGGCAAAATGAACACAATTAAATGTGCCAGAACCAACACAGTATTATCTTTTTCTTCACTGACATGGATATTTTATATTGCAAAGAGTATCAGATTAATCTGTCAGCTGAAGATTTATCTAGCTTTCAATTTCATGTTACAGATGAGATTAGAAAAGCTGTACAAGCTGAGGAACCTACTCCAATCTTCACAGTTTGTGAATGACAAAGATGCAATTGTAAACCAGGTTCCTGGTTTATAACCCAGGGCTGTTTTACCCATCCTCTGCTTCTCAAGGCTCACCTGCATGGTAAGCAACTGGAAGCACCATATGTGGAACAGGTGGTTCTTGAAGCCAGAGGCCCAAACAGGAGTGAGTGAGCACTTGCAAGGCTGTACTAAGCACCCACTGTCGGGTGTGTGATAATTTCTTTTTTCTTCCTGTTGTTCATTTTGTTTTGTGGCTTTTCATTTAAGGGGATGTATAGTAGCTGTGTAACAGAGACTCTCATATCTAGTAGCGTGTTATTTTGCTTCATGGCATTGTAAATTTCTATTTTTCTTCCTATTGTTGATTTTGTATTGTGGCTTTTCATTTAAGGGGATGTTTAGTAACTGTGAAATGGAGACTAAAATATCCAGATGTGAGGATACAATGCAGTATACATTTCTACTTCCAGACTGAAGATGGACTCCCAATAAAACTGTTTACTATATGACAATAGGATGATGAACTCTCTGCCATTGTCCATGCCCACAATAATTGACATATGACTAGGAAGAACTATGCCTTAGTAATGATATAGGGAAACTCGGGGGGAGGGGAGGGATAATCAGGGGATAAAGAAAATCCCAGGGGCCTATGGAACTGTATCATAAAATGATAATAATAATAATAGTTTAAAAACAACACATACAAAAAATAATGAGAAGAGAGAGTAAACAGGAGACAGAGATGGTAAATACAGGTAGGCGCTTTTTCCCCATTCAATGAATCAGGCTGAGGCCAGCATGGTATGGCAAAGAACGAGGGTTCCAAGGAAAGACAGAAGTGATAACTTCTAAAGACAGATTTTTCATGGTGCTCAGAAAGCACACACGCATTGCCTGGGAGAGGTTAGCTGTGGTTAGCACATTGCTACCTTCACTACTCAGCTAAAAACATGTTGGCCCATTGGCCTTCAGAACACTTTTATTAAAAGTGTGGTAGGCTTGAATGCTGGAGAACAAAACAATCCTACCATAACAAGCTGAAGACACTTTCAGGGATTCAGCAACATAGCTAATGCTCCTTTCAAAAGTATGCTTATCTTGAAAGAATATCCCTTTTTTTTTTTATCAGATTATTGCGCTCCTTAGTATTTCTACTTTCTTGTTGATATGCCTGCACAGTCAGGTTTATGAGCCACCTACCATAGTCCAAACAGCCTAATCACTGTCAATATTTGCAACTGAGAGATGACTTTTCTTCTCATGTAATTGAGATTGAAAAATCGGTAGCCTTGCTATAAAGTGTTTGTAAATGTTTATTCTGTTGATTTGCAATAAAAGTTTGTTCTAAGCAAACAGCTATTATGTCTCATACAAGAAGAGAATTTAATCTCATTTGCTTCAATCCTAAATTAATATAACAACAGCCATTAGAGATCTGACCATGAAAGAACAGGATACATTCAGGGCAGAACAGCTCACATGCTTCCTTGGACTCCATCCAGGGCTCTCACAAGAACTTGGGGGGTCTTCCCAAGACTTTAGCTGGTAGCTGGCTCAGAAACCAAGTTGGATCAGAAGCCAGGAGCTCTGATATGGGAAGCCAACATTGCAAACAGTGGCTTAAGCTACTGAACCATGGCACCATTTCCAACAATTCATTCTCTAAACTGTAGAGCAATTCCCTCACTATCTTGGCTAAAGAGAGCTTGTATAGATTGAATTTGTAGCAAGACAATGTCATTCACTATCAAACCCAATCTACTCACAGTCATCAGACTAAAAAGAGACATAGCCTGCACAAGACACATACAAAGATGTGAAACATGTGTCTAATGTCTGGTAATCACCCTCCAAGGAACACCGACACCTGCAATAGTCTACTCAACGATTCTGCTTTCATGCTGGGTCTCTCATGGAAGAAGAGAATCAGTTTCCTTAAGTGCTGTATGTGTCCCCAGAGGACCTGCACAATCATGACCTATGGAGTGACATGCACAAAATCCAAATCTTCCTCTTGTTAACACTGCTGTGCAGTAACATAATTTAGGATTATTACCATATTTTGCTAGCAAGTTTACATTCCATCCTGCAAATGATAAGTGTGTCTTGTTATATAAAGTTCATAGTTAACTTATATACAAATAAACACATTAAATCATACATAATTATAAATATATATATATAAATACAAATTTGGGGCATTATTTTATATTCCAGTGTACCCTCAGTAAAGATACTACACTTCAAGGCACATAAAGTTGATTTTAATTTGACTTCATCGTTCATTCCCCCAAAGCTATGATATAGTCTGGTATAATAGAACTGCCTAATTTCTCACTCTTGAGAATTTGGGTATAGTCCACCAGGAAAATTGTCATCCTGGGAATAAACTGCTATCTTAACAAAATTTCTCCAAAGCAGATGTAGCTGACAAGCTCATAGGAAAGGCATTATTAAGGAAAAAATTAGTTCAAAGATAATATAACTCACCTATTGCCTGGCACATTACAGATATAATAGATCATATTGATAATATATGTATATATTATACTGTATTTGGGTTATAGTATATTATACTATAGATACTATAGGTACTTATGAAAAGGAAAGAATTCTATTTGCCAAACTAGAGATCCTACCTGAACTAGCCACAGTCAACTATAGCACAGCAAGACAAGAAAAGCATCACCAACAGAGACAAAATGATGTTGCCAAAAACATTACTCTTAGAGGGGAGAATCTAGTGAAGTATTGTACATTTCTCCAAAACAGAATTTCAAACTAAATACATTTAATTGTTTAAAAATACAAGCATCAGTTGGAGGGGAAAGATTAAAATAATCAACCACAAATTATAGCTTACTATTAAGTAAGATTACAATAATCGTCAAACGTACTTCATTTTGTAAACGAAGTTAAGGTGGTCACCAAGCTCCATCTTGGTTCCTTCTGGTTCCATTGCAGACACTTAGGTAGTTTCTGGCAGATGTGCCCAATTAGCTTCATCAACAATTATTAGCATATGTTTTAATGTCCAAAACCCAAGAACTGATGTTATGCCAAAGAAATCAGGGCGTAGACAAAAGAAATGTTAAGAATCTAGCCTCACCTTTTAAAGCTTTTATGAGAAAGTTTTCTGAAGAAAACACTTGTTGCATTAATACACAAAGTTTGGTTTAACTCAATAGGTTGCAGTTGGCAAATCAAGTAACCAACAGTTGCTGAACTTAGACTATGGAGAAAATAGCGTAAAACAAAGGGAGTTAAGGTAAACACTATGTAAGTGGCAGCTCTATTTTCTGTCAAGTTCTACTTGTACTTCCATTGACTGGATAGCTGAGGATTGAACCAGCGATCAGACAGGAATAAACCACCTTCTGAATCTTCTCATTCTCTCTGTTTTCAACTTCTCTCCCCCAACTATTTCCCCCCATTACTGGAAAAAAAAAAAGAGTTCTCTTTAAAGTTCTTTAGTGGCACCGATAACAGATTTTGCAAAGTCTTTTTCTTAGATTGCTTGTTTATTTGAACCAAGTGTCAGCTAACCTTTTGGCTCACAATGTGACTCCCCTTCATGTTTACTTTCTGGCTCATGCCAATGGTTTGGTGTTATTTTTCCAAATAGGGGAACTGTGCCAATGTAAAATTTTACAGTGGTCTCCACTAACCTTTATCGTTACTCCCACAATCTCTGGCCACGCACTTGCAGCTTCCCCCACAGTCAATGGGGTCCGGCCAAGGATCTGGGATAATAGCTGACAGTATGTGTGCTAGGCCTGGCGCAATTCTAAGTGTTGTTCTTTTTTATGCATTGTCTTATTTGGTCCGTGGGACAACTCTGCAGAGATATGTTAACATCATATCCATTTTTAAGCTGAGGAAACTGACACTTAGAGGGATGAATGGGTCTGCCAAAGGTGACTCATAGAGCTGGTATTTGAGCATAAAGGCTCATGCTCAACCACTTCAACATAACTGTAGTCGTAAAAAAAATATGAAACCTGTTCAAATTGCCTTTGAAAAATAATACAAAACCAGAGGGCAGAATCTCTCATCATGACTCTCACCCCCCTATTTCTTTTCACGGTTTTGTTAAAAGGCTGCTAATGTACAGATATCAGTACACTTTCCCTAATTTATTACAACTGGGATGATGTTTCATTTTTTAAAAATGAATTCCCAGTGTGATGGTTCAGTTGGCTAAATCGTCCCCTTGCAAGTGCCAGGATCCCATATGGGAGCCAGTTCGTATCCTAGCTGCTCCATTTTCTATCCAGCTCCCTGATTATGACCTGGGAAAGCAATAGCAGATGGTCCTGAAGCCTTGGGTCCCTGCACTCATGTGGGAGACCCGGAAGAAGCTCTTGGCTCCTGGTCTTAAATCAACTCAGCTTTGACTGTTGGAGCCACTTTGGGAGTGAGCCAGTGGATGGAAGATCTTCCTCTCTGTCTCTCCTTTTCTCTGTAAAATCTTACTTTCCAATAAAAATAAGTAAATCTTTTTAAAAAATGAATGATTAGCAAAGACTGTTTTCTTAAAAAGTAATGTCTTTATATTAATTAAAGGATTAAAGGATTGCAAGTTATCAGAAAAATAATTCACATGCTCTTTATTCATGGAGTTTAATATATTTTTGAGTTAGCAACTGAGTAGGAACCAAGTAGAAACTGTTACTTTTTTTTACTCTTTATAAAATTTTAGTGTAGTACAGCTGATAAAAGAACTCACATATACTTGACATGCACAGTTTAGAAAGTGATGACATACATCTACATCTTTGAAGCCATCACCAATAAAACAATGAACCTTAGATATACAGAGAGGAGGGGAGACAGAGAGGAAGATCTTCCTTCTGTTGATTCACTCCCCAAGCAGCCGCAGTGGCAGGTGCTGAGTCAATCTGAAGCCAGGACCCTGGAACCTCCTTCAGATTTCCCACAGAGGTGCAGAGTTCCTAGGCTTTGGGCCATCCTCAACTGCTTTCCCAGGTCACAAGCAGGGAGCTGGATGGAAAGTGGGGCAGCCAGGATTAGAACTGGCACCCATATGGGAGCCCGGTGTGTGCAAGGCAAGGACTAACTGCTAGGCTACCACACCAAGCCCACAGTCATATTTTTTTGTAATGATTTTCCCATCCTATGGAGCATGAACTTGAAATCCAATCCTGGAGCCAGGGAAACTACTTTTAAAGACACCTACATGAAATGATGAAAAACTGACAGATGGTGCAGGGACTGGATTGGACATAACCTTCAGGTGTTATGTTAGCAGGGATTGGGATTTGTGGGCAGCACAGAATGTGGAGTTAAGATTGAGGGAGTACTTAGTACTTAGACCATCACTTTAACTCCAGGACAAGGTTAAAGCTAAGATTGCACACATGGACCTTCCCCCCTTCTAAATTATCACTCACTCTTCTGCCTTGCTTTATTTCACCGGCCTGCATATCATATTTCACACCCCTCACATAGCCATGATTTTTTGCATGGATTAACACATGTAATCTACTATCCTCAGAATGGCTGTGTCCCATTTTGTACCTGATTCATTCACCTCTGTATTCACATTCTACAAGAGTCTTCCTTAATTCCCCAAGTCAGGTAAAGTTCTCTTTTTTGGTACTTCATCTTTCCATGAGTATATGTCTGCCACGGCACTAGTTATTTTATAATATCTACTTGTGAGTTTTTTTTCTCTATGTACAGCCTCTTCAGCACAGGAGTGTTTCTAACTCTTCATCTATGGTGCTTAGCACCATGCTTGGTCTGATACTAATATCAACAAAACAAGGTGGAATAAATACAAGTGTCAGAACCCAAGGGGTATGTGAAAAAAGAATGTTATAAAAATCTAGGACATTAGAACATATTGAATCATAACAACAATACCAGAACAGGGACCTGCAAATCTACAGCTAGATGATTTTTGTTAGGGTACATAGGTGTTCAAAATTCAAAGTCTGAAACAATTTTAATTATAAAATAATTTCCTGTCTCCACTGGATAGCTGAGTTTCTGTCATTTTCTCTTCATATTCATGATATAGTTTCCCTGAATAGATTTGGCTTTTGAGGGAAATCAGCACATTATCACAATAAAACATCCAGCAGGTTCTACAATAGTCTTAGTAGCACTTGACTCATCAGGGAACAGAAAGTTGAAGCATGCATAATTATTCCTTAGGAATTCAGAACTTCACTAGACAATTATGTGATAACTGTATCAAGGTCTCCTGGAATGAGCCTCTTACAATGCCACACAAAGATATGGAAGCTTGAATAACTTAAACAGGTAACTGTTTTTGGAGATTCTTGTCCAAAACAGGAAAGCACCTCTCCAGCATGCCCTCATCTTCTGAGGATGCATCTGTCTGTGAAGTGGGGCAGGGATGTGTGACTCAGAAATTCCATTCCCTGGGAATCAAGGCTTTCTTTTTTTTTTTTTTCTCAGCTAGGCTTGAAGCCAATGTCACCCTAACCTAACCTTGATGGACTCAGGGTAATTTTGAAATGTATGAATTCAGGAGTACAATTGTAAAGATAAATTTTAAAATAGCACTCAAGGAGAGAACTGACTGTTGTCAACCTGCAGAAGAACACAGAACTAGAAAATCAGCATGGCAAGTTTCTACATTTGGGTCCTCTAAGTGAAACTGAAGAGTGGGTAAGATAGAAAGACCTAGAGCTTGAAAAACACATACACAGAGTAAAGCCCACAGAAGAAGCGAAGGGGCGAGTCTGTATCACAGCAGGAGCCAATGTTCTGATAAACCACCTTCAGGGTTTTTCTGACCTCAAGGCTGAACATCTGAAGCTTGCTACCCATCTCCCTGCAAGGTCTACTGGACATCCTGGATTTGACCCACCACTTTTGATCTTAAATTCTGATATCAATTTAGAATCTATTTTAGATCCTTAAATCTTATAAACCTTTATTCTGCTCAAACTTAAAGCTCAAGCAAAATGATGGAGGAAACAGAAGAATTATTATGTCATTTGCATTTGAAGGTGAGTTTGTGTTTCTAGATAAAGTCTGCGTAGAAGAAGACTGGTTTGAACCTCCAGAATTACATTTATTTCCCCGCAATTTTTAAGTCGATTTTGGATATTTTTTTTTCCTGTGCTTCTGTTTGAGAAATATGAAGGAGTGGCTTTTCACATTAAATTGCTTTCCTAGGAGGGCTTTAACCGAAGAATCTGACTTCAAATAAAATCTTTTCCAATGTTATAGTCAAACTGGAAACAGCATTTCTCATTAAATTTGTAAATCGAACAATGATGATAAACCACTACTTCAAAGGCAACTAGTTAAATTTAAATGAAGTAGACTATATATAGACTTCTTTAAAAGAAATCTCCTCACCATACAAAGCTGCATTCATCTTCATGTTTCATTTATAGATTTAAGAATGATTATCAGCTCCTGGTCTCATGATGAAACATAACTCTAGGGATCTTTTTCCCTGGGTTTCTGTTTTTTAAAAGAAGAGGATGCTGAAGACAAAATCTATAAAATTCCTGCTTGAATGCAAAAACCCAGTTGAGTCCAATTTCATCCTTCATGGCCTGGTTTAGTTGAAGCCAATCACCATCCTATTTCAGGATATAGCTCAAAGTACAGTTCCAGCAACAGCAGTGTGCTCAGTCAAATGCTTTGGCTGGACTATAATGTCACATAAAGATCGTCTTTGGTCATTAAGTAAGGGAGTTGCCTGAAAATTTCCCGAAGGCTTTTTGTTTTGTTTGTTTGTGCTGTGTTCTGAGTAGGTTAGCTTTGTGAATTCTAAAAGCACCCCAAGAACTGAGCCAAACCAGAGCACTGGAGCAGTTCTTGCCTGGGCTAACTCTCCACTTATCTTTCCTTCTATCACTGTCTCTGTTTCTGAAATATTTTCTAATTTTGTTTCTCTCCGTGTTTAAGATTACCCTTTTTCTATTTCAAATGCATTTTCTCCAAGTAGCCAGAAAGATGTAAAACATTATTCCAACAACCTGATCTCAAGATATATTCAATCTGATTATTCATATTTACCTATAAAATTCATGAGTTACAGATAATGTAAACCTGTTTTTGCTAGCATTTTCTCTTTCTGTCTTCCGTTTTTTTTTTCTTACTTTAGCACCATCTTTTTTTTTTCCTCTTGACCATTCCACAAAGATTTTGTACTATATCAGGCATCATTTGTATTACACATTATCTTCTAATTCTTTATTCTTAATAATTCCATTTTCTTTGTTTTCTCTTTCTATATACTTGATAGAATCACTTCGTTCCATATTTATCTTTTAACAGATTCTCTGCTCTAACAAACTCATTTGAAGCTAAAATTTCCCTCCACAGCTTTGGCTGCATTTCACACATTGTGAAGCATTGTTTACATGTTGCTCATTTGTAATATTTGCCATTTCCACTTTGATTTCCTCTTTAACCAAAGGTTTTTAAGGAAGGGCCTTTTAGTTTCTAGAAAAGATGGTATTGTTATGTTTGAACTGCTAATTTTAAAACTGTGTGTATTATAATAAAGTATTATACCATATGCATTAGGATTGTTGTAATTTTCTATAAATTCAAATTTCTGACTTAGCCATTTTGGTCTGAAAAAATCTGGAAAGAGCATATGTTTCCAGGTTTGCTTCTTGATGATACACAGATAATTCTTGGTATGGTGCAAAAGCACACACATCCTATGGGAGCCATGCTTTGAATTTGGATCTTTTCTTGGGTGGGTGATACACAGCATAATAATCCCTGACAGTGCTGAACAGCCAAGTCGTGAAGCCACATGGTTACTATGCCAGCCATGAAGCCACACACACATATCATGCATAAAACAGGCTTTGTGTTAGATGACTTTCCCAACTGTAGGCTGTAGTAAGTTTTCTAAGCATGTTAAGGTTAAGCTCTTCCGTTCAGTAGTTTAGAAGCATTAGATGCATTTTTGACTTAGAATATTTTCAACTTATGTTAGGTTCATTAGGAAGGAACCCCATTGTAAGTTATACAGCACACATATAATCAAACTTAAGACATTTTGTGATGTGATTGCAATTTTTATCTCTTGTTTATACCACTGAGAAACTGTGGTCTTCCAATGTTCTACCTGTTGAATATTAAACTTGTGACTATAAAATGGATTAAAATTATGTCTGTAAAAACTGATTTATGGAAGAGGTGGAGGAGGCAGGAGGAGTGGGATACAGAGAGAAGTTTGTCTTCTTTTAACTGTGCCTATGAAATGTGTCCTTTATATTAATAAAAATGTTTTAATCTTGTAACAGTTCATTTTTATTTTCTAAAGCATTAAATTCTGAAAAAACATATTAATACTTAGTGTTATGAGATGAAGTTTTTACTTATTCCTTGTATTCTACCAATTTTTGCACTATATGTTTAACATAGATATTCAATGACCATTATGATATTGGCAAAAATACATTAATATGTTTTGGGATTATATTTTACTTCCTATTAATCTATAACTAAACCTTACTCTAAGTTTTAAAAGAAGTATATTTATTATGTGCTTAAGCCCAAATGATAATCTTATCTCATTAATGAGAAATGCAAAAGAGGCAGTTATGCATTAAATAATATATTCTAAGAGTAACAGAATCACACTGAATTCTATGGAACTGCAAACGTGAAAGGAGAAGTTGCTATCCTGTAAAGTCCTTGCAGTTGTTGCACTTTAACTGGTTCTTGGGAGTGTGAGAGCATCCTAGAGAGAAGGGCTAGTGTGTAAAAAGGAATTGCACTGAGAAACCATTTGAAATTTTAAGAACAGGGGGCCCTGTAGTCAAGCAGGTGTAGGAGTATGTGTGTGAGAAAGTGGCCCAAAACGTGTCGGGGAAGTCAGGCCAGGCCATCTTGTGAAAGCATTTTTAAGCCACTCCAAGAATGCCAGTTATTTACCTCTAGTTCACAGAAAAGCTGCTGAAGGTATGTGAGCAGAAATAGGGCAGAGATGGGGTTGCGCCATGCTCTGCTAGCAGGGGAAAGATGGCTTAGTCAGGACAGAAGAACCCGAAATAGGAGAAAAGGTCTCAGGAAAGAAATTTTAGGAATCCACAGAGAATTCAAAAACAACAAACTCTGACAATTGACCAGCTCTCTATCCCCAGCTGCTGGGTCCTCAAAAACACAGAACTCACACGAGAAAGTACAGGAATGAATGCCTGTCCAAGTCAGCACTGAGACCAACTTAGACCACGGAATAAAGCAACTTTAGTGAAACAGAAAAGAACTAAGATTGCAGTGAGCTAATTAGCAAATATTCTGTGGTCTATACCAGCCATTTACTTCTCAGAAAAATATTTAGTTCAATATGGGCTCATAGTGAAATTAAAAATTAAATGTAAAAACTTAAGCTATGTTGTAGTATACACTGCATAATATCATACAAGACTGCTATTAAAATTATAAAGTACTACTAAGTTTAGTGAAAAATAATTATCAGATATATATTTCAAACTAGAATTATTTTGTCATTTACAATGTTTCAACCGTTGGTATTCTTACTTTGCATTTTTAAAAAAGATTTATTTGGTTTTTATTGCAAAGTCAAATAGAGAGAATAGACAGAGAGGAAGATCTTACGTCTATTGATTTACTCCCCAAGAAGCTGCAACGGCTGGAGTTGCACCAATCCAAAGCTAGGAGCCTAGAGCCTCTTCTACGTCTCCCACACAGGTGCAGGATCCCCAGCTTTAGATTAGTTCAGCTATGGACATTGTGGCCATTTTGGAAACAAACCAGCAGATGGTCACCCTTCTCTTCTCTGTCTCTCTCTTTCTGTAAAATCTGACTTTCAAATAGAAAAAGTAAATCTTTTTTTTTTAAAGGATAAGTTTGTTTCAGTACAAAAATTGAAATCCATGCATTTTTGGTATTTTCATCAAAAATACTTATTTTGAAAAAGCTAAGTGTGCATTTCAAATTCTTTACATAAAAATAATCTTCCAATTTAATTTTTTGCATATTTGTAAATCTCCTTGAAAATGTTGTTTGTGCAGGGCACATGAGGAGACTTGAGAGCCATGGAGCAATAGGTGCTCAAGAGAATAAAATGCATTCCCATGCAACTTTCAATTACTAATTGATTCAGATTGTGAATCAATTTTAACTGATTCAGATTGTGATAAATATTTAATTTACATCTTAGAAGGTTTTGAAAGACAGTAAGAGTAGAACACTAAACTGCATTTCATCAGAACCTGCTGATTCATTGTCATTTTTTAAAATTTAAGACTATAATTTTTGATTGGCATATAATACTGATATATATTTATGGGATAAAGCTTGATCAGTTGATATATGTATATAATACATAATCATCAAACTCTGGCAATTCATATTTCCATCTCAAACATTTGTCCTTTCTGTGTGTTGGGACAAATTCTTATATTTTTCCTTTATAAAAGACATAATAAGTTACTATGAGCCATAGTCATTCAACTGTGTTATAAATTTCTATAGATTCCTTATTTCCCATCATTAAGTATATTTTGGTAACTGTTACCCAATCTCTTTTTCTCTGCTCCCTTCCGAGCCTCTGGAAGCCACCATTCTCTTCTCTCCTTCTAGAAAAGTCAACATTTTTGGTTCCCACATATGCATGAGAACATGCAGTATTTCTCATCTTGTGCCTTGGTTCACTTTGTTTCTAAACGCATGAAGCCATATTAAAGACAGCTAGCTTGTTACAGTCAATGTTTAAAAGATGAGCAATACTTCTTGTTGGTTGTAACATATAATGCTTTTAATATAATGTCCCAGAAAATTGTGTGAGCTTCGTAGCCAGACATTTTTGCTAGAGCTAAAATATCAAGTGTTGTTTACACATGAAGTCACATCATCTTGGAGTTAGAAGGCCTTAAAAGTCACCTCATACAACATTCTGACCAGTGCATTAGGCCCCTTCTCCATGCCCATTTTTCCCTTCAAAAAGCCTTTTTATTTATTTGTCCAACAAATACTTGTAGTGAGACAACCATAAGAAAAGTGCTTACTCGGTGCTGGAGATACCATACTGCTCCTTTACGAAATTTACTTTTACGAAAGTGATTTGTAATTGTAATGTAGACTGCTGTTTCTCACCCATCACCACCGTCCATCCCCTTTACCCTCAACGTGGAAAAAAAAAAAACCCTCCCACCAGCCAAATATGTCAAAATATGTCCTGGAACAATATCCACTGGTCCACTGGGAGTAGTATGAATGCTATTCATAGCCTAATCTATTCCCAAGTCCTCAGCCACGCCTTAATTTCTAGTCCTGATCTCTGACTTTTTGCCTTATGACTTATAAAAAACCATTGCATGACCAGAAACAAAAATTGTGACTAAAGTCTCCCTACTTGTAACTTGAACACCTTGTTGTTTTAATAATACTATGTTAGCCTACACTTGCAAAACATTGATCATGGATCAGGCTCTTTTACTGAGGTGCTTAATATGTGTGAACTCATTGAATTCTCATGAAAATATTATCAAGTATGTACTTGTTTTAATTTTAATTCTCCAAATTAAGAAATTGAAGCATGGAGAGGCTAAGAAATTTGTCCAATATTACACAATCACATAGCTGATTGGAAACAGGATTTGAAAATGAACAATCTGAATGTTGTACTCTTAACACTGTTTTATCACCTTATCTGTTTTTTCCAGTATTTATTTATTTGAAAAGCAGACTGACAGACAAAAAAGGGGGGAAGTTTGAGAAATTGAGAGAAATCTTCCATCCTTTGGTTTATTCCCCTGGTGGCTATAACAGCCAGCTCTGGGCCATATAGAAGCCCAGATCCAGGAACTTCATTGACGTCTCCCATATGGGTGACAGGTGCCCAAGCATACGGGCCCTCTTTCATTGTTTTCCCAAGTGCATTAACAGAAAGCTAGATCAGAAACAGAACAACCAGGATTGGACCTAACACTACAATATGGAACGAAGTATTAGGAGTGGCAGCTTAACGTGCTGCACCACAATGCAGGCATTCACCTTACTTTCCAATAGACAAGTATGTTACTTAAGTAAAGATGCACTTTTTAAAAAACATAGGTCTCTGCTGCTTAGAATCATTCTGTATCATTATTCTAAACCTGCTTCCTTCAGACTTCAATACCAAAAGGAAATATTGGGAAAAATAGCCCTGGGAAATGTAAATGAGCCTGGGACTTTTATCAGGATCCCCTAAACCCTGTGGGGAGAACATACCTCCCCTACCTATCCCAAAGGGCAGAAGTATAGTAAAGAATGTCACCACTCCAGCTATGTCAGACAAGGTGTGGGAATGGGAAACAGATATCAAACAGAAAGTGTGTAAATCTAGTTCCAGTCAAGAATAAGGTTATATATTGCAATTGGAAGCAGCCGAACATACACAGTGACCTTGGCTTCTTTGACACTGGCATCTCTAAAGTCAAGGTCAGTCTTTTTGCATACCTCCCACTACTCACGCAGGCTCATGTTCCTCAGCTAGGCGTCTCCTTCCTGCTAGCTCTCACTAGGACCCTTTCTCCTGTGAGCTAGCTTTAGTGAGGGTCTTGCATGTCTTACCAAATACCTGAGCCTTTCTACAATATTAGGATCAGAAACAATGCCTTATGATGTATAGATTAAGACTTATAATCTTTTACACTACTACTCATTTCTCCTATAACAGTGTTATCAAAATTCTAGTTTATTTTTGGCAAGCATGGACTTTCATTTTCCAGACACTTCTAATCATTTATAGGTGACATAAACATCCGATGTCTATAAATAATAAACACAAGTTAGTGTGACCACAAATTAATATTTTTTTGATGCCTGTGGTTGATAATTCTTTTGCATTTATCTAGATGTCAATTATTCAATATGAAAGTCACTTGTCTTTCACGGCTAGACTAACCCTAAACAAATGCTAGACAAGTTACGTAAAATTAAATAAATGAACAGTTAAGTTCCCCAGTCACAACTAGCCACCTTGTCGAAATGTAATCACCAACAGTCCTTGTGCTTAGCAGCTTCAGCATTAGGCAGCACGGATATGCACTACTCCCATCAGCACAAAAAGTTCTATTGGCTAAAGCTAACCAAGACGGTGAAGAGCCATCGAAGAGACAGAATGATGCACTAAAGACACATTAGCTTAATTCCTGAATTCCTTGTCCTATGAGTAAAGTGGAATAGGCAAACACTTTATTTCTTCCTTTTCCTTTCTCATTACACCAGTTAAAAATAGAAGGATGTTCCTTTGATGTATAAATGTATTTCTAAATGGAGAGAGATGATTAATTACCCAAATTTTTTAAAGATTAATTTTATCTCTTTGAAAGGCAGATTTAGAGAGGAAGGCACACACACGAAAGAAAAAAAGAAATCTTCCATCTACTGGGCCACTTCCCAGATGATCACAATAGCTTGGAACTCCACCAATGGTCATCCTGTGGTAGATGGCTTAACCCATAATGCCATGACATTAGTACCTAATCATGCTAACTTTTCTGTTTAAGACTATATTTTCCCTCTGAGTCTTTCAATAGGAAATGGGTTTCCTGTTGGTTTCATAACAATCTACTATAATTTTACATACTAATATGCTCATTCAATAAGTATTTGCCTGATGAAGCCTTTAGTTGTTTGTTCTTTTTTTTTTCTAATAAAAAGCAAGTTAGAAACACAGGTGTTCTACCCAAGGGGAAAATGTAATGCTTTAGAGTAACTCCTTTCAGTTATTAGGAAACCCAGGGAATCCCATCCTTTTACAAAAATATTTTTACACTCCCTTTCAAGCACAGGGTGGGAAAAGAATGCGGAAATCAGGCTTTTCCTGACTTTGTCACGTGAGGACAGCCATCCAGCTGCTCTGCACAATCAGAAAAGCTGGAACATTCTTCCAAAGCATCCTCGCAGCTGGCGAGCACAGGCCTTATGCCTGTCTCTAGAGTTAGGGTGCTTCTTGCTCATGACCAAATAGGGCTCCCTTGTCATCATCTCCTAACACAAGTAGCATTCAGTGACTCAGACCTACAGCATTTACCTCCAGGATTTCTTCTTTTACCTGATGACAACGCCATCAATAAAGAATATACTGATGAGGCAAGTTTGCATTATTATTTTTTTTAATCCAAAGTTCCCAAACAAAATCTTTATTTGCCTACTTATTTTTCTAACCACAGCTAGATTTTTCAGTTATTTTTATGACATCTTACTAAATTTCCTTTATGAATACTGTTATGGATATACTTAGAATTTTTTTCTTCTATTCATGCTTAAGAGAAAATGTATCATAAGAGTAATATCGTGCTTGCCTTTGTTGGGCAATCTGTGTGTTACAGATATTCTTTCATTACAAATATATATCTGAAGGAGTTTAGGCCATCAGTCCAGTCTAATCTGTTTCCCAATGGAGCTCATGAAGCCAGAGCTGCAGACACATCACAATACTGCACATTTTGTGCAGGTGAAGGAGGCACAGTATATGCAAAACAAAGCACGGCAAGAAAGTGACTCTGGGTCCCCTGCTTCAACACAATGTCCACCAACCATGCTTTCTCACAGACGGGATGAGTCACTTCCTTATTCAAGGAGACGGTGAGTTCAGTAATGTTACAGTCAAGAGCTCACACAGCAGTGAAGTCATTTAACATGGTATCAAGGGATGCAAGAAGGCGTAACAGTGGAGGAACAATCAATCTAAAAGGCAAAATCAGTGCATGCTAGTAATAACAAAGGGAAACCTTTCAAAGCAAAGAAAACCTACCTATGCAAGAAACTCCTTTATATAGAATAAAAAATGGTTTAATATGGTGATGCATGCTCAGTATGAGATAATAAAATGCTAATCATCTTTAAGTAGAAAAAGGTTTTGAAACACAAGAAAATTAGACTGTTAAAAGTGTGTAAAATATGGAGAACAGCCTGGAAAGTGATAGAAGCCAGAATTAGGAAGTTATGCAGCTGCTTAGAAGTTGGTCATTGAAAGGAAGCTTGAACATCTGAGAGAGGTAGAAGAAGAATGGGAGCACAAATATTTTTCCACAAACACTCCTAGATCAGGAATTTATGTGACTAAGGCATGATGCATAACTGAAGCTTTTTATGAGTCTAAAAAGATATGACTAGTTTCTCTGTAATTCTTGCTGTTCCTAAAAATAAAGCAAAGCTTCTTCCAAGTGTTAGTATTTGGAAACCTTCCCACTGGAAATTCTTTCACTGCTCCTTCTCCTCTACGACTAAGCCTTGGGTTCATTCTTCACCATTTGTAGGAGTGTGGACATGTTATCTCTCGTTTTGATTTTCCCAGATGTAAACAGAGGCACCAATAGCACTGTGACATAAAGTTGCTGGAAAGATTAAATGAAATAGTGCAGATATGTTGAATATAAGAGCTGTAGCATCTGGGCCGATGCAGAGGCTTATCATGCTAATCTTCCAGCTGTGGCACCAGCATCCCATATGAGTATTGGTACATGTCTTGGCTACTCCACTTCTAATTCAGCTCCCTGTTTATAATCTTGGGAAAGCAACAGAGATGGCTCAAGTCCTTGGGCCCCTGCACCCACATGAGAGACATGGAGGAAGCTCCTGGTTTCAGATCAGCTCAGCTCTGGCCATTGTGGCCTTTTGAGGAGTGAACCAGTGGATGGAAGAGCTCGCTTTCTCCGTATCTCTCCTTCTCTCTGTGACTCTCCCTTTCATAAAAATAATACATTTTTTTAAAAAATAAGATTTGGAACATCACAAAGTTTGCATTCAAACTAACACTGTCTAAACGAGTAGTGATATTTCACGGTAATAAATTAGTGATCTGTGCAGAATTGTCAAAGAGATGGGAAAAAGAATAGGTCTGAATAAAAAGGCTGAACATCACTAACCTGCAAGGCTTGACTCTGGATCAGTATTCCCTACTATGAGTTTTCAGTGATCAACTAAAGACAAAATTCCAACAGATATACTCATGCACTTGCCTATTTCATGGAGTAGCATTCTTTTGAGCAGTGCTATCCAGTAAGACTTTCTTGGATGATGGAAATACAAGCATGCAACAGCTAGTAACGGCGATACATTCTGGGAACCACATGGTTGGGTAATTTTGTCATTGTGTAAACATCATCGAGTGCATTTACACAAATGCAGAAAAGTGAAACTTTGAAAGGCATGGTATCTTCCAGTGTGCCCCTGCTTCACTGGTGTGGCAACTCAGAGATGCCTTGAAAAGAAGTAGATCCACTTATGACTTCTGACATGCTTGAAGACCCTGGCCCCCTCACAGCACCAGACCACAAAGTGTTCAAAATTAATAACCAGTAGCATTACTATAAGCAAGATTGCTACCCTATCCTTAAAAGCCATGAAACTTGGCCTTGTCTTAGCCTCTTTAACAATGAAAATCCTTCTAGGCATCAGTCTCCAGAACAAGGCAATTTTCATCCTTATTGAAGATTTGCTCTAAAATAGTAGTTATGTATATAGCAAATACATAAACCAGTAATGTCGTCATTTATTATCATTATGCGTTATGCATAACTATCTGTCCTATACTTTTACAGGACTGGAGCAGTGTAGGCTTGTTTGTACTAGCATCATTACAAATACATGACTAATGTGTTATGTTACCAAGCCTAAAGCATAACTAAGTTCCGTCTCCATTATGATTTTATGGGACTAACTTACACAGAGTCTGCCCTTGACTCAAATACTACCTAGCACATGGTTGTATTTTGTTCTTCTGCTTCCAACAAAAACATACCGGTAAAAAAATAATTGTTTATGTTTTTATTTGGAAGGAAGTGAAAGCAACAGAGAGAAAGACAGATCAAGATCTTCCATCTACTGACTCATTCCCCAAATGCCCAGAATAGCTAGGGCTGGGTCAGAATCAAAGTCAGAAGCCAGAGACTCCGTTCTGGTGTTCCTCATGGATGGTAGGGCCCACGGACTTGGACCAGCTTCTGCCGCTCTCCAGATGCATCAGCAGAAGGCTGGATTGGAAGTATACGAATCAGCAGCACAGGAAAGCCATATATTTAGAACAACTTTCTCCTCTCATCTTCTGTACTACTCTAAGTTAAAGTACCTTGCATCACCCTTAAACTATGGCTTAGGACAAAACCCATCATAGATATATGTTCATGTTTCAGTCAGTTAACCCCTAACCTGGGCAATGCTATACTTTCTAGATCTATGGTGACAGCTAATCCCACAAGATTAGTGCTACACTTTTAAAAAGAGATTTTTTTAAATTCTGAAGGCACAGAATTTACTCTTTATGTGTTAGGATACAATATTTCTGTTTCCAAAAAAAAAAAAAATTTTTTTTGAATGAGTTAGAGAGACAGGGAATGACAGAGAGAGGGAGATGTTCTATCAGCTGACCCTTACCCCGGATGTCCACAACATACACTGCTCTGGACCAGCAAGATGTTAGCGGCTTCATCTCAGTCTCACACATGAATGGCTGGAACCCAAACACTTGGGGCATCTTCTGCTGCCTTTCCCAGGCCATTCGCAGGAAGCTGAATCGGAAGTGGAGCTGCCTAGGCAGGAACCGGCCCCCACACAGGATGCTGCTTTGACAGGCGCTAGGCCCATCTGTTATTCCACAATGCTGGCTCTGGGATTTAACCCATAATACAAAAACGAATTCCTCTAGATGTAGAGTTGGCAACATTAAAATAATGCCTCCTTTCTGGTAATGGCTGAGTCATCCTATTGGGTCAATACTTTTACCATAACAATCATATATTCTGGGAAAATCATTTAAAAACTGAACTACCCAAAGTAGGCAGAAACCAGATGTGGGAAAGACTGTAGCCAAAGAAAGGACCCATGCCATGTGGTAAGCTTCCCCCGCTTTCTCAAGATTAATTTTTTTGTATTGGAAAAGCAGATTTACAGGCAGAAGGAGAGGCAGAGAGAAAGATCTTCCATTCACTGATTCGCTCCCTAAGTGGCCGCCACAGCTGGCACTGAGCTGATCTGAAATCAGGAGTCAGGAGCTTCTTCCAGATCTGCCACAGGGGTGCTGGGTCCCAGCTTTGGGACCCGGCTTTGCTTTCTCAGACCACAAGTATGGACCTGGATGGAGAGTAGGGCAGCTGGGACACAAACTGACACCTGTATGGAATCCTAGTGCATACAAGACAAGGACTTTAGCCACTAGGCTACCACAGAGTGGCAATGAGAATGTTGGAAAAAATTTGCCCTGTTGAGGGCCAGTAAGAAAACAGACATACAAATCTTCCGTGTAGTAGTCCTTACTTATCTGAGGTTTCACCTGCCATAGTTTCAGTTACCTGTGGTTAATCATGGTCCAAAAATATTGAATCGAAGATTCTAGAAACAAAAATCTCATAAGTATCAAATAGCTTTTGTTACTGTATATTATTAATTATGATATTTTTATTGTTGGTTTTCACTTATTTTGATAAGTAATTTACAAATTAAAGTATGTTCACAAAAACACACATAATATAGATAGGGTTTGATGTCACCTGTGGTTTCAAGGATCCCCTGGGAATCTGAAAATAAAAGGGCCTCAGAGATGGAGGTTGTGCTGTTTTTTGAGAAAATGAATAAAACAGATGTGGCTATTGCTGCAGGCAACTGTTTCAGGATAGGTGAATTTCATTTCACAAAATTCTTTGGGGTTTAAG
Organism: Ochotona curzoniae; assembly: GCF_017591425.1. Lineage (NCBI taxonomy): Eukaryota > Metazoa > Chordata > Mammalia > Lagomorpha > Ochotonidae > Ochotona > Ochotona curzoniae. The sequence goes on along the minus strand of NW_024467095.1, from coordinate 7,361,534 downwards.
CTGTGTATACACTGCAGTTAAGTTGATCTCTTAGTTTTAATTTATGGGTATATTTTATTTAGAATCACAATTGTTTTTATAATACAGCAATAACACAACTGTCACTCTGAATAAACAGGAATATATGTTTATGTTATACAGTAACTTGTTCCAAGGAGTTGCTAAAACTGTAAACCAGGTCTTGCAGAAGGCAGAGGCAAGAGGAAGGCAAGTTTGTATCTCATCCTGCAGTGCAGATGAAGATATCAAAATAGGCCACTGCCTGCCAGGCATATTATAAACTATAACTGGAGAAGGAAACTAAATAAGGAATCAAAGTGCCACACCAATACTGAAAAAAACAACATTTTTTTTTGGTTTTGCTTTCAGTGTAGTGTGTTTAAGACTGTTAGATAAAAATTTGAATTAAAACCCATGGTCAGTTTTTGCATACTTCTTCAAATTTCATGTAAGTGTGTACTGCTTTTCCAATCTGCCACCTGAGAGATTGGAATTAGAAAATTTTTCTTCCTAAATTAAAAAAATAATCAAATTACAAAATGTAAAACTAAAAGAATCTATAAAATGTCATTCAAATAATGCATTATTAGAAATGTAGAGGCCTAACTCCTTACTAGTACAATATATTGTTTTATATCGTGAGTAGCAGGGAAGAAACAAAAAATTAAAAAGGAGTTCTGGGGAAAGGCACTTAGTCTGATGATTACAACACCCACACCTCATATTTGAGTGTCTGGGTTCACTTCCTGAACCACCTCCAGCCCCAGGTTCCTGGTAATGGAGACCCCAGAAGACAGCAGTGATGGGTAAGAGTGGGCTGCTCTCAACAAGGGGAGAGTTCCTAGCTCCTGGCTGCTGTCCAGCCTCTGACCTTGAAGGCCTTTGGGAAGTGAGTTAGTAGACAGCTAGCTCACTCTCTCTTTCTCTGCATGTGTAAGTCTTATTTTTCTCCATCTATCTGCAACTTGATATATGTGTGTGTGTGTGTGTGTAAATATCTAAATACACAGTGAAATGCAGATAGGCATACTATATTACATATAATATTTAACATATATGTATATACATCTCGCCTACCTTTTTGAAAGAAGTTTCTGTTGCAAAATGATGGGCTGAGCACATTTGTCTACCATTGTTTTTTTTCTAGATCCTCTTAAAAGTAAAGAAATAAAGAAGCCATAACATCACACAAGCAAAAGATATCCTGAGTTGGATCATCAGCAATAAGAGTTCTTAATGAATTTTCAGAATGTAAATGCGGATGAAATGTGGCAGCAAAAGAAATTGGCCAGAAAAAAAAAGTTCAGATTGTGTTCATTTTCAACTCTGAAAATCACCCTATATATAAAGTAGGAGGGTGCTAATTATGGGTGCAGAAGAGAATGCAAATGCTTTTCAATTGACACATACAACTGAAAGTAAGTGATGCAATTTAGGAGATGAAAACCAGGAAGAGTGTGGCAGGCAAGGGAAGGGGCACGGATGCCTTTTCACAAACTGAGAGGTCTAGAGGGCGCGTCTGTCACCAATACACAACACAAACAACCAACAAAGCTGTCAAACAGTGCTGTCACCAAAAGGGAGCCATGAGAATGCAGTGATGAGAGTATGAAGGAGCCAACTCAGTTGTCATCTGTTATACCACAAAGTCCGTAAATAGCCTAAGGACAAAACGAAGAAATAGCGACATCGTTTGCGTGGTAAGATGGTATAGGAAGTTTTACCTCGCTGAGAAATTTAAGGTAGAAATCTTAAGAAAGAAAAAAAAATTGCATCTGGAAAACAGCATTGCATGTAGAAAAAAAATAGAGGCAAGGAACTGTGGCTTTTAATCATGAATGTCTGCACTTTATTTTGTTATGTTCACATAACAAAATGCACATAAGCGCACATAAGAAAAAAATGGATTTTAAATGTTGCTATAGGTTCAGCATATCCATGTAAGTTTGCTATGCAAGGTGAAAAAAAATCAGAAAAATGCATCACAACTTTAGAACCTCCAATACTGCCCAGGGAGACTGGAACAGCCAACCCTGTGTCAGACTATTTTGACGTGATGTCTGTTTCTACTCTGGCCAATAAAGTCTGGCAGTTGGTCAACTATGATCCTGCTAACAAAGTCTGGAGAGAAGGAGTGGATTGTGGTGTTAGTAACAGACTTGCTGACCAGGCCAGAGAGACATTTCACCGGCACTTCTGTTTCACAGTCTTCCCTTCTTTGGGCAACACAGATGGCTGCAATGAGTTTGCAGATGGTCCTTAAAATCCTTTTCCTCACACCTCCTGGTGAAAGTGCACCATGGCACAGGAATGCTTCAGATAGCCTATGATTCTGTATGCAACAGTACTCCTTAGCCATGTTTTGGAACTAGATTGGCAGAAATATCTTGATTTTCCAGAACATGTCAGCTTTACAGGATAGCATGAACTGGGGCTGGTGCTGGCTGCATTGCTGGCATCCCATATGGAAAGCAGTTTGAGGCAAGGTTGTTCCACATCTGATCCAGCTCCCTGTTGAAGTGGCTAGGAACGCAGCAAAGGATGGCCCAAGTGCTAGGTGGCTGCACCCGCGGGGGAGATCTAGACAAAGTTCTCGTTCCTGACTTCAGTCCGACCCAGCATTAGCCATTGTACCCATTTTGGGAGTGGACCAGCAGCCAGAAGTATCTCTGTCTCTCTCTCCCTCCTTCCTTCTCTCCCTGCCTCTGTTTCTCCTACTCTGTAACTATGACGTTCAAATAAACTTTAAACAAAAAAGTTACATCAACCAATTCAAGCAAGAATGTTTTTCACAGGTCCAAAAAGTTAGATAAGTGGCAGTGATTTGTAGCGTAAAACAGCCAGTTGCAGCCTATTGGAATTGATCTGGAAAATACCCACATGAAAACAAAACAAAACTGTCTTGTTCAAGATCATGATCCTGGATAGCACTCTGGGCCCCAGAGAGGGAATTTTAGCCCATATTAGGAAAGCATTTACTGTTGCTACAGAAAATTGTAAATGTTACCAGGTAGAAATGCCAATGGTGAGCATTGGCAGACACAACTCTCCTGAGCAGAGAGCCCAGGTGCCCAAGGCAAAGACCTGCCAAGCAGCCGTTTCGTGCCCCCAGTGTGACCATCCCGTACCCTACTCTTATTTTTTTTTCCCACATTGCTTTTTTTTCCCTCTAACTTCCTGTATGGCTTATTGATTGAGTTGTGTCTTCTGAAACATTGGCATCTCTTCTGGTACATAACATAAGCATCTAGAACAGCATCTGTACCCATAAAGGAGCTAAATAATTATTTCTTGGGTTGACTGGGTGAGGCACACAAATGTCTACATTTCAGAGGCAATATGAAATTGCTTAGCTAGTAAGCATATCCAAACAAATAAGATATCAAAGAAAAAAATTCCCAAATATTACAGAGCTTCTTCTATATTGATTTTTTAAGTCTTTTAGTATCATCTTACTATGCGGTAAAACTAGGTAAAACCTACTTTGCATGCTTTTACTCCAGATTAACAGATCTTAATAACATACTCCAGAATTTGTTTCACTGGTTTTAACAAGTGAATGTTCAAAGAGGATTTGAGTAAAGACAGAAACGATTTAGGACAAATGTAGCGTAGTGACATGCCTCAAAGACATTTGCATATTTAGTTTTTGCACCATAATATAAATTGCTTATTTTGAGAACAGCCACAGTTGTTTCATGATCTAGCTTTCTGTTCATCCAAGTTTCCACTCGGGATGGAAACAATAAACAATTTGAAATTAGTCATTTGTGATCTGTGCTCATAAGCCACATGTGATCTCGCATCTGCTAGGATTCTGCTTCTGTGATGTCTTCCTTAGCCAGGGGTAAAGTGGAAAGCAAAGGAGGATTTCAAAACGTTGTCCCTATGCAAAATGGATTTTAGATGGCTAACTAAAGCATCCCACCATACACAGGAATAAAGCCTCAGTGTAATTTGCTTCCCACAGTCATTACTAGAAAAAAATGAAAATGCAGAAAAACAAAATATTTCCTTCATCAGAACCAAGCCAGCGAGAGCAAACAACAAAACACAACACTCTAAATCAAATTCCTGACACCTAAGCTGATAGAAAGAACAAAAGACATGTTGACTTTGTTGGCAAAATGCAAGCGTTAGCCTCATCAAACCTCAGCAAAAACAATTTCAAGGTCAGCAAATGCTAAGATTTAAGTAGTACACATTTCTGGAATGTGTCTTTATATTCTCACATTTGCGTTTATAACAAATATTTTGTTTCAGTGAAACAAATATATAACAGATATATTATATGATATATAATATATAATTATATGTTCTATATTCTATATTATTCATATAGAATATATATATATATATAAAATTCATGAGACTTTGAATTTGCAGAGCAGAGAGGCACCCACTTACCTTGCAGAGTTTCCAAGCTGGTCCTCTATTAAGTCCATGTTTGTTACAGCTCCATGCCTGTGTTGCTACTTTCAGTCTTGGCACTGAAATTGATTCACGTTTTTGAGCCAGAGTCCCATGAAATATTATTGATTAAATGCAAAAGTGTTCTTGCTTGAAACACATCAAACATCTATGGGATAAGACACAGGGGGAAAAAAATTAAAAATAAAGCAGTCTGAAGTTAAAAGAGCTTTCCGGATATTGGAATACTGAATTATTTCTAACGTGAGAAAAAGAGAAAGACAGTATTAGTGAAGAGATACTCAAGCTAAACCTGTGGTTTGATTTCCATCACTCACATTTCACCAAAGGTAGCTCAATTCTCCACGTGAATACGATAAAGGCAAGTTTTCCACAGGGGCATGAGACATTTTGTTGGACACAAACTAAACCGATTTAGAGCCAAGGAAATGTGAATATCTCGAAAAAGCTGTTTTTTTAATTGAATATGTAATGACAGGCCCACACAGTAGTGGGAGTCAGATATCTTCCAGCAGCTGAGCTGAGCCCAAGTGCGAAGCTTCCACTGGTGCAGTGTTGGAGAGGAGTTAAGTAGCATTACTACACAGGAACTGGTACAGTTTCCCTTTGCTAAATTATATGGAATTTGTCTTTGAAACCTATTTTGAACACTTCTTCAACAAGGAACAGGTTTTGAAGAATTTAGAACTGTAGAAAGAATTCATGTTTCACTCGAAAGACCAAAAACAGAACTTTGTATAATTTTCAAAAGAGTTACTTATTTTGGGCCCAGCACGATAGCATAATGGTTAAGGTCCTTGCCTTGAAAGCGCTGGGATCCCATATGGGCACCGGTTCTAATCCTGGTGGCCCTGCTTCCCATCCAGCTCCCTGCTTGTGGCCTGGCAAGGCAGTTGGGGACAGTCCAAAGCCTTGGGATCCTGCACCCATGTGGTAGACCTGCAAGCATGCCTGGCTCCTGGCTTCAGATCGGCTCAGCACCTACTGTTGCAACCACTTGAGGAGTGAATCAGTGGATGGAAGATCTTCCATTCTGTCTCTCCTCCTCTATATATCGACTTTCCAATTAAAAGAAAGGAGGAAAATAGTTGATTTTAATACAAAAAAAAAATCCATGCATAGTTCTTCATAAAACTATTTTCCTAAAATTTTGAAGTCTCTGCATACATATATGTGTTTATATACAGACATATGTATTCACATACATATAATCTTTAAGCTAATGTTTTGAAATTGAGGTAGGGAGAATCCATTATGAGAAAGATGTTTCCATTGGATGATACAGAGGAATTCCCACAGGATGAAACATAACAGTTTATTTCCTTATCAACTCATAATACATCTGTCTTAAAAGTTCTTGTAACTTTGCAGCCCCCCCAGGGTCTGGACTCTCAGAAAAGGAATGTGTCTGTCACACAAAGAGAAGATTTTAAGGCTCTTTAACCATCACCTCTTAGCTTGGGCTCATATCAATATAGTATAGGCCAAAAGGTTCACAAAATAGACCCTTTTTCTCACTGTTCTGGAGTCTCGCATGTACAAGATCAGGTGCAGCAGCTTAATCCCCTGGAGACAGCTCTTCCTGTTCTCATCTGAACTTTAATTCCATTGTGAGGGCTCCAACATCAGGATCCAATTGAAACTTCTTTTCCTCAAAAGTCCTTATTTCCCACACCATTTATTACACGGGCAATTTGGGCTTCAGCATAAGGATTTGAGGGACACACCAACATTCATTCCCTAACACACTTCAACTCTTTTAGGACTCCAGGAACAAGCTAGCTTTAGAACACAACCTTCCCTGATACACTGCCCATCGCTAAAAACTCTCCTGTTTCATTCATCCTCAAATGCACTTGCCAGAAGACCCCATCTACTATGAGCTGCAGAGAGCAGGCCCTGCAGGCTGCATCCTAAAGGCAGGAAAAGCCCACCATGCTCCACAGAGGAGTGACCTAAATAAGTGACCGTTCCAAGACAAACTACGAACAGGGACCTATTTATGGATGGACATTGTTAAGAGTTAAAAACAGACCATATTTGGCTTGAAACATGAAAATCCTACCCACAGTTAAAGCTTTTCTTTTCAGCTGCCAAAACAAACATTACAATATACTTACCATCTTGGCAGTATTCATTGTTTATATCTAACCACTTTTCTGGAACTTTACCTGCCATCATTTAGCTATCACTAAGTTTTTCTTTTACATTGAAAATACTTTTAGGTACTTTTACTATATTGGCCAAAAATTACTCCTGGCGGTAGTGGGGATGGGGGTGTGGGGGTGGGCGGTGTCTCGGGACTCCCACAGAAGGTCTTCAAAGCAGACTTGGTTTGTGTCTCCCTGGAATCCTTGAGCAGTATCTTCCGGGAAGACTTCCAGCAGCATAATGTGCTCAGAGACCAAACAGCTGCCGGCTCATTTTGCACCCCAGTTATCCTCCAAGAGCAAGGTTTTTCAGATGAAATCAAGTCCAAAATTGACAGAAATGGTAGCATAAAAGGGGGAAGTCATTTGTAAAAATACTGAGAGGTTGGGGCTTGCCCTACCGTAAGTGATGGGCACACACTTCTCACCTCTCCCCACCACCAGCCCCAACACCCTCGGGCAGAGTTAGAAAGTCTGTATCCCTTTGTATATTTCTAGGTTGCTATATGAAATGTCTTATTCACTGAAGCTTAAATGGCTTCACAGAATGCCATACCCATAATATTATAAATACAAACTTTACACTTTGGACTGTAGCCAGTGAGACATAAATATCACATCAATTTGATGCTACCATCTGTTTTATAAACATGAGTTAAAATATATTCCTTAATTGTCAAACATGTGGTTTTATCATTTCCCCCTTGACATAATTATTCCACCATAGAAAATGATTTAAAGTAATATATTTATTGCACTAAAAGGATGTTTGATCAACCTATCAAATTCACTTGCCACAAAAATATGCCTAGAAAAAGAAACTAACTTGCATTGCCTATGATCTTAAATATCAAGGAATTGGCAGATTTCCTCCTAGACTGACGTATTATTATAAGTGTTCATAATAACAAATATAGTAGTTACTATATGTGTCAATTAACAATTCATTATAAAAGTATTGCTAGTACCCAATTAATCAAGCAAATGTGAATGTTTCATAAATTTTGCTGAATAACCACCAAGTAGAAAAATCAGTGCAGACACGTAGCCTGTTGGTGAAGATGCCTGCAACTGATGGCAGAAGACCTGAATTCAATTCCTGCTCCAGCTCCTCTCTGCAGCTTCCTGCTGATATTCGCACCCCAGAGGCAATAGTAAAGTCTCATGGTATTAGATTCCTGCCACGCTCAAGGGAGAATGGGATCAAGTTCCTTGTGCCCAGTTTCCACCTATCCTGAGCCCAGCTGTGGCATTTAAAAGAGTGGACCCCTAGATGGACGCTCTCTTTCTCTCTGTCTCAAACAGGTTAAAAAGAACATGATAAAATGTACCAGAAATATCGATCTTAAGCAGATGGATTGAAAGTAGTGTTGGCGAGAGCCTCATTGCAGATTCTGCTGCCAGCAGTATGTTGAGCTTTTCCTATAGTCCCTTCGTTGGAGACTTTTTACTTCACTGGGCAAAGCAGTATGTAGGTTCAGGATGGGTCTGTATTTCCTTGGTACCAAGGAAAAAGAGAAACTTGGGAAGGAGAGTGGAAGAGATAAACCACTGGTCAGTTATCAGAAAGATTAATTTTGATCAAAGTCCATCAAATAGAAGGTGATTCCCTAAGATTATTGCTGTGCATATTGCTCAGAAAGCTTCCAAAGATCCCCTTATGGAATCTATTCATGTTATTCTGTTCATACTACCATCAGAGTTGAAAAGAACTTGTCTTACAGTATCACAGGGGCCCCTCTGCAGCACTGTGCCACCATAGGAAACGACCTCAGGCCCTTTGTCTTAGCCACACTCTATCACCAAATCCTGTTTATCCAGCAATTAAAAGCAAATTGACCTAATCTGCTATGGTATAGTAGACTGAACTTCCATCTGGGGCACCAGCATCACATCTGGCACAGGTTCTAATCCTCGCTGTTCCACTACGCATCCAGCTCCCTGCTTGTGGCCTAGGAAATCAGTGGAGGATAGTTCAAGTCCTCGGGCCTCTGCACTGAGGTGGGAGACCTGGAAGATGAGCCTTCTCTTCCCAGCTTTGGAATGGTTCAACTCTGGCAGTTGTAGTCTTTTGAGAAGTGAAGCAGCAGATGAAAGAGCTCCCTCTCTGTCTCTCTCTCTAAATCTGCCTTTCCAATACAAATAAATCTTTTTTTTTTTTTCTCTAAAGCAAAAAGCAACTTGGTAAAATTCATTTGTCTTAACACCTGACCATGTTTTTCCTTCTCATAATTATCAGTTTAATTATTTTGTTAACTTTAAGTCTTAATTTTATTTGGCCAAACAATCAACGAACAAATCCTCACTGAGCCCCAAGCAAGCTGGATGATCAAATTTGTAGGTTCTGATAGAATCTCAAACAATAGACATGGATTTGCACCTCTATGGTCTTTCTGAAAAGAATGATATATGTAGTCTGGGAAAAAATTACAAAATAAGGCCATGCACTTTAACTTATTTGACACATGACAAATTCAGGCAAAGACATAACTGGAATATTCATTGTGTGAGACACAGCACACATTAAGCCTAGCAATTAAGATATCTACATTCCACATTAGAGTACCTGGGTTCAATTCCTTGCACTGTTCTTTCAAAAACAAGATTCACTGTTTAAAGATTTATTTATTTTTATTGGATAGCAGATCCACAGAAAAAAGAACTAGAGAAATAGTTTTCATCCGTTGGTTCACTCCCCAGATGGGCACAATGACCAGAGCTGAACTAATCTGAAGTCAGGAGCCTGAAGCTTGTTTCAGGCTTCCCACACAGGTGCAGGTTCCCAAGGACTTTAGTTACCCTCTGCTGCTTTCCCAGAACACAAGCAGGAAGCTGGATGGGAACTGGAGCAGCTGGGACACAGAACTGGTACCCATACAGGATCCCAACACTTGCAAGGGGAGGATTAGCTAATTGAGCTTCATGCTACCAGCCGACTTACTCCTTGAATGGATGCAACAGCTGGGGCCGAACCAGGCTAGAGCAAGGGCTTGCTCTGCTCCCTGACTCCAGCTTCCTACTTTTGTGTACCCTAAGAGGAGATGGTTCCAGCCAATGGGTTTCCAGGCTCCCTCTGGGAAATCCAGATTGACCCTCAATTCCCAGTGAGATGCAGTCACAGAATATGAATTCATTCAATTAGAATCGCCAGCATAAGCAAACCCATACAGACAGATAACAGCTCAATCACTGCTTTGCGCTGGTGGTAAGGAAGCGATCCATGGATGACAGTTAAGGGATACACAACTGCTTTCAGAGATAATGAAAATATTCTAAAATTGTATTGGTGGCTGTTCAACTCTATGAATTCACTAAAGTCTATTAAAGTGTATACTGTAAATTTGTAAATTGCAGATTACGTGAATTTGAGTTCAGAAGAACTATTATTTTTTAAATATAGGCCTATAAATGTCTAAACTGTTTCCACATGAAATCCAACTTTTTTCAGCACATTCTCCAAAACCATGCCAAATGCATACATTTTTTTCCCATTTCTTTGGGTCTGGTGTTTTCCAGGACATTTCATATCTCCTCAGGTAGAACCTGCAGGCATGTGTGTGGCCTCTCCCCTGGCCATCCACAAGGTCAGCCCACTCCCCTCGGAGAGGCATGCGCCACTCCCGTTGGCTTGGAACGCTGTCCACCTGCTTCCTCCACTTTGCTTTGCTGTGGAAGAACTCACAATGCCATGACTGTTCAAGTTACTGGGATTTATTCTAGCCTTCTTATGCCATTGATGGAAAAGTTCAACAGAGAATAATCCTAAGCAAGCATTGACCCACAATTTACTTTCTTATCTGCCTTTGAAATCATTTATGGGCTTTTAATCACCAATTTGAAATTAATCCCATCTTGGCTAGAAAATCAGTACAATGCCCTCACTGAAAAGGGCTGAAAGAAAAACTATCTAAGGCATTTCTAGTATTCAGAAGGGAATAACTTTCAAATTGAGAACTTAAAATAGCCATGAATTAAATGTGTACTTCATATGCAGGTAAAGAAAGGTTAGTGACTTTATTTTAAACTGCTCCAATTACTGTAATCAACACTTCATTTGTGTCATCCAACCAAATATGTCTTAAATACTTTATTAAAAGTTTCTTCTCAAATGATTGTGGTATGTCGCTGGCTGAGTCTTGACCCAAATCTCAAAGACTGGTGATTATGTACATGATCAAACATTTAATAGTCACAGAATCTTCATCAAATCTGCAAACTTCTCTAAGCCTCAATGTGTTTTTAAAATGAATAAAAGAGCACCTTCCCTGCCTGTCTTGTAGAAGAGGTTTTAGGATCCAATGCAAACATATTGGATGAGAACTACAAAATATGTGCACAATTCCTAGGATTATAAGTGAAATGAGAGAACTGAGCTGTATTCAATACAAGGCCATCTTCCTCCTTTTTGCTTGCCTTTGTGTCTGCAAGCATTGACCCTTTGAGGAAATTAAACTTTATAGGATATCTTTTCTGGGAGTCATAAGAGTTCAATGCTCTTGCATATTGTGTTTCGCTCTACTGTCACAACCAGCTGACAGTAAAGGATCCAAGTGTAACAGCGGTAACTAGGTTCAACTCCCAGCTCCAGCTTCTGATTCGCCACCAGTGCAGACCCTGGGAAAGTAACAGCGATAACTCCAGTGACCGAGGTCCCAGAACTCACGTGAGAGACCTTGATTGTGTTCACAGATCCTGGTTCCAGCCTCAGCTTGGCACTTGGCACCAGCCCTGTGGTCCTTTAGAGACTGAACCAGTGGACAGTGGTAGCATTCATCTGTGTGTGTGTGTGTGTGTGTGTTTCTCAAAAAAAAATTTTTTTTTTTAATTTTGTGTAGTCAAGTTAAAAGGAATTACATATGTATGGGGAAGATAAAAGTCAAGTGAGAGATCATATTGAAGAGAATAAGACAAGAGAAACAGAGAAGGCAGTGACATAAAAATGAACATTTCGAAGAAAGGATGCGTCAACATTTCAGAAAAATAATCTATGGGTTCATATTGAAATATATTCAGAGACAGTTTGTCAAAACAAGATATCTCCTCCTCTGACATTTTTTGATACTGTCTCCTCCAAGGAGGCAAGTAGTGTAAGATACACTTCCCACTCCCTAAAGGGACATTGTAGCAAGGTTGATTAGGCTGGACCTGCACTTTCTCATGAGCATACATCTGCCAATGACCCACACATGTTAAGAACATGTCTGAAACCAGCACAGGGTTCTGCTAATTCCTAGTCTGCTAATCTGAGTCCATCTCTCATATGCTACCCCTTATTATGTCTATTATGCTATTTGTTTAAAGAAAAAGACTTGCATTTCAGAAATGGTGATACTGGAAAGGTTCTTTCATTTGATAAAATAATAGCTCTATTTTTTGCCCCAAATATGTAGCTATTTGTGTCCTACTCCTTCAGAAAATACTTCATTTCATAGTAAAAGTTTTCAGAACCAAGTAATTTGAGTAGCATGCCCTTTACAGCTACATTCTGCAAACTTTACTATTTCCAAATAAAGCAGTGTGCAATTTTTCAGGGACCACAGTGTTTTACTATCTAAGTTCACTTTCAGCAAGCTGTTTATCAAACAGTTTCCAATGACTATCATAATTTTTAAAAGGACAAAAAAAAAAAAAAAGGCCTGGCATGGTAGACTAGTGGCCAAATGGGCACCAGTTCGTGTCCCAGCTGCCGTAATTTCCATCCAGCTCCCTACTTGTGGCCTGGGAAAGCAGTCAAGGATGGCCCAAAACCTTGGGACTCTGCACGCATGTGAGACCCAGAAGAAGTTCCTGGTTCCTGGCATCAGATCAGCTCAGCACCGACCACCACGGCCACTTGGGAAGTGAATCAATGGACAGATGACCTTTCTCTCTGTATGTCCTTCTCTCTGAATATCTGCCTTTGCAAATAAATCTTAATGTGAATGAATTTAACTAATAAATGACAAGCACAGGTTTATACTTACTATCATGATAAGGAAAACATTTCTCTATTTGATAAATAATTATCATTTCCCAAGTGGGAGATCTGATATAAATACAACCAGAAGTACACATGTCTATGAAAAAACTAATTTCTTTCTAGATCAGCATAATGAGAGTATTCTAGGTTTGCCAAAGTTCTCCATTCTACTTCCTTTTTAACAAAATAAAAATATCAACAAAATTGCTTTTGAAATAAGACATTTATTCATTTACTAATTGTTTAACTAGAAAATGGTTACCTCATTCAGATATAATATGAACAGTACCATTCATAATGTATTTACTATAGCCATCTCTTTAACACCTGGTGAGCAGGGAAGGCTACCATGGCCCAGAATGCAGAAGGAGACACCTATATGGGCTAATTAAGTCTTCACATGTAAAAATCTGTTTTGCCCTTGTCAAGCATAGATTTTCTCAAACAGGAAAGGCCACCCGATAGGCACCAAAAGAGTAATGGAACCAGGAACAGGTGGAAACCATTCGGTCCTTTCATCATTATTTCTCTCCTGGAAATACACATGAAGCTAAAACTTGTGGGGAAAAAAAAAATTGCCATTTTTTTTCTCTCGTGGCTCATGCAGATTAGTTATGTTATTTTTAAAAATTGGCATTAGCTCCAAGTGAAAGTAGCATATTTGTAAAAAGAAAACTGCCTGGAGAAAACAAAGCCTTCCAACTGAGCCATAACGATTTCTTTTTGTCCAGAAGCAAATCCTAAATTGAATAAACAACCTTGAGATTTGTTGCTTGCACGATAATCTTGGACACGTCTCAGGATTTAGAAAACCTTGAACCTTGCGGTTTTGCTGAAGTAATATGCCCATCTAAGTTTACAGCTGTAATGAAGAGTTTACCTTGGAAGTTGGCATTCACAAAAAGTTGATAAGCACCTATTTAATGTTTCAGAAAGATAAAATACCAAAGTCTGGTGGAGATCTCTTAGTTACATATACAGTGTTCTGTAAGCCAATATGATACTCAGAATATTAAACAGGAACATCCTTTCCTACGGAAAACAGGGTAAAATAAATCTCAAATTAATGGTCATGCATTGTTGTGAAGGAGAATGGAATGACCTATAAAAACTTCTCAGTCCTTTCCCTGAGTGGAGGACTCAGAGAGTATCTTCTTTCTCTTTACTTCTAATAATCAAGCATTTCCAAACACAAGTTCATTCTGGGATTCTGGAGTAGAAAGAGAGATTTTTAGCCAGAGGAAGTGTTATTTGAAACAACCCGAAGAAGATTAAGCTGACACTAATTACAAACATACTACTATGGCTTAATAGTTAACAAGAAGTGCCTGGTTCACTGATGCAATGCTTACATTTTGTACAGAAATGTGGAAATAAAAAGACAAATGCTAAGAAAAAAAAGTGAAGAAACTTCTACTAAATACTATGCAACTACCTGGCATCACTCCAAAAGGGAGATTATTAAGTAACTTTAATAATGGATTTTTTTTTCTTTTAATCTGTTTCTTGAAACCTTTGTGGGCTGTGTGATACACTGTTTGCGGAGGGACCATTGGGAGTTGAGGGTTGAGCAAGGAAGCCATGAAGAGATGCACCAATCAAGAAGGAATAAAGGAGAAGGAGTTACGCAAAGAATTGTTGATGCGAAGCCCACTATGCCTAGAGAGTGGCTTGGCCTGGAAACAGTAAGCCATTCCAGATTCTCCAAGGAGACGTTTAAAGGGGGTCAGGAACAACAACCTGGACTTGTTCAAACAAGTCCATGGACTTTTCAGTTAAGGTCATCTGAAACTTGCAGAAGCTATTGATTATCTGAAGACTGTCATAAACCCATGAAACTCACCACCCGATGGAGTCTAACAGATTAAGAAATCCCAAATTGATCTCATCCAGACATGACCATTTATGCGACCATTTCACCTCTGTGATGCAGGAATATGAGGTTGGGCAAAGTACACAGAACTTAGTCTCTTCAAGGAGTATATAAATCCCTTAGTTGAATGCAGAACTGGATTAATCATTTCCAATCTGGGACCAGCACTGTGATGGAGCTGGTTATCACATACCCTGTGACACCAGCATCCTATACAGGCAGCAGTTTCCAGTCTCAGATAGCGTATGTGAGACCCAGCTCTCTGCTTATGCTCCTTGGAAGGGACAGCTGGCGTTGCATGTATTTGGGGCCCTGAAATCCATGAACCAGACTTGGATGGAGTTTGTCATTTTTAGCTGTCTAGCACTGTTATCTGGAAAGTTATTACTTGTGATAACTATTGCAGAAGTCTTAACGCCACTGGAAATATTACTTACGTAAAAGAACAGCAAGAGAAAGAATAAGTGTTCAAACATCTGGGCACAACTGCCTTCCATGTCAGAGTACCTGGGTTTGAACCTCAGCTCCCCTTCCAGTTCCAGCTTCCCACTAATGCCTTCTGGTTTATTGGAAGGGCAGGGTCCTTGGGTCCCGGCCACTCCCCTGGGAGACCCAGAATGCGTTCTGTGTTCTTGGCTTCAGTCTGGCCCAGCCCTGGCAGTGGGGAGTATGAATCAATAGGTGGAAGAACACTCGCTCTCTTGCTCTTTCTCTTTTTCATCTCTCTCTCCCTCTTTCAAATAAACACAAATTAAACATTTTTACAAGAAAGCATTGTAAGAGAAGTGCTTACACCAGGCTTTCAGCCACTGCATATACCCATTTTAGCACTACACACATGACTTTATTTCTTGGATGAAACCTCTTAATATCTAAGATTGTAGTTTGGGGAAAGTTGATTTTTGCCACATGCTCTTCGACTGTAAACTACCTCTTCTGTTCATTTCCTGATGGCTGATAGCATGGACTCCCTTAGGGACCGGTCTTCCATTCATGCTGAGCAAGCAGTTGTTTTTCCAGTTCTCAGAGATTCAGCCTGTTGGGGTGAACGGAGAATGTGGAAGTGGCTTGAAAAAAAAAAAGCATGTAGAAGTCCAACTCACCACTTTGAAATTACCTGAATGCAAACAAAACTGAGGAAGTCAAGTTAGAAAAAGGGGTCCAGGCTAGCAGGACCATGGTGGGGTATGAGGGGCTCCAAAACCCCGGACCCATGAGGTACTTAATAATTGCAAGTGCTGGATCTTGGCTCCCAACAACTTTTTCCACTCAATGCCAGTTCTTTTTCGGAATTTGTATCATTTCAAAAATAGTCTTTTTCTTTCAGCAGAAGTAATTTCTCCAAACTGGTTCACACGGATTTCACGCATGCATGAAGCTCCAAACCACTTACTGCCTGTCTACTGTGCAGTGGGATGTCAGCCAGCTGCAGCCACCCCTGGCCCTCAAGCCTGCTTTAACATTTAATTTGCACGTGATAACTCCGGGCAGCAGGTGTCCAGCTTCCTTCCCACAACGCCGGCCATTAAGGATCCAGACACAGGGCTAAGCTTAACCTCCTCACAGAGTCGCTGTGCCACCACTGTGTCTCACTCTAGACAACCTGTGCTGTCCCGGGAGCGTCGCAGTCGGGCGTCCTGCCCTCCGGGCCGGGCAGGCCCTGCTAGCGCCTGTCGGGCCAGGAGGGACCGCCTCGCCGGCGGCGTCCGGTCCCCGCCCCCTCCACCCTAGCGGCGGGCAGCGGGTGGGGTTCGGTAGGCCCGCAAGCGGGAAGTGGCCGCGCCCCAGCTGCGCGGGGAGAGGAGCGGCAGGGCGGGGCTGGGCCGGGCCGGGGTGCCGCGGGAAAGGGGAGGCCGCGGGTCGGGAGCTGCTCTGCAGCCGCCGCGCCGCGATGGGGCTGGAAACAGAGAAAGCAGACGTGCAGCTTTTCATGGAAGATGACGCCTACAGCCATCACAGCGGCGTCGACTTCGCCGATCCTGAAAAGTTCACGGACGCTGGCAGCGATCGCGATCCCCACGGGCTCAACTCGCATCTCAAGGTGAGACCGAAACCTGGACTTTCGGTGGGCAGAGAACGGCTCCCCAAGGCCCGGGATGCCGGTGGCCCCAGGGTGTACCTGGCTCAGGCTCCTAGGTCAGTCCTCATGGAGCCCAGCATAGTCTTCCGCGCCACCCAGCATTGGCGCTGCCTCCTGCGCAGTCAGGAAAGTCGAGTCACACTCCTACCATGACCCTAGCAGCAGGTGGGGTCGCCCAGCCCTGGCCTTCCACCGGGTTTGCGCTGGGTCCCCCAGGGCGGCAGGTGGGTGATGGGGAGGTTCATGTGCCCTGTCTCCGCAGCTGGGCTTCGAGGATGTGATTGCAGAGCCGGTGACTACGCACTCCTTTGACAAAGTATGGATCTGCAGCCATGCCCTCTTTGAAATCAGCAAATACGTGTTCTACAAGTTCCTGACCGTGTGCCTTGCAATCCCCCTGGCCTTTGCCGCGGGGATTCTCTTCGCAGTTCTCAGCTGTCTGCATATCTGGTGAGCTGGGGAGGAGGGGCAAGGTGCCCCGGGTTGGCGGGGGGGGGGGGGGGGGGGTTGAAGTGGGGGGGGAGGGGGGTTGGCTTGCAGGACAAAAGGAAGGTTTCCTGCCACCTGCACCCTGCCCTTGCTGGGAGGTTAGGGTTTACATCAGTTCCGGAAACGTGACCTACACTGGAGGGCCTGGAGAGGCACTGGACTTGGTCTGGAAAACTGGTTCGGATGGGGAATTGAACCCAGAGATAGAATGACCCACTTTCCCCTCTCCCAGATGATTTTCCTTCTAATTACCCATCCCTCCCCCGCTGAGCTGAGGGAGGTGAGGTCCTGGAAGGCATACTGACTGCCACAGGCTGCCCTTTCGCCCCTCCTCCTTTCCTAGGAGCTTGTTCCGACTCATGCTGTGCCAGTGGTTCTGGGCCTGGCTCTTGTTGTTGTTGCCATCTGCTTTGTTCGGTTTCCGTCTGTGCTAGAGGTAAAACATAGGTCATTTCTGAGCAGAAGGCCTCTGACAAGGTGATAGGACGGTGTTGTCAAGAGGCCTGGTGAAGCTGTGCTGCATACGGACAGCTTCCACCCTGCCACTGGCAAGTGGCAAGAATGGGGTCAGCGGTGATGGAAAGAACATGCATTTAAGGCACTGGCCCTCAGCACCAATGGATGAAAACTCAAGCTGCCGCAGAATGCCATGACAAGGCCATCAAGTGGTTCTCCCATCTGTAGCACATGCATGGGAGTGCATCTAGTCAAAAGGCAAAGAAATATGGAAGCCCACTTGGACATTCATAGGCTCTTTGAAGTAACTCTATTCACACTCCAAAATATATCCTAAAATTCTGCAGGGGTGCTGTGGTGAAGACTTCCTGCATGGAGTGCCTGGATTGGATTCCCAGGCTCCTGATTCTTGGCTCCCTTCTATTCCAGCCCCTGGGAGGCAGCGGGGATGATTGTAGGAGTTGGGTATGTGCCACCCATGTGGCCACAACTGAGAATGAGACCCCCCCGTCACCACCATTATGGGCATCTGGGGAATGAGCCAACAAATGGGGATGGTTTCTCTATCTCTCTCCCATGACTTTTTAAGTAAGCAAAAGGAATCTCCATATTATTCTGAGAAGTTGCACCACAGTCACCAGGCTGGTGTTCAGGTAGTCCTGGTGAACTCCATGTCTTTCTTAACCACTTTTATGACACTTCCACATCCTAATGCATGCTCAATATTCATTGTTAGCACAAAGCCACCATCATTCCTTTTTGCCATCCTCTTCTTCAGTCGGTTAGCTAATTAGTTCAATCACTAAACTGAATCTATCAAAAAGGCTTGATTTGGGCTGGACACCACCTTAGTAGAAGATAGGCTCGGCCTGAAGGTTGTTGCACCTCAGGGTAGCAGGTGAGGTGCAAGGAGAATGTTCTGATGAAGAAGAGAGAAATGGGCAATTGTTTATGGAAGGAACCAAGTCTGAAAATGCTTTACAAGGGTAATTTAACAATTCATCAACTAAGGAAATGGTAGACAGAGAACAATAATGTGATCACTAAAGGCTGTAAACAGCCAAATTGTTTTGAAACTGCCACAGAGAGAAGCCAGAAAAGTGAAAACTTTTCCCTTTATGCATGGTCAGATTTCCACAGTGCACCAGTAGAGTCATCTCATATTCTACACTTAGTCAAGGATTTTTTTTTAAAGAGCCTAGGCCCACTCTTAAAATGTTGGACTCCTAATTAATTGAAACCACTCATGTAACCTTTATGCCAACTTTCTCACTCTCAAAAATATGAAAAATGGAGTGGCCACGTATCATATTGTGAAATGCTAGCTATTTGAAAATACAGAATGCCACACATGCAGTCAAGAAAGCCAGGCTTCCCCTAAATCTTTGTGAAAGAACTGAGAAAAATAAACCTATTTATTAAATGGTGAGAAGATATAAATGAAACTACAGTTAACCAAATGGCACCTCTCTCCAGCTGGCTATCCTGAAAATCAAAATGTTTTTCATGCAATGCTTCCATTGGTGAATCATCAACCCACTTCATTTCTATCCACATAAAACATGCTATTCAACTTCTGCTTGTGTTTCAAGTTACATTCATGTGGGTCATTAATACTTAACTATCACAAATTTGTCACCAGGCAGCTGCAATTGTAAATACAGGAGCAGGTTTAAACAAAAATGCTTAAATGTAGTTTATGCCTTGATAAAACAGGTTTGTCATTAACACATCACATTCCCATGACATCATAAAATCAGATCAAGGAAAAGCCTTACAGAAGAGCAAACCCACTTGAGTAAGATTTTTGTTTCGTTTCTAATCCATTTTATGTATTTTTTGGCAGGGTAATATATATTGTTTCACCAAGAGGTTGGTGATAATGGAAGTTATAAAAATACATCGTAATGGAACTCTGAACTAAATCATTTAAAATTCACTTGAGTCACAAAGGTCACTTAAAGTTGTACCATCTAGTAAGAAAGTCAAATATATGCACCTGTTGATGATATCTTTTGGGAAAAATGAGGATTAAGAGTAGGTACCTGAGAAGCACAGAGGAAAGAGGAAAAGGGATGGAGGAACAGGCAAGGCATGCAGGAAGCAGGCTCCAAGGAAAATACATAAGTTGCCATTTAGGCACAGAAACCAGGTAGATAAATTTGCTGCTTTGCTTCTTATGGTTTCAGAATCCATGCCACCAGTTATAATAATATTAGTAACTGTCATCTACACTCCTGTTTCTTTGAAAGCAACATATTTTTTACGCATCTGAGCACTAAAGTGGATGCTATTCATATATTTAACCCTGAATGTCCAAACAAATATAAGTCATTCTATCTCTTGGTTATTTCTCCTCGTACCCAGCCATGAGTCGGTGACCTCATTTGGTGAAAACCAAGAATTCTCACACTTTTCTCTTGCTCACCCCAGGATTATGATGCCTTTTATAAAGACCTGCCTGATGGTTCTGCCTTCGGTGCAGACGATATGGAAGAGTGTGACAGATATGGTCATCGCTCCGTTGTGTACAAGCATGGGACGATGCTTCTCCTCTGTCAGCCTACAGCTGAGTCATGACTGAACACTAGGAACTTGGGGCTGGAGAGCTGGCTCCTGTGAGCCTTCTGACATTGTCATAAAAGCGCTACTGTTCTGTCCATTCCCCAACCATTCCAATTAAAAAAACTACTGAGATGGGCACCCACATTGACAAATGCTTATTGGCAGATCTTTTCAAGTCATGCTATTCTAATTAACAGCCAAGGATGTCATGTCTAACTTCATACCCAGAATTAAACAGGAGATTGGCAATACATTAATTTTGACAGGCAGTTTTCGTTTTAGTGCAGAAGGCTACATTTTATAGTGATGAATTTATAGAGATTAAGAGACGTTTCTCTCAAAACACTACAATACTTTTGCTCACAGCTCTTGACAAAAATACTGGATTTCTTTTCTTAATTTTGGGAATAATTCTTCTTAAATTACTTTTATAACAATAGTAATAAGGATAGAGATAAGATATTCAGATCCTCTAAATTGCAACAGCAAAAACACACTTTAAAAACACATAGCAATGATCATAAAATATCAGATATTAAAAAATATGAAAATAGCTCATGAAAAATTTATTCCTCTAAGCTACTGTTAACTGTTAACCTATAGGCTTATTTAACAAGATGTTTCATTTGATTGTATATTTTGTACTGAATGTAAATTGTTGCTTTAATCAGATTGCTCTAAAGAAAGTTATATTTGTTATCTTGTTGAACTAATATATAGAATGAAACCTGTATTCCCCACAATGTAATTTCATTGGTAAGACTCCACAGTAATTATAGAAGCGTTAAGAAAATCATTACAAGACTTTTTTCTTAAATTTTCATAACAAAATCCTTAACATGTTTTATGATTAATTTTATGTGGCAGTGATCTTAAAATAATTCCTGTATAATTGGAATTTATTTGTGGCAATGCTTTTTTTCTTTTCTTTTCTAGTTAGAAATTAATACTTTGTAATTCATTCCTGTTAATGTTAAACTTTCCTTTTAATTGATATTGGTGCTATATAATAATATTTAACAATAGAGACTATTTCTGACTACGTATAATGTTAACTATAGTAATTCACATAGTAGGCTATTTGCCAGTTTGTTGGGTTCATACTACTGAGCTATGTACATAAATTAATAATTTGCAACCATGAGTAATGAAGATGTTCCCTGTTACAGGTTTAATAATGCAGGATCAAGTTTGCTTGTATTTTTGTACTGTAGTGTGCTATTTCTCTTATGAGATGCTGTTGGGTTAAAACTCATTATTCCAAAATAATATAGATGCACTACATATGTCTCTTACGTGAGTAGTTATAATTTACACATCAGTGTGTATATTTCAATGTGTCGATGCTTACATTTCAAAATTACCACCAGAACCTGAATATCCTCACTTAAGTGACAAATCTTCATTCATTGAAGAGTAATGAGATTTTTCAGAATTACCAGATCCAGTGAACATAAAGAAAGATTGAACTGGAATACTATTTGTAACCAAATCGAGTGAATGCTTCAGTTAGGAAGTTCATATTCTTTTGAGGGTAATTAAGAAGAGACACTTCAGAACTGCCTTTTGCCATTGTAGCATTCTCTACAGAAAACCTTCATGACGATTACCCCTCGCTTGACTGTACAGATTTCATTATGCTAGTTAGGACAATCAGTCTCATGGCTTTATAGTTACACTTTGTATTTAAATGCTTGTTAAAAATCTTTGGATAGGTAACTAAGCCACAAGTATTTGATGAATAAATCATCTATTTTAATAAACATGGGCTTCCATCTTTTCAAATCATTCCTGGCAATTTTTAAAGCTAAAGTATACATACACAGCCATGTACCAAAGTCTTTCCACTTCTAAAAACACAACTTCCAATGATTAGTTTCAAAATGAGCTGTCACTGAGATTTTCCATAACCATTTCATTTCAAATATTCAAACTTTGTATCAAATAAATCCAAGTTTTCTATGTATTCATATTGGCTTTTATCTGAGGCAGGAGGAAGTGGAAGATTATCCACAATAAACTTTTAGAAAATGCACAAATGTTGTCATTGCCTTTACTATATTAAATATGGAACTGATCAATAATAAGCTTTTGAAACTAACTTTTAACTTCTTAAAACTCAAAATAAGTAATAAATACATGATTTATTGCTTCTTCATGAATGTGTTTGCATAAAATTGTAAGAACTAATATTTAAACCATTGTTTTCCTAAACCCTAAAGAGGTTCCATGTGACTTTTTCTATCATTTGGTAAATAGCATGAAATAGTTTTACTTATATCTACCATACTTCTTTCTTATAAAACCTCCTCTTCCTAATACTAAATAAACTGATATTTCTGCTCCTATTTCTTGATGCAAAAGGAATAATATCAGCCATATGTACTTAGATACCTGATGCCCAAAATTATTTTTGGAAAGTGAATATGTAAGGCATAAGGCTGATGTTGGCGTGGGTTTTCAAGTGTTCACTTAATCTGGAAAATACGACCAATATCTAATAATAAACTAAGTGTGTGGCTTTTTAAAATGCTTTTTAAGGAACTTTAAAAGTGCCACTTCTTTTTTTTCTAAGATGAATGAATCTTTATTTTATTTGAAAGCTAGAATTACAAAGAGAGAGGGAGATACAAAGAGAGAAAGAGGTCTTCCATCTGCTCTTCACTCCCCAAATAGCCACATAGCTTGGCTGCACCAGGCCGAAGCCAGGATCCCAGAATTTCATCCGGAATGATGGGGCCCAAGCAATTGAATGATCCTTCACAGCTTTCCCAGAGGCATTAACAGGAAGCTGGATTGGAAGTGGATCAGCTGAGACTGAGCCAGTGCCAATATGGGATGCCAACTCAAGAAGATGGTGGCCCAGCCTATTTGTGTCACAGCTGTTCCACTTCCTATCTGGCTGCCATCCAACTTGTGATTTGGAAAAGCTCAAAAGATGGTGGCACAACCTATTGTGCCCCAGCTGCTCCACTTCTCATCCAGCTCTCTGCCTGTAACCTGGAAAAGCAGAGGAGGTGGCCCAAGAACTACATGGGGTACCTGGAAAAAGCTCTTGGCTCCTAGTTTCAGATTGGCTCAGCTCCAGCCAGTGCAGCCATTTGGGGAGTGAACCAGTGAATGCAAGGACTCTCTTGTCTCTCCTTCTCCCTTTAAGTCTGCCTTCCAAAAAAGGATAAAATAAATAAATCTTTAGAAAAAGATGGTGCCCCAACCCACTACACTACAAGTTAACTCCAAGTCCCTCTTCTTGATAGTAATTCAGGTCCTGTTAATTTGTTTCAATATCTTGCTTGTATTATAATGAAAAGAGCCTCACACTAGAAG
This sequence comes from Ochotona curzoniae, assembly GCF_017591425.1. Taxonomy (NCBI): domain Eukaryota; kingdom Metazoa; phylum Chordata; class Mammalia; order Lagomorpha; family Ochotonidae; genus Ochotona; species Ochotona curzoniae. The sequence continues at coordinate 7,338,204 of NW_024467095.1, read as the reverse complement.
TCAGACAAGTGGATTCCAGACTCAACACTATAATTACTGAAGTATGTTACCTCCTACAAATGATTCAATCCTTGGAGCTCAGTTTTCCTCTTTAAATTTTATATTCATTTTATTAATTTGAAAGGCAGGGAAAGTAGTGAGGAGAAGTTCCTTTCCACTGATTCACTTTCAAAATGTCCAAATCACCTAGGTCTGGGCCAGGATGAAGCCAGGAGCCTGGAGCTGCATCAGACTCCTCAATGTGAATCTCATGGATCCAAGTACTTGAGCCTGACAGCATAACAGGAGCTCCTATGGAACTTTTTAAGCTACACATTAAGAAACTGAAACAAAATAGGTGTAGGTAGACTTCATGAAAATTTAGCCAAAGCTAATGATAATTTATTAGCAAGATTTAGTATTCTCCACCTGCCTTTAGAAAATTAGTATTTCCCAAATGAGAAAATGAGTGTATAAATCAATGACTAAGAAAATTTGTATTTCCCTGTGCAGGGGAGACAAGAAACGAGTAGGTGGAGGATGGGACACAGGCTTCAGGTTTACTACATATCCAGGTGACATTTTCTAAATACAATATAGGTTGACCTTTCACAATCGAATCAGTCTATTCTCATCTCTTTGTTCACCCTAACGAGCAGAATGAGTAGAAGCTGCCCATTAATGTATCCTAAATTATTTATGTACTCATCTTCAACTTCTCTCTATGGACAGTGTCTGAAGTGCTGCCTTTGGAACCATAAACCTTGATTATTATTTTTTTAATTTTAATGGAACTTGCTGTTGAATGGGTAACATCTTAATCTATTAGCAGCCATGCAATACTTCCATGTGAATTAATAATGTGAGAAAGGAATATAACTTCTTACATAAGGGACCCAAACATGAGAACCCTGGGCATCTTATAAGAGCATCGTGTCACGTATATGATGCCAGGGATTAACAGATATGTCACCAAGGAGAAAAAAGGACAGAAAAAGAAAGGAAGGAGGCTTAAAATCATGATCTCCATCCCTCACAATTTGTTTTTGGAGAATCCTGACCCAAATTCCTGGTGTAGGTGTAGTTAACACTGAGCAGGGATGAAAGCAGTTGAAATCAGCTACAGACTGTGCTGTTTTTTCCAAAAAGGAACGTACTTTTTTGTAACTAAATGAAAAAATCCCGGAGATCAGGGGGTGGGAGAATGGGCATGAGAGCTCTGTTGGAATGGCGTTCCCTAAAGATTGCGCAGGAAAGCAAAACCAAAACTAAAAACTAAACTACACATAGTGACCATCTGTGTCTCCTCATCTTGCCCTCTTTGCTGTTGACTGATGTGCTGTGTCTTTGGCAAAGAAAGAAGACCATACAGCAGTCAAAGACATCAGAAGATACCACTTCAATAATATCCAAAAATAGGACAGGGACTCCTATCTGCTCGCACTTGGATGTGTGAGGTCATTCAGCTTGGCCGTACAGCTGGGTAAGTCATTTTGCCATTATAGGAAAAGTTAGGGAAGGACAATGATGAGAGAAAGGAAGAGACATGACTCAGAGTGGAACTCGGAATGGGAAGCAGCGCACAGCCAAGGGCAAGGGGTCAGGAAGAGAGGAGAGCAACAGGTCATCTTTGGAGCATTCTTTTCTTTCCCTGTAGCCCAGTCACTTGTCACTGAGCACCTACCAGGAACAAAAGGGGAGAGAAGGGCAGTAGACAGGACTCCTGTCTAAATGAATGCCACATTTCTCCCAGCCAAGTGCAGTCTCAGCTAACTGGGGCAGTGAAACAAGGAATCAATTGGAAAGCTGCAGGGCTGAAATCCCCTGTCCCTGGGAGGCAAGTAGCAAGAGTTAATGAGCTCAGTTTACTGGAGAGGTAAGCTGGGAGTCCTAGGAGCAAGACAAAGCTGGGAGAATTCCCATTTCCCTACAAGCAACAGCAGCATTTACATGGTGGGTATTTTCTCATTCCCTGATGGTCATTCATTTAGTCTGCGTTATAGTCTTTACAATATAGGTTTTTACATCATCTCCATTTTATAGATGATGAAACAGATGACTTGGGGTTGAGGAATATACTCTAGATCACACTGGGAGTTAGGATTGGAGCTAAGAGAATTGGACACCCAAGTCTATGCTTGTAATCATTACGGAGATGTTTCTATTCCTCTCTGCAATAGTGCATATTCTAATGACTTGTTATCCCTTCTGGTCAAAATCTTCTGTTCCATCCCTCATTTAATTATGTCATGTTTCCTATTCTAAGCACTTTTTTTTTCATTACCAATCAATGGATTCAGTTCCATGACCTCACTGAACAAACTCCTCCAAGGTGGCAATCTATGCTCCCTGCACTTGCCTCATTCTGGAGTATGTATGTCCATCAATCAGTAAAGATTTCATATTTACAAATACCTACACTTTTTACTTAGGATGCTAGGTGCTAATACAAATTCAATATTACAATATCCCATTTTGCACGTGTAAGACGAACATTTTTCTATAGTGACAGTGAGTGTTGTGATCCCAATGCTTATTCCTTTTTTCATTCACACCTGACACAGCAATGCTTGTACTGCCATAATGACCACAGTGGGCTGCCTTCCAATGTTGGTTACGACCAGCACAGAGCCATCCACTCCTCCTTCCCTTGCCTTCCTCCCCTCTCTCAATCCTGACTTCTCACCCAGTCCAGTGAATGGAACTCCTGAGATGGCCTTGAGGAGTTTACCATGCTTTGGCCATGAGACAATGAAAAACTAATTGGACCGCACAAGATGATCTTACCTATTTAGAACTTTGTCTTAGATGATCTCACACAGTCTGAAGTTGTTCTGTATGAAATATGCAAGTGATAATACACTAAAATAAAATAATACACTGAATATTTCAGAAATGGAAGATAGACTTGCAAACTTATTTCTCCACAAAGAGACAGCAGGAAGAAATCAATGATCAAAGAAGGGAGTGATATTAAATGTGGAAAATCATAGCACCAGAACATTGAAAACAATAGTTTCTCCAGTACAGGAGTTGGCCTTGTTGATATCATCACAAAAAGAGCACACACTTTTCAGTGCTAAAAAAAAAAAAAAATGTAAATGAGACAAAAAAATCTCCAGAGAATATACAGCAAAGTCAACCAATGTCATGTTCAGAGGCCATAGTAGGTGCAATGGGATGGGGTAGAGAACAGGATCACAGCTCTGGAAATAAAATACACACACAGATACACACAGACACACATTCATCATCATGTAAAATAAATAAAACAGCGATTGATTTATTTTTACATATATCCTATTTAGACAACTGGAAGAACCCATGAAAATTAAACATTTGAAAACTAGACCCCTGAAAGTTATCACAGTTGTTGATAATGTTTGCTATAGAGAAGATTGAGGGGTCACATAAAGAATTAAAATGTCATGCTAACAACATTGTTTATTAAGACAATTTATTTCCTCGGGGAGGGAAGTCTTAGGAGGTGGGGGTATTTTTACTGGAATAGGCATAAATGCACACACACAATGCTTGACCATAAAATTTTCAAACAATGAGAAACAGACAAAGAGTATGGCAGAATATTTTCCTTGGAAGAATTTCGAAAATGCTGAGCATCCAATCTATCCGGGAAAGATCGGACACAACCCGTGCTCTGTGCTGCATGATGATCATGCCCATAAAGATAGATTCAGAATTGGACAGAAAAAAATCTTCCAAGCTTTAAGTCTACGATAACAGTCATACAACAGGAGATTCCTTCAGGTTCAGGATGAGTTGAATTATTTTGTAGTAACCTCTAAGAAATGGCTCAGACTTCCTACATGGGTAATGAATGTATTAGTACTACCTCAATTCCTGCTGCTAATACCTTTTGGGTGGGGCTCATGGAAGAGTTTAATATAGCTCAGGCCCTTTAGTCCCACACACTTGGCTGCTGCTCAGTTTGCAATTCCTGACTTCACATTCCAAGAACCCTTCAGTTTATAGAAATGGGAAGAACTGCCAGTTCCCTGCAAGCAACTTGGCTAAAAAACCTATCGGATTCCCCTATAATAGGGCTTCTTTCAATTTTCTTGCCAATGCTTCTTGGGATTCCCTGTAAATCTTCTAGGCTGCAATTCTATTGCCCTTCTCATAATATAAAGGTGTGCCCATAGGCTCTATGTCATTGCATAGTTTTACTTCCTAGTCTCATGGTTCTTCTATAGGACATAACATCTGCCTTCTTGAACATCCTGAATATAAAGGGTTTCATGTTTCCCCAACATTATTGCTTCCCAAAATTGAACACCTAGGAACTTGCTAGAATGCCAGTGTGGATTCAGTGGATCTGGAATCCATCCTGAGATTCTATATTTCTAACACATTCCACAATGATGCAAGAACCAAGGTTCTGGAGCCACATTTTGAGTAGTGAGCTCCAAGAAAGCAGCTTGAGTAAGACACAGAAGGAGGTGCTGTGAACAGAAAAGAAACTTACAATCATATCTGCTCTGAAGTTAGTATTAAAAGTAAACTCATTATGCTAGAAGGTGAAATTTCTTATAGTAAAACTGAATGGTCAGTTTAAATTTAATATATATCCTTATTTCTGCTCCTTCTGGAGTGAAGCACTTTACAATTGAGCATCCGTGTTGCAAAGGGAGTGGTGTAGCAATGCATTTCCCCAGGTGAAAGCAACTCCTGGGAAATCATTTATTTACTAGGGGAAGGACCAAAGGAAAGAGAGTTTCCTTTGTTAAAGAATGGGGCTCTGACTGAAAGCCAGACAGGTCACAAAACAAAGGGCTTTAGGAGGGTTCCTCCTAAATATTTATATTCACTTAAGAAGATATCCCCAGAGAATTTTGGGGTGGTATTCCGGAACTGACTTCATCTTTATTCTTCATCATGTCAGTACAATCAACTCAGAACTTCTTTGTTAATAATTTGTTAAAAGTAAGATGCATGCTTGCTAATATGCTATTTGAAAGCTCTACCAGGATGCTATAAAACAGTTCGCTTTGGATATAAATTATACTACATGATCACAAATAATGCTATGCTATGTTTTGTTGCCTGAGTTTTCTGAGTCTCACTGTAAATGTTTATGAAGATTCTCACATGAAAAGATCTCAAAAATTTTGAGGATAAATGAAAAGATTTATTTTGGCAAAAAGGTCAACCTAGATGCATTTTAATATAATATGCATTTTTATAATTTTTTAAATCTATTTGTTTATAGATATCTCTAACATCTCTAATGGGTGAACATAATTTGTTTAGCTTGAAAAGGAGGAAATGTGGTTATTGTTCCACACTGTAGATCACTCAACTAAACGCATAGTGGTAACTTGTTTCACCATGTAACTGCTTTGTTTCTAAAACTGCTATTCTCATAATTTTTAGTCAACATATTTGGTCTGGAATTAGGGAAGACTGATTTTTACTTTTATTATTGGAGGAAATTAACCCAGACGAAATAATGAATGCAATTTTCACTTACTTCTCATTATTTCATGATTTCTTTTTTTTTTTCATTTTATTTATTTTTATTGCAAAGTCAGATATATATAAAGAGAGAGAGAGCGAGGAGAGAGACAGAGAGAAATAGCTTCTGTCCGATGACTCACCCCCCCAACCCCCACCAAGGGACTGCAACAACCGGTGCTGCACTGATTTGAAGCCAGGAGACAGGAGCTCTTCCGGGTCTCCCATGTGGGTATAGGGATCCAAGGCTTTGGGCCATCCTCGACTGTTTTCCCAGGCCACAAGCAGGGAGCTAGATAGGAAGCGGGGCTGCCAGGATTAGAACCAGCATCCATATGGGATCCCGGCACATTCAAGGCAAGGACTTTAACCACTAGGCCACGGCGTTGGGCCCTATTTCATGATTTCTAAATACACCATTCATTGAAATATTAGTGATTGGTTACAAGTTTGTATTAAAACTTCCTATCTTTGAAGGATGGTGGGACAATCATTTTGGAAGGAGTTTCATAATCCAGTTATTAAATCAGTCAAGGCAAGTAGGTCACTCAGTTTCATGGTGGCTAGTTTGAGATCTTCTATGTCAATATGATGAATTGGACCTGGCATTTTGCATGAACTTTACGCACAAATAAACAACTCATTGCAATTTGATTTGTCTATCTTTTCAAAAATGTGAGCTTTTTATCAGAAAATGCTGAAATATAAAAATTATACTTCTACCAATTTTGATTTGGACACAAAAATAAATTCTACTTTCTACACAGGAGTTTTGGTTCAAAAGTCTTTCCAAGAATTAACATTATCTCAATCATATTACATAACCAGATTGATAGGGCATGCAATAATGAAGCATTTGATGAGAAAATCACAAACTGAAATAGCTAAAAGCCAAACATAGTATTTTACTATCAATATTTTTTAGTTAATTATGCTGAAAGCTCAATGCCAGACTAGCAAGGAAATACAAATACTGGCACAAGGTCTAAAATTATATATCTAGAATTTGAGGTTGAGCTTATAATCACTGAGAAACACCAGAGCTTGGAGATGTGGTTGTTGACATCCTAGTAGGCTTTGGTTGTAGGGAGAAAAAGGAAAGCTAGGAAAGGATGGCCCTTTAGAAATATTTACTGAAGTTCTCTACTGATTGCCTTTGGACTTCTTCCCCTCCCTACCTCGCCCTGCCCAACCCAACTCATAAGGGAAGGATTTTTCTAGCAGCAAAACAGAGGTAGGGCTTTTCTCCATTCCAAACGCATTGTTTCCGGAGGGATTCAGTGCATGAAAATATTTTTAAATGATAAAAACAAGACTTCTGCTTAAGGGAGAAGAAACTAGGGCAAGAAGCCAGTGGTTTGTAAGAGTCAAGCATCCCCACGCACAGGTCCAGGACATGGGTTCTCTGTACCATGGTAGTCTGCAGAAACTTAGTCTTTCTCCCCATCACATTCAATGCAAAAGGCTCTGGGATGCCTCATCGGCCTGACCACCTGGATTTATCAGATCCACACAGAGCACCAAAAAAATAAATAGTGGTATTGAGAAACTGTCTCTGGCACTATGGAGCATGTTGAAGAAGCATGAGGGACAGTCTGAGAGTCTCCTGCAGGGACCCAAGGACAGCCAGGGTGATGTACCCATCAGTAGGCGCCACAATGCATGACAGGAGAGAAATTCCCCTCCACAGACCCACCCTGAGATTTCTGGGAAATTCACAAGCTCTGGAGTTTAGCTACAACCCCAACAAGGAAACAGGACTGGACTGAGATAAAGCTTTTGTCCACTTGTAGAAATGGAGATTTGTGAAAAAAATTAACATTAATTATAGAAAAAGTTATAATTCACAGGAAACTTAAATAGGATCTATATTTTCCTCATTAAAAACTGGAGCAAACAAAATAAAATAGCAAAATTTGGCTCATTTGCATGACAAGTGTTCATCATGCTTTATGGTGATGGCTGTATTATTTTGTAATAAAGATACTTTGGAGTAATGGTGATGATAATCCTGAATTTGTGGACTGAACTGTGTCCCCTTTACCCTATCATCTATTCTAACCAGGAAGTATTCTCAGTGTGTTCAATGCACCACCTCATTATATGTTCACAACACTCCTAATGAGTAGATAACCAATTATGTTTTCCATTTTACAAATAAGGAACGCAAAGGTAACTTAATATGAAATGAATACTTTCTTGGCCATCTTGCACTACTACAATATATATATAATGTATATAAATATATATATAACATAATATATATATTAGAGAACTAGTTATTAGCCTGTTTTTATAAGAAAAAAAATAGAAAAAAGCTCCTTTAAAATATCTGAAGTGGAAAAGCCAAATCCAAGGAAGGAAGGTCCGGCAGGCATAGGGAGGGGTCTGGTGAAGCTTCATCCTGAATACCACTGCCTTCTGCACATGGGCAGGTGTGGGGAAAAGGCCTCCATGGGATTTTGCAGATGTGCACATAGTAGGGAACATGTACAGTGTATGGATGGTGGCCAAGTGAGTAAACATTCAGCTATACATAACAGGCCATGAAAATGTTGACATACTTGTATGCACAGGCCCTTCTCTGAAACATACCCCATTTCCTCTTGGTGACCCCAAACCTCATGCTGATGCAACAACCACCTGGCGGTTCTCAGGACGAGTTGCAGTGCTTTCCAGACACAGGCAGGCCCTGTCGGATTGGCTATAATGCAAGTCAATGATGGCACAGAGAACCTAGGCTGGAATCCCTTTTCAGAACTCATGTAAAAAACTACATTTTGGGCTTTCCAGGGCTTCCAGGTGGTTTCCTCATAAAACCATTCACGTTCTTGTAGGTAGTTGATTCTTAAACTTCAATAGTGGAGAATTAGACAAAAGCAACTGAGATCATGAAAGGGATCCAAGCAGCAGGTTTGGGAAAAGGAAGCTGTGCCAGGAGGAAGCAGTGTAGAGACAGAGATGATAATCAGATCAACTGGCGTCTTGAGTGTGTTCTATCATGGGTGGGGAAAGTCTCATCTGTAGGCCAAGTCATTTGGTCCAGTCCCGACAAGTCCAACCACAGGTGGGACTCAAAATTCAATAAGCCTGTAGCAGATAATTTATGATCCTGTATGACCCCGTAAATGATGTTATGCCCGCACAAATGGCCCTTGGCAAAAAAAAAAAAGATTACCCCATTTTAAGAACCCCATATCCCAGGAATTGTTAGATAGGCACTCTACTTATTTATAAATTTTAAAAGATTTCATCACTCAATGAAACTCAAGAACAAGTTTTCCTAATGTCTTCAGCTCCATGTTTGTTTATTTATTTTTTTTAAAGACAGCTGGTTTAGATGAACTGTGTCTCTTTTAGTTCTATATTTCTAGGAACACAGCTCATTGTTCTAGAGCTGACCTTGAATGTACTTTCTACAAAAAGCTAATGTAAATCAGTTACCATCTAGCTTTCATTTTTTTTTCCCCCTAAGTAAATGACTTGGAAAAAGTTATTAACTTGCTAGCAAAGCTAAAGTTATCTGGGTGTGTATCAAAGAGAAATAAATTACTTATATCTCAGCATTTCAAATCTCTTTCCTATGCTAACAGCATTCTTGTTCATACCCAGTGGGAGCTGTGCCTCCATGTCAGCTATTAGAAGCAGAGTGAGAGCTGCGTCTTTGGTGCCAGCTTCTTGCCCAGGCAGGTTCCTGAAAGGGCTCGGGGTTTTTCCCTCTCATTAGGAGTATATTTTGCTATTGACAATGTTTCCCTGCTCATTACTGATTCTGTGTGCTATGTTGATTCCACATGGGCTTCCCCAGGGAGGTGCTTTCCCCCTGTTGGGTATTATAGCTAAGCGTTCGCTCAAGGACCTCCCTAGAAGGTCTTTTCTTGCTGGAATGCAGGACTTGCTCACTCCATGTTCCTGTTGATTTTTTTCACAGGCAAGATTACTCATCGCAGCTGAGGGCTGAATAACAATGGATGGGAAACGGTTTCCACATTTTTCCATACAACAGAACTCCAACTGCTCCCAGCAAACACTGATGGAGGAAGACAGGCTCATTATGTGAGTACAACACACTGAATCTAACGCCATCCCTTCCAGCATGTTTGTTAGCACAATTTGTTCAAAGAATTTAGACATGAAATTTGGCAGAAATAAATGAAAGAAAACCCAATATTGTCAGCAGATTTCAACCTTTAAGGGTGGAAAACTAACACAATAAAAGTCATGCCAACATCTGTTACCCCGTGATAGTTGCCCTCTCATTCCCACCTGAAACATTTTTGTTTTTCAAAATGTGCTGCTTTCTTGTTATCAACGATAGATTGCCCTTCCCATTTCTTTCTTTTCTACTATTGTGTTCATTTCTGTTCTCCTCTCCAACCACATTACTCCCCTCTTTCAGGCTCCAACTTCTATTTCTCCTCTTCTTGCCATAATGCAATCTCCTTTATAAACAGCCAGCATTTCTGTTCCCTGTTCCCTTTCAAGGTGTACTCCCAGCCTTTCAGTTTCAAAGGATAATTTGACTTTAGATTACATATGAATGTAGGAAAACCACATTTTCCATGTCTGGATAGTGAATTTCCTGACTTCTCACAGTCAGAGAGTAAAACCAATGACTGCGCCATCCATCTTGTACTGCTTTATAATAAGATAAGGGGAAAAGCCCCCAAATCAGAAATAGATCAAATGATTTAATCACAAACACATTTTTTAAAAGTCTGTACAATCTCCCCTCATAACCAAGCACATTTAGTAAGTCCTTTCTAATCAGAAACCTAAAGCTAGATTTTTCTTTAATTGTCAATATTTCATGTATGACATCAATATGGCATCACCTGTTCGCGTGTTTCTTTAGTTCCGAAAAAGATCAGCAGAATTATGTAAAAGTTAAACATCTTCATTTCTTATTTCAAAACGTTTTGGGGAGACTTTTCAGAAGCGGGTAGGAATGAAACATTCCTATTTCAATCCACTTCTGCGCGCTGGCTCCTTCAAGTTTCTATCCGTACGGATGAGTCGTCACCAAAAGTATACCACACACAGACTGGCACCCCGCGCAGACTCCCTCTCAGTGTCTGAATGTGAAACGTCCCTAAACCCGAGCCAGTGTTCAAGGATCTCTCTGTGACACCTGGAGACAGAAGCCTGGAGGTTGCGGTGGAACTTGGACCGCAGGGCAAACTGGGCAAAACTTTTCTGACGCCTGAGTTGCCCATTCTGGGAATCCATCCCTGCTTGCTTCTAGATTCGCCCCACCCATGCCGGGTGATGCATGGCAAAAACACGCGCTCTTCCCAGGACGCCTCTTAGCGGGGTGCATCACTGGTTAAATGTGACCCTGGGTTCCAACTCCCTGCTCCAGCATGGGAGCGCGGGGGGCATGGCTGGCATGCTCGCCCACTGCTCCCCGCGGCTGTCCACGCCCTCTGCTGCCAGAACCTCGGGGATGTGCCTGGACTCGGCGCTGCGCACGTCCTGGCCAACCGCGCGCCCAGCAAGCCCCTGGCGCGTGGCCAGGAGGCTCCCTCCCAGCACCCCCCCCCCCCGCCAGTGCTTTTTTTTTTTCTCTCTTCCCCCGGTACAATACAAGATCTTCCTTCCTCAGTTCCCTTAAATCACAGTCCAGGGAAACCTCCTCAGAGGCTCCGCACAGTCACTCGCCAGCATGTCTGGGGGCAAATACGTAGACTCCGAGGTAGGCTCCGGTGGGGACGCGCCGGCCTGGGCGCGCGGGGGAATGCCTGCCCCTACCCGCTCCCACTCCAAATATTACGGCTGTTTTCCTTGTCCTAGCCCTCTCTTCACTCGGAAGCTCTCCTGTCGCGTTGGCACCGCAGAGGAATGGGCCTGGGCGGGGAGGTGAAGAGAAGTCAGGAATGTTTGATGTGCTCCTACTGGGGAGGGGGGCTGAGGAGCCCGGGAGATGCGGGGGTGCGGAGCGAGGAGAGGGAACCAGGGTGGGGGGGCACGAGAGTGGCAGTCCCAAAGTTGGGTCTGCACTGACACGGGCATGTTTTCTAGACGGGTCCAGACTACGCCTTTGTCGCAAGACCCTCCTGGGAGCTGGCGCTCAGGGGGCTGGCATGGGAGTGGGCACTGTTTATCCGCAGCCCCGGGGTGAGTCCCAGTGAGCCCCGGGCGGGTGCCTGGCTTGGCAGCTCCCAGGCAGCGGCGGCGGCGGCGGCGGCACCGGGAGTGTTTGCACTTTCCAAAGTTCCTGTGTGGTCTCAAGGACCCTTGTGGCCTCTTGGCGTTTGGCAGGAGCGCGCGTGGGGTGGGGGATACTCCAGAGCGTGGGCCTCCTCTTACCCTAGTGACAAACTCCCTTTCCCACCGCCTCTGGGCACTGACACGTCCTTTTCCCAAACTCAGCAGCTCAGCTGCTTTGCCACCCACCCGCAGCCTGGCAGGCGCAACCTGAGGGTACTGGATCCGGGCAGTGGTGCACAGGTGACATTTACTTCCAAGGTTGTCTGGCACGTGGATCGGCCCATTGGTGGGGACGTGTGAGCTTGGGACACCACCCCACACAGGTCTAGATCAATCGAGCAGGGACAAGAGAGCCCTGAGGAAGGGGGTGGAGGGGACACAGGCAGGTGCGAGAAACACGCGCAGCTCAGCAGCCTTGAAAATGCGGGCGCTTCCTAGGTCTGGGGGATCGCTTCGTATCTTAAGGATCCAGCAGGAAGGGTTCATAAGGCTAGGGATTCTGGGGGGTCGAGGGAAGAGAAACCCAGCAGGTGAAGCGCGCGAGCACATGAGCAAAGAGACAAATAGGCGCGCAGTCCGAAGTCGCCCCCTCTCCTTTAGGGGTCCCCTCCCGGCACGGCGGCCCGGAGTGCGCAGGGCGTCCCCCCTCCCCGGCTGGCTGCGCCTCGGGGTTTGCCCTGACCCCTGGCGGCGGGCGGGGGAGGCCGGCTCTCTCTGCCTGGTACTGAGGGGTGTGGTGTCGTCTCCTAGATCCTCTTAAAAAGCTTGCGGCACGCAAGACTTTTCTGTGCGCGGAACCGTCTTCGTCCACTAGGTCAGTTCCATTTCGAGCTCTAGCTCCAGGTGTTGGCGATCGCCAGGCTTCCTTTTGATCGTTTTCTCTCTCTCTTTCTCTTTCTCTTTGATTTTTTTTTTTTTTTGTTGTTGCCACCTCCCCCTCCTGAACGCCTGCCCCCTCCGCAGGGACATCTCTACACGGTTCCCATCCGGGAACAGGGCAACATCTACAAGCCCAACAATAAGGCCATGGCCGACGAGGTGAATGAGAAGCAAGTGTATGACGCGCACACCAAGGAGATCGATCTGGTCAACCGCGACCCTAAGCATCTCAATGACGACGTCGTCAAGGTAAGCTGAGGCGCCAGGGGCGAGAGCGAGCGAGGTCCGCCAGGCGAGTGGGAGCTCCACAGGCCCGCCTCTGGCCAGCTGCTTTGTGCCCTTTGGGGGCTGTCTGAAGAAACGCGATTTCTCGGGGGGCTTGGTGTGCCTGAATGCCGGAGGTGGTCGGAAACGTCATCTCTCCTCTTCCCCCTCTTGCTGCTGAACCTCCTGGACCACAGCAAGAGACAGCCTGCAGGGGGCTGCGTTCCGTTCCCAGGGTGAAAGTCCAGTGGCAGGTCCCGCTACACGCGGAACTAAAGCCGTAAGGTAATTGTCGAGGGTCTCTTACCGGGGGAGTCAGAACACAGAACAGTTATGTTTCCCTAGTGAATATAATTGGAAGTGATTTTCTACAAAATAATTAAATAGATGGAAATGCCTAGGACTAATGCTGCAACTTAAAAAAAAAATCTGGCTCTTGTGCAAAATAGAATAAATTTGCAAACTCTAAAATAATGTGCCCCACTTGATCTCTCCCTTAGACACTTCTGGTAAGGTGGAGCGAGCTGCATCCGTCACAGCTCCCCACCACTCTTCTCTGAGCTAACAGGACATTGAAGTTGCAGCTCTCCTTGGTTTAATTTCAGGATGTACTGCTTGGTGAGATTGAATGTAGATTATTTGACTTGGATTATTAGCCAAATTTGGGTCTGATTTAGTGGTCAGATTTCTTTTTTTAATTATCATTAGGTCATTCAACTTTGACACTTTTAGCAAATCTTAGTTGGAAGAGTTTATTATATGAACATCTGGATTGGGAAATCAAGGGCTTGAGCCATGCTTGGCAGGGGGCTGTCCTTGTGGGTTAGAGAAGGCCAAAGGGAATCCTGGCGTCAAGGATTACAGTATGAAGACCCTGCTCTGCAAGACGCTAGGCAGGTGAATAGTTGCCATGGCAGCTTCCTCTCCATGATGGTGACAGCTGTGCTGTGAGGACTGTTCACATTTATGAATAATATATTTCATCTGTCACTGGAGGGAAAATGTGACAGAACTGACTCTCAGAATTGACGGTCAGAACTGGCTTGCTGGTGGGGGAAAACGAACTTTGGAGCCTTGGTGCGTTGTCTAATAGCCAGATGATGGACTATTTAAAAGCAACTGCAGCAGTGTCCAAAGTTGTTTATAAACTGAAAGAACTGCTTTAAAAAATTACTAAAAACATTACCTTCAAGTGAGAAGGGCATTTTTGCTTCTCCGCGGCGCCTTCCCAAGTAGCTTTAGACAGGAAAAGAGGCAGATCTCAGAAAGGGCTGGCTTCAGCAGCGCCTCACTGTTGTTCCAGTGCCCTGTGAGTGGGATTCCCTGGAGCAAGCAAAGCTCCCTGCATGAGTCAGACAGGCCAGCAGTGTGGATGTGGGTCTCCACACATGCCATGACTCAATTGGGAAAGAAAGGCCCCACTGGGAAAAGAGGCTTCAGCACAGATGGAAAAAAGGAATAACGGGCTTAGGGGAAATGGAAGTTTACAAAATAGCATTTCAAAGAGCAAGCGTGCAGAGCCTCAAGTTACAGAAATTAAAATGAACCAGAGCAAGCTCTTACTGGCCTGAAGACACCCACTGCCGCCCACTTGCTTAAAGAGCTGTGAGCAAAACAAGAGTGTCCAACAGAAAAATCCATCTGCAGCAGAACTCGGCTGGCCCACTTGCTCAGAGCCCTGCCTAGAGAGGGAGAGGGGCCAAGGTTACGAATGCAGATTCTGCCCATAGAACTCCCTGAACACCAGAGCAGCCAGGGAAGGGATGCTTCCCTACACCTTTTGGAGATTCCTAGTATATAAACTTTTTATTATGGCATCCAACCACAAACAGTTAGAAGGTGATACTGTTGCTGTAATAGTAAATGACACCTTTTTAAAATTGTTACTTTTGACAACATAGACTCTATAAAAGAATGCTGATGCCCAAAGCTATACTTAAAAGTAACTTCAAACTCCATAGGCTGAGTAGCCGGTGGAATCTCCTATCCAAAAGGATCCAATCAAGCAAGACAAGATCTGTTATAGATCTGTTATAAATAGGTTTGCAGTTCTGTGATAACTGATCCGGCCAGCGCAATAGTCCAAGGCCACTTATGGCTGTTTTGATTTTCCAAGCAATTAACACGCAATTAACACAAAGTGCAGTTGAATATTCCATCCTCAGCATCACTAGGCACAATGCAGAATGTTTCACATGTGTGACCAGTGGCACAGATAATGAACATTTCTCTATGCAGAACCCTCCTGTCTGTTGGTATCTGTTGGACAGACATAGAGCTCTCTGTTGGGCAGTGCTGGACGTAGAAACCATATGTGTCATGAACTGACATTTCAAGAAGGTGGGATGTTAGCACCTATTCCACTAGTCACAAGGATGTAAGTTAAAATGTACAATGTATGGTCAGTGAAACTCATTTGTTATCTGAGGAAGACTTTGCTTCTCCATATGTTACAGAGATAGTATTTACAGGTGCTTTCTCAAATTCCCTCTAACTAAAGTAGCTGCAACTTCAGACTGCACTCTGAGATTCCTGTATTCTTCAGATTCCATTTTCCCTCATGCTTATTGTGAGCATATTTGAGTTTCCTAAACAAAGAGAACAGCTTCATTGTATAATTCTGAGATTATATTAGCCCTTACTCAGCATATTAATTAAACTGCTAGAATCTACAAGAGTAGATACTTTGCCTTGTAATCTCTAATTTAGAAACACACACACACAACTGCCAAAGAGTAAATGATGGGCCTTTAAATTATTTTCTTTTTAGTATTTTCCCTTGACTTCCAGAAACACATAGATTTTCAGTTTTATTAACTCCTATGACTTATTCTCTCCCACATAGAGTTTACTATTTTCATTTCCTTTTGGTATACTATTTCATGTGGTCTAAACCATAAGCTTTCTCAGCACCATGCTGGACACAAACCAAATATGTAATACAGTAAGTCAAAAATAAATAATATTGCATAGCAGGAAAATTTTAATGCATGGTACTGATGTTAATTAACTGTTAAGGAAACTACTGTGGATAGGACATTGAATTACAGTGAAAGAGGGAAGAATATGAAGAAGGTTTGATCTGTAGGGTCGTGGAGGACAGAGAGATGCAAATTACTGAGAAGCCATGGAGGACATTCCAAATGCACAAGGCATGAAGGTGGAAATACTCCCCAGGAAAGCTTTAACAGCACCTTGAAGTTGGAAATGGGGAGGTGATGTGGCAGAGCAGTAGCAGATCCAAAATGAAAAGACTGATCGCAGCCACATGGCAGCATCCCCAGTTCAGTAGGCTTGAAAAGTTTGGGCTTTGTCACATAAACCATAACTTCAAGCATGGCCAGGTGTGATGGAGCTGGGTTCTTTGCAAGGTGTCTCTGGTACAGGTACAGGATGTGACGAGAGGCAGCCAGTCTGAATGAGCAGAAAAGAGCTGTAATTGTGTCATGGTCTAGGCATGAAATGAAGGCAGTGCCTTGTGGCCCTGGGAACACAAGATGATGGAGATGGCAGAACCGTAGACTTGCAAAGGAACATAATGATTTCCAGGCTGGCTTCCATTTTTTTTTTTTTAATTCATTAAGGACTAACAAAATTTGAAATGTTTTCCATGTTTTCACATAGTTGATGTCCAAAACCAGGAATTTTGAGTTCTAGATTAGCACTGAGACAAATCAGAACATCTGGAAGATCTTCACTGGAAAATAAAAAATATGCTTTTGTAACTTGCTTTTCTAAAAGGAGAATGTGGTGATTCTTACACATGCACAAGAAAAGCCCTTCGTAGGGGGATCTAATCAGTTTTGGTTTCCTAAAGGTCTCCGTGATCCCTTTTGACCAGAAAGCAGGTTAGAGTAATCGGTGATTATTATCAGTAACGTAATCATTCTTAGAATTTTATAAACACATAATCAAAGCACAATTTATAACAGATCAGATCATCTCTAAGCACACAGCGCTGTGTTAATACTGTGTTCTGTTGGAATTGATGTCAGGTCTGCTTGTTTGTTTGTTTAGCAGATAGTTGTCTAAGACAGGGATTGGTGTTTTGCCATGTATGAAATCATGCATGGGATTTGGAATCCGCAGTTTGCAAAACAGCATTACGGTCATCTTTGGTGAGGTGCTGTTATCACATCACAGAGCAGCAGCAGACCACAGACAGTATGATGCATTATGAAACACCTGAAATATGTTTAAGTTCAGCCAATAATGATATATACATTAAATAATTATTAAACTATTTTTTTCTCTCTTTATCTCTGAGCTGTGTCCAGAACCATTAAAGAATTAGCTAAACTTTGGTTAACACCAAATAAAATTTCATACTATTTACTAGTACCGGAAGCAAGGCCAACACATTATCCTTGAACAGGCTCTCGATGTGAGATACCCTTTATTATCAGTATCGGCTACATTTCCAAGGAATGTACAGTAGAAACAGCTATGATACTGAGCAGCATCTCAAACGACCAGTGATTTCAAAAACCACCCGTTTGTACATCCTGCCCACTCAAGTCTGAAATCACACTTTCATATTCCCAATGAAACTATTCTTCAGCTTGCCCTACTTTTAAACTTACATTCTCTATGATGGAGTACACAGAGAGAACGAGCTGGTCCTTACAACAATGTGCTGACCTGTGGGGTTCTGGGACCTTCCAAGATCTTCCTGGCAGTGTCTGTAACAGGGAAGAAAGACAGCTGCTGCCTTTCTAAAAAGATGCTTTTTCCCAAAACACAGAATCTGGGGTGTCTTCCCAACCTTTTCTCTACTAGAATTATATAAGTACACACACATGAGCAAGCAGTGTCTCCTTCATTGAAAATAGAGAAGAACAATAGGGAGAGAGTCAGAGATATCTTCCACCTGCTGCTATACTCCACAAGTGGCCACAATACCAGGGATGTGTCAGGCAGAACCCAGGAGACAGGAGCCATCCAGGTCTTCCATACGGGTGCAGGGGTCAAAGCATTTGGATTATCTTCTGATGCTTTCCCAGGCAAACTAACAAGGAGCTGGATTGGAAGGAAATAGCCAGGACTCCAACCAGAGCCCATATGGAATGCTGGAAGGTTGCAGGTGGCAGCTTAAACCACTCTACCACAATGCCAGGCTCACCAACTATCTTTCTAAAAAAAAAAAAAAAAAAGAAAAGAAAAGAAAGAAATATCAGGGCTGACATGGAACTGTATCAGGTTAACATGATGCCTGAATTCTGCATCAGAATCCTACCCACTCCACTTTCAATCCAGCTCCCTGCTAATGCATCTAGAAAACTGTGAGTGCTGGATCAAATACTGAGTTGTTGCCACCCATGTAGGAGATCTAGATGAAGTTCCTGCCTCCTTGCTTCATCATGGTCCCTTCCCAACTGCTGTGACCAGTAGAAGGAAAACCTCTCTCTCTCTTTCTTGCTCCATCCCTGTATCTGCATTTTAAGTAAAATAAGTAAAATAAAAGTTTAATTTAAAAGTCTCCAGTACCTAGAAGTATGCCTAACTTGTAGGTGCTTGGAGATCCAATGAAATAAGGGAATAGTATTATGCCAAAATAGTGAAAGATATATTTGCAAAGTTTATAACATTCTTCTGTAAAACTTAAAAGTCATACACATATCTGCACAGAAACAGGATTGCTCTTCTTAAAACCTTGTATTTTTTTTTATTTGAAAGTTGGAGTTACAGAGAGAGGGAGGGATAGAAATATATTTAATATGCTGATTCACTCCCCAGATGGCCACAACAGCCAGCATTGGGGCAGTTCAAACCGAGGAGCCAGGCACATCAGATTTAGAGAGAAGGGAAGACAGACAGAAAGATCCTCTATCCACTAGCTCACTCATGAAATAACCACAATGGCCAAAGCTGAACCAGGAGCCAGCCTTTTTAAAACCTTATTGTCTCTTTGTAAACACAGTGAGCAACCCAGATTTGGCTAGGCATCACAATCACTAGAGGAATTTTAAACACACACACACACACACACACACACATACACACACATATGATATGTATACCTGTATCTATTATCTATCTACATATATGTATTATACACCTAGATCTATTAAAGTATCTGGAGGTAGTACTTGAATATCTATATTTCCCAAAGAATCAAGTAATGATTCATAAAATGATTTTTTTTCTGAAGTCATATATAGAAATCATTGTATCCAAGGTTGGCTTGACAATAGATGTTCTGGCTGATTCCACCCTAAAAGAAGAGTTGAGAAATACCTAGAATGACACTTCTCTTAGCATTCCTGAAGGTCAGGCTAACAAACCCTGACAGAGGGTTCTGAAACCCCATGGAGAGCTCTAAAAGTGAACCCCACTCTATGGTTCTCCATTCCTTGAGATTCCTTGGGCTTAGAGCCAACCGTCAGCTTTGAGCCACTGGGTGAACTAGCAATGGGGCAAGCATATATGCTAGGTTGTCTATACCAACCTAAAATATTCAGCCTCACACAACAATTAACAGTATCGTTTTCATCAGGATAACACAGTCACAAATTATTGCCTATGACCCACTGCTGATTTCTGGACTTCAAAGGCACTAGATAGTTCCCACTCACACTATTCTCTGACAAGATCAGGCTGTACCGGAGTTTGCTTGGCTGTGGTGAAAGGCAGGAGACAGTGAAGTCAGAGACTGTAGGGGATGGGGGGAGGCAGTCAAGCCATGCTTGGAATGTGAAAATTTTGCATATCCTGCTAGAAAACAGTCTGAGTGGAGACTTCTATCAATTTAAGTTGCACTGCAATTTAGAGAAGCTCCCGATATGTAACCTTTAGTCTCTGTGATTGGTTTCTTCATTTGAAATATAATTAATAAAACTAACATCATTCTATCACCTATGTTGTCAGTCAAAGCTTAAAACGTTTAAAATAGTTTTCAAGTATTTTTCAGTTAGTCCAGGAAACATAAAACCGCAGGCTTACACATGAACCATTGTTTGGGAGGGGGGAAGTATTTTTAATTTTATCTTAAAGGAAATCTGCATGATCCGTGTACTGTGCAGCTACCCAGGGAATTGGTTGGTAGAACAGATTGACATGTGCACAGAATACATATTTCCTGCCTCTCCTGGGAACTCCATTAATGTTTCAGGTATAAAATACATCTTATTTTTTTTTTTTATTGACTTTGGGAAGATGTCTCTAGTTGGTCGTTATTTCATGGTGGGGGAAGTGGACCTTCCTAAATATATAACTGAGTTTCCCCTTAGCCATTGTTAGCTGTTTTGGCAATTAGGAGCCAGGCATTTTTAATTCTGAGACCTAAATAAGTCTTGATGGCATATGCGTGTGCTTGGTGTGCTATCTCTCAACAATTTAACAGTAAGTTAAAAAAAAAAAACTGCATTCAATATATGGACCTCCCGTCCTCTTGGCCCAGCTAGGATACTTCAGTAAGGGCCATAGATAGGCTCTATGCTGAAAACATAAATTGTGTCTACAAGTTGTACTAGGTCACCTCACCTAATCCCAGCTATCAGACACACTTCCCTACTTAAAGGTAAGATAGACACTGAGCCCAGATAGTGAGAAAGTAAGTGACTGGGAGGAGTAGAAGCCAAATAAAGGATGTTCCAAGAGGACCCTTCTCCTTCTCCCTGGGCTGACATCCCACAAAGTGCCCAACACCCCGCCCCAGGACACCATGCCTCTTTCTTTGCACAGGCTGTCCAATCTGAGTTGGCCAGGCACAGGCTTTCTTCAGCAATTGAATCACAGCTCCTGCTCCTAAAGAATGTGGAGTTTAATGGCCAACCCCATATATAAACAAGGCCAAGTGAGGTCATTTTACTAAAGGATGAGCCAATGTCAAATAGGAAGCAGAGTTCTCAGCTGTCTCCAAAGCAACCTTTACCAGAACAAGGGTCCCAACAGAAGGAGCTGCAGAGACCCACAGCTGCCTGACACATTTCTGGGTGGGCAATAGGTCAGTGTGGTGGATACCATTAGCATCATCACCAGTATTTTCATTTTGGAAATAAGCCATTGGTCATCCTTACCCAGGTAGGAGGGGTAGATTCAGCTTTTGAATCCAGAGAATGAATCTGCAAAGCCCAAGTTCTTAACCACTGCATTTCCATGCCTTTCATTACACAGGAGGTGGTGATCTAGGCAGACAGGGCAGACAGTGTTGGCACCCAAGAACAGAAAGGAATGATGGCATCCTCACCCTGGATGGGCAGCTAAGTGTGAGAGAGTCTAGATACGGTCTGTGCCACAGTAACAGGTCCTATGGTTCTACCATCACACTAGCGTCTGATCCTGGCAGGTGGGTGGGATAAAGAAAGAAGAGAGGGACCAGTGATAACACCCAGGCAAACTCCCAGACCTCAAGGAATGTGGAGGCTAGACAAGTTTCCAACAAAGCAGGGAGGGCTAAGTCCCCAAACTAGAAATGCGGCATAATGAAGGGAGGCGGGGTCTCAGTGATTGGAAGTGGCACCAGACAAGCAGCAGTGCTGGCTGGTATTGACTCACCTGACTCCTGATCACCCAGGCTGGCTGGAGAACCTGGGGTGGGGCTGATCCTGCCCAGATGTGCAGGAAGGGGCAAGTCTGAGGGAAGGAAGCAGGTCCTGGCAGGCGTGAGACAACTTCTTCTAAGGTTTTCTCATTTGCTTGTTCAACTTCTACAGACACGTGTGCCTCTGCACCATACATCGTAAAAACAGGAAAACAGCCAAGAGAAATCTTAGTCTCATGCTGATGAGAGAAATGCCTATCGCACCCTGCAAGTGGTTTTTCTCAGACTTCCTCCCTAGGCATTACGTGTTTGTTCTCAAAAACAAATGCCAGAAGCAAGGTGACAGACTTCATAGTGCATTTTACAAGACACCATTAATCTCCTCAAAGAACAATGAAAATGTTCCAGTTCAAGGCTCACTGTTGCCTCTCCTATATCGTTAGCAAGAATATATGGCTGGAAAGGGGGCTACCGGAACATGTCAAGGAAGTGAAACCGTGTGTGTTTGTTTTTTTTTTTAACACTTTGATTAAATCAACAGATTTTCTCTCTGACTTCTTTCTCAAGGGTCAGGCTTTTAAGTAGGAAAAGAAATTATGTAAGGGTAGGCGTTTGATTTAGCAGTTGAGTGGCTGTCTGCGACACCCATTTCCGTGTTGGGACCCCAGCTGGTGTTATGCTCTGGGACACAGTAGGTTATGACTCAAGTCGTAGGGTCCCTGACACCCACCTAGAGACACAAAATGAGATCTGGGCACAGGCATCAGCTTGGTGCAGCCATTTAGGGAGTGAACCAGCAAATGGAAGATCTTTTATTCTGTCTGTTCTTTTTTTTCTCTCTTTTGTCTCTGTCCTAGCCTGCTTGTTCTCTCTCTCTCTCTCCCTCTCTCCCACCTTTAAAATAAATACATTTTTTAAATGAAAAAAAATTCTTATACAGTTAATTATAGCAGTTAATCACCAAGAATTCATCAAACTATTTGGGGAAGCTCTTCTGTGTCTCTAGTTACAAAGGTGTGAGGTTGGGACTCTCACATCATGTGAAGCGCCATTCAGCCATGATGTGTCATGTGTCCTGTGGTAGCAGGGCCCGTCCAGCAGAGCCTCAGCCATCTGCCAGAGCTGACCTTCAGCATCTGGGCCCCGACAGAACCAACCACGTCTTCTGTTTGTTCCCTCTACCTTCTGTGTCAGTGATCCTAGCCTTTGAGCTATTATGCTTTACAGTTTCATCACTGGGCCAGTTTTTTTGTGTGATGGATAAGGCACTGCAGGGTACTGCTGGTATCTCATATGGGCACTGGCCTACCTAAGCCCTAGCTGCTCTGCTTCCCATCTGGCTCCCTGCTTGTGGCCTGGGAAAGCAGTTGAGGACGGCCCAAAGCCTTAGCACCCTGCACCCCTGTGAGAGACCCAGAAGAAGCGCCTGGCTCCTGAATTAAGATCAGCTCAGCACTGGCCACTGCAGCCAGTTGGAGATTGAGCCAGCAGATGGAAGGTCTTTCTCTCTGACTCTCCTCCTCTCTATAAATCTGCTTTTCCAATAAAAAAAAAAAATAATCTTTGAAAAAAAAAAAAAAGAATGCACTTGCCAAACACTCCATCTATCTATGGATAGATGGAATTCAGAAGAATCTCTAGATCAGGTGACATCCCTGAGAAAAATCCAAAACCTTCAAGCTTGGAGGAGGCAACAACACTGGGAAGCCCAAGCCAGTTCTTCCTTCTTTCTGGCTTTGCTGCTAGACACGAAGCACACAGAGCTTGGAGAAGTGACTCAATGAAAGGTAGCCACTGTTGCTCCACTAGTCTGACAGTATGGAAGTTTATTTTGATCTCTAAGTAATTTTTCGTGGGTTTCAGATCTCCTCTCATGGAAAAATGAAGGAAAAAAATATGAACAGCAAAATAGTCAAATGACTGTTCTAGAAGAGGCATCAAACATTTCACAAGTGAAAAGGGTATTAAGGTTTTTTTTTTTTAGATTTATTTATTTGTATTGGAAAGTCAGATATACAAAGAGGAGGATAGGCAGAGAGGAAGATCATCCATCCTATGATTCACTCCCCAAGCAGCCACAATGGCCAGAAGCTGAACTGATCTGAAGCCAGGAGCCCAGAGCTTCTTCCAGGTTTCCCACACAGGTGTAGGGTCCCAAGGCTTTAGGTGTCCTCAACTGCTTTTCCAGGCCACAAGCATGTAGCTGGATGGGAAATAGGACAGCCAAGATTAGAACCGGGCACATAGGGGATCCTGGTGCATTCAAGTCAAGGACTTTAGCTGCTAGGCTACTGCACTGGGCCCAGGTTTTTTTTTTTTTAAGGCATATTTAAAGAGAAAAGGAGAGACCAAAGAGAAAAAGACTTTCCATCCTCTGGTTCACTGCAATCAGAGCTGAGCCGATCTGATGCCAGGAACCAGGAGCCTCTTCCGGATCTCCATGTTGGGTACAAGGGTCCAAGAACCTGACCAATACTCCACTACTTTCCCAGGCCATAAGTTGAGATCTGGATTGAAAGTGAAGCATCTGGAACATGAACCTGTATCCATATGGAATGCTGGCACTTGCAGGTAGAAGATTAGCTCCTTCACCAGCCCTAGAGTATCAGTCTTGGGGTTTTCTATTTGTTCATTTTTTGTTTTTGTTTTTCCCCATCTGCTAATTCATTCCACAAGTGGCCACAACAGCCATAGCTGAACCCATATGAAGCCAGGATTGAGGAGCTTCTTCTGGGTCTCGCACATGGTACAGGGTTCCAAGGCTTTGGGTCATCCTCGACTGCTTTTCCAGGCCACAAACAAGGAGCTGGTGGGAAAGTGGAGCAGCTGAAACATGAACTGCTGCCCATATGGGATCCTCGTGCCTGCAAAGCGAGGATTTAGCCATAAGCCATCGTGCTAAGCCCCTGGTATCAGTTCTTCCTGGATACATTCTAACATCCTGTCAGGCCTAGCACATTCCAAATTTTTATCAGAGACTGGAGGGTACAAGTTAAGAGGATTTCGAACCTACAAATGACACCTTCTTAATGTCTGCGATAAAAATGCTATCAGTGGTTTTTGACAAATTACAAATAGCCCATTAAAAATAAGATAAAGACCAAGGCAAATTGAGATAATGCCAAAGGACTTGAAATAGAACAGCTAAGAAGTGGAGATAAAAGAAGTAAAACACACACACACACACAAGGTCTCAGAAGGTTGTCATTTTTGCAGGAAAGAGCCTGGGCTATAGAAAATCAAGATGCCTGATGAGCTTAACAGCTAAGGAAGTCTTTTATCATAAATCCATATCCCACAGAAACATCCTCAAACGAATCCACTGACTCTACATCCTGGACAATTGGAAACTCAAGCTGAGTCTGCCAGTTATTCTGGAACATGAACCATCTCAATAGTTTAATGATTACATCGACAGAAAAAGAGTTGCCTTCCGTTTTTACCTACCGAAAGTCCACAACAAGCAGAGCTGGGTCAAGGCTGAAGTTGAGAGCTGATGACTTGAGCCAAATCTCATGCATGGATGTCGGGAACCCAGTCACTTGAGCTACCTCTCATGGTCTGCAGTAGCAAGCATCTGTAATCCAGAACCAGAGCCAAGAATGGCTCAGTACCTGAGTGGGATGTGGGCTTTGTAACTAGCATCCTAACCACTGGGTCATCCTAACCAATGATATTTCTAAAAAGCATAATGATATTTTTAAGGAATATCACATATTAGATTCTCCACCTTTGTTCCAGCTGATCAAAATTACAAAGAATGGGTTCTCATTCTGCTCTAGGAGGGAGGTAAAGACTATGGAGAAGCCCAAAGGAGGGAGGAAGGAGAGATAAGTGGTGAACAGAAATTCTCAGGGGAGCATATGGTTAGATGACTTGTTGGAAGGGCTGTTAAGAAACAATGACCTTTGGTTATTTTCAGGTTATCAGAAAACCTACAAAAAAAAAAAAAAACACCACATTGCACAGAGAGTCACCATTCCAGATGTTGAAAAAGGGGAAACCTAGTTCACTTAGCTTTCAGACATTAAGGTGCTAAGTTATGTGGTGTAAGGACTTCCAAGCAATAAGGGTAGAAGATCCCAGAAATGTGTCACAGGGACTTGTTCTGTGACAGTTGTGTGTGAAGTCCCTTTCTTGTCTATATAACTTTTCAAATCCACCTACCTCTACAATTATAACTTGATGTCACAAAACCTTTCCAAACAGCCTCTTAACTATATGCATACACACACAGACACTGCCCAGTACTCCATGAGGATACTTGGTGGATATGGAAACAAAGAGGAGTGGATATGGCATTGTTTTCATCAGTGACTGAGAGCACAAGCAAATGGCAAACATCTGAAAGTAGAACATTGCAAAATGCATGCATTGTATGTATCAAAAGGTCAGCATGAAACACCATCGTTATGGTAAGCCTGCCCCTCCACGCCCTCCTACACGTTGCACATTCGCACAGCTTTGCAGCTTGCATAAGCCTCCATTGTGAACTCATCAGCAAGTATGACTTCTGCAAAGGGTAGCTGTTCTGCAAATCTGGACCAGTGATGCTCTACCCTGGCTGCCATCACTTGGAAAACATTTCCAAACACCGTGAAATTCTAATTTAATTGGCCTCAAGACTATGCAGGATTTTGTTTTTGTTGTTGTTGTTGGTTTTGATTGTCCGCTTATTTGTTTTTAGGTTCTAGGGTTATACTAATGTACAGCCAGAATTAAGTCTTATTGAGATGCTCAGACATTCTTAGTAATGAAGCTAATAATCACAGTAAAACTTTCAAGACAACAAGGCCTAAGTGGGGAAATTATTACTATGCCAGGTCCTTATTTTATGGGCCCTTAACATTTTAGTTGGAATACAATAGCTAACACTCAGATTTTGTTTTTAGGATTTATTTCTTTTTATCTGAATGGTACATTTACAGAGAGCAGGGGAGCTAGAGAAAGAAGGTCACCATCTGTTGATTCACTCCCAAAATCAGCAATTTTCTGACCCAAAGCTAGGAGACGGGAACCTCTTCTGGTTCTCCCATGTGGGTGCAAGGTCCCAAGGCCTTGGGCCATCCTCTGCTGCTTTCTCAGGCCTCAAGCAAAGATATAGTTATAGCTATATAGCAGCCAGAACACAAACCAGTGCCCATATGGGATCCTGCAGGGTGTAGGATTAGCCTGTTGAACCAGTCTCTGTCCCAACACTCCAATTCCTATTACAAAAAATACTCATAGGAACTCTGCTATAACAACATAAGATACAATTTGTCCCTAGGAAGAAATCTCGTCAGGAGTAGTCACATAGCCCTTGTTTTCTCCCTTCCTCTGCTTGTTCTTTGAAGCCACAGTCTCCTCCCATGCTCCTTTGTTTCACCTGGGCTCATGGCTCAGGCTTCCTAGCAAGGGAGCCAATACAGTGCACCTGGTTTTCTCTCCATGGCTCAGCAAAATTCCTGGGATGCCCATTGCTGCAGAAAGCAACACAAGACCTCAAGACAGGGTCATTTCTTCAGTCCCTGACATGAGCAGAGACTCCAAGTCCCTGAGTGGTGCTTTGATGATGCCCTAACCTCAGAGTTAATGTGGAGACCAACCTCAGAGGAAATCTGAATCCCAATGTTCTTTTGAGCTCAGGCCTTAAAAATGACTTTTCGCCTTTGGAAAGTCGCTCTCTAGAGAACAGTTTCTTCAGCCTTAACATTCAAGATGTAGAAAAAGGTGCTCTGCTTGCATTTGACTAATCTTGCTAACAGAGTGCAGGGTTGTAACAGTGCATATAGCCCAGCAAGAGTATTTTCATTTCCGTCTTCCTGGGTGTTACCAATTGGCATCCTCACCTTGACATTCAGACAAGGGTTTCAGTTAAATCATCTTGAGCTTCCTGGTGGCTGAAGGTAAACATGCCACAAACAAACACTGCGTCCTGAACAACAGCAAGAGTTGGCGCTTTCTTCTCCCTCTCATCTGAGCTTAGAGCTTTGGGGTCTGTCTTTTGCGATGCTCTTGCCTCCAGCTTATCTGTGTGTGCTCAGGATGGATCAGAAAATCAGGTCCAAGGTTAGCCACAAGCTTTCAGTTTTGTTTTGCTCTGTTTTGAAACCAACTAACTTATCTTAGTTGATGTAACAGGGAAGTACATAATTACTTGGAACTTCTGGCAGCGCCATGGTCTTCAAAGGGTCTAGCTCCATAGAAAGTCTTCACACTTTCTGAGTGCCTGCAGTTGTCTAATTCACCTAGCTCCTGGAGCTACATTGCTGAAGCATTTTTAACGGCCCATCTGTGAGCAATAGGATCAGATGACTAAGAGCTGTAGAGCAGAAGCAGCCTTCCTTTGAGTCACATTTTCCCATTGCCCAGCTGCAGAGTTTATTTCTCCCAGGCCCATATAAAGTTTAGCATTTAGAGCTTTGCATGATTTTTAATCCCTTCACTTAGCACTCCAGCTGCGTGTTCTCAAGGTAAACACCAAGCTGTCTGAATTCCAGATCACCTGAAAATTCTTCGGGAACTTATCAGCTCCTATGCCAAAAATCTGGCAGTTTGGCTTCTATGTCTTTGACCTAGCAGTGGAGAGGGTCATGTCTGAATCTGTGTTCAGTACTAGCTCGGTTTGGAATTCCAGACTCCTGCTAATGCCCCTAGTCAGTAGTGGTAATGGCTGAGTTGATTGGGCTCCTGTCACTCCTGTGGAAGATGTACATTGAGTTCCTGGCTCCAGAATTTGGTCTGGTCAGGCCCAGCTACTTGGGGCATTTAGAAAGAAGACTACAAATAAATTTTTAAAATAAATATAAACAAATAAAAATACCACTTTAAAAATCTGTAGGTTTGAGCCCATAATTCCTGATAAACAAAAATTGAGTTAATCTTTTTCCTTGTGGTAATCCAATTTTGTTTGATTTTCTCAACAGTGTGCCTGTGTTTAAAACAAAGAATTAATTGATGAATACAATTACTAATTCCTGGACCAGATAATACCCTCACAACTCTTCTACCTGCAGGAGTTATTAGGTTAGTGCTCTTGTTATTAGGAAATAGAAAGATAATGGTAGTGTTCGCTAGTGGTTTCATTTATTCAGCAGATAGTAATTTAGTACTTTCTGTCTTTCACAGAACTCATAGTCTAGTAGCAGAAATGATAACCACACACACATCATCATCATCATCATCATTATCATCATCTATTAAGTATATGTGTGATAGATACGTGAAACTCAAAAAGACCAAGATGAGTAAACAGCGTCAAGACTAAAAAGAAGCCTTTGAAGAAAGAACATTTAGTTTAAGGTATTACACATAACTCAGAATTAACACATAATAGAATGTTCCAAACAATTCCAACAGTACATGGGGGAGACTAAGGCACGACAGAGCTTGGGACTTTGTTGAAGGGGAAACTATTAAAAAGGAACTGTCCCCCTTCAGTTACTCATAGCTGGCTCATCAGCATGGATCTGTCCATTTCCATCTTGCAGTTATTCTATCCCTACACAATAGGTGCTTCATACATGTTGAATGAATGCATGAAGGCCACAGTACTTGCAAACCAAAAGTGTCTGCCATAAACAAGCTCTTTGGTATTGGCAAGCTTCGGGCTAGATAGGCTGAATTTCTAGATCCATGGTTTTTAACTAGCTGTAGTTTTGCCTTGTGTCCCAGAGCACATTTGGCAATACTGGAGATGTTTTTAGTTGCCATAATTTGGACAGCACTACTGCCATCTCTCATCTCTTAGGTAGAGGCCAAGCATGCTGATATTTACTCTACAGTGTATAGTACAGTACTCCCTACCCCACAACAGACCAATCCTGCCCAAAGTGACAATAGTGCCTACATGGAGAAGCTCCGAATTACATGTGGAAGCTGGATCAGGGCCAGCTCAGTGGCTCAGCATGCTAATCCTTCACCTGCAAGTGCCAGCATCCCATATAGGGTGTACCAGCTACTCCAGTTCCAATACAGATCTTTGCTTATGGCCTGGGAAGGCAGTGGAGGATTGCCCAAGGCCTGAGCCCCTTCATCTATGTGGGAGGCTGGGAAGAGGATCCTGGCTCCCAGCTTCAGGTCAGCTCAGCTCTGGCCATTATGGCCATCTGGGGAGTGAACCAACAGACGAAGGGCCTCTCTTACTGTGTCTATCTTTCATTCTGGAAAAATCTGCATTTTTAGTAAAAGTAAATAAATCATTAAAAAAAACGCACACAAAAGTTAGGTAATTTTGCATAACAGGTTGAGACCTTGCAGGAACCAATTGTATATCCATCCTTTTCTTCACTTGCCATTCAGTGATCAAAGCTATAGAGATGAATTGCATGCATTTGCTGTTTATCTGACATATTCCTAGAACTAAAGGGAAAAAGTCTCTCAGCAGTGAAGGAAGGCAAGGGCTATTCATAATCTGGTATGACGTAACTGAGGGGTAAGAAGAGATCTGTGTCATCAGACAGTATACTGAAGAAACTAAAAAGAAACCAAGAGTGTCTAAAAAGCTCTGCTTGAAACAAATGTGTCATAGACCAATAGGTAGCTTGAAAATACTGTAGACATTTCCGTGTCTTACATATTTGTCAGGATAGGAAGAGTTTCTATTTGCCTTAGTGTGGTAATCATTCATATCTGTCTGACGACACGCCCAGAAAGTTAAAAGAATAACAAATGCTCACATGTAAACACAGAATTTCACCAGCAAACCAGACCTCCGGATAAATCCTTATAATTGCGTGTTTGGATAAAATAAGATTTCCGTGTGTTAACTGAGGCAAGCCTTTTCCATGGGGAACAGAACTTTCAAAATGTTGAAGGGGTATTGCCGTTTTTGTCCAGGATGGCAGACATATACATGCCCCAAGATTGTTGCCCATCCCTGGTCAGGTTTACCAACCAAACATCCAACCTCCGTGATCCTTTCCTTGGCCTTGTTTCGCCTTCTTTTACCTTATTCATGTTCTATGTCATTTGTTTGATGACACTGCACATCCATTAATGCCATTAAATCAACGCAAGAAGCTTGAGGAGGAAAAAAGTATTAGAAGACGTTGCCTTCTGCTTTGTGTTGGGCAATCTGCATGTATATGGGTTTTGTGATTATGAAATTGGCAGTTCCTGTGGGCAGGAGAGACCGGGTTTGGGATGAAGCTCCCAGGCATCTTTGACTGTGAGGCACCAAGTGTGGATTTAGGTCCCTACCTGTGATTCCTATAAAAAAGGGTAGGCAGCCTACACAGAAAGGTATGCAAATACTCTGAAATCCTCTTATCATTGAAGATAACCTTTTTTTCCTCTACAAAGTTGCTGTACATAGGGCTTACCCAACACTGTCCCAAACTGGATGGCTTACAGCAACAGAAATGTGTTGTCTCAGAGTTTTGGAGAGTCAAGTCAAATCCTGCCAAGGGATCTTTCGCTGTCTCTTCCTAGTGCGTCTTTGTCATTCCTTGGACTGCTGCCACAGAACTTCAGTCTCTGCCTTGAACATCACATGCCCTTCCCTTTGAATAATTTTACACGGCCATCCTTGTAAGGACATCAGATCACATTGGATGAGAGCCCCACACTACTCCAGCATATACTCATCTTAATCCATTACATGTGTGAGGACCTTACATCCAAACAAGTTCTCATTCTGAGAAACTGGGGAATTAGAACTTCAGCTCACCTGTACTGTAATTTAATGCTCAACATGGTGAAAACTAGGAATGAATATTTTTGTTGTCAGAACAAAACATTATTTTCTAAGAAGTGCAGAAGATGGAAAAACCTGTCTTCAAGTGAAAGGAAATGAGGATAAAATAAGAAATGAATCCAAAGCACAGGTAGTTCCAAGCACTTAATATTGACAACTTCTCTGATACATCAAGGCACTCAATACCAGGCCAAACTAGGTTCTTCTCCCCATAGCATCCTTGGTCACCATGGTAGTGAGTTTCAGTGGCTGATTGGCTGGAGATAAGCTGACACTACTTACTCACCTAATGGCAGGATGTAGACTTAAGCAGTCAGCTACATGGAGCCATCTCAAGAATGCCAATGCTTTTCCTTTACCAAACATACATTCTCAGTCTGCCTTGTGCTATCCTTTTGCTGGTTAAAGCATTTGGACCACAGCTGCTGATGTAGCAAGCATTGTCCTAAACACGTTGCATAAGCTAATTCATTTAATCCTCAAGACAATCCTGGGAGGCAAGCATTGTCATACCCACAGGTAACGGACAAGAAAGAGAGACAGAGATTTTACAGATTGTATGAGAAAACACTAAGAACAGGGAATCAAGCCCCGTCACTACAATATGAAATTGGGCACCAGACTGCTTTTCAAAAGTCTCATCCATTCAGACCTGAGTGTTACACTTCTCAGATCCTCCTGCATAACAGAGAATGAAGTCTAAGGCAGCTTTGTTTCTCAAAGTATTCTCCCCTGACCACCAAATTAAAATGTTGGGAGGAGGAACAGATGTGTGGACCCTCTACCCTCTGGGCACTGGTTCAGTCTCAAAGTTGAGGCATGGAAATTGTAATACATATCCCCCCAGAAAATTCCTGAATATGCTGATGTTTGTGAACCATTGATCCAAAAGGAGTGCTTTAGAGGAAAGAGTGACGTCACATGGTCATCCAGATCGCAAAGCTGTAGGGACACAGGTAGCTGACTGCCAGTGAAATGGTTCCGTGTCCTGCCTAGAGAAGAGTGAGGTTGAGGGGAATGAGAGGAGTATGGAAAGCAAGGTTTGAGAGCCGAGAAAGCCAGCCACGCCATCCTGCTCAAGATCACACACCCTTTCCAGAGTGGAAGTTGTCACTTGCTGAATTGAGGAGGCATTTTCTGTCAGTTTGGATGGGAGTTTGGGTGCAGGCAATGAAGAACAGAGCCCATGCATTCTGCATTTCCTGCAGGTTGTTTGTGCAGGGCTACACAGGCAGGTCTCTAAGAGCAGGCTGTGGGGTCCAAGAAAGGGTGTGGTAGAAGAACTGAATGAGAAACCAACAGTGCCAAGTCCTGGATTTGATCTAGTTACGGGGCATAACTCCCCTGAGCCTTATTCTACTAATTTATAACAGAAAAAAATAAAGCTTGCCTTGAAGATATTCCCATAAATGACAGGGCATACATCCACTGAGGCATATAATATTTTCTAAAATGTAAAGCATTGCTATGCCGAAGCCATTGTCAAAGTCCCCTGCCTTGAAATGCATCTGACACGCTGGGGATTTGACAACACAAAAGACAGCTGGAGATGCCCCCTTGCTCTGTGCCTCCTGTCCACTCGCACCAAGAAAGAACACACAGCAAAATTCATTCTAACGTACATATTATTCCTCACACACCTGCTTTCCTGCACAGAGGACACAAGCTCAGGCATCGGAGCATGTGTGCACATGTGCACTTCACACACACACACACACACAAACAGGAGGAAAGTCGAGACTGGAGGTGACAAAGCCCAAAGTAACGATTCTTGCTTCCTCCCAGAGAACCTGCTCCTCCTAATGGTGCACTATGTCCCCCTACTTTCAAGCTGAGTCCACCAACTGCAGCACTTAACATCACTGGGGTAAAATGCAACCAACTGAAAACTGCAGTAATCCAGATTTTCTAAATTACTTTTCCTCAAAACCATGAACCTCTGGGCTTCAACTGCCTGCTCCTCTGAGGGCTTTCTCCACTGCTCCAGGCCCTCAATGACAATCAGCCCCTGTTTCGTTTTGGGCAAGGCTATGATATGGCAGAGCTCTGGCCAATAGAAAATAGCCTTGGAATGAAAGAAGATGCCAAAATAAACAAAGCATACCTGGAATATCACATAAAGAGTTTATAAGAGATGATGTTGTGATTAATAAAATATATTACGAGTTCTTCAAAGGATTTGCAGAAAATGAACTTTACAAGTAAAATTATTTTGTTACAAAAACATTCTGAAAATCATTATATGAGGAGTCTCCAAAGTTTAAGGAAAATATGTAATGAAGTAATTATGCATGGATATCATGTTGGGTTTTTTCTCCAAACTTATCTTTTTTGTGGGTCTCTCATGTGGATGACAGCAGCCTAAATACTTGGACCATCTGTTGTTTTCCTTGATCAGTTAGCAGGGAAATGAATCAGAAGTGGTGGAGCCTTGACTCTACCCAGTACCCACATGGGATGCTGGTGTTGGCAGGCATCAGTTTAATCCACTGCACCATAACACTAGTCCCTAGTCCCCACTTACTACAAATGTTTTCACGCAGTCATACGTCTACCTCCATTCAGTAGAAATGCATAGCTCCCTTAGCATATTATTTTTTTAAAAAAAGTTTTTGAACATTCATTTATTTACTAGAAAGGCAAAGCTGTAGAGAGGGGAAAAGGGGAGAGAGAAAGGGAAGGAAAGAGAGAGAGAGAGAGAGAGAGAGAGAGAGAGAGATCCCCTATCCATTGCTTCACTCCCCAAATGGCCATAATGGCTATTTGGCTGCTTTCACAGTCCATCAACTCAGGACTTGAAGCAGAGACCACACAGAATTCCAGGGCCACAAGCAGTGTCTTTACCCACTAAGTTACAGTGCTGCCCATGTTCATACCAGCTGAAGAAATACATATTTGCAAATTTACATGTATTAACACAGGTATTGTTTTACTGAGTATTGTAGGGGACACTGGGATGGCTGCCTCAAACACAGACCCTTCCCTAATTTCTGGCAGGGTTTAGTCACTTATCACCGAAATGACTTTTTCTTCATGGGTAAATAAAAGAGTATTTGTTATTGTTATGATGAACATAACCCACAACATCATTAGTTGATGAAGAGAAGCATATGGGTGGATTACGGTACAATAAATGGAAAAAAGAGAGATTATCCCAAGGCCTTGAGATTACTGGGAAGCAACAAGAAGGAGATACAAAGGGAAAAGAGGTCCAGGCCAGTGACTATTGTCCCCTCCATGTCCCACACCCCACACCCCATCCTCATCATTCATTCACAGAGATAGAGAAATATCCACCTTTCTGCCATCTTGCAGGTCAGCCATGCCAGTGTGCCTCAGTAAAGCATGTCCCTGAAGAAACACATGGGCACTGTTAGGGCAAAGTTCCCATGTTCTGGTAACATTTAATTGTACTCTTTCTCAACTCCGTCTGCACCCACACACTGACACACATGTTTATTTCATTGACTTCAAAGGCAGCTTAGCATGTTGGAAGTATGTGTGGGAACAAAGAAATGGAGTTGAAATTGGTCAGGCTCTCTCTGCCTGACTGCATGGTACATATGCTAGGATTTTAGAAATGTGTACTTGGTGTTTACGAGCATGTATTTGTTTATACTGGGTTTAGAATAATGAATGTAAATCTGGATTTCTATTGTCTGTGTGTTTTTCATAACAGTAATTAGCCATTTATCCCAATCCAGTAACATATATGTATATACCTAAGTTGAAAAAATCCAAGAATATTTCCACTACTTTATGCACCAATGTCCAGACGCCAGTAGCCTGGTACTCCCAGAAAGGAGCAGAAGCAAACTAGTGCCAGCAGACAAGGAGGGAAACGAATAGAATGGATAAGAAAGAGCCAACATTGACTGCAAAGGGGGCAAGAAGTATTCTCATACTAATCTATGACATAAGCAAAGGGGGGGGGGAAGCCTTGTTAGAAATACAGATGCTCAGGCCTCAGCCCAGAAAGCCTGAAATGAGCCTAGAAATTCTGCATGTTAATTAGCACCTTCCATGATTGATTATTGTACTGCATTATCTCTGCTAAGAACTCTTAAAAATTGAGAACCTTGTGGGCCCAGCATGGTAGCCTAGTGGCTAAAGTCCTCGCCTTGCATGTGCTGGGATCCCATATGGGTGCCAGTTCTAATCCCAGCGGCCCTGCTTCCCATCCAGCTCCCTGATTGTGGCCTAGAAAAGCAGTCGAGGATGCCAAAAGCCTTAGGACCCTGCACCAGTGTGGGAAACCCAGAAGAAGCTCTGGGCTCCTGGCTTCAGATTGGCTCAACTCCGGCCTTTGCGGCCACTTGGGGAGTGAATTATCAGACAGATCTTCCTCTCTGTCTCTCCTCCTATCTGTATATTTGCCTTTCCAATAAAAATAAATAAATCTTTAAAAAGAATGAAACTTTCCTGGAAGTCCCACACAAGAGACTTCCATCTGGATCTTGTTGGCCAGAACTGAGTCACTTGGGTATCCTAACCCAGTCACTCAGCAAAAAAGTTAAGGTTGTTATGACAAATCTAAAACCAATCATGACTTATTTCCGAGATCAATGGAATCTTGCCATTATCTGAATCAATTAGGATTTATCAACACAGAAGTAGGACAAAGAACTAAATTAGCAGAGAAGTAAATCAAGTGAGATTTGTTAGCAGTAAATCTTGGGCAGGCAGCTGACAAATTCTTTTTCATATGCTGCTTATATCTAACACAATCTCAATTTCCACATCTAAAAAGATATGTCCCTATGTATAGGCATCATTATATATGAAATTCCAAATGTCCTTCAAGTTTCCTTCTTAGAAATTCCTATCCAGGAATAAAATGTCTACATTTTGAGACAAAAAACACAAGCTGACTCTTTTTATCTTGTGTATATATAAGCTGCTTTTAAAATACTGCCTTCAGATATATTTAACAGGAAGAAATCACTGATATTTATTACATTTGCCAGGTATTATCAAAACACAACAAGACAGATGACTTTCCTTGACGTCTGCAACTAGAACTTTGTCAACTTAGGTTTCCAAAGTTGTAGCATCAGAAGCCTACGCTGCACAAAAGTATTTAATGTCATTTATAAAAAACTAGCAATGTAAACGATTGACTTCTTGGAAAATACCTCTTGAGACACAGAGAAAACACCGAAACACATTTATGCCTTTGATCTGGGGTATCTAGTATCACTTTTGCCACAGGGCCAGCTTGTTCCATAGATTACAGAAAAGCAAATCAGTTTGTTGGTATAACTCAGCCTCATCTGAGGCACCCCAGTCTAAGAAGCTAAATGGTACCTACACCTCTTGGGTGTTTTGTTTTTGAGCACGTTTCTAATTCCTTTTCTTCTGCAAAGCCAAGAAAGCAGATAAAGTGCTACTCCCGGCAAGATCAACCCTTTTCAACATAGTAAGCTACCTTGGAAATGGGACTCCGAAGGGACTGTTTTGATGGGAAATAAAGCAAGCTGAGGTTGCATGTGAACACTGGTGATTGTCAGAAAAAAAAAAAAAGCATCACTATGTTCTCTCTGTCTCTCTCTCTCTCTCTAAGACTTATTGTATTTTTATTGGAAAGTGATTTACAAAGAGAAGGGAATATAGGGAGAAAGATCTTACAATCAATGGTTCACTTCCCAAGTGGCCACAAAGGCCAGAGCTGAGCTGATTCAAAACCAGGAGCTAGGAACTTCTTCTGGTTCTCCCATATGGATGTGGGATCTCAAGGCTGTCCTCTAGTGTTTTTCCACGCCACAAACAGGGAGCTGGAAAGGAAGTGGGGCAGCTGGGACAGGAACCAGTGGAGCCCACATAGGATGCCTTTTGCCTTGGCCTCAGACCCTAAAGGCCAGATGGTCAGAGGATGTGTGGTGACAGCAAGCTCTAG
This sequence comes from Ochotona curzoniae, assembly GCF_017591425.1. Lineage (NCBI taxonomy): Eukaryota > Metazoa > Chordata > Mammalia > Lagomorpha > Ochotonidae > Ochotona > Ochotona curzoniae. Next base: position 7,301,340 of record NW_024467095.1, on the reverse strand, counting down.
TGGAAGAGCCCAGGAAAGTTACCAAAGACTGAGCTCCAACCCTGTATCGGTCATTAAATGAGAAAGCATCATTGACATTTCTCCCAAACTCATACACTGTGGCCTTCCAAGTGAATTCCTCAGAAGGTTAAGTGGAAATACCTAGAGAAGTGAAAGGGGAGGATGGAGAAGATCCATGAGGTGAGTGATGTCAGTTCTAGGGAAACTGCATGGAGCACAAGGCTGGATACAAGCCTGGAAATCATGAAGTTACAATTCTAATTTTGGCTCTTCCACAGATACCCTTGGGACCTTGAGACTGTCAGGCCCATTTTAATCATTCCGTGCCTCAGTTTCCATATGTGCCAATTAAAGTGAGAATCCCAGGCTGGGTGCCCAAGATTATGAGAACATACCATTCGGGGCTATAAAAAGGTATCAGAACTCACAATGCAAAACATCCCAAATACTAGATGCCCTGACTTAAAAGAGAAAGGCTGACAACAGTTATTCCTTTCATAATCAAAATGTGAATATCTTATGAAGCATATCTTGGGTTGAGGAGCAAAATGAAGCAAGTAAAACTGTCATAAGAGCTTGTGGTTGCAAGGATGCATAAGCAAAAAGAATACAAATGTGGAATCCAAGTTCCAACATCACCACTTAGTATCAATGCTAAGTGAATGCTCTCAGTTCCCTCATCTGTCAATGATGGCATATCTCTCAAAGGTAGCGATGATTACAAGTTAGTTCTTTTGAAGGCTGGGATTGATAATCATCGTGTGCTTTTCAGTTAGAGTTTCTATTATAAGTACCTAAAAAGAAGCCTGGCTATCCAGGGCAAAGCATTTGTTAATGCTACTGCTTACTGTGGAGCCCTGTGCTCGTGCTAGACACCTTGCACACTGTCTCCCCCACCTCCCACGAAGGTCTATTACCATTGCTGCTACGGAAATGGAGGCAGAGAGAAGCAAAGCTTGACTTCTGGCTCCACTGTATTTTTTCTTTAGTCTGCCTTCATTTCTTTTTCTCAGTGGTGTCTCATTAGCTGAATGTTTAGTATCCCTGTCAGCCACCTTAAATTTTCAAGACGAAAGCAGAAACTGAGTATATTTATAAAACATGTTATTTTGGTCCTGTTGCTGTTCACCCCTGGAGACCTGCTCCATATTCAGTTAGATGCCTGGGAATAAATCATGTTCAGCAGCAGTTTCTGGAAAGCACTAAGAACTCAGCCATCCAGAAATTTACAAAGCAACTTAAAATGAAGCCTAAGAATGGTCAACACGTTCATTGAAAAAAAGTATTTGTGCTTAGAAAAATGGCCATTATCAAGAAACGCTGTACACAATTGTATGTTCATAGATACCTTCATTAACTGAATGTAATTATACAACATGAAACAACTATGCATCTGGTAAGTCACTGTCCTCAGAGGCCATGCTATCGGAATTATTAGCTCCCAAAAGTGTTTGGCACTTCCCCATAGAGACAATTGGAGAAATATTTTTTGTAAAGGGACGCTAAAAATCAGTTTCTTTGAGACCGCACTGGAGTCTAACATCCACCACTTGCTTGGGCAATTCATTAACATTTCCAGGTCTCACAGTTTTTTTCTACAAAATGGAAATCTCATAGTACAGAGTTGCTGAAGTTAAGTGAGAATGAATGAATTATGAATCTGTTTATAACTACCAGTCCACAAGCATTGGGAATACATTCCTCTCCTTGGGAAAGGATTTTAATGCAAAGTTTCTTAGAGTCTATTTTATAAAGAGATGGGAACCCCACCTCCTTTGTAAACTAGTTCTTAGCCTTCCTTGGGAGTGAGCATCATGTTCTGATAGGGGTGATGGGCCCTTTCCCATCACACACTCTAGACATAAGCTGAGCACCACTGCATACTCTGGTCCCAGATAAAGAAATCTGTTCTAGCAACTTGCTTTGACTTTACCAAACTTCCTGACCAAAAAAAAAAAAAAGGCGGGGGGGGGCAACTAAATGAAAGAAATCTCCTTATTTTTTATATTTCTGTAGCTGGGGAAAGAATACTGTTTCAAATAACAACCCCATAATAGACAACTGAATAAGCTACACAGAAACTACTTTGAAATATCAATAGTATTTGCTATCTATTTCCTACAACTTCTTAAAATAAGCTGGGTGGGCCCAGTGCGGTAGCCTAGTGGCTAAAGTCCTTGTCTTGCATGCACCAAGATCTCCTATGGACACTAGTTCTAATCCCTGTGGCCCCACTTCCCATCAAGTTTGCTGTTAGTGGCCTGGGAAGGCAATCGAGAATGGCCCAAAGACTTGGGACTCTGCGCCCACATGGGAGACCTAGAAGGAGCTCCTGACTCCTGACTTCGGATTGACTCAGCACCAGCCATTGTAGCTGCCTGGGAAGTGAAACAGCAGATGGAAGATCTTCCTCTCTTTCGTTCCTCCTCTCTGTATACCTTCCCAGATAGATGGAAAACCTAAAATTTTGTGTACAGACACAATGCATGTAGAAGTACTTGATGACTACTAGGTTTTATGTGATTGCCAATTCATTTCATTGCTTCCTAGTGATTATCAAAAGGGACTTCTATGTAATTCATCATACATGCACTGCTAAGATTTGCATCTGCCATTACTCAAAACTTTATTGTTTGTTTAATTCACAAGTGACACTCTCTCCGGTTAGCTTTCATTTGTATCTGCCTTCTCTTTGATATTTTCTCTTTGCTGTTCATTTCCTCCCTGTTCTTCCTAACAGGAAAGCAGATGCACCACTTCCTCTTAAGATGAACTTTCTCTTTCAAGTAATAATGTCCTGTGAATTCCTCCCTTACATGTCCTGGAATTCCTTCTGTTCTTTCTTTACCATGGCCACTTTCCTAGTCTTAACCAGTTCATGTCAAAGTTGAGGCAGAGCAGTTTTCCTGAACAGTGGCAGCAAATCTCTGCTCCAGAGTCTTCAACAGAGAGTCACTGCACACACAATGCTATCTGGTCTGTCTCCAACCTGCCTCTGCAGGCCAGACCACACAGCCCTGCCCTGCCTGCGACACCCACCGTTTTCACCCTTCCATGGTCCTGGGTCTGTCCTCATTGTATTTCCAAGATGCAGTCTCCAGAGCTCCCATCCTAGCACCCCATGACATCTTTTTTGATATTTTCCTAATGTGATTCTAACGGTGTCAGAGTCTCCTTAATCAGTTTTGACCTAACTGTTCCTTAACATTGTGTGTGGCTGTCTCCAGTAGCAGTTTAATCACAGCAAGTTCTTCATTTTTTACTGAATGCCTTGTATCCATCTCCATGTTGCTGCATTTTACTTTAAAGCCAGGATTCTGACCGTAATGATTTCATTTTTTCCCAGAGTAGTCATTCTCAATTTTCTACATGGTAAAGAAACATCTGGAGAAGAAATTATTAGCAATGTCCACATCAACAGGCACAAAGAAATATAAATGACATTTCAGGGACAGAAATTGGTGCCAATTTCAAAGTTCAAGTAGCTAGTGCAGCAGCAGTTTATAAATTTCTTGTCTTCGTTCAGAACGAAAAAAAATCACTTTCTCCATTTTCCTGAGAATTCACTGTCTATTCTAAACCCAGAGAGGCAACCAGGTGGTGATGAGGCCCAGATCCTGTATTTCGAATGAGTCCTGGGTGATGTTGATGCTGTGGTCTCTTTGAAGCAACCAGATTACTAGTTCCTCTTCTGTTACTACAGTTCATCAACTGAAGCTGGGTTTTTTTGTAAAGTTAAGTAGTTCATTCAGCTTTAGGGACGGAAAGCTCAGAGCACATGGCATGGTTCTGTCAAGCGTCTTCTCTGGCTAAGGCACAACCACGGCAAGTGTCATCATGAAGTGAGTGGGTGTGTGAGATAGGAAGACACAGTGGGCAGAAGCTTATCTTGCTCCTTTATAACAAACAATGTTTCCCGTGACAGTTACAGGAATCTCCTTCCAGGGCAGAAGCCCCCCATGATCTAGAAGTGTCTCACTGGGCTCCACCTTTTAAAGATCCCATCACATCTCACACATCACCGTACTGAAGACCAAGCTTTCAACACATGAACCTTTGTGAGATAAACTCACATCATGCTTAAATCATGGGAGCAGCACACAGAGCTGGCACAGAAACACCGTTGCACATTTTTGGATGATACTGAGTAGCATTTTTCTGTCTCTCTTTGTATGTCTTCCATCCCATACTCACATTCTGTTACTTTCTCCATTTAGATCGACTTTGAAGATGTGATCGCAGAACCAGAAGGAACACACAGTTTCGATGGCATCTGGAAGGCCAGCTTCACCACCTTCACTGTGACGAAATACTGGTTTTACCGTCTGCTGTCTACCCTCTTTGGCATTCCGATGGCACTCATCTGGGGCATTTACTTTGCCATTCTCTCTTTCCTGCACATCTGGGCAGTTGTGCCCTGCATTAAGAGCTTCCTGATTGAGATTCAGTGTATCAGCCGAGTCTATTCCATCTACGTCCACACCTTCTGTGATCCGCTCTTTGAAGCTATTGGCAAAATATTCAGCAATGTCCGCATCAGCACACAGAAAGAAATATAAATGACGATTCAAGGGTAGAAAGAGTCCTGTTTCTCTTGTTTTCCTTTTAATTTTCCTGGTGCCAATTCCAAGTTTCAAGTTGCTAGTGCAGCAACAGTTTATAAATGATGTATCTTGGTTCAGAACAAAGAAATCACTTTCTCAGTTTTCATAGCCATTATCTGTCTCTTCCAAGTTATTTCGTTTATTTTTGGCAGGACGAATGTTTTAAAGCCAAGCCAACTTTTTTTTTTCTGTTCCTTACCTTTTGATTTGTATGGAGATTACTGTTTTGTTGGCTGGAATATGAGTACATTGTTGAAAGATAATTTGAAAGAGATAATGAAGAACTGAGAAAAGAAAAAAAAAAAGTATGAACCAACAACTTTAACTGCTTACCCCAAAATGTTGATTTTCTTTTTAGAGGAAGGGAAGAATTCCAGGCCACGACCACTAAGTATACAGGTATGTGGGCAGATTTAAGCAGATTCACTGCCCTCAAACAATTCTAGTCAATCACTATGGGTCACTTCAGTGATCTAGTGGGATCTAGTGCTCCTTACCGAATTAGAAAACGAACTTGTGCATTCAAATGGTCTGACCTTGCCTTATGCTTCTCAGAACTGTATGATACTACCCGTGCCTGAATAATTGTGAAATAGATAACAAGACCTAAGTGCCTTCCTGATTTTTTTCATTGACCTTTTCAAGTATAATTCAATTCTTCAACTTTTGTTAATTCTGCCGCCTCTTTGAAGACCAAAATTAGAGGATTCATTCCCTAGTTCCCTGTGCCTGTCTCTGACAGAGAACAGACCTGGCACTGCTCAGGTCTGCACTTGATCATGCAGCGTCTTTAGTCATATTGACAACAGGAGGTGTTAGCCCAATAAAGCGAATTACAGTGGACAAATGGGGCTGAGTCCTCTCTGGGTTGGCAGGAGTAGAAGCCAACTTTCCCTGCCTCTCATCAGCTGAATGTGGTCAGCATGTCTATTCAGCTCCATTTATTTTCAAGAATAATCACGCTTTCCTGAATCCAAACTAATCCATCACCGGGGTGGTTTAGTGGCTCAACATTGTGTTCCCTTTTCAGATGATCAGTGGGCCTCTGTGGACAGACTGTCAAAATGCAAGCCATTGTGTGAGTTTGTCAGCGGTGTTGTAAATGCCACCTTTCTAAGTAAAACGCCTATAAGTGGGCTGTTAGGACACTGGCTCCTCCCTTTGTTAGGATCTTTGGCTCTTATCCAAGTATCACTTTGCTCAGGAAGAAGATGGGGGAGGTGGCAGTAGCAAAAGATTGAGATAATTTGCTGGAATCAGTTCAAATTCATCTGAACTCAAACTGAGGAATTTCACCTGTAAACCTGAGTCATGCAGAAAGCTGCCTAGTATATCCAAAAGCTTTTAATTCCTTCTGTTTATATTGTGATTCTGCTCTTGGGGACTTTCTTTAAACCTCCAGTTACACTTTCATTTGTACTTTCATACACTTATTGGAACTCTGCTTGATTTTTTTTTTTGCCTCTTCCAATTTCCCTGATCCTCTAATTGCCAACCTGTTACCTACTTTGATGTTATGCATTTTAAACAGACACTGGCATGGACATAGTTTTACTTTTAAACTGTGTACATAGTGGAAAAATGTACAATACTACATATTTTTCGATCATAAAGATACTTTTATCTTCATATGATGAACACCACTTGGGAGATGACTTTGTGATTCAGTCTGTAAACAGTATCCCAAGAACTGTCTGTTCTACATAGATGCTCAGTACCCTGTACCAATCAATTGCTGGTCCAAAAGATTGCTGAGATTTTATATGCTTCCTGATATATTTTACACATTTTTTTATCCTGCATGTTCTATAAAGATTACAAATTCTGCACAATAAAGATGTTTAATAGTTAAACTGTTAGGTTTGATGTCTGTGTTAATTCTATGTAGAAAACATGTTCACAGAGTGTGTGTACCTGGTACAGTGTGAAGGGAGTCGAGGTAAAGATCTCCCTCTTTTCAATAATGACAAAGTGATGTAGGTAGGATCTTTTTTGCTAAAGTTATCACCACTCATGGGTTAGTTTAGATAAAAATTATAATTAATAATACTTTTTATAATATTTCACCCAACCTGAACCTCTGACAACTTTTTGGGATGGATATTAATACCGTCATTTGGCATTCACAGGACAGGTCAGGCCTTGGAATTTATTATGACGTCACTGGCATCTCTTAAGAGGTAACTAGTTTTGTGCTTGGCTACATTTACCCTCAGAGTCTCAGGGTTCTCAAGAGAAACAGAACCAACAGCCAATGCGAGAGAGGGGGAGAAGTGATCAAGCAAGATGACAGAGGGACATAGAGCTCAAGATGATATGAACAGATATAAAGGCAGAGCTAGAGATGACTGAGGTAAAGACAGAAAGTATGATGTTTATTATAAGGAATTGATTCACACAGTTACAGAGGCTGCAAAGTTCTACACTATGCAGGAAGAGTCAGCAAGCTGGAGCCCCAGTGGAGCTGATGTTGCTCAGTCAAAGGACAGAAAAATGAAGACGTTGAAAGAACTGGTATGTCCCTTTGAGATCAATGGTAAGAGAAAGCTGACTTCCCAATGTTTAGGTGGACAAAAAGAAAGGATTCCCTTTTTACTTGGGGAACAATAAGCCTTTTTTTCTTTAGTCAATTGGGTGAGGCTTTCTCCTGTTAGGGAGGTCAATTCACTTTACTCAGCCTACCAATTTAAATGTTAATCTCGCCCATGTGTACCCTCAAGGGCAGGCCCAGAATGAAGTAGGACCAAATACCTAAACATCCTGTTGCTCAGGTAAGTTGAAAAATGAAACCTTGACACTTTCAAATCAAGTTTTGCAAAGGCTCTCTTGTCCTTCTCTCATCCTGAAGTTCCTTTCATACAATTTAGAGTTTCCCTCTTGCTGGGCTTTTTTTTTCTTTTTAATTTTTTGTTTGTTTGTTTTGACTATTATGGTACAATTCTCACCCCCTGACTAAATATTATTACTATTATTATTATTACATAATTATTACACATATTATTACAATAGTATAGTCCTTTATAAGCAGTCACAATTTCATCAGTCTGTTATTTAAGTGTGTACAGACAATGTCAGACAGTCCAGTATCCCATCATCTAGATACGTCCAACAGTTTCATTGTGAGTCCATCTTTGATTTGGAAGTAGGAATACATACTGCACTGCATCTTCACATCTGAATATGACAGTCTCTATGACGCCATCACCATTCATTCCTTTAAACGAGAAGCCATGAAAAACAAAGCCAACAGCAGGTATGAAGTTAAAATAAAAAACTTACAGCACATGGAGTCAAAAAACACGCCACTGACTAACCAACGAATGGGTGAAGAAAACACAAAAGCCTCTAGGATAAAATGATGCCACCGTGCGATCCATGAGCCAGCAATGAATTTGACAAGAGAAAAAAAAACTACTTGGAAGAAATGAAAATGAAAACAGAAACATCAAAACACATGAGACGCAGCAAAAACAGTATGGAAAGCTGGGCTTTTAAGAAAGCACGGAGGCCACTTAGTTGGTAACCCAGTCTGGATTTATGTTTACCCAACAAATCCACTGCTACTAGGCACATGGAGACATGGCTTTGATCAACGAAGATTTGACATCCTGGCTGAAGTTAGGCCTCCAGCTCAGGCAGAATGAATGACGCGACTTTAAACAAAGATTATCTTCCTTTGGTTTCATGATTTCAATCTCTAAACAAACACACATCAACAAGATCAAGAGATAGTCGCATTTCACTTTAGTTGCACAGATGAAATAGTTATACATGAACAAATAACAACATAGTTTCAGACATCACACATTTAGTAAATGGTTGGTACATAACAATGTACATCAGCCCAGTGGAGTGGGGCTCCCTAAACAGCTGACTCGTATCTTCCCTGATGTGACTGCTAATATTCAAATATCCTGATTCTTAAGCTGTAATAGTTATTTATGAAAGTGAGGGAAAAGACGTGAAAAAAAAACAACACAAAGGGGTAAAGCCATAAAGGAAAAGATCATCATGATGAATACATAACAATAACTTTCTATATATGAAAACTAGTACAAATAAATTATAGAATGATAAAAGGAGGAATTTGAGATGTGTAATATGTATTATCTGCTATGTTTTACATATAAATACACATATATGCCTAGCACTGTATTATACTTGAAAAGAGGTACAAAGATCGCATAAAGAAAAACATGAGTATGCTAACTGCAATGTATGTAAACAAATGAAAAGGCAATTCATGTTAAAGAGTGCACATATAAAAACTTACATTCATCAACAATGACATGAAAACAATCAAAACAATGAGATACGATTTTTACTGAAGTTGCAGAAATGAAAAATAAAGACTTATCCACACTGGCGAGGACACAGGAAAGCAGGTACACACACCTATTGTTTCTGCGGAGGTGAGTAAGAGAAGTATTTTGGGGGACAATTCAACGTCCACATTACTAAACCCACAGATCCACTGACTAAAAAATGTCACAGAGATGTTCACTATGTGACTGCCAACAGTACCGTAAATTAGAAACAACATAAATATTCAAAAACAGGGAATAAGACATATTTACTTTTCGGTATTTTATGTAATGGGATATTTAATGTGCAAATATATCTATGATATGACATTATTAAATAGTGAAGTTTGACTATTGCCTGCCTAAAAAGCTAGGGGAAGTAGATTCAGACAAGTGCATCATTTCTGAGTTCCTGTCACATCATGAACATTATCATTCTTGAACAAGATTTCAAGATAGCTCTTAATGTCCTCACTTTACAAAGAAGGTTCACACATCTCCTAAGCATGCCAGCTACCATCACATCCAGAAGTGTCTGGCTTCCAAACTTGCTCCTTCCTCTCTATTCTCCAGTTTTGGGCCGTGTCTGAGTCCTGAGCCACTTTCTTCTTCAGGAAGCTTTCCATTCCCACTGGCTTACAGAATCGTCTTTATTCACCCTGAAAAAAAACTTGACCCAATCTTCTCCCTCCCTTCTGCTCTGCACGGGGATCCCTACCTGTCCAAATTCATTACCTCCATGTGTTGTGAATGATACCCCTTTTAGCTTCCCAGGATCTTGGCTCCCTTGATTGTATCCTTTAACTCTTTTGCCATCAATCTCTCCTGGCATTCTGGATTGTTCCCATTAGCCTACAGCTGCCGTGTATATCTTTTTCATTTCTTAAAGAAGTACTCCCTTGGCATCAGATCCTTTTCCAATCATCAGTTATTTTATGTATTTTCTTTTACAGCCAATCTTCTTGAAAGAATTATCTATACTGTCTGTGTCTCTTGTATCCCTCTCTCCCCTTTCCTCTCTTTCATTCTGTCGCTGTACCTTCCAAACAAACATTTTCTTTTGCAGGAGAAGCAGCACTGTGGCACGGGAGCTAAGCTTCCATTTGCAACACCAGGTTGCTCTATTGGAGTGCTCGCTCCAGGCCTGGTTGCTCTGCTTCCTTCCAGCTCCCTGCTAATGCACCTAAGAAAGTAGTGGACTAACCAGACATTGAAGCCGTTTGGGGAGTGAACCAGCAGATGAATGATTGTTTATCTCTCATGCTCTATGTGTGTTTCACTTTGTCATGTAAATCAATCAAACAATCAATTGTTAAAAATTATCTGCAGACATACTTTGACTATAATTGTGTGTGTGTAAGTGTGTTTTACTTCAGGTGGCCATACACAGGCACAGACACAGACAATGTCATCATTAGTTTATGTGCAGCTCTCTCTTTAAATGTTACTTACAGTATTATTTAGTTATCATTATAATACTTATACATTTACAGCTAAATCAAAGAATGAGAGTAGTGATAAAAACTTATAGCTATATATTTGTTCTTTCTCGTTTACATCTACTTAACTCTCTTTGTATGCAGTTGCCATTCTTCTGAGCATCACTTATTTGAAAAGACTGTGCTTTTGCCAGGGAACAACTTTAGGTTTGTCTGGCAAAGCTTAGTTGATTATAGATGTGTGAGTTAATTTGGGGGAGGGGGGGCTTTCTGTTTGGTTTTGTTGGTCTAAATGTCTATCATTGTGCCCCTGTGCCCTTACCAATTTGTTGTTGCTCTTGTTTCTGTGCTCCTGCCTCATTCCAGCTGCAGCTTCCTCAGTATAAGCAGCCATCATTGAAATCGTGGCCTGTCACACATACCCGAGTTAGTCTTCCTGTCTCTATGTTTGGCCCACATCTGACTCATATGGCTATTCTGATATATACAAGGACACAATTTGTTACACAACTTAAAAATCTTTCACCCGGTATATAAAACTGAATCCCTTTACCAAAGCCTACAACATTTTACATGATCCCGACAGGTATGTACAGACACACACACACACGCAGATTGAGAGAGAGAAACACTAAGGACCTTCCCACTGTGTCACGAATGAAACCGAATCCTTGTCCCAAGGCCTACAGTGCTTTACGTGATCCAACTCCAGTCTGTCTTTCCACGCCCATCTTGTACTACCACCTCCTCATTATCCGTACCTTGGACACACTGAGCTCCTTCAATACCAAGAACATGCTCTGCCCTCTCTGATCACAGGACCCTGCACAAACCTCTCCTTTCTGACAGATTGCCCTGTGCCTTCCTCTCTGTCTTGTTACATGTTTCTCATCTTTTTGGTTCCAGCTTCAATGTCACCTCTGAGATAATTCTTCCAAGACTTCCCGATGGAAGCAAATCTTATCTTCTTAATATCTGTTTCAGCCTCCTGTTTATCTCTGTCACAGCATGTATCATATTAAGCAGTTGGTTTAGCCAAGTTTTAACAATTTTCGCCTTTGTCCTATGAGGCAATAATATATTTTGGATGGGTGAATAGATGGGTAGTCACATTAGGCCATTCTGAAATACATTACATCAATATCAACATCAGTCTTGTCATTTATTTATCTTCTCCCACTTTGTTCCTCTATGGTTTTCTTCTCTATTAAAATGTCCTCTATCATATGTTTGAACATTTTGTTATGCCAACGTACATGAGTTTCCCTAGTGAAAATTCTAGCAGAGACTACCATGGATGCTTGATACACACTTTTTCCTTACTTGACTAATAGCAAACACATGTTGATGCAGCTATTAAGGAAAAAAAAAGTTCCCCCAGCAGCTGTTGGTTTCATCAATTCCACTATGCTATGATTCACTCAACCCTCCATAAAGCTACAAAATTACAACTTACTAAGGAAGTAATGATTTTTTTTTCTGTTGTGATGATAGAGGAATGGTAAAAGACATACACCAAGTGACAAAAATCAACTGGGATGAGTGATTTGATATAGCAAACTGAGTAGTTCATATATTAAAGGGAAAAACTGCACATTTACCCAATATTTAAACAGAACAACTACAAAATGGGAAAATGGGCATAAATGGTGGAGTATCTGCAACAGGAAAAAGGAAGTTATTTGTTTAAGTAGGTAACAGCTGCCAGTCTGAAGCTCTCTACAAGTGGCCAAAGAAACCTATTTCTCTGCCAGTTGTATCAATACAATGCTGAACATTAATGAGACAATCAATATTGTCAAGGCAATAGTCAACGTTCCTTTTGAAAGAATACTTCTCCAGTCCTCCACCAACTTCCATAACCTCTTTGAAAAGATGAGAGTTCCTCACGTGTCAGCTCTTAAACGGAAAGCTGTGTTGGCTGCATAACATTGTGAGTACTCAGTGAACTGTATACTGCAGTGCGTTCCTCAGTGGATGGAACTTGGCTTAAGAGTGACAGCATTTTAACAGCGATTTCGTGCTTTGCCTCATTACTTCTCACATTGCTCTCAAAATAACAATGGCTGGCATTTATTGAAACAAGGTGAACAACCAACAATGTGCTAAACATTTTACAAATATTTTTTACAATAGTTCCATATCTTACATATTATTGTCTAAGTCAAGTGGATGCAATGGTTGTTTCAGAGATTAGGAAATAGAAGCTCAGAATGGTCAAATACTCACTCAAGATTATTCACTGAGCTCAACAACCATTCTTATTAGCTTCAAAGCTTCTCTTCACGAAGAAACTCATCATGTGCTTGGGAGAAAGTGCCGAGTGGCAACATTATTTGGCAGTATTACAGTATCATCAATGGGGAAAACACAGCTGGTTAAAAGCCATACAATTACTGTAGTTTTTACTTCAAGGCTGGTGCTCTCTCTCTCTCTCCCTCTCTCTCTCGATTTATTTATTTATTTAGAAAGTCAGATTTACAGAGAGGAGAGACAGAAAAATCTTCCATCTGCTAGTTTACTTCCCAAGAGTCTGCAATGGGCATAGCTGAGCCGATCCGAAGCCAAGAGTTAGGAGTTTCTTCCAGGTCTCCCACATGGGTGCAAGGTCCCAAGGCTTTAGGCCGTCCTCCACAGCCTTCCCAGACCATAGGCATGGAGCTAGATGGGAAGTGGAGCAGCTGGGATTAGAACTAGTGCCCACATGGGATACCAGCAGATGCAAGGTGAAGACTTAAACCATTAGGGTTTAAGTCCTACAGCTATCTTTACTATTGTTGTTCATTTCATCCTTCAACAGAAACAAGAGCTACAATTTGATACTCTATGGAATAGAAAGAAAGGCAAAACAGAGATGAGTAAGACAAAGACTTTCATCTTCCTGGAGCTTGGGAAGTACCTACAAAGGCATTCTCACAATGGAGTTAACATTGTACCATTTTTGTGAGAAAATAAGTTTTTATAAAATAAAACTTAGCTGATAATTAATTTCATAGTTCAACACAGTAGCTGTAAAACTCAATAGCATGTAGAGAAATGACCAGTTTCTTGCAGTACCACACAAGGATATCAGTATCAGAGGAACGGTTCACATCATTTCTCTTAGGACAGACAAGGGCTGGCTTAATTTCCCCAATGTTAATTGTCATCATAACACTTTGTTTGACTACACATTTCCATCACAGAGAAAATCTGAATGCTGCTGACTGATTCTGAGAACTAAATATATTCTCCATAAATGCTCTGGTGATTATCACTCAAATGTGTTCTAATAATATTTTTGAAGATACAGGATTAACAGAAGAATGACCAAATGTAAAAAATATCTATCAAATGAGCAAATACCAATTAAAATATATGATCATCTTGCAAACCTACAGTCTTGTTCTAACAGACATGAGTAATGAGCTGAGTGGGATGAGTAGAGGAGAAAGGGAATGTCATTTACATTCCTGAAGAGGAAATAAATTTAATAGTGAGGTTATTGGCATTTAGACAAATCTCTTGGATGGTGTTAAGTACTGCTCATGCAAATTACAAGTAAAATATGAGCCTACAGTATATACATTGAACTAGAGGTGTTTCTTTATATTATCTTCTTTCACTTTCCAATTTCAACCTTAAACAATAATAAAAGCAAATAAGAAAGCATCGTGTGGTGCAAAACAACTTTGAACTTACAGGCAGGAACTGAAATCATATCTCCAAATAACTTAACAATCAGCTGTGCGACATAGAAAAATTACATCTTCTGCTACATTTACCAACTGAGCAGACCTTACAGAACTTGTTCGGTTTCAACCAGCCCCTTACTACGGACGCTCCTTCTTTGCAGTGTCCTAGTTCCTATCTTTTCCTGACATACTCAATCGTTTCTCTTGCCTCCTTTCATAAGCCATATCTTTTCTTGTGATCATCAATATGAATCAAGCCAAAATTCCCCAAATCCATCTGTTTATTTCAAGCACTCATCATTGTCTGACTTCCATTTTGTGTTTCTGTAGTTAGGGACTGAAAGGAGACATCAGATTGACTACAATTAGATTATAGATTGATTCCCCTCTACATTTTTGTTTTTCATTTTCCCTGATTCAACCAGTGTCAACTATGGGAGCTCAGTTGCCTGGTTTCAAGGGTTGCCTGATCAAGGACATGTGGAAGGAAGGGGATGCTAATAGAAACAGGGAACAAAAGAAAAGGAAGGCAAAGAAGAAAACAGAGATGTAACAAGGAAATGGGCAAACCCAGCCACTTGAACATCTGTAAAAAATTAATTATCCAATATCTCCCAGGAATGTGCACCCCTCTATTCCCATGAGCTAGGAGGGAAGATTTACTGATAATCCCATTTTCCCAAAGGGAAGCATGAAGTAGCAGGGATGTATAAACTACCTAGGCTCATTAGTGAGTCACAGGTAGAACTAGAAGTGCATCCAGATTGAAATCTTAAGCTGCCAGGTCTTTCTTTAACAATTAAGGCTGTAAAAATATCAAAGCCTTCAGTCAGCACAAGAACTGCTAAATTGATTATAGAGGTGAAGGGGGAAGGAAATAGCAAGGTCACTAAAATGAGGAAATAAGCCAGCTTAAAATAAATCTCTATTTCAGTACAGTCATGCTTTCATTTCTGGGCAACTTGCTCCTTGTTGAAGAACCTTCATATCAATGAAGAAAGAACACCAAGGTTAAATCCTTGGCCAGACGGCAATGGTGAACGTCTCTGCTTCCAAAACAGAATCAAAAACATTTCTCTCTTACATCTCAGAAAACACAGAGTTCATATTCAACCACTACTCAGAAATATGTGATCATATTCTAGAGGATGTGACTATTTCATTAGCCATGAGATTTAAATGAAACATACGAAAGGGAGAGGAGATGCAAATCAGACAATGCCAGGAAAATCACTACAAGATGGCTTCTGGGCACGCTTAGGGCTGTGGACCATTACAAAACACCAGCGCCCACAATGCTACCTAACCCAGGGTAGCACACGGGACAAAAGGGAGGTCTCTTGACCATAGTAGAAGGAAGTGACATCACTGCCATGAGATCCAACTGTCTGCCCTAAGATTAACTTTGCCAAAGGATTTGGGGAGCTGTCACAGTTCTCGCCACATTTGTAAAACAGAGCAAAGGGAGTCCAGTGTTTTGAAGATATCTATGCAAAATTATAATGAGTATTTATTTTGTAATACAGTTACTAAAGTATTTTCTGTGCTGTTCTACAAACAAGGCATTCACTTTGAGATGACGGAGGGAAATAGTATAATGGCTTTTTCCTCTTGTAATTTTCCTAGGCAAGAAAGCAGCTTTGCTCCCCGAGGTTTTGAAACATCTTATTCCTTCTTTATTGAGTTGCAAGATACAGGGGGCAAAGACCAATTTTGAGCATCACTAAGCCCACATTGTGCTAGTGTAGTGACTAGCACAATAAATATCTGCCCAACTAAATAGATGCTTTGTTATAGAATTCACCCTACTGTAAAATGTGCTGTTACAGAATGCATAGTGCCAGGTTCTGCTACAGATACCTTGTAGTTATTAGTTCTTACAAAGAATCAACTGCGATCCTTTTTTATTTTTCTCACTCTAACAAAATATTCTGTAATAACGAAAGTGCCCCACTTGCAAGATAATCCATTTTCCTGATGATTAATAATGTTAAGCACATTTTCATATATGTATATATATATGCCACTTCTATACTATTTTATACAGAATTTTTGCCCATTTTAATAGTCTTGCCATTCTCAGTACTTAACACATATTTTTCCTACATTTTAATTCTTTATTATACATATATGTACATATTTCCTGAAACTGTAGCTTACTTTTCATTTTTTAAATAGTTTCTTTCAATATTATTATTTTAACAAAGTACAAATATTTTAAAACATTTGTGAATTCTGCCCCAATCATTCGCTGCAGGTACCTAGTAGCTACTGAGCAGTTGAAACTCGGCTTTTGTGACTGAGGAAAAAAGCTACTTACTTGAGTACAACTAATGTGGATTGAAATTGCTTCTTGTGACCCTTGGCTAATACACTGAACAAAGCCACACTAGAGCCTGGGATGGCGTTTGGCATACAGTAATTGCTACTGAATGTTTCCAAATGAATGAGTGAATGAATACACATGCCAAATACTTCCACACACCTCTCGCCAAGGAGCTCTCAACTACAGCGTGCTGGGAGCT
The DNA here is from genome assembly GCF_017591425.1 of Ochotona curzoniae. Lineage (NCBI taxonomy): Eukaryota > Metazoa > Chordata > Mammalia > Lagomorpha > Ochotonidae > Ochotona > Ochotona curzoniae. The sequence continues at coordinate 7,284,794 of NW_024467095.1, read as the reverse complement.
TCACTTAGTTGGTGCAGCTAGGGTTGAGTAAATAATCTAGAGGCAAGAAGGACTCATTCATTCTTTGAGTATTATAAGAAAAGTCTTTCATGGCTAATTTGAAAGATGCACTTCAGACTAACAAGAATACAAGTCAGTTGTCTATAAACCATATTTTCACTCCAATTCACACAGGGAAAAAAACAATATATTTGGCACCTAGTTAAACTCAACTGTCTGCTGACTGATTAACTGCAAATATCATTTAACATAGAAAAACTTGACTTGTCTTAGTTTTTTGTTCAAAAAGGGGAAAATCAAGTGCCATGCTTCCTTTCCAAGATGTCAAGGTCAAATGAGATCAATTTCATGAAAATGCCTAAAGTTAAGCAGATACAGACCATCACTAGGCTGTTCGTGTTATTACCAAACATTAAAATAATGGTGCTGTATTAATGGTGCTGTAATAATGGTGCCATATTAATAACTGAATATTTATTTTCTTATAAAACAAAGATGAATATTTTCCTGCCAAATGCAAATAATTTTCTTTGACTTTAAGATTTCCACTTTTTTATGTGCTGTTTTATATCTCTTAAAATCACATCCTGTTTGCTGGGTAATTGAGGCAACAATTCTATAGCTATCTTGTCATCCATTTCTTAATGTCACTGGATGTGGTTCCTGTCACAAGTGAGTTACGCTGAAGGGACTGCTTCCAACCAATGTTGGCATATTGTTTTCCAGTCACCATTCCAAGAGGCAAAGTTTATTTTGGGTTCCTTGAGGCCCCTTAAAGAATAATTATAGGAAATTTTCTTAGAAATGGAAGGAATGAGAAACAAACAAAACCAGAAAGGAATTTGGAGAGCATATTCCATGATAGCAAATTTGTGTGGGCCCCACAAGCACTAATAGCCTCTGCACTGCCCCCTTGTGGCAGGATCTCAGTAGGGAACTACCCTAGGACCCAGCCTGGACAATGCCATCAGGACCCCAAAATGAAGCCCAAGAAGAACCTCCACTTCAAGGAGTAGTGAAGCTTTGAATACTGGACATTTTAGCTGTGGTCTTTGAGAACCAAATATGGCACATTAACATGGCATAGATAAAAACACCATGGAAACAAAGGTTAACCTTTCCACCACTCAGGCCAAGCAGAGGCTTGGAGCATGTCCAATTTATTTAGAGAAAGGAAAGAAATCTAAGATGACTCACATCCCGTTTTAAAGAAAAAACATTTTGTTACCCATTCCATGTCTGTTTCTCAAAGCAAGATTTTCACTCAACATTTTTCACTGAGACTACAGTGAGGTGTTTGTCTTGAGTCACTCTTTGTCATGGCCCATAGAACTGGGAAGAATTAGTAGAGGGATGAATCTAGTTATATTCACTAGGCTGTGGTCAAAAACCAGTGTTCCTCTATCATGCCCAAACAATTTTCTTAGATCATGTTAGTGAATCCGGGAAAATGATCTAGTGGATCGGTTGTTCAGTGAGTTCCATAGTACTTAGGCAGTAACTAAGTACTAGTTAGCAGCTGGGGACAGGTGAGAAATATGATTCTCCTCCTCTGCCAGGTGATATGTTAGATTTCCCAATATAATTATCTGAGGTCACAATGCCACATGTTCATCTATTAAAAACAGGCTCCAGTACAACAGTAAAATCTGACACAATAAAACACAGCAAGTGCCAAGCAACACCAGACAGAAAAAGTTGTTCTAAACAAAAGTCTGCTGAAGATTTCAGCTATGCCTCTGATCTGAACTAAGCTGCAGGATCTTCTAGAGCTACCGAATGTGCCCCAAGAACGCCTCTGTGAAGACTCTCGCTGGTTTCTTCTTCCCTCCAAGTGAGGACAGAAATGTCTATTCAGTATTTCCTATACATGTATATATTAATTACCACTCATTTCCCCAAGGAATTCATTCCAAAAATCTGTTATGTCAACTAAAAAACGTTCTTATTCTCACCTAAGTTGGATCATAAACGGGTAGCTGGTTAGGGTCTCTCAAACCCTGGACTTAAGTTTCCCTGATTTAAGTGACTGCTAGGGTGTGCTATAAAACACACACATACACATACACATGCCCTCTTTTAGTGCTAATGGCTTACAAAATCATTTACTAAGAATGTAACAGTGAAACCCTTTTCACCAAGATGGTGCCATAGGTGAAGAAGGACTTACATATAAAACATTTCTGTTGGACTGAGTGACTAAGGTTCCAGGGTTTGTCTGTTATAGCAGCTGGACTTACATTATCCAACAGTCATCCATGACCAGGATAAAGCTGGGAATCAACTGAGTTGCCCCAGCCGTCTGCAGTTTGTTCTCCTCCTGCCACAGTAGTAGAGGTCTCAAATTTCCTTATTGCTGGGACATAAGGGTTGAGTAGATGAGTAGGAGGTGATACCAGATGTTTCTCAAGGGAACATCCAACTTTTTCCATGTTTTTAAATTAGAGTTTTCCATGGTCACATGGTGAGTCAGAGGCAAAGTTGAGCTTTTCTTCCACCTTGTGCTGGGGCATCTCCCTCGTGCAGGATGGGGTTTAATGTTCATTATGATGTTCTCCATGGTTTCCTGAGCTCAGGATCCTGCCTTCTGATACAGACCTTGAAGAGGGCCAAAAACACCAGCCTCACCTAAGTGAGAAAATTCCCTGTGCAATCCCTTTGTGGTTTAACCATAGTGTTGCTTGTTTCCCTCTCCCAGTGATTCTATCCCATCAGAATTTTCATGTCGGTACAAATACACTTTCCCATTATTTCACTTATTAATCATCAGCCTCGACTCATTTGTACCAAGAGGCAAATTGCAAAGTTCCTCCCTGTGATGTCACCACACTTAGCAGCTAAGCGCTGCCACCCAAATGCACAGCAAGTTGATTTAAGATCCAGGAAAGAAAACATACGCTAACAAGGTGCTTGCAAACTCCCAATCCTAGGCCAGTTTACCATGGCCAGCTGGTTTCCTCTTGAAAAAGGTTCAGGCAGCAGCTGAGTTTCCTGTGTCCTCAGGGGATTTAGCAATGCTGCATCAGTCCTGCCCAGAGAGGACAGATTCCTCAGGGTAGCGTCAAAGGCTCAGGGCAAAGGAGTAGGCGGAGGCTCCTGACACATAGCCGTCTTCCTCTGCAGAGGAAAGGCTGGGCCTTGGGAGTTCAGTGTACTGCCAGGTCTGTATTTTGCTCAGCCACCGACACCTCTGCACCTCAGAGGCATCTCTCACAACAGCCAGGGACTATGGGATTGCACACTGTAGCAGGAATTGGACTCGCTGGTTTAAAGAAGATATGCAAACAATAAGACCCAAGGGGACAAAAGAGTTTACCCTACTCTCACCCCCAAATAAAAGTTGAGAATTTCTGCAAGATGAGTAAAAGAAAAGAAGGAAGGAAGGGAAGGAGGGAGGGAGGGAGGGAGGGAGGGAGGGAGGAAGGAAGGAAGGAAGGAAGGAAGGAAGGAAGGAAGGAAGGAAGGAAGGAAGAAAGAAAAGAAAGAAAGAAAGAAAGAAGGAAAGAAAGAAAGAAAGAAAGATAGAGAGAGAGAGAAAAATACAGTGCTGGAAATATCTCTTGTAAGACCTCTCCCCATCCTCTCATCTTTTTACTAGAGCATAAATCCAAACTGCATTGAATACTAGTTTCTATATGGAGTTCTGGGAAGCACAATTTTATCTTCATAGTGAGTGTTTAAAAAAAAAGTGAAAAACTTTGAGTGGCAGGTACAGGTCAGCATTTTGTCTCCACTACCAGTGGCCTTAACAGGGGCTCAGTGCAAGTGGTAGAAGTGCCATATGTAAGCCAAGACTGGCCTGTAGCCGTATAGGTCCTGACCCCCAAACAGGTTAGCAACATAGTGAATAATTTTCAATCATGTATCTTCTCCATCTGTTGATAACACACTGCAGGGCTTAGTACACTTTTTCTAGAGCAGAGAGTAAATATGTTTAGGTTCTGTAGGATTTACGGACCTTGTCACTCCTATTGGATTTTGTCATTTTAATACTAAAACAACTAGAAACAATGAGTGGCTGCACATATATGGTCTGTTTCAATAAAACTCCATTTTATTGAGAAATAAAGAATATGTGCAGGTCAAATTTGACCTGTGACTACGGTCTGCTCATCCTTGACTTGATTCACTCCCTAAATGGCTATAATGGCCAGGGCTGAGTAAGGCCAAAGCCAGGAATCAGAAGCTTCAACCAGGTCTCAGCTGAGTACAGAGGCGCATCTTCTGCTACTTTCCCAGGTGCACTAGTAGGAAGTTGGATCACAAGTAGAGCAGCTGGGACAGAAACTGGTGCCCATATGAAATGCTACTTTGGCAGGTAGTGGTTTAACCCAAAACCGTGCAACATTTGGGGCCTCAGCATGGTTCTTGTGCAGGGGCCATGCTAATCTTCTCTATCATTCCAATTTTAGTATACATGCTGCCAAAGTGAGCATCTCAGCACGATTCTTAAACATTAGCACCAAATTTCCTCTGGGGTCCTAGGCCCTTCCAGACACTTTGCTTTTTCCTGCTCCTCCTCTGACTTCTCCAGGTCCTTCTGCATCAAACTGCTTTAGGCTTTGCCTTCAACCACAGGCTATGCAGAGGGCAGCCTGGCCAAACTTCCCACGAAGGAGATCGCCGCCTGCTACCACCACTATCCTTGGAGCTGCTGAACTCTTTTGCTGCCTCAAACTCTTGGGCTTCCGTTATCAATGTCCTCTGCATTGTTAGCCCATCCCTTCATTCGCTGAAGAAATATGTACTGTGAATCAGACCTGGAGATGACGATGGCCAGGTAAGAATTCATCAGTTAATTAACTATTGGTTAAACTCCCCTCACATGCCAATACTGTATATCCTGTTCGTCCACCTGTTTCTTAGCCTCAACTATGGCTACCTTACATGTGCATGCCTAGTCCTTTCCTAAGCCCCGGCCCCTTGACCTTCATTTAACCTGGGAGCCTCCAGCACTGCAGCAGACTGACACTTATCTCTGACCTGGCAAACTCCCATGGATTCTCAGAATGCACTGACTCATGAAAGCATTGGCTTTTCTCTCTCTACTTCTTATGGTACCACAATCTCTCCCAAAGAAAAACAAGATGCATTTGTGTTAATCCTTCAAAACTAAATATGAAGACAACAATACCTTAAAGTAATCCTTTGACCTCCTTGCGTGAAATTTTATCAGAATTTCCAAAACGCAGATTAAAACTAAAACCATACAACTGCAGTTAAGAGTCTGAGGCCATTCTGTGAATTCTAGTGTATGGGCTGCCATCTACTGGACATTTGCAATATAAAACGAACTCTAGAATCCAGTGCGTTTAATAACGGAAAGCAAGGTCTGTAGGGGAAAAGGAGATCACAAAGGTTGTTAACTTTTATAAGAAGATAAGCCTAGGGATAGCTTAACACAAATAAGTACTAACAGCAAAAGTCTGTTCCGGAAGTGCTTGGCGCTAGGGAGTCTGAATTTCAAATTGCGCACTAATGTTTATCACGCTGGTGACTGTGGCACAATCAGCATGGCCTTTGTGCTAATGAAATGATTTCTCAACTTGTAGCTCTTCCATATCACCAGAAGAGAACATTCCTGTGATTCTTTGTCCAGTGCAATAAAAGTAGATGTGTGTGACTTCCTTCCTTCCCAAAGGTGAATCAGAATAGGACACCACAGCCAGTCGCACATTCTAAAAATACACATATGTTGCACTGTGGAACAATTAAATACAGTAACAATTTCTTAAGGAATTGAACTCAGTAGCAATCACAATGCTGACCTTCTGATTAATAAAATCCCACATGCATTTCAGTTTTGTAGTGCTTTGTGTCATTAGAGTAATAGTTATTTTCTATAAACTATTTAACAAAAATTCTTAAGTCAAGCTTCCCTCTGAAATACATAATGGTTCATCCTTTAATTGAAGGGTAGAAAAGCATGTACTTTGCATCTAAAATATTTGTGGTTAGCTAGTTCTGAATATTTGGGAAGCATATTGGATGGATATTCTTTTTATTTTTTTCTTTTTTTAACATTTACTTTAAAAAATACATTTACTTATTTGAAAGGTGAAATGATAGAGATGGGGAAGGGGGTGAAGATCTTCCATCTACCGGTTCACTCCCCATGTGACCACAAGCAGGAGCCCAGAACTCCACGTGGGTTGTCCAACAAGCTACATGTGCCCGAGCAGTCTGGGCGTCTTCTGATGCTTTTCCAAGTGCACTGGCAGGGAGCTAAATTCCTAGTGGAGCAGCTGGGACGCTATGCGATTTCAGCATAGCAGGTGAGAGATTACCGCACTGTACTGTTACATGAGCTCCTGCATAAGAGTTTTATTGTAAGGAAGTTTGGTATGTAGTGGCCTTAGGATTGGATAAGATCAAACTCATTACAGATATCACAATCAGCCTTCCTAAGTTGCTCATCATTTTACTCATTTGAGCTCAGATCCTCCAAAGCACGTTCATCTTACAATGAGAGATGCTTTCACTAGGAATGTCATGAACTGCTATCAGTCACCTGACATCTTAGCAAGGTGTGTTTGGGGGAGGGGGAGAGAGGAAGGTTGAGGAGAATGCAAATGAGAGCGAATGTGTGTGTGTGTGTGTGCGTGTGTGTTCGCGCGCTATTGTTGAAGTGTTTACCTGAAGGGAGGGCCTAAAGCCTCCCCAGTGAAGACAACGGAAGAAAGTGTGAAAGATGATGTGCTAATCAAAGAGTCAGATGAGCAGCTTTAATTTTACCTTCAAGAGCACAAAGGAAAGTACACCTCTGGCAAATAATCTGTAATGAATTTCAAATTGCGTATTGGAGTTGTTGTTCAAAATTCTTAAGTGGTTCCTGGTTGGATTTTTTTTAAAATAAGCTAAATGACATTTTATAAACTTGTTTGTATTATATAAAATATAAAATTGTGCATTTGATGTTTCCTTTTATTTTTAATATTGTTTGAGGGGGCTACATGCCCATGTGGGCCTCCGATTAGGCTGATGAGGGTTGAGGTATGGAACAAGGTGGACAGGATGAAAGTTTGCAGTTCCTTCTTATTTTCCTCTTGTGTCTGCAGGAGGGAGGAGGGAAGGGGAATTGTGTTTTGACGTGTCATGAGGTTCCTAGCTTTTCTTTAACCTCAACTCTCAAACGAGAGAGAATTGGCTTTGAAAAAAAAAATTGGCTGTGAAATTTACCTTTAAGCAAACAACATGTTCTTAATGCTTTTTAATTCTTATTTGTGAACCAGAAAAAAAAGTTCTTACCTTTTTCCTTACACTCAGTTAAGCTAGATCTATATAACTGAAAACATAAGACAAAACACAAATATGGAATAAACTCTAAAGCACGCGTCAGGAAAGTTCCATGTTTACATCTTCAATAAATCCATACTTTCCAAAACTGAAGCCACCTGCAATGTGTGGCTACTGAAATCCACATTAATCCTACACTAAATAAAGCTAGTATTTGGCTCTTTGTTATCATCAGCCGCATTTCAAGTGCACAGCAGCCATATGGGATCCTGGCCACAGCACTGGAGAGTGAGGATGCTTTCATTCATCATAACAGCAGCTCGATCAATGTTACTATAAATCACCAATGTCCTAATTTGGTTCTTTTCCATAACTTGTAAGATAAACTTTGAAAGACTTTCCCTCAGTAAATAAACAAACATAGCTCCAATTTTATTGGCTTATTTTCTTGTTTATTGGATAAACAAGCTCTGAACTTCTAAATAAAATTGGCACATATTACTATGTTTTAAAAACATGAACTCATAGGGTGCTAGAGCTGAGCAATACTTGGAGACGAATCACATTTACCACCAGTCTCATTTATCCATGAGGGCACTAAAGGCTTATGGAGGAAAATAACTTACACATGGTCACAGGAGCTGGTTAGCCCACAGTTAGAATTCAGCTTCCCAACTTCAAGGTCCATTGTGCATTTTCAGCAATTATAGGTGAGGTACAACTGGCCTGATACTACACTGATGCCCTAATGTATTTCACAAATAAATAAACCAAATAAAAGGAAAAGTGGATACTGTCTATGTACAGCAGTACTCAAAATTAACACAAGGTGTCAGATTATCAGATTTGAAAAATTCAACTTCATGATACAGAATTTTGTATGTTCAGAAATAATCCATGCTCCCAAGTACAGTGCAAAATTAGATGGCAGGTAAAAGCAGTTTTCCCTGTCGATTGGGAAAACCCATTAGGGCCCTACTGCTGATCTCTTCTGGTCCTCCTCTAAGAATATTTAATTTTTGTATGTCTTCATTCAGTTTTGTTTATTATTTGGGGAGGAATTTTTAATTATTCTTTACTTCCTCACAGTAAGCAGAACTCACATGGCATTATACTGAATCTTATACTATAGGGGGATATAGCTACAGATGTATATAGCTTTGTTTATATATATGTTTATATATAGCTTTGTTTCAGACTCCTTTTTTTTTTTTTTGTCCCTACCCTGTTTCAGACATTTTTAAGGTTAAAGACATAAATCTAAGTCAAGACACAGAGATTTAAGGTTGGTGGAAGGCAATGCAGCAGGTTTTAGAGTAGGGCGACAAGGGGAAGGATTTAGGCAGAAGAAAGAACATTCGTGGCAGCTCTGATTAGTACACACGTTTGTACATGAGGGGCACCTGGCAAAGAAGGCTGAGTCCAAGGCCAGCTCAGGGGCTCAAGGGCAGAGTGAAGAGGGAAGCTTGGCAGGAGGAGGGAACAGGAAAGAGTGTGGGCAGAGATAAGGATAGTAATTCAGACAGCCTTGACTCTGTGCCTCCCTCGGAAGACGGAACTCTAGGGAAGGAAAACCAGGGGAACAAAGTCAAGGAAAGAGGAAAAAGAAAAAGATCTGGAGAGGAAAATGTATTGCAATTCTGGGTAGAATACAAAGGATGAGATGAAAAGAAATCAGAACTTCCAAGAGGAATTTGAAACAAAGTTCGTACACAAGAGATCATCTGAATTTTTGAGAAGGAATTAAAAGCCAGTCTGACTTAACAAGTTGGCAGTGGTCATCAAGGTCTCACTCCTGCTCTCCAGCTTATGCCCACTCAGACACCCTGAAACTGAATGCCTCAGGCATTTCCTACATGATGTCCTGATCCCAGTCCAGTTACCTGATGGTCACTGCGTTTTCAGTCAAACAGCCTATGTGATACAAAAACCAAGTGGAGAAAGAGTCTCCTAGGAGAGCCACCCCATCCATTCTCCCCCCGTCGGTAAGAGCCTTCCCTAAGGTCTGCTGACCTAAGGTCTGCGTGTGCCTCTCCACGGCTCCCTGCCCTCCACACATGACAACACTCTACATTATCTTATCCCCTCAGGACATCAATTTTTTGTCTAACAAAAGAAAATAATGGTTACATGCCAATAGAGAGTTTCAAATTCATAGCACATAAACTCAAGACTACACAGAGGGCTCGCGCTGTATCACGACAAGAAAAAATGCACAATTACATTAAAAACATTTACAAGGTGAAGACATTCACAGCTGCCTCTGTGTACTTCTTGTATGTATAAGAATCATATTTCCAATGTTCTCAAACTGATCCTTCTGGCATTCCATTTGAAAACAACCTCATAAAACTAAGGGAAGCCCTGCTGTTTTATGTCTATATTCCTAGATCTAGGAAAGGGGAAAGAAGATTAGAGGAATACAATCATAGCATGAGCTGAAAGGATTATTTCCCCTGAGGTTTTTAAACCTTGTGGTATTGTAGGATGCTACTGAGATTCTTTGGAGCGTTCCGTGCAGGGCAGGCTATGCCAGGATATGGGAAGCAGGAAATCTAAGCAGGTATGGTTTACAGCCCCACTCTCTACGTTCAATCTTCTTTTGTTGCATATTCTGGAATCCTTATAAAAATATTTACTTCTTTAAATGGTCCTGTTGAAAAATCTTTAACAGCTAGCTCTTCAAAGGACACACACACACACACACACACACAAAAGCCCAGAATTTGGGGGAGATGGTGAAGAGGAATGCCCTGATTTGTATTATGTATCATTTTCCGTGGAATAAACATTCCCACTATGACCGATTTGGAGCTGCCAACATGAAGTGTCTGAATGCAATGCATTCAGTCAACTCTGAGCTGCTGGTGCGGTCCAGCCCCCACATATCTCAGCACAGCTCCCTCGTGCATCTCAGACCACCACAATAAGCCACAGCCCCAGTCCACACACTAAACTTTCAACCCTCTCGGATCCCAGCACCAAGGTGAATGTTTAAACCTCATCCAGAAAAACTTTGGATTTGGGCCATCTCCCTCCTCACAGCAATTCAAATTTTAATGTATGAGAAATATTCAATCAGGCATGTAAACGTCAGAATCATCTATTCAGGATTTCAAACCACGATGCTCTGGGTTATTGTGCTTCAATTTTTACTCCAGATCCTCGCCTCACACAAAGACACGTATTCTAAGCATAGACACATAAACAGTGGGAAAAGCGGTAACAAAATTTGTTCCAAAGGTGATAGAGAAAACACACATATACCCATTATAGGTGAACAGTGGGCCAGATAACTTCCTGAAGGAAGGAAGAATTGGGAAGGGGAGGAAGGGAGTTTGTACCTGTCCAGCACCTCCAGCCATGGTTTGTGGCAAAAGAGAAAAAGAGAGAGAAAGGCATTTCCTTTCCTGAAGTTGGCCTCTTTCACAAGGTGTGCAGGTAGTGTCTTTACTGTCTCTACAAGCATGAAACCACCTGAGAGCTTCATATCCATATTTTCATGGCATCCCTTCTAGGTCCCAGATGAAGCAGGAACAGCCTGGGAAAGAGGGCACTTTGACAAGTTGAACAGAGTTACACAGAGGGTGGGATACAGCTTGCAGCTATTAAAGATTTATCTCTATTTATGCCTATTTATTCCACATCATTTGAAGTTTAGAAATTGTTAAGCCAACCATGGTACCCATAATTAAATCCCTACTCCTATTTATTTTTCAGCTGTTGAGTAAATGCCCCAATAAGAAAAAAAAAGTACTATTTCTCATATTATTTAACATATCTTTATGAGTTGCCCTTTCTTAAAATAACAAAAACATCTATTATTACAAAGTTCTTTGCCCAGGCTTCAGCTTCATTCACATGGAGTAAAGCAGAACAAATTAAATTATGCTTCCACATTCACACTCTAATCTGAGACCCTAACCAGACTTTTCCCTATGAGATTTAAACACTGACTTTAATAAGCCACACTTGGGTCTTCTACTATCCCAAGCAGCCCTTGTTTCTGACTGCTTTCATCTGCTACCAAGTCTTATCAACAGTCCCAGCAGTCTCTGCTGATCTTACTTCAGCATGCTTGTACCTGGGCTTCTCCAGCTCAGTGATACGAATTACAGATATCAGGTGACCAATTTAAATCAAGACCAGCCCTTCTGTTTATCCACTTCCTCTAGGGCTGTCATATTTTCATGTTTTTGACACAAGTGACTCTCTCACTATTCATCATGTAAGCCAGTTGCTAAGACATGCCTATGCAATTCCCTTGGAACTGAGTTCTTAAAACCAAGTCTGGACTTGACAAGCCATCTCCACCTCTTCTAATCTGTTGATATTTGTTTCATTACTCCTCTCTGGTTACATTTTTGGCTCCTTATTCTTTCATTCAATTGTTCCTATTTTGTTTTTCTGAGGTCCAGTAAAGGATCAAATCTGGTACTACTAGAAACTTATCTTCTACAGAATGCCAAGCTATTAGCCAACAGTATTTGGGCATCAATTATTCCATTTTCCTCTTTGGAGAGTAATAATACACAAACCCATGTGGTCTTCTGAGTTATTTAATGCCAGTATAAGAGGTCCAAGGTACCTTGGAAAAAAGACTCTCCTTAAACATATGCCATTGTATCAGTAGGATGACTGTCTTTAATTCATGATGTCAGCATAAGAAAGAATTGGAGAGAAAGGGCAGGTAACATGCTGAATTTCCAGTAGTGTCAATTTCATTCTCTATAGTGAAAATCAACTAATAGTAGAGTAGTTAGTAAAAAGCCATAGCCGTAAAATCATCCCAAGACTTTAGGTACAGAATTCCCAAGTATTGAGTGGATTTTCTTCCATTACAGAGCATTGATTTTGGAGTATAGTTGCTCTCAGTTTAAAGAAACTCCTGAGTCCGGGGCTTGGGGCTAGGTAGACTGAGGCTAACCTGAGCAATTGGGCTTAAGTGCCTTGATCCCAGACAGCCCTACATCCCCTGGTCATCTGGTGAATTCAGTGTCCCATGTTAAGATTGTGGATGTTCCCTATGGATGACTACTTGTTTTCAAGTCCTCAAGGTCGTGCTCTGCCTATGCCATAGGTGGGAAATTACAGATTTAACCACATCTCATTCATCTGAAACTGAGTTGAATGGTGACCATAAAAGCAGAGTGGGCCTCACATGGACAAATTCCAAAACGCACAGGAGGTGATCTTGTTCCTGAATACCGAGAATACAGAAGGAAGGAAGCATGGCTGTATGGGTGTTTAATCAGGGAGATTTGGGAAAATTCAGTCTAGGAAATGTGAGTGACCCCAAAAAAGTGCTCATGAAGACCAATTCCAGTCAGGAAAGGAAGAGAAGAATGTATCTGAAATTTCCCTGGAACTGGGAATTAGAAAATGGCAGGGATTTTTGTTGAGTGTGTAGAAAACTGAGGATAAGAGTGATTTAGAAGAAGCATTGCAGTACAACTTTATTAGTTTTTATGCATCAATGACAGTTTACCAAACTAGAATAATAACTGTTTTTCATTCAGAAAGGTTAAGACAGTTTAAGAAACTAGTCCGAAGTTAAAACCAGTAGATAATGGAGCCAGAGTAGTGAAAGCGAATGGGAAGAAAGAGATGGGGTGGTAGAGGTGGGGCTGCATATTGTTGTTATGGGGAAATCAGGGCGAGGCACAGAAACTACTTCAATTCTTACATGAAGAATTGCCATACAGACAATACAGTGAGCAAAAACAAGACTGTTTAAGTCAGAAACCTCCTGTCAGAGCAGTAAGGAAGGGGGCCTTTAAGAGACAAAGACACAAAAATTTGGTAGAAGTGAAATCGTTTAAGCACAATTTGAGGGATGGGATAGAATGGCTGCAAACAATCAGAGGGTGAGGATAAAATCCATCAAAGGGTCAGAATTGCAGTCCTGACTAGCTTGCCCATGATAAAATAAAACAAGCTCTCAGAGGGGTGGCAGTTTATTGTGATAAACTGCAAGCTCAGAAGGTTGGAATTAGTACTTTTTCCCTACTATGAAAAGTCTGAAAACCCAGGGGAATAAGGACCCGCACATCTGATCTGACCAAAGGCAACTTTGGGGTAAAAGCAAGCATTTTGTGCCCTCTTCAAGAGATATCACTATGTCTTCACTACTCTGGTGATAAGACTGGAAACCCAGCAGAAAGGGGTTGGTATTTTCCATCCCAAAGGCAACTTTTGATAAAAGTAAGCATCTTGTACACTTTCAAAAGGAACCCTCACCCTCCCTTCTCATTCCAGTAGGGATCTGACCCTGTCTGCCTATTAATTCATTTAACTCCTTGCAGTGTTAGCTGAGTGCCTGATGCAAACCAGGTTCTACCCCAGGCACTACATAGAAATTTATGTCCACCTTCAGCCCAGACAAGGACTGACTAGATAAGACAATAATACCAGACAAGGCTGATTTGTCGTGTTTCACACGGATAACTGTGGCTTCAGGTAGAAGTTTGAGAATTCACACCTCTAGGCTCTACACCCTACCCCCATCACTCCATGTACTTTCAGACTCCTTTTCCTGCTGACTTCTAATATAGTCTAAGTCCCATGCCTGTTGATGTCTCTGGGGCTCGAGGCTGGGGACCAGAAGCTCCAAAGCAGAGAGATCACCCCATATGAGACTAGGCAACCAGGGCAGCAGCTTCTCCTCCACAACTGGGAGCATCGCCTCTATTTTCCCTATGGTTATTCTAGCACCATTTACTCCATTTCCCTATGCTCAGTCAGGGATGCCTTTTGTTACTAGTGCAAAGCCGAGACAAAAGGATTCCAAGCCCCAATCCCCCAGGCTCAAGCTTCCAGTTCTCTCCAGTGGTTGGCGGCTTACACAGAAATTTTGCTAAGATAAAAGTATGCTCCCTTCCATTTACTCAACCAATGGTTGTGACCAGACCACTGATTCTCTAAAAGTTACATCACATATACCACACATACCTGGACCTTGCTCAAGACAGTGTGGGTCTACTAGGACAGGTTTTCTAACTCTGAAATCCAAGACAATTGGGAATTTCAGGGACAAAGAGTAGTCTTGATCCCTTATCCCCAAAAAGTTAACATAGCTCTCCATGTCCACTAATTCAACCAACAATAGACTGAAACTTTCTTTAAAAATTGAATCTATACTGAACTTGTATGGACTTTTATCATTGACTCTTAAACAGTACAATGTAGCTATTTACATAGTCTTTACATTATATTAAGTATTACTGGGGTAGATGTTTGGCCTAGCAACTAAGACACCACTTGAAACAATCATATTACATGTCAGGGTGCCATGTTTAGCATCCTGGCTTAACTCCCATTCCAGCTTCCTGATAATTCACACTCTGAAAAGCTTCAGGTTCAACTGATCAGTTCCCTGGCACCTGTGTGCAAAACCAAGCTTCCGCCTTGGCTTGGTACAGTTTCAGCTATTTTGCCATTTGGGAGGTGAGCCAGCAAATGGGAGCTCATTCTTTATCCTTCTCTCTCTCTCCATTCCTCTTCTCTAGCTCTTTCTCTTGCTCCCTCCCTGCTTCTCAAATAAATATCAGTTTTCTAAAATATAAATAAACATTCCTTTGAAAGCATGACAGTTAATGCAGATACCACTTGGAGTATATCAGAGGACTGTGTAGGTTATTTGCAAACATTCCATTTTATCTGAAGAAAACTTGGCTATCCACAGATTATTTTTCTATCTATGGAGGATCCTGAAACTGATTCCCAACCCCCCTTGGAGATCATCTCACAGGACAAAAATTTATCTTTGCTTTTGTTAGTCTCCTCTGTGGTGATGAAATTTAAACTCTCAGAAATCATGAGTAAAGAAAGAGAAAGAAAAATATACTTAACTCTCTGTGATAGTAGATAGCCGAAATTCAAACACATATCTGATGCAATCATGAAGAAAATAATTTTCTGAGATTCAAAATGTGCAACCTTTATTCTCAGGGTACTGATTCTAGGAATCCAACCTCTTCACTGTGATAAGCCCAAGCCACAAGAAGCAATTAGTACACCCAGGACTCGGCTAAGCCCTACCTATCAACCATCCCAAGCCAAGTGCCAGATATGGGCCCTCTGGAAGGTTCAAGATCCCAGTCATGTCAGACACCCTCAGCTACTTGAATCTTCCCAGTTGATGATCCAGATAGAACAGAGAAGCCATCCCTACTCATCCCCATCTAAATTCCCGATGTTCAGAATTTGAGAACACGATAAGGTGGCTACCCGTTCATCCAGTGACTTTAATGTGACTTGTTACAGAGCCATGAATAATTGGGGATATTCATCAGAAAAGCCAGGAAGTGGAAGGACCTAATGCAACGGTTTGTTGGCATCCTAGTCAAAAAGCTTCAAAATGCTCTGATGTGAATTTTGTCACATAAGTCACCCAAATGTAAGAATCTTCCACATTACTCTTTCGGGCCAGAAAACTCAATAGGCATGTTATTAGATCATTGCTAGCCAACCTTTGTTCAGGCTGGACTGGGAAAACCTTTACTGGCAACAGTGAAACATTTTTATGTTGGATTCTCTGCCATGGAAAACATAAAAATGTTGTTTATTGGAAAAACTCTGATCATCTGGAAAAAAGCTTTATCAATATCTTACTGAAGCTTTTCATTTTCTTATGAGGCAAAAACAGTTTTCTCCAAGGTCTAGGTTACAGTGAGGACTACCAATAAATAGCCCCTATTATGCAAATAACGGTGCTCAAGGGATGAAAAATTGTTCAAATAGCAGAAGAAAAGCATATAAAGTGCAAGCCAAAGACCCATAAATATGAGATCAACTTCCATAATAAAGACTTATCCTTTAAAACAAAACCAGAAAATTCATATTTGTGTCATATATCATAGCTGTATTGCATGCATCTGTTTATGATTATAAATGAACTTCTGCTAAACCTCTTTGTTCTCTGGAATTGAAGCATTAGAACAACATTTCTGATAGCCCTTTTTATCATTCTTTTCTCTAATTGTACAGCAGGCTGTTAGTGTCAGGCAGGACACATAGCCCACACATTTATTGACTGATTCAGTATTGTCCATAGTCAAGCATTTAGTCACATAGTCAGCTATTAAGAAAACATATACTGAACACCTTTTATGTTTAAGACACAAGTCTGAGTACTCTTGATAATGGTGAAGACAAAGGAAACAAGAGCCTTACTCTCTTCATACTTACATTCTTGGGACTGGTGTTGTAGCAAAGTGGGTTAAATTGCCACTTGCAACACTGGTATCAAAATTAGTGCAAATGCCAGTCCTGGGGCTGTTCCACTCCTGATCCAGTTCCATCCTAACATGCCTGGGAAGGGGTTGGAAGGGCCTGGGTGCTTGTATCTCTGCCATCTGTGGGGAACCCAGGTAGGGTTCCAGGTTCCTGACTTCAATCTAGACCAGTCCTGACCCCTACAGCTATTTGATGAGTGAATAAATTTCTCCCTGACGCTGGTGCTGTGATGTAGTAGGCTAAGCCTTAATTTGTAGCATAAGTCTCCTATAAGGCTGCTGGCTTGTGTCCCAGCTCGTCTACTTCCAATCTAGCTCCCTGGTGAAAGCAGCAGAGGATAGATCAAGGTCATGGGCCCTGGGACCCAAGGGGGAGAAAAGATGAAACTCCTGGCTCCCAGCTTCAGATAGGTTCAGCTCTGATCATTGCAGCCTCCTGGGGGCAGGAGGAGAGGTGAACTTTCTTTTCTCTCTCTCTCTCTCTCTCTCTCTCTGCGTGCGTGTGTGTGTGTCCTTTAAAAAAAAATCTTACATTCTAGAGTACGGAGTTAAGTAACTAAATAAAATAACCAGATTTACAGCATCTCAGGATTCAATGAAGAAATAGATAAGATACAATAAACTGCTTTGAGAAAAAACAATGAATACATGGAAAATAAGTGAAGCAGATTTGTTTAGCCTACCACAATCCCACCTCCTTTCCACTGAGCAGCCCGGTCACCCTTTAAGGAAAACTCCTTGGCTGAGGTGGTACAGCCATGCCCTGCAAACTGAGGGAGCAGTCCTCTTCTCCTACGGCTGCAGCAGGGGTATGGGCACAGCCTGGCATGCGGCCCGTCTGACCCGTGACTGTTGATTGATAGATTCCTCACACATTTCAATGGGCACCAGTTCGTGTCCCAGCTGCTCCACTCTCCATCGACCTCCCTGCTTGTGGCCTAGGAAAGCAGCGGAGGATGGACCAAAGCCTTCAGACCCCACATGCACTTCAGAGACCCAGAAGAAGCTCCCAGCTCCTGGCTTCGGATCGGCTCAGCACTGGCAATTGTGGCCACTGGGAAGTGAACCAGCAGACGAAAGATCTTTTTCTCTCTATCTCTTCTCTGCAAATCTGCATTTCCAATAAAAATAAATAACTCTTTTAAGAAAAATAAAAGAGCTACAAGCAGCAAGAAGAGAGTGGGATACACAGAGTGAGAGATCTTCCATCAACTGGCTCAATCACCAGATGACAGCAACAGTCAAGGGTAGGCCAGGCTGAATCTAGGAGTCGGTAGCTTTCTCTAGTTCTCCCATGTGTAACAAGGTTCCAAACACTTGGGCCATCCTCTGTTGCCTTTACCCAGGCCATTAGTAGGGAGCTGAGTTGGAAATAGAGCACAGGACTGGCAAACTGGTATCCCATATCATACTGGGATACCAGTATCACAAGCTGCTGCTGAACGGGCTATGCCACCACACCAACCTCAGCATCCTACTTTCTTATCCCATTCCTCCACCCAATGAGCTTCTGTGCATGGAAGACTTATCTTTGCTTAGATACCTTAGTTGGTATATGAAAATTGTGATTTTTGAAACCAGTCTTCTTTCTAGCATCTTTGCTTTAGATATTTCCCAGTCAGTACCTGACTCCAGTAAAGTACCTACTCAGTACATGATTGCAACCTATTGTTCATTCTTGTTGACTCATGTGTTATGGGGAGAACTTTCCTGTGCCTCCCCAGCTAGGTCCTTCAGAGCACTGCTGATGTCTCCCACTCCCTGGTGCCCCCCACACTGACTCTCAAAGGGATAGCTGCTCAGTACACTCTCTCGGGGTAGTGGAGGCTTAACACAAACTCCAGGAGTTGGGTCCACTTTTCAGTTTGAGAATTCTGCCACTGACGGTAGTAGTGAATAAGTTGATTTATAGAGCATATCTTATGCCAGTGAATCCTTAGCATTTTGAACTCTGGGTTTCATGCTTTGAAGGCAATTTGGGGGCAATTATTTACAAATAGAAGGCAAAATATTTTGTAGCAATTTTTCTATGGAAACAGCCAGTTAAAGTTAACCCAAGAAAAAGCCAACTTTTGTCTTTACTTTCAGTAAATTGTGTGTTTTATTGGGTCTATCATTTTGTCAACATTTGAGGTGAAGATTAAAAAAGAAACTGGAATGTGGACCCACACAGCCCTGCCTGACAGGAAGGCGATAAAGAGCAGGCACAAAGCAGCAGGGGCACAGAAAGTCAGGAGAGAAGCAGAATCCAAGCAGCCATTTGCAGATGGAGGGCGGTCTCTTTCTCCCTCCAGTTTTGTGTGTTGGGCTGCATGAAAGGAGTCAAACAATGGGCTGGAGCCAGTGGTGGGGCTTTCAGGCTAAGCACAGCTACAGGGTGATATTTAGCACACCAATAACGAGATCTTTTCTTCAATTCCTCTTGAGCAGAGTGGAAGGGTTTTTGGTTTTCTTTTTTAGCTTTTATGTTTATTTTGAGTGACCCAAATCAAGTTTCAACTCACAAATGATTACTTACATGATCAAAAAGAAAGCTGATGAAAACGGCTGTCAGGATCTATGTGATAATGGCATTATGTTCTTATGTAAACACGAAATAGGAAGATTCAGCCTCCATTGTTTTAAACTCCCTCCTCTGAAAATTAGTCCATTAACTGCTAAGCTCAGATGGAAGAAGCACTGAGCCAATAAAGGTACAATTTAAAGGAGCTGAAATGGAACTTGGCTTCCAGTGTTACTATCCCATTAAGTTACTATCATCACAGACTCATTTTCATCACAGTCCCAGCTACTAGCTTTTACTACACAATGCTAATAGGCAGTGCAGGAATATTCTTGTTCCGCTACAAATCTCTAAACATGATTACACTACCTCAAAGCACTGAACACTCCAAGAAGTCATAAAACTTCATCATGATCATCATCAAGAGGTGTTCATTAAATTGCTCTCTGCAAACAGCAGCTAATAAGCACCAAGCAATGTGGGTTTCTGTGGCTGCTCAAATCCAGCTCCTGAACGTGCCACCTCCAATTCCTAGCTAGAAAACTGGGTCTATACCTTAGCTTCCAGTAGGGAGTAAGAGTCAGTGAGTCCCTGAGCAAGTCTCTTCACCTCTCTGAGTTTCAGTCTAGCGCGAAATGAAGGTGGTACTCATAATGATGGCAACAATGCCAACACACATAGCAGTGACAGTCTTCCTGGCAGTGTTTTAAGCAATTCATGTGAATAGCTCCCGGAGGCTCAGCAAGACCCTGGGAGGGAGATACTGCTTCCAAATCACCTCCCACAGGGGCCTCAGGTCTCAGGGCCACTTCACTTTGTCTCCTGAAATTACGTGGAGTTGATTTCAAGGATTGCCAGATAAAGGAATAGGCCTTAAAATCCAATATAGAAAAACAGTATCAGTGCCCCATCCCCATCAGCAGTGAGTATGCCTGTGGTACAATTAGATAGATAGATAGATAGATAGATAGATAGATAGATAGATAGATAGATAGATAGATTTTTTGCTCCAGTTCTGGGCAGCCAAAACCCTGGGGATTTCTGTGGTGATAAAAGTGTCCTTTTGTTATACATATCCAGGCTTTTCCTCCAACATCTGAGTTTATGCTAATGAATAATTCATGATGCATCCCTATATAACTCCTGGGTAGGAGATGTTCACAACAAATATACCAAGTACTGTCAGAAACATGATCAGAGGCGAAAACCTTCAGCCCCAATTCTCAGCATCCAAGGAAGGAAGTGGCGCTGGGAACTGAAAAACTATTGAGCAGTGAGGTTTGAGAACTACCAGGTTGTGAACCTGTCAATGTACTGAGAGGGTCACATGATCCAGAGAACGTACGGAAGCTCTGGATCCCACTACTAACATCACTTCAACCCTTGCATCTGTTCTTCATGTTTGTTCCTGAGTCACACGCTTTGTAATAAAGCTGTAATCATAATTACAAGCCTTTCTTGAGTTCTGTGAGTCATGCCAATGAATTATCAAATCAAATGTATAGACAGACAGGCAAAAGTTTGAGTAGCCTAGGGACTTCATTTGCAGCTAGTATATGGAATGAGGGTAGTCATATGGGACTGAAACCTTATTTTATGGGACTTCAGGTGGTTAATATTTGAATTGAATTGAATTGAATTGAATTGAATTGAATTGAATTGAATTGAATTGAATTGAATTGAACACTAGTTGGTAGCTGAGAATTGGAGAATTAGTAGTTTTAGGGGGAAAACAACAAAGACCCCAATGGCTCCATCAAGCTCAGCAGCAGGGATAGATTTTTATAAACATTAGTATAAAAATCTGCCTCAAAAACTTATGAGTTAACCTGTATTTCTATTAGAGAAAAAAGAAAAGAAATTTCCTAGAATCTGAGAAGGATTTCCCTAATCCACTGATCCTACTTTAAGAAAACCTAAGGGCCTGGTGGCATGGCCTAGTGGCTAAAGTCCTGCATTGAACACACTGGGATCCCATATGGGTGCCGATTCTAGTCCTGGCAGCTCCGCTTCCCATCCAGCTCCCTGCTTGTGGCCTGGGAAAGCAGTGGAGGATGGCCCAATGTTTTGGGAACCTGTACCCTTGTGGGAGACCTGGAGGAAGTTGCTGGCTCCTGGCTTCAGATCGGCATAGCACTGGTGGTTGTGCTCACTTGGGGAATGAATCATTGGACGGGAGATCTTCCTCCCTATCTCTCCTCCTCTCTGTATATCTGACTTTGTAATAAAAATAAATAAATCTTAAAAAAGAAAACATAAATTTCACTATAAAAACCCATACTGGACATTTCTGATGCAAATTCTGCACATTTTAGAAATCTGCACATTTATTCTTCTTTAAAAGACACAATTTTAGAAAGGTCATTTGAGAATATTTTTCCCTCAAGAGGAAAATACATATTTGGATGTTGAGGTGGCAGTTTCCACAAGATTTTCTAGCAGCCATAAATTCTATTATAATATTTCTTCTTACAGTCTGCTTACAAACTTACTGTCTTATGATCCTCTGTAATATTTAGCACCATAAATACCTAATATAAAGTAACAATGTTTGGCCTTAAATCCCTGTATGTGGTCTTTGGGAAAAGAATAAAGGAGTTGGAAAAAAAAAAAAAGAAGGCTGGGAGGAAGTCAGGCAGAAGGGGAGAGAAAAGCCTCCTTCCCCTGTGTTGACCCACCTCCCACTGTAACAATACCTCCCATTGATCTGCAGCCATTCTTTTGTCAGGTATTAATGTGATCTAATGAAACATCAACCTCTATTTTGATCTGGTGCAGCAGCAATTTATTAGGCACTTGCTTGCATTTCAAAACACAACAATGCTTTGAAGGATGATTGGCCTCCTCTGATCAAAGCAAATTTCATTAGCTGAAATAGCCTGACTTATAGCTGGCCTATAAAGCAGAATTGAAAAAAAGAAAACACTTAATGTCTGCATATAAATACATGGCAAAGGCTTCAGTAACGTTTATTCTTCCTCAAAAGACACAATGAATACTGGGTGGCTAAATAATTTCCTATCTAATTGAAAAGCCTGGTACCCAGGAATCATTTAAAAATTTTTTCACATAAGCCAAAATGAAAATCTTTTGAGAGACAGGCATTGTGGCACAGCAGGTTAAGACATCCCTGGAATGCTTGCATCCCATACTGAAGTTGCTGGTATCATGTCACACCTCTGCTTCATGTCATGCCTGCAGCTAATGTGTATAGAAGCAAATAGATGATGACCCAAATCCTGTGACCCTGTCACCAATGCAGGAGACTCAGGTGGAGCTCCTGGCTCCTAGCTCCTGGCTCCTGTCTCCAGCCTAATCCCTGTTATTGTGGGTATTTGAGGAGTGAATCAGCAGATTAAAAAGTCTTTCTTCACTCTCTTTCTCTATGTCACTCTCTCCCTTTCAAATAATTTTTTTAAATGAATCTCTTTTCTGAAATTGTGCCATATATTCTAAAAAGTCACTTAATGTAACTATAATAACCAAATTTGATCATTTATAACCATAAAAATATATTTAATGATTTCCCACTGCCTCCTATAATTAAACAGCTAAAATGCTGGGTCATTAAGAACCCTGAAATCGAAAAAAAACCTGATTCCAGCACCCATTCTGGACAGGGAGCTTCCAGGTGGCCTTTGAGGCAGTCCTGCTCTGCTGACTTTGGAACTACACAGCCAATCTCTAAAACTGTCTCAAGTCATTTCCTCATGATAATCCCCTTAGTAAATATCCTCTTGGGCTTGTTTTGTGGTTCAATGAGCTAAACCTCCCCTTGGAACAACTGCATCCCATATAGCAATTTCTATCCAGCTCCCTACTAATGTGCCTTGGAAAGCAGAGGATGATGAACCAAGCTCTTTGGCCACTGACACTCATGTGGCAAACACATATAGAGTTTCAGATGCCTGGCTGCAGACTGACCCAAACAACTCTCTCTCTGATTGTTGTACCTTTCAGCTACATACATGCATAAAAATATTCCCTGCTTTGCCCGGTGCATGTCCTGTACACTTCCTATCCTGGCATATTACCTACTTGTGTCCCTGGGAAGGCAGCCCAGGATGGCCCAAACCCTTGGGACCCAGCACCCACGTGGAAGACCCAAGAGAAGCTCCTGGCTCTTGGCTTCAGATTGACTCAGCTTGAGCTATTGCAGCTACTTGGAGAGTGAACCAGCAGACAAGAGATCTTTTGGCAAATGTATTCACATTTGTGACCTGGAATTTATCAGTTTATAGGTTTTGGTTATTCAAGAAGAGCAACCAGTGACTTAATTTATTTTCATCTAAACATTAGTTTTCTTTATCCAAATGATTCACAAAAAGAGTATGCACTCCACTGTATCTGGCTTCTTTTATTCCTTTTAATGTATGTGTGATTCATCCACATTGTTGAATCAGATGTTTTCTGTTTTGCTGTTGAGAAGTACTTCATGTGTGATTATATCAGTTTGCATACACATTATTTTAATGATGTATAACGGAATTGACTGTTGGTTGTTATTAATGTCCCCATATCTTAAGTAACTAAGTAATCAATCATACTCAGAGACCATATTGTAAGTTGCATTCACATGAACAGGAATTTGCTGGACAGCTACTATTTGCAAAACACCTTTCTTAACACTAATATTAAGTAGACTGAATGTAATAGGAAAACAAAACACAATGTAATTTCCTACTATAGAAACTCACAATGCTACGAGGATGATATGAAATTGAATGCAGTGAGAGAGGTTACAGGAAGAGGGAGTGTTGGTAGATACATCTAGAAAAGTAGAACCAGACAATATATTGCAGAGGATTTTAATGGCAGGCGCTTTAAGACTCTCTCTGGACTTGAACAGATACTGAAAAGTAAATTGAAGGTAATGACATTCAGAACTGTAATCTAGCTTCATTTTTCCAGAGATGATGACAAATTGGAGAGGACAGCTTGGGACTAATGCCAGGCAGAAGACCGTTATACCCAGGTGTGGAGCAAAGAAGAATCTGGTGACAGGTGAGAGCAATTAGAGTCACAGAAGGAGTTGGTTCCTTATAGACAGATCCGTAGAACTCAGCCACCAACTACTTTTCCTAGTGTAACTTCTCATTGCATTATAATTGAACTCCAACACATATACATGAATCATCAAAATGGAAGTTTCACAAAAACATTTCCGTTGTGGTGTGTGATGCACATTAATATTTTCTTTTTTTTTTTTAGTTTCCTTTAAAACTGAGGTAGACCACTAAACTTGTTCCCTCTATTAGGTCACACCCTGTGGTTGAAAGATGCTAGACTGGATAATGGTCAATATAGAGGATGATTCAGTTTCAAACCCGGGCAATGAGAGAGTGCTGGTTTTGTGCCTTTGTAAATATTTCACTGTTAAGTCTCAACTTGTTTTGGAACACATTCAGCAGCTTAATTTTTTTTTTATAACTACCCATAATTATATTCTGATAGTCATTTCATATTACTCAACTTCATGAACTTTCTATTTATTTACTTAACTGAATTTGAGAACACTAGAAAACTAGAACACTAGAAAAGCACAAACTTACGTCTTGCATGCTGCCATTATTCAAGGCCCTATTTCATTTATTTAACATATATCTGCTAGTAATACAACACTGAATACGTAATACGTACAACACTGAAACTAGCTCAACTGAAGAGTTAGACTACTGACAAAAATTACATCTATCTACTTCATCTCTTACTCATCTCTGGCCCCCAGTGACCAGGACTGGACAAGAACAATGGTGGGATCCAGAAACTCAATTCAGGTCTTCCATGTGGCTGACAGGAACTCAACTGCCTGAGCTACCACCTGCTGACTCCCCAGGTCTCCACTAATAGGAAACTAGAATCAAGAACCAGAACTAGAGATGGAAATTAAACCCAATTAAACTCCAATGTAAGACATGAGAATTTTAACTGCTGTCTTAACCATTAGACTACTGTCTACGATATTTTTCTCAATGCTGTATTATTATTTTTCATCCTCATTTGTGGAAATAGTGTTAGTTCATTTATTTTCACTCCTTCCTAATAGCCCACTGTATGAATAAAAAGCATTTATTTACTTTTTTGTTTGCTTTTTAATTTATTTATCCCTAAACATACTGTTAATTGCCACAAAGTATTTCCACAAACTTTTTTTTCACCTGTTCCTTATCATATTTACAAGTTCATTTTGAATATACACCAAAAAGTAGAACTGTGGGGTCACAAGGTTTGAATAACTTCAACAATGTAAGTTGTTAACTTTTTCTTAACAGTCTTTATCAGACAAGCTTTATAATTTTTCTTTAAATTCAGTACTGGTAATTTGGAAACCTTAGGCTCATGTGGATTTGGAGGTTTCTTTAAAACATCCTTTCCTCACCATCCTATTGTAAGAACTGCAGTTCAGCAACCTGAGGTCGAGTTTGGAGGCTGTTCACTTTCATACACAACTCCATTCCCATTGCCCATTCTTCTTTGCTAGTCCTCATATAAGGAGGAAAGATAATGGAGTCATCACTGAATGTCTCCAGACTAAGCTTCATGATTTCCTCTGGCTGCAGGAGCTTAGGGAGAGATGGAGAAGGTGAAAATCTGTGCATGTGGAAAATGAGAATCTGCGCATGTGGGAAAAGGCTTGGGACAGTAGAGTTCATGAGTTTCCCCGGACCCAAAGGTAGGTGCTGGACCCTGCACAGTGTGCTCCGTGCTTTTAGGGTGCAAACCAATCAACTCTGAGCTATGAAAGAATACCATGCAACACCTTGTAACATCTTCTTACAGGTAGGAGCACGGGATTACAGAGTGACAATATTCACTTACAGAGCATTTTAAGTTACTAGTGAGACAGCAGGTGAATTTTCCTAGTAAGCAGTATATGAAAAGGTCTGGATCCAGAAGAACAAGGGAAGGGCGTGGTTAGAGATGAGATCTGGAAATCAGCCAACTTGCTAAAGTCACTTCAGGAGGCATATTATAATCATTCATTTAATGGATCAAAGAAAAAGAGGAAGTCTGCCTCTGAAATTATGTGCCTTCAAAATCCTTGGACAGCATGCCACGGATCGATGAGGGATAACATGAAGAAAGAAGGGAAGGGGATTTCCTTTGGAATTTGTGAGGGGAAAAAAGACTGCAAATGAGAATTATATAAATTGAATTACATAGAGGGTAAAAGAGTTCCTCCGTATGTTAAAATATGACTGGACCCTAAAGAAGGACCATTCATAAGCAATGAGGAGGAGGAAATTTGAGCAAAATATGAAGAGGGCCAAAGTGAACCGTGGCATTATAGAAATCAAATACTGGAACACAGATGAAAGAGGGTCATCATGACAAACAACGGGCAGTGCTCATCTGAGCTACCTGTGCAGAAATGTAACACAGTCCACAAAATTCACCCTTCCCAAATCCCTACTGAAATACACATGGTCACTGTGAAAAACCAGCTCCTCATTTTCTTGCCCCAAAGGCTATGTGCCCTATTGAGAGCAGCTTGTCTTCCTCAAACACTTTGCCTGGAAGAGAGCATGTGCTGACCAGAAGATGGGAATATCCATACGCCAGGGCAATTTATTTAAGCCACTCAATAATCATCAATTTCTGGTGAAATTTTCTCCCTGATTTGAGGGTGGGACGGTAAAGATTATCCAGCCAGTTTTGGAAACACATATGATCAGATTTCTAATCTCACAAACTTCTGGGCAGGAATCATGTCGCCATGGTTAAGGTATCAGCAAGATTCTGTAGCCATCCACTTCTACCCTTAACTACTCTACCAAGTATGCCCAACAGATGACCAGAATGATTCTCACTAAGGCAGAACAAGGAAAGATCCAGGAGCATGCAAGACCTTAGCAAGGGTAACATCCACAGTTGAACAGGTGGAAGGTGTGGATCCTCTGTTTCAAATGCTACAGAATGCATAGCACTTCAGCCAGCAGTTAAGACTTCTGTGGTCTAGAAGGAAGTGCTTTGCAAAGACCCAGGGGTGTATCTAAAACCTAATGCATGGTAGTGGAAGGAAGAATTGCTTCTAAGTGAGGATGTTAAATGGGTAAGCAATAACAAAAATACTCCTTTATATTCGGTAAAAGAGCAAAAAGAAATATAATAGAGTGCCCCAGCTTTTAAAAACATGAGTGTCTCCACTTATGAAGTCTGAATCCGCACATTTAACAACATCAACGTAAAACCAACTCTAAAAGACAAGGGAACCCCAAATTCTGTCCAGAGTGTTAATCTTTATGAGGAGCCTTCATTTAAACACATTTCACGCCTGACAAAATCACACACTTGATAGTAAATGTGAACACCTGGAAGGAAAGTAATTTTCTTTTTGAAATAACTTCTGATTTCCAACCCACAAAATCGAGTATTCCCCCAAATATCTAACAGTTTTGATATTTGGTGTTGTTTCTGTTTGTTTATTGGATGGGGAGATGAAATTTTATATTTTTAAAAATTTTCCACAACTCAATTTTGTAGATAAAGGATTCCTCTCTTCTCCTCCTCTCCCTCCGTCTTCCCCTCATGCCATTTTTCTAAATATTATCACAGTAGTAAAGTCTGTTAGTGACAGTTACAAGTTGAGCTTTCTGCTATTCAAGTGTGTCATGGTAGGTATAGACAAACGTTTAAAAAAAATCTAGTATCACAGTGTTAAGTCATGTTTAAATGTTTCATTGAGAACTGTGCTTTTATTTGGGAATAGAGATGTGTACTACAATGTATCTTTCCTTCCTCGTACGCTAGACTCCATTATAAAGTTCATCTATCAGAATACATGTATATACTTAATTATCTGTATCTATTTATTTTGTACTTTTAAAAAAAAAAATCTGCCGTCTTTAGCAGTCTCAAATTTTTCAAAATGCTGGCCTCTCAAGTGAAACTGAAAGCAGGAAGCAGAAGTCCTTCACGACACGGTGAGTTCCCTGCTGGCACGGATGCTGTCTGTCCCTCCTGCGTCCAGCGACTCAGCGCAGGTCCAAACCCGATGAGAGGTTTAGATGGAAGAGGGAAGCTGTCACCCATCTCTTCCACTCCCATTATACTTCTGTTTCTTTCTGAAGAGCTTTATTTAGAGCTGACACAGGAAGGTGTAAAAAGAGCACCTAAATAGTCCCAATTAAATAAGAAGAGTGTGTAAGCCCATATTGCATTTGCTTAAACATGCAGCTTCAATGATCAGCTGGGCCAGGTTTTGAGGCTTGGCAATGTAAGCTGAATCCTTTGCGTGTGAACAGCAAATAAAAAAGGAATGGCTGTGCTTCTTCATCCTCCTGAGGTTGCAGGGGTATGGATGGTCACTAGTGGTAACGTGCAACAACAGGGCTGCATTCCATCATCCCCACGTTTCTTTTTATGCTCATTTATGCTCACACAAGATTTATGTGTTAGGGTTCTCCTCTGTGATCCTAGACCTGACTATAGGGAAAAATACATTTAACTGATGGAAGTAATGTAAAATATTTGGTTATTAGCAACTCACAGAGACGTTAATTCTGAGCCCAGCAAATACACAAACAGCTCATTTAGGAGGAACATACACGTAAATCAAAAGAAATCTCTCTGATGTCATGCTGCTTGGCATATGAGACCCATTTAACACACAAGTCCAGAGGCTGGCCATCTCAGCAGTGCTTCTTGTATTTGAATGCTATTCTCTCAATACTGAATTCTGAATTTTACCTTAACTTTTCTGTATTGGCACCACCTTCCCAAGGAGCTAGTTGTCTAGGTGATGAATACTACACATCCTAATAAAATAAAGCAACTTTGAAGTAAACAGTCAACAATGAATTGGCTTTGCAAGTTAAATCTTCCCTTGAGGGAGGAATTAGGACAAAAGTGTCTTCCTCTTCAGTTATTCACTGAATCAAAGGTTTGTGTTAGTTCGTCCATGTATTGCTGATCCCAGATGGACTGAAATGAGTACATCAAGAAAATACCTATAGCAAACTGCATTTAACAAAATAATAAAAACACTATATCACCTCTTGCTAATTGGTATATGCTGTGCCCAAACCACTTCTTCACAGTTCTTTACATAACTTACCAAATGCACATTCCAGTGATTTCCTGGAAGCTCTCATGCAGTTAGATTTCCATGATTAGGATATTTTAGTTTCAGTGCAGCTTTGAGTCTTGCCCCAACCTGAGACCTAACAAATCCACCCCCATAAGCAGTAATTCCATCATGTTGAGATGGACGTTTTCTTGGTTTACAGCTCAGTGAGTCAGTGACAAGCAGTGGCTTGATGTGGAAGTAGAGAACAATGCAACAGCTAAACAATTTACTCTTTTTATGGAAAATCGTAAAATAAGAGAAACAAAAGTCATCAATGAAAGAATGAATATGACAACAGATGAGAGGTTCATTAGGCTAGTACAGTAGGTTTCCTCATTTGGGGAGATAAGACCAGACGCTTCAGGAACAAATAAAATGTATTGTTTTGAGTGCATGGTATTATTCATTTAAAAGAATCTACACACACTCACACTACATGCACACATGCACTCACATACACACCCATTCACTCCTACACACACTCCAGAGAGCTCAGAAGATGGATATCTCATGCCCAGGAAAGAACTGAGTAAGAACAGCAGGAACAGGTTCGTTGGCAAAAGACAAATATACCCAGAATGCAACATGCGTGCTTGGCTCAAGTCTGTGCAATTAAGACTTCTATTTACAGCAAACTGCTTGCAACAGCAACTTAAAAGTAAATGACAACCAGTTTGAAACCACTTGATCAGAATGCAAAAATTGAATCAAGGTAGGTTCTGAGGCTGATTAACCAGCTCACATTTTTCCACCTCCTGCTAATTGCAAGTACATTTTCTGGCTCCTGGCATTGATCTGCTGGCTTCTAATTCCGGGTATGAGTTTAAAATATTAACCCACAAACTTTTCATTTTCTTTATTGGTCAATACAACTCATGACAAATTGTATAACATAAATTCTTCATCTTAATGCTTCCCCTTTGATGCTTTTTTCCCGATTCCTCCAT
Organism: Ochotona curzoniae; assembly: GCF_017591425.1. Lineage (NCBI taxonomy): Eukaryota > Metazoa > Chordata > Mammalia > Lagomorpha > Ochotonidae > Ochotona > Ochotona curzoniae. The sequence goes on along the minus strand of NW_024467095.1, from coordinate 7,254,803 downwards.
CTATGTCATGTGCTTGCCCAATCCCTCCCCCTACAGATTCCATTTTTATTCTTTCTGCTGAATGTTCTAAGAGCAACATCAGACAGAAAAATGCAAGGATAAATAACAGAGATTAATAGATCCCACTTAGAATCCAGGCCTATTAGAAACAGAGCAATGGGTAGTCACCAGCTGATTCCTTTTCTGTAAATGATTCCAAACACCTTACCTAGCAAGGCACTGGGTCCTTCATTAACCAGAACGTTTTTCCTTTGGAGTTTGTGGCCAGTCTAATTTTCCCAAAATGCCAACTGATCTATTTGCTGAGGAATATGATATTGATGCTATAAACAATGTAATGAACACAACTGTATAATGCCATCCTGAAGTTTGTTTTATCTTTTTTAGAGCAAGCATGCAGCTTTTTTTTCTTTTAAAAAGGAAAGATTTCCTTATTATTTATTTGAAAGACAATGACAAAGAGAGACTGTGAGGCATTTTCCACCCCTGGTTCATTCCCTGGAGGGCTGGAATAGGCCAGAGCTATCACCCGGGAGTTCCATTTGGATCCTCCATAAAAAATTCAAAAGCAAAAATTCAAGCAATTGAGTCATCTACCTGCTGCTTCCCAAGTGCACTGGCAGGAAGCTGGATCTGAAACAGAGTAGCCAGGACTCAAACCAACACTCTGATTCAGGACAGCAAGGAGCAGCTCCACCTGCTGCACAACATTTGTCCTTAGAATTTTGTTTGCAGATAAGGAATAAACGTGGCTGTGTCTTGTTGAATAGTCCCAAAGAGGATTCTTCTAGCACCTATTGCCATGAAAACTCTGTACTCCAAAGTCCCTTTTGAGAACAGTTATTATTCCTGGAAAGGCCAATTTTTCAAATGAAAATGTCATTTATCAGGAAATTTAAAAATTCATCCTTTAATAAAAGAAAAGGCAAAACCACTACAGGAAGTTGAACCTCTTTGTCTCTCATATAAATTTTGCACATGCAGAGATAACATAAAACAATGGAAATTCTAAGAATTTTTAGAACAAAACTAACCACTTACTATGTATTTTAATGCTAATATGAAAACAGATAATATTTAAATGCTACCATTTTTCTCACAACAGTACCTCTGATTAGTCACCTCACTTAAAGTCAGAAGAATGAAGCCAGAGGTGCTTTGAGAAGTAAAGGAATAAAATATTTTTTAAAGATAGCTGTATGCAAGATTCATCACGTGTACATTAGATGCTTAGAACAACTCTATCATGATCATAGAATTACTCAATTGATAAAACACTGAGAAACAGAGAAACTAAGCAAATTTTCCCAGATCACAGATAACAGGATTCAAATCCATCATAACATTTTCACCACAATAAATCATATTCTACCTTTTTTTCCACCTAATTTTTTTCCAGAAGCTTTGTTGTTGCTGTTGTTCTTATTTATTTATTTGACAGGCAGAGCTAGGAGAGAGAGAGAGAGAGAGAGAGAGAGAGAGAAGAGAAAAGAGAACACTCCCATCCAGTGTTATACTTCTCCAAAGTCCACAACGGCCAGAGAACAGAAGCCATGAACCAGGATCTCACTTCAGGTCTTCCACAAACTAGCAGCACGAATCTAGATCCTTGAGTCACCAACATTGCCTCTGAGGAGTCCCGTGAGCAGGAAGCCAGAACTGAGCTAGAGCTGCGTATCAAACCCAGGTACTCCAAGGTGGAACAGGTGGGATGGCACCCACTGCTCAAAAGCATTTCTCAGTGACCAGGAAAGTGCTCAAGAATAATTCAATTTAGTAAAGATATTTTATGTAAAAATATCAAATTATTTTTAAGTGAGTCAAGTGCGTTTTCTCTTGATATTTAATTTTAATGTTTTGTTTAAACAAGTAAGTCTTTTTATAGTTAAGGTTCACATTTTCTAACTGGGACTTTAGTATAACAAATCCAAACAGGAAACATCACACTTATGAGCCATTCTTCATAAGTAAACATAAATGACATCAATGACCTACCAGAAGTGGACAATATTGTTCAAGGTGTTTTTACAACAGTAGTGATGGATTTGCACTGATTTTTTTCTTTTAGTTTTTTTCTTTCACTGGTTCTCTTGGGACCAAGTAAATATGTTTACATTTGCCAGAAATCCTGTCTAAGATTGAGAGCATGAAAACAGTGCAATGTGAACATGTCCACAAGGGAGTTATACCTATGACCTTGGCCTCATTAGTATCATGCTCAAGTCAACTGACTTAAGCAGCTGTATTTTCTTAAGTCCAAGCACATATTTATTTGGTAAATATGGGAGTTTCAATTTCTTCAAGCCCTCTGGAGGATCATTAAGCAGATTTCACTATCCATTCATCCAACATATTTCAGCTGAATATTTAAATGGAACAAATCTTGTCCTTAATCATTTTTAGCTATCAAGCAATGCAAGACACTGCTCTTGCTCACCAGGAATTACACTTTGTGAGATGACATACAAGTATGTAAAGTGCAGTGTTATGCAATTGTTGCAAGCTTGGATTTGGAGACAGAAAAGCTTCGTCTTGTAACCTGCCTTTAAAAGTTACTGGTGTAGGACACCTGTCACATTAGAACTTCTCTAAATCTTCATTTCCCTTCAAGTAAAGCAAAAACCTAACATCAGCAGAAGTCCCGAGACCTAGATAGAGAGGTTCCCATTTAGTGGCTCACACTTATTAAGCATTCAGAATATTGGTGCTGAAATCTTCACTTTCTAATGAAGGTATTTTAGAAAGTTTGTGAAAAAGAGAATTAAAAGGTACTATCCATGCACAATTTTCCACTAGATGCATCTTTCATAAACTTTCTGAAGATATATGTAGATAGATAAATTTGTCTTCTAAATCAATTTTGCATGAACTTTGAAAAACTGTTTTACTTATTAATGTGCAAGGTAGTGAGAGATATGAAAGAGAGAGACTGAGAGAGAGAGAGAGAGAGAGAGAGAGAGAGAGAGAGAGATCTTATTCACCAGTTCACTCCCCAAATACCGACAGAGCCAGGAACTCAATCCAGGTCTCTCACATGTGTGTCGGTGACCCAACCAACTCAATCATCCCTTGCTTCTTCCCAGAGTGTGCGTTAACTGGATGTTGGAATTGGGAACAGAACCAGAAACTGAACCCAGCATTCTGATGTACAATTCAAGTATCAAGTGTCCTTCTTTGTGAACTTTCTGAAATATACCCAAATGTTAGATGAGAATGGTATGAGTAAGAACCTTGCCATCTCAAACTTACTTATATGTCTAACATTGAAGCGCTTTTCAACACAAACACAATCCACATTTTTTCTCTCCATTTCTATTAATGAGTTCATATTTCTTCATCTGTCTCATTTTACTTTTTGCCCACTATGTTCCAACCTCTCCACACTCTTTCTGTTCACTTATTCCACAGAACCCCTTTAGTTTTCTCCTCGGTCATCTTCTCAACTACTCCTCCAAGTTTCTTGGTTCTCACACTGTGTTAGTTTCTTGATTTGTTCTATTTCTTTTGAGATTAGCGTTCATTCATTCAATTAGTCCTTCACGTAACAGACTCCAGTAGTCTAAACTGCAAAGTATTTCAAGTCCTGACTTAGCCTACATTGATTTTTCATTGCTTACAAAATACTTATTAACTGCCTAATTGTGGGATAGTTGTTTGACCTAGCAATTAAGATGCTCTTTGAGATGTCTGAATCCCACACTGGTGAGCCTGGGTTTGTTACAATTGTGTTCCTAACTCCAGTTTCATGCCAACACACATGCTAAGGCAGTAGGCAATGGCACAAACGACTGGATTACTGTCACCCACGTGGAATACCTGCATGGAGTTGTTAGCTCCTGGGCATTTGGGCAGTGAAAGAGTAGATGAAAGCTCTCTGTCTCTCTAACAAATAATATGCAAAAGTTTAAAATTATTCATGGGATGGCCTAGCATAAGGGCAGTGGTTCAAGTCACGGATGCTCCACTTCCAATTCAGTTCCCTACTAATGGCTTAGAAAAACAGCAAAAGGATAGCCCAAGTGCTTGGACAACCACATCCATGTGGAAGACCCTGAAGATCTTCAACTCTTAAATCAAAGTTGACACTTTTCAGTTGTTTTTTCTCCTTCTACCACTCTGAAGTATCTGGCACATTAACCATTTCTTTCTCACAGTAAATCTTGACTGGATTCCAAAACACCACACCATTCTAATTTCACATACTATAATCTTCCTTCTAAGTTTCTTTCGTAAGATTTCATCTCACACAAATCCTTAAAAATATTAATATTTTCATGTTCTTAATATCAGCTGCACCCTCTTTTTACTCTACATGCTATATTGGAGGTTGTCCTTTTTGTTAACTATTTCAGAAGGAGCCCATATGGGTTCCTGGCTCATGCAAGGTGAGGACTTAAGCCGCTAGGCTACTGCACCAGGTCCTAGGATAAGATATTTTAAAGGGAACATGTGTATCTAATGACCCATAGGTAAGATGCTACTAATTTGCATTTTTAGGCTTCCATAGAACTGAATTATTGGGTTTTTAGAAAACAGCTATTTTTCCCTTCAAAATGCAATGCTAATATTTTATGTTGTTTGTGTATTTTGGCAGTCTCAATAAATGCCATCTGGATTAACAACATGAAGTATATTCTTAAAGACCAAAAAATAGCTCACAATTCATAAAATGTTAGTGTGGCAAATGTAAGTTACTCAAAAAGAAAAATAACAACAACTAAGGCTGTTAAGTCAACTCAGCATGTGGTGAGAATATGGTAAAGGATTCAAGGCTTAGTTCTCCAAAAGCAAGGTTATCCAAGTGTAGTTCATTTCTTTGTTATTATGTAAACTGCTCTCACAAATTTTTAAAGCAGCAATTCTGGCTGGCTCAAAACTTAGGTCTATCATTTACTACCTATGCAATCTCAGCAAATTATTTCATGCCTCTGGCTCCATTTTGTCATCTATACCATGATGCCTACCTCAGATGGTTGTGCTAATAACTTAAATTTCACTCAGAAAATACTACTGCGTTCTGTTTACCAGATACTCTTCCAGCGATTTGGGATACAACATGAGTGAAACCACCAAAGATCTTTGTCCTCATAAAGCTTATACTGTGGTGAAAATACCACACACAGTGCCTTCTACCCAGAGCATGAACTGAGTTATTATTTTAAATATTTGTTTATTTAGTTAAAAGACAGAGTCACAGAGAAATGTGGAGACAGAGACCTATCTTCCATCCTCAAATGGCTGCAACGGCTGGGTTGGGCAAAGCCAAAGCCAAGAGCCCAGAACTCAACCCAAGTTTCCCACGTGGCAGACTTAGTCTACCATCCATTGCTTTTCCCCTCCCCGCTCACCCCTGTGTTTTACAATAATATAGTCCTTAGCTGCAGTCACAACTCCAACATTCTGCTGCTTATGTGTGTCATGACATTGTAGGTTTAGGCAATGGTGCAGAATCTAGTATCTTGTCAAGGTACATTTAACAATTTTATTGGAGCCCTTCTTTTTTACAGGAGTAAAGGTGCATATAGCTGTACTTCGTTTCCTTGTACTCTAATCTCCATTACATTATTTACTTATGAGATTATAAGTAAACATTTTACCTATATATCATTTTGTTTTGTATTTACATGAAGGTTATCTTATATCAGAGAAAACATATGATATTTGTTCTTCTGGGATTGGCTTGTTCCACTGACCATAATGATCTCCATCTTCGGCATTTCTTCTTTACTTGAAAAAAATGTAATGTAAACATAACTTCACAATTCAGAAATCCACAAAAATCAGTTTTTTCAGTAGATTCAGGACACTACAACAAAATCTCACTAGCTGGGTATCTTGTGAATAACTAACTTATTTCTGATAATTCTGGAGCCTTGAAAAATCTATAATCAAGGTGTCAGCCATCACCCTCTTAATCTAATCAACTCCCAACAGTCCAGCTCCTAATACCATTGCGTTGGAGATTAGAGCTTCAACATACAAACGTGGGTAGACACAAGCCCTTGGGTCATGGTACAGAGGTCTTCTGAACCCCTTGAAGAAAGGCATACATCAGAAGAGCACAGGCTTTGGAGGGCTTTTCATATGGAATAGTACTGGGACAGCAATGTATTACACACAATTTGGTGAGCTCACGTTCCCTCCCATCCTATCCTGTGCACTGTCTTGCAGGAGCTACTTTAGAATCCACTGTGCCAACACCATTTATCTAGACCCTGGCCGTCCCTTTATGGAGGTCTTCCAAACAAGGTCGGGTGCCCCAATTCAAATGCAATTCAACCAACTCACCAATGAGCTCAAAGATTAAGTGCCCTATGTCTCGCATCCTGCAAACCTTCTTCATACCCCAGAAGATAAGCCCATCCAGGCTTCTGCTCACCCCAGGACACTCAAGTCCCAAATTCGTCTCAGTTCCTCTGCAATGACCCAAGTTTCCACTGGTCTTTTCCCTCTCACACCAACATTGTGCTTGCAACTTCTCTGGAGAATGAACAGTCACCCATCCTCAGAAAACATCCTCTGCCCCTGCGGTAGGCCCAAGAGAGCTTCACTTTGCCTGCTGCCTCTCCAGCTGAGCTGTAAGGCACAGTGTGTTTGAGGCCATCTCCTATTCCTGTGAAGCTGGTAAGATGTTGCTGCTTCTGTCAGTGTCGATCACCTGTCACTCACTAATCACGCCTCCCTTTTCCCAATAGCTCGGACATTCAGTTCCCATCCACACACAGAATCACAAAGCCAGGCAAACTCACTGCCCATGAGAGCAAAATGGTCAGCATATCAACCACCCAACCCTCTGATCCAGTCTTCAGCCAGAGATTGCCTATTTTTTCATTAGAATAGCAGTTATCACATTACCTGCACCAATCAAAGCCCTTACCACACTGTTATCGCTCTCCCCAGTAAGACTGTAAGCTCCATGAGAGCAGGGATTAGTGTCTGATTTATTTACTACTGTGTTCCTAATTCTCACCATAGTGCCTGACAAGAGATTTTAAGTAAGTATTAGTTAAATAAATTAAAAACAGCCACGACTTCATTAGTGAACAAAATCCCAAAGATGCCATAATTTGAAAACCTCATGAATCCCAGGACTTGAGCTAATCTGCACTTAATGATGAGCAGAGATGGATGCCAAACCATCCTTGGAATAGTTAACGAGCAGCTCAAAAGTCCAGAGGATTATAGTTTTTACTAATAGAACCATTGCTGGGTAAATGAGAATTTTATTTCCAAAATAATTTCCAGTGAAGCTTTCCTGATGGTGTTTATGCTCATTCATTCTTCCTTCTTTTTTCTTAAATTGTTCTGAATGGTAAAACATTGCTTCCTCGTGGATGTAGGCAAGACTAACATGTTGGTAAAGTTCTGGCTAATGACTGAAAGTGCTGCAGTGCTCAATCTTCCTGGAATTCAAATTCAACACACTCTACTTGTAAGACAAAGAGGAGAGGCAGTTATCACAATTCAGGAATTTAGAAAGTATCTTGTGGATTTTTATCTGCTGAGGTGTTTTGTTACCACAAAGATAATAATGAGATCATCAAACTCTTTAAACTCCTTGGAAATAACTTGCTATCTGACCTTGTGACTTCTTCAATGGAATAGTGTTACTTATCAGTGCTATTGTTTGGATGTTAACTTTGGATGTCCCCCAAATGCCTAGGTGTTAGCAGCTAGGTCCCTAAAGTCTCATGCTAATTGTTAATAGATTTTAATGGTTGATGATATCTAAAGGTAGGGCCATTGGGAAGTGATTATATTGGATTGGATTGAAGTTGCTGGAATGGAGCCCATTACCCAATCATGGTAACTTCAGAAAAAGGAGACAGGTGGACATGAAGGACGAGTGTGTCAACTCTCTCTCTGCTTCCTGGATCACCACATTATCTTCCTCTGCACTCATGCTGCCATCCAACCACCGTTTTTGTCTTAAATACAATGAGCCTCCAAAACATGAGGCTCATTAGACTGATTAGACTGGTTAGACTGACGAAAAGCTGACTACTGCAATCTTTTTTCACACACGAAAGTCAACATGCCTAATCCATACAATCTTAATCATGAAATAACTAGAATATGTAAAAGGGATAGAGGAAAAATTTACTTTCACAACAGACAATAAATATAATAAATAATAAACAACATAGAGGATCACAATTGAAAACTAATCCACACATTAAATGGATCAATATGAATCTAAAAAAGTAGAAACAAAAAACACACTTTCTTTTTTTAGAACTGAACAGGAATACAAAGTATTAAGAAATGACTAGAGTAGAGTGTACCTGAAAGTCATGATTGTGAAAATATTAATAGTGATTCAAAAAATACCACAGCCATTTACAGACTTTCTGAAGTTGTATGTTGAAAGGCTGGTGTTGCAGCATAGCGAGTAAAGCCTCCACCTGTAATGCCCCCATCCCATATGGGGCTGGTTTGTATCCCAGTTGCTTCAATGAATAGTAAAAACTGAACCAAGTATCTGGCCTGGTGATGAACATATCAATGTCATCCTGGAGTAGCTGACTTCATGACAGATTCTAGCTTCCTACTAACACAGAAAGTGGGAAGCATCAGGTCAGATTTTAAGTGGTTGGATCCCAGTTACCAGTCCCTATCTTGCTTTTATACATTGTGGATACTTGGGGAATGAATCAGCAGATAGAAGCTGTCTGTCTCCCTGCCTCCCAATCAACAACAACAAAAGCCATAGAGAGATTTATGAAAATTGTTCACCATTTGTGTTCTCTACTGTTCCTCTGTAGTACAGGCTACTATTTGTCAATGACAGACGAGGAGGGGACATTTGCAGCTCCCATTACACTTTGCCTCTCCAACAGAAACAACGATGTCTCTTGGGAAAGAGATGAGTCTGGGACTTTAGGACAGGGATCAGAAAACGTTTTGGTGCTTACGGACTATCATTTACCTGAAATGTAGGTCAACAGAGAGTCACAGACCTTCCACTTACTGATTCACTTTCCAAATGCCATCACAGCCAAGGCAGGGCCAAGCCAACTCCAGGAGCTCTAAAAGCCCATCTTGGTCTCCCTGCGGGGGCAGCAACCCAAGTACTTAAGTCATCATTTACTATCTCCCAGGATGAATCAGCATGAAGCTATACAGGAAGATGGGGACCTGGGACAGAAATACTCTGATATGCTATTTTGGTGTCCCAAAGAGGGACTTAGCCCACCACATCCAATGCCTTCTGCAGCAACAATTTTCTTTAAGTGGTACTCAGGCCAAGAAATTAATTAGTATATGAATATCTACATAACAATAGAGAAAACCTATTCCCACAAGATGTTTATGAAAAAAAAAAGATTAGAACACAACTTTTTAAATACAGATCTACCCATGAGAAAAACAGATTTCATGTGAGCCCTGCCACCCAAAGGCAGGGACTGGAAGAAGCTCCTGCCTTTGGCCTTCCCTACTAGCTCTGGCTGTTGTGACCACCAAGGACTGAACCAGCGGATGGAAAAGCTCTCTCTCTCTTTTCCTCTCTCTCTTCCCCTCTGTCTCTCTATCTAACTTTTAAATATGTAACATTCAAAAAAAGAGCATAAGGTTCAGGATTTGTCTTAAGAGAAGTTCCTCCTACATGGTGTGTTGATCAGCTATTGCTACATTAATTCTGAGTCACAAACACTCGCAAATCTCAATGCTCTGTAACAGTATCTTCCTCTCATCTTTTGTCACATGTGGTTTGGCTAAATTAGCCTAGGCTTAGCTGGGTGACTGCTTCAAGCTGACATCTAGCTGGCCTGTGCTCCAATTACAAGTTCATTCAAGTTCATTCATGTCTGCTCATTCTGGGGCCTAGACCTGATCATGGCCTGAATGCAAGAGATCAGCCACTGCTAATGGCATCTTTAAAGCATCTGCCCCTGTCATGTCCACTAATGTTCCATGGCCAAAGCAAGTCACACGGGCAAGCCCTAAAGGAAGTGCACTCTGTCTCAGCAGGATCTGAGAGAAATGAAATCTTCTGCACAATAATTTAGACTATCACAACAGAGAGGAAACAAACTGCTCTGTGCTTAGGACCCTCTTGTGTCTGGAAGGAGAGAGGAAAAGAAAGCGAGTGGAAACAATCAAGCAGACACAGGAGTCGGGATAGCTCCCATTGTGTCAGTCTGGAAAGTATTTTGCTGCTTGTAACAGAAAATCCCACTAAGGTAGTTTAAACAAACTAACAAGAAGCCTTGCAGTAAGAAGCTAGGAGCTGCTAAAGTGGCCCACATCATCCTTTGAAGTACCCAGCATCCTTTGATCTTCCTGCTCTCCAATCTTTAGCCTAAAATGGTGTATCTCCTCCTTGCATTCTCTTTCTCCTTTTTTCTTTTTCTCTCTCAAAGCACAATATTGCACCGTGTCCCTATTCCAGTGTCAGTTAAAGGCATAGAAATCCAATTGCTTCTTTCTTGTGGTCTCATTTTGGTTCTATATTTGTATTTTTTTTTTTAAATTCAAGACAGGCAAATCTTTGCAACTTTCTCTGCAGTCTTTTGTCCAGAATTGTGTCCCATGGCCAGTCCTGACCAGATGACTTGAAAGACCTAAGGTCTAACTCTCCCACATCCATTAAGTACGACCAAAGCCAAGCAGGAGGAGATTAGGGACTGAAGACAGACTTAGCTACTCCTACACATCATATCATAATATCTTCAGAGAGGGAATAACTAAAAATAATCTGATTTGATCATTGAGTGTGTGAACTGAACTATCAAACCGTATCCCAGAAATGGGTACAATTAAAATTATTTTTTTTTATTAAGAACTGGAGACCACTGCAGTAACCAGTATACTGGCACGACTGTAACTTGGGGGAGATTACAAGCCTGGAACAGAAGCCCCATGTTGACTCAGAGCTACAGCCAACGTGGATAAAGCAGAAGTATATTATTTAGTTCACATCTCACATCCTTCCACTTATTATATCAATTTATTTCCTATTTAGACCTCACTTTTTCAATCTGCAAAACTGAATAATTATTCCTACATCTTATAATTCTAATTTTGATAAAAAGAATTAGTAGACAAATTTAGCACATATCCCAGGAAATGGGAAGTGAGGCTGAGTATCTGTTATCCTAAATACTTGGGATCAAAAGTGCTTCAAATTTCTTTTTTATTTTTGGCGGGGGATGGGGGTGGGGAGAGAGTTACTGATACACAAGGAGATATGTTATAGTGGACCCAAGACCAAACACAAAATTGATTTTATATTTCATATACACCTTATACAGACAGCCTGCAGATGACTTTATATAATATTCTTGGTAACTTGTGAATGAGATAAAGTTACATGATATAGAGTTCTCCATTTGTGACATCGGCACCCAAAAAGTTACTGAATTTTCATATGAGAGATGCTCATCCTATTACTAAAATTTAAGTTCATTATTATATTTAATGAAAACATGTACTCATCTGAAGGGTACGCATTTCATCTGATATAACCTATCAAATGAATGTTTCCTTAAAGGGATTTATTCTCTTGTACCATAATCCGAAGTCCATTTTTCCACTCATCACCTATACAGTGCTTATTATCCATTTCTTCCTAAGGTCTTCTTTCACCAGGTTATATGATTTCTGACTCCATACTTCAGACCCTCCTAGACCCCAGCATGTTTGTTCTATCACTCTGCAGGATGCTCCACAGCTTCCAGCCCTACACTGTTGCCTGCATAGGTACTTCCAAATTTTGGAAGCCAAGACATCTGATGAGTCAGTTGCTGTGATGTGCTCTTTGCCTTGGATCGCCCAACAGTCACAAGACTGCAGCTCACACATATAGCAAAAAGGGAAGCTCTCTTGCTCTCCTGAACTGCCTCATCACCGAGCGTTTTCCTTCTCTGCTAGTCAACACATGCTTCCAAAATCACCCCTCAGGCAAAGAAAAGCTATCTCAGATGTGGAAGAAATCTTTTATCTCTGAGGTCTTCCCTGGGACGGACTAAAACAGACGACAAGCCTCTTGATGGTCACGTGCCACAGAACCATGATAATTCAGAAATGAGCAGGGATCAGGAAAACCGGGGTCCACAGAGGCTGATGGCTTGTCAGAGGGTCACACAGTCAGGTCATGGTGCACCCGGGACCTGTGTCCTAGCCCTGTATATTTCCATTAGACCAAACTTTTTCCTGTTCAACCCAGGGTGAAGAAAGAGTGTTAACATTCTGTTAGTTACACCCCTTTAAATAATACAATCAAGCAACAAACACATTATGTGGACTGTTTACAAAAAAGACACTCACTTCTGCCAACATCTATATATGTCTTCTATCACATTTGATTGCTTAGGGATCAAATTTACATAACCAGGACCACTTCATAATTATATTGGCAATAATGCATACCATAAAGTATGACTCCTAGCTATGAAAAATTTATTTTCAGTATCCTGGGTAGAAACAAAGAAAAATCCAAGATGTTCAGTTTTCACCCATTTGGGGTGCCTGCCTGTGTGTGTTTATCCTGATAGAATATGACAGGTCACACTTTTCAGTTGATGATGTTTCCATCCTGCAAATAAGGGAAGGGCTGGCCCTGTCATGAGTCTGCCCTAATGACTGCCCCTTCCTCTCCATCTGCCACTGATCAAGCTGCTGGTCTTGTTGGGACCAATGCCAGTACAGGCCAAATGTAGATAACCAGATCATTTCACTCAGCTAGACTTTGGTTAAATATAATGGTTATAATTTTTAAAAATATATCATGTCATGTCTGGTCAAATCCCTGGAGCTCTAAGCAACTTAGCACATGCACTTGACTTATCCATCCTCAATTTCATGCCTGAGTAAATAAGAGAATACACACTTACTGTGAGAGTTAGAGTAGAAAAAATTTTTAATTAACTCCCCATGTTTGGGCTAACATTTGATACTACCTAGAATAAGCACATAAAAGAAAGTTATAAAATAAGTTATTTTTTTTTTAAAAAAAAAGGGGGAGGGAGAGAAAGGGAAAGAAGAGAACAGTTTGATCAGAAACTTGGGATGAGGCAGTTGCCATGAATGAATACTGAGTCTACTCTGGGCTTTCTGACCATAAATGATACTAGCCTCATGCAGCTCCATACTTCTCTGTAGTTACCACTGCATGGACAGAACTCCACTTACGTCATTTAGTTCCCTTTGGTTCTTATATTCTGAACTAAAGAGAAGCATATACTTAACAGATACTGGAGTTACATGGTTATAAGCCAAAATCCATAATCTACCTTAAGGAATTTATAATATGGACAAACTAAAGATCCAAAAACTATTAGGAGCAGAATTCAGAAGTGTTCATGGTCAAAAAGTGTCATCAATACACAAAGGGTCTGAGTTGATGGAAACAGACTTCGCCTATCTTTTTAGATTCTTCTTGACCCCTCTGTCGTATGATTTCTTCTCTCTCCAGTAGGTGAAAGGAATCTTTTTGGGAATAAAAGTTTTCTGATCCACACTCAAGGTTGGTCAAAGAGTGTCTACGGCCACGCTTTACACTACAAATTGGGAGCAGAATATTATTTTTAGGTTTTATGGCTAGCTGTGGAGGGCGGGGAGTAGTCATGGTTTCTATGACTCATGTGACTTCAGAAAAAGGAATTCATTTCCATGACCCGCCTCAGGGGAAGATGCAGGGTGAAAGGTAGGAAGGAAGGAGATCAAAGAGAAGTTTTGCTTCTTCAGTGCCTTTACTTCGGGGTGTCATCTTCTGAACCCCACATCTCATGTAGCATCTCCCCAGAGCCTGGAACAGCATGCTAACATCAAGCATGCTACTGTTGCCAATGTGCCACATGTGAGGGATCCCACACGTGGACACGCATGATAGGACATCTCCAAATCGCCTTGCGCCAGCTTCCCAGACTTTGCATAGAATGTGCTCAACAGTGGGGGCAGGTATTTGCTACATCCTGCATCAGAGCGTTTGGGTTTGAGACCAAGCTCTAGCTTCTCTCTCCTGATCATGTGCGCCCTGGGAGGCAACTGTAGAGGCTCATGTAGTTGAGTTTCTGGATCATGCTTTTGCCTGGCCTAACCCTGGTATTGCAGGTATCTGAAAGTGAACCACTAGGTAACAGTCTCTCCCTCTCTCTCTCTGCCTCTCAAATAAACATAATTTTAAAATATTACAAGGAAGTTTGAATACCAAAGGGTTTGTCATTTTTCTCCATATCCATTTGACCTGGAACAAAACATGTCAATCCAGGATAGTTTTACATCCATAAAAATAGCAGTGAATGTGCAATTAACTGAGAATCAAACTGTGACTAAACCTCATGACCACTCCCTGAAGCACTCTCCCTGAATGAGCATAGCCAGAGGTTACAGGCCTGGAGCACCCACACAGCTCTGCTGTTGACTTTCCTGGCGACCCCACTTCATTTCCCTGGTCCTCAGATTTCTCTCTCATAAAATGAAGCGATTTCAAAGCCACAGTCTCCAAGATCCCTTCGAGTTCCACAGTCAGAGTTTCTAAACATTTTCCTTTTGCTCATGTCAATAAGTTTAGTTCCTAAGCTAATACCCAAGAATACTGTGTTAGTCATCCTTGAATTATATTGAATTACAAGTTCTGGGGCAATCACTTCCCTGATTATTTCTAAATATGTTGTTTTACATAAAAGCAACGGGGATAATGGATAGTGATAGTAAAAACAGAATGCTTAAACTCCCTTCAGATGGAATTTACAGACCTCTTTGTATTACTTTATATGCCCTGAAGTCCTCAAAATAAGAAATGAAAGTGGCATAAGATTATTTCTCAATTCTGTAAATATTTGTGAATAATTCTGCCAAAGTGTTAGTCAGAAATGATCATTGAAAACTCCAGATGATGCCATCACAGTTACCTTGCTTTGCTAATTTTCTTCTTTGAAACCCTGCCCTCCTAAGAAAACACACTGAAAAGAAATCTCTTTGAAACTTTATCTCAGGCATGGAAATTGGCTCCTCAAAGGGTTTAGACAGCAAACTCACACTTGCCACCCTCTTTGTACCCAGCCATTTTGTAGTTATTATATCAACCTATAAAAAGTGAATTTTGGAATAACCAATGGTAAGCCAAAGTGAGAGTTAAGTTTCTATTTAAAAAAATAAAACCTCACCAGCTTTGAATCTTACTAAACTTCCAGAATTTAGAAGAAAAGTTATTGCTTTTTCCAATGTCATGGAACCAATCCAAGATCAGAATTTTCAATGACCTTGAAGGGGACTCTGTTCATGTCACTTGTTTGGTTATGAAGAATCAAATAAGATTTATAGGTGAGTATTTTTTGTTATAACAGTAGAACACTCTGAAATAATTGTCATGAGTATTTCTCCATATTTTTTCTAGTTGATACTTTCCATCCTGTTAGCAAAATATATCTCTAATATGATGAGTATATACCAGCATCACACACACTAATTTAGTCCCCCAACCTCAGCCTCAAAATTGGGAATTTATGTCAGTATAATTACTTAGCTAATTTACTAAAATCCTGAAAAGCTTAGATATTTGATTATATTTTATTGGATAATTTAGGGCCAGGGCCTTCAAATCCAGGCTTCATTCTTTTATACTTTTAACTTGTACACAGTAGTTGTCTATATCTATGGGATGTTGTGGGAGGTTTTGATACAGGTGGACACTGTACTGTGCCTCCTTCCAAACGTAGGTATTGTCTGTCCTAGCTGCTTACACAAGTATATAAAGGAAATTAGGAAGAAAGCATAAGAAAAGTTTACTTTTTCCTCCCTGTCAACTTTGGCCTAAAGCTCTCCCTTTTGTTCATTTTTTTGCCTTAAGCACTTTCCTGAAGCTAAAATGTGAGTATATAAATTCATATATAAATTTATAACTCTAAGGACACAATTTTATGTACAAGGGCAGTTCATTAAAAATTGTGTTTAAAGATAAGTTATTTTCAAGTGTATAAAAGACCTTCAAAAAGTTCACAGAAGACACATTTTATGATAAAACTACATGAATTTCAGAAATTTTTTCTACTAAAAATAAACTTATCTTTTAATTCTGTCTTCCATGAGGATTTAGAGAACGCTTTTATAGTACATCCAAATACATATTAATGTGGGTAATCTACTTGTACTTTACCTTATCTTTGCCAATTTAAGTAAGGAATATGAGTTATAGACTTAAGAAATGGCTTTACAGATCTTTTCATATTTTTAAATATTGTTAGACATTCCTTAATTAATGACACCATTGATTGATTGATTGATTCCAAATTTGAGAGACAGAGAGAAGTGTCATCTGCCGATTCATTCCCCAAACACCATCAAGGCCGACATCAAGAGCTAGAAACCCAACCCAGGTTCCCCACCTTGGTAACAGGGACTCAATCACCTGAGCTACCTACCACTAATGCCTTCGCAGTCCACACCAGCAAGAAGCTGTAATCAGGGACCAGAGAAAGGCATCAAACTCAAACCGTTCATAGTAGCCAGCACTGTTTCTGGTCATTTCTCTACTGACTTCTTTAACTTCTTTTAAAATGGAACAAGCAAAGTTTCTGTGTAACTTTACTTTCATAAAGTATGGCCTTGAAAACATAAGAAAAACCTTATAAATTTATGGCCTCTATTAAATATACCAAAAAAAGAACATTTTGATAAAATGGGAGGATAGAAAGAAAACAATATCCTTTCTCGCAGCTCCACTGCCTGCTAGGCTACCTGCCTGTGGGGGGAGGAATAGGAACTAGGCGGTGGCTGCTGAAATGTTTGGAAGGTGAGTCAGAGGGCTTTTGTTCTCTTGATACTAACTGAAAGGTAGCATATGGACTTTAAAGGAGACCCAAAAACATGAGCATTTTTTTAGTACCTGCATTTATATGAGGAAATAGTCTCTATCCCCTGCCTAAATGCAAACAAGCAATGTCTTTACATACACTTTTCCATAGAACCAAGTAAGCACTTAGGAAAATGATTCAACCTCGAGTATTTGCTTTATATGAGTTGACTAACAATCCTGATCATGCTACACTGTTGATTATAGACTTTGGTAGAAGAAATGGTGTGTTGCTGATAATTGACGGTTATTCCAGCTCACAAGTAACAATAGCTAATACCTATGTATGCTGGGTATCCATATTTCATGTATTAGGACACTTCAAAACAAGAGATTAAGCTGTCACTTTCAACACTTGCTTCCCATTCTGGAGCACAAGTTGGAGTACAGCTGCTCTACTTCCATCCAGTTCCTTGCGAATGAGCCTATGAGGCAGCAGATAAAAGCTCAAGTAGCTGAATTTCTGCCATCCATGTGGGAGACCTGGATGCAATTCCCAACTTTTGGCCTCAGCCCAGACTTTCTATCCTGGGTGGTAGCAGCCATCTGAGAAGTGAACCAGCAGATGGAAGGTCTCTTTTTTGTTTTCTATCCCATCTCACTCCCCTTCCTGCTTCCTTTTCAAATAAGTAAATACTTAAGTTATTTATTTTTATCAATTCATGGGAAGTGCCTCTTATGACAAATGATGCATGCATTTAAAAAATTTGGGTACCAAAATAAATTCATCTTTTAACTTCATTTGTCTCTGACCTCTTTGAAGTACCCTTGAATTCTAAATACTGCTTGGATGATAGCTTAATAGCCACAATGAATGCGACTGAATTCCTGTTTGACAGACAAAGAAGGAACCCAAAGCATTATGTAATTTGTCCAAAGTCACCCATAAAATGAATCACTGATCCAGATTCACACACATATAAGAGAAATTTTCATCAACTGGAAAGATCTATGAAAACAAGTAATTATGCAACTGAAAAATAAATTATCAATACCTTTCATTAAGTATAAATTACCTTCGTATTCAATTAGTCTATATTTTATTTACTTCATTTAAACTTCTGGGAATAGTAATCAAACTAAAGAACTTAAAGGATGCAACAAATAGATAATCATGTAGCAACTATCTGTACCAAGATACATCCTAATTGATAAACTATTTTTATTCTTTAAATTGAGATAATATACCAGTTGACTATTCCACCATACCAGCAAAAAAAGATAAAAATACATGTGTAAGAATGAGTATTATATAGAAAATGAAGCTATATCATGTTCTTCAATGCTGAAAATATTTATTGGGAATGCACAGTAATGCTCTAATGCAGTTTGTCAGCAGTATATTGAATTTAAAGCACTTCATGACTCTACATTGCGAATTGAAACTGCATGTGCTATTTCACTTGAATCTTACCACCACCTCAGATGTTATGTTTGTAAACTTATACCTCCTGGTTCATTTTATAGGATGCAATTAAACGGATAGCTGCAAATGGTTGTAACACAGTCATATATTTCAACATGTAGTTTGATTTAAAGCCATTGACTTGTTTGTTCAAAAGCCTGAAGATCAACGTTATGCTAGACATTAAGACGTGGAGGGAAGGGATGTCATAAAGTTGGGTTGTAAAAAATACAACGGCCTATATGCTTGTTACAAGCATTCTGCTTTCCTGCTATTTTGTAGGAGTAAAAAGACTTTCATGAAACTTCAGGGTATTAATTCTCCCTACAACATCAAACAAAAACAATTTTACTAAATCTCTGATGAATACTATAAGCACAAGCTAAAAATTTAAATATAGAAGGAAACTCAAGAATGAGGGTCTAATTAAGAAAATCAATAAAAATATTTAGATATATTTCAAAGGAGTTAAAAAATAATAATGTAAATATAATTCCAAATGAATAAAATGAGTTCCACAAACCACTCAGAGTGCTGTGAGTGTGATTCCTGTTTCTTCTCCAAATTCACTTTTCTATGAAACAATCTTAGAAGAAGAAAATTTCTCCATTAGTTTTTTTTTCTCTAGAGATAATCTTAGCAATTTTTGTAGGCAAATTGCACATGAATCTCCAAGAAAGAATTACAGCAGGCAGCATTTCCTAAGACTGTTGCGATCTCCTTTTTTTACATTTTGGAGGACTCCAGTTCCACAGAAATCATTTGGGGATTTTTTAAAATCAGAAAACATAGATTCTTGCCAGAAATGCATTTATTGAAACTTCCAAGTTCTTTAACATTTTCCCTCTCGTAAGACTTTGACTTGACAATTAGCTCCTTAAAGACACTGAGAGTGGAGCTGAACATTGGGTGCTGTGGTTAACTTGCACCTTGTATCCAAGCACCAGCATTTGATTTTCAGTTGCACTCCGGGTCCAATTTCCTGCTAATGTGTATGCTGGGAGGCAGCAGTGACGACTCAGTACTGCAGTCCCTGCCACGCCTCAGGGAGACCTGCACTGAGTTCTAGGTTCCTAGTTTCAGCCTGGCCTCGCTCCGGCTGTTATAGGCACTTGGGGAATGAATCAGCATACAGAAGAGAGCGTTTCCTCTTGCCCTCTCTTCCTTTTGAATAAATTAACCATAAATAATTTTTAAAAGAAAGAAAGGTACAATCGTCATTCACCTGTGACTTCACAAACTAGTACATTACTTGATGCGTGTTAGATTCAGCCATCATCTTCCACAGCAGGTCAGCATCCCAGACGGGTATGGTTCATGTTTCTGCAGTTCCACTTCTGATACAAGTCCTCCCGGTGCAGTGCAGAAAGTGGCAGAAGATGGAACAAGTGCTTGAGTCCCTGCCACCCACACGTGAGACATGGGGGAAGCTCCTGACTCTGGGCTTCAACCCCGCCCAGCCCTAGCTGGCTTTTTACAAACTGAACCAGCACAAGGAATATTGATTCTCTCTCTCCCTTTTTTCCTTCTCTCTCTTGTATGTGCGTGTGCCCCTCTCTGTCTTTCAAACAAATCAATATTTTTCCTTAAAAAAAAAAAAAGAACTCAGTAAGTATTTGCTAAGCTTCTCAACTCAAAATTATGCTGTTAGGGTTTACCTGTTTTAGTTCCTCTCTTCCATTTAGCTCTCTGAGGCCAGATCCATTGATTGGACTACTTAATACTGGGTTTTTCTAGTTCCTGGTTGAATGTTCCAAAACAAGACATAATTGGGGCCTAAACATAATTTCCTAGTTAAAAAAAAAAAAAAAACTCTCAATGTCTTTGACAGATAAACTGCCCTGGATTTCAAGAAGTATAATTAGGTACAAGTGAGAAAATCAAGCACTCCTTCCCAGGTGACTCCAAATTTCTTGAATTTTCTTTCTTTCCTATATACACAATGCTTCAAATAAACTGAAAATTTAAGGGGATGAGGATTTTCTTTTAAAAAATATTTATTTGTATTTGAAAGGTGCAGTTACAGAAAGGACACACACTCAGGGAATTTCCATCCACTGGTTCACTCACTAAAAGGCTACAACAGCTGAGCTGATCTGAATCCAAGAACCAGAAACTTCTTCCAGGTCTCCCACATGATTGCAGGGGCCCAACAACTTCAATCGTCCTCTGTTGTTTTCCCAGGTCATAAGCAGGGAGGTAGATTGGAAATACAGCAGCTAGGAATTGGACAGGTGTTCTTATGGGATGCCAGCACCATCGGCAGAAGCTTAGCCTACTATACCATGGCACTGCACCTGAAGACGAGGTTTTGAATGTATTAAGTTCACAGCCAAACAGAATGTGAACACTGTATCACACTGAATAAAACATCAGAAGCAGCACTCGCTTCGGCAATGCACATACTAAAACTGGAACATTGCAGATGTGATCAGCACAGATCCTACACGAGGATGACATGAGGCACTGCAAATTTTTAAAAAGCCATTATGTGAAATGAAATAGCGAGAACCAGAAAGACAAATACTGAACATTGTCTCTCATATGTGGCAGTTTAAAATGAATTAATCTGAATTTGGAAGAATGATTTGTAGAGGCTGGGAAATAAGGGGAGAGGGGCCAGAGGGAGGCTGTATAACAAAACTCAGACAGAATAGGTTCTCTTGTTCCATGACACAGTGGGATGACTACAGTTCACAATAATGTATTCTATTCTGTAACAAAGAATTGGAAAACAAGAACTAAGATTCAAAATATCATAAAAAAGAAATGAAAATGCTAGTTATGCTTGTGACCTGATTTGATCAGTTTCCATTGTTTATATGTGTTGGAGTACTACATTATGCTCCCCAAAATGTATATTAAATATTAATAAAAAAATTTAAGATTAAGACATGTTAAAGACTATTAAATGCACCTGAAGCCCTATCGACTTCCATTGCTAGTCCTCCATTTGAAAGGTAACTGCTGTCATAATGAAACTAGTATAAATCTATGTTTTAATCGCTTTACTACTAGCCAGGCAACACTCATAGCACATAAATATTATTTTCCTATGTTATTCATATAAGTAAGTGACATTATTTATATAGATACCATTCTCCAAATTGTATCCATGCAACACAGGTAGACCTAGTTCATTCATAATAACAATTGAGAACTCAACATCATGCTTATGCCTTTCCTTTTTAAACCAGTCTGAAACTGAAGAATATTAGATTTGGCTACATTATATTTTAGGGGAGTTGGATTACCCCTTCCAAATTTAGCATTGGTTACTGACAACCCACAACTGCCCTTTCCTCCAGTCAGTTCCCTGGGCAGACAGAAGTAGTCTGAGTCAGGTGACATCTCCCTACCCACATGACATGCCAGACAGCCTGTGACTTGCTGGCATCGACACAAAAAGCATCCTTTGCCCAAGGGGAGACTGTTTGAAGTGACTTATAATCCAAGGCCTTCAGGGAACCTTCCAAAACTGTACTACTTTACCTGGGACCGTATCTTCTCTTGCCTTCACCATCCTAATTCACATCCCCCAGCCAGCTCCTCACAGACTTCTCCCGTGCAGTGTGTCCACAGGAAACGATGTGTACTCGTCCCCTGTGTCAGACTCTGCTCCCGAGGAACTCGCCTCAGACAGGATCACAGCCCAGAACACCACGATCCATGTGTACCTCCATGTGCAGAGCTGACAGAGAGTTGCCCGAGGACGCCCAGGTCACTACCTCATACAACAGGCTTCTTCTCAGTTCAGCTTGATGTTGCCAAATTACTTTAAGAAGGAGAATCAATTGACGCAACTGTTCCCACTTTGCCATTTCTCACCACCTCCAGAACTTGCCAGACATTTTAAATTTTGCTGACAGATTGTCACTGAATCCTATCCTTCATGCTGGGTTCTTTTCTCTTTTATTTAAAATATGTTAGAAGAAAAACATAAAATCTGTTTGCATGGAATTTAAATATATAATACAAAGTACTTAAATATAATATAAAATATATTATTTAACATATGACTCTTATTTTGTGCCTTATCAATGTTCTAAACACTTTACTCATATTAATACAACATTTAATCTTTGAAGCAGCCCATGAAGTAAATGCTGTTCTGATTATACCTTTTTCAGAAAAGGAAACTAAGTCAGAAAGAGGGAAGTAATTTGATCAAGTTCACAAAAGTAGTGAAAGCCATTGGCTAAGAAACTTCATATATTCCATTTGTATACTAATACCATCTCTTAACTTTAGACTAATACCATCTCTTACTAGTTCTTTTAATATTGATCTGTGCCCAGAAAATCTCCTATACTTTGATTCTTTAAAAAAAAAAAAGTCAGTCCACTAAGTAAGTGAAAATAAGTAGATAAATTCCTACATAGCAAATGTAGGACCCATAAATGTTAATCTATACACAAAGATAACTGTAGATGTCATTCAATTAATCTTCTGGTGGGTAGATTGCCCCAGCATCCTTTATGTAAATGGAAAATGTCTTCATAAGAAGAAAGCAGAGAAAGATTTGAGTATACAAGTAAGAGATGTGCTAATAGGAACACCACATTGGAGTGACACAAGGAAGGAAATCCCCAGGAACCAGGAACTTTAGGGAACTTCCCCCTCGGGGCTTTAGTAGACACAGCGATCTCATTTTCAGCACTAAACAAGAGATTTCAGACTTCTGACCTCCAGAACTGTACATGTGTGCTGTTCTTAACCCACTAAGTGTGTGCTGACTCATGGCAGTAGCAATAGGAACCTAATACTATTTACTCCAAAACTCAGGAACTTAAAAAATGATTATTACTCAATAGTTCTGTGGGTTGACAGTCCCCCCCCCCCACATTCAACTTAGGGGGCTCTGCTCTTTCTTCCTCTCACCCTGCTTTTGGAATCACCAGAGTGGTTTCAATGGCAATGGCATCAGCAGAGGAGAGCAAGTGAAAAGTCACAACTGAGGCCAGGTTTGAAACTAGCGTACTGCTGTTTTCAGGTTGTTCTATTGACTATGATAGCATAATCACAAGGCTGAATCAAAACTCAACAGGTGGAAAAATACATTCTATGTCATTGTGTCCCATTTTCTGTGTAATTATCATTATGTTTAGGTTGTCTTCCATTTCTCTGTGACACATTGTGGTGAATCAAGTTGAACCTCCATTTAGTGACACCAGCATCCCATATTAGGGTGTCAGTGTTTTGTCCAACTTCTCCAATTCTGATTCCTGCTAATGTGCCTCAACAGGCAATAGAGATGGCTTTAATACTTGTTCCCCAGTGGGAGACCTGGATGGAGTTCCAGTGTCCTTACTTCTGTTTGGCTCAGCAATAGCTGTTGGGGTCATCTGGGAACTTAACAAGCAGATGAAAGATCGCCTTTCTCTCTGTTTCCACCTTTCTCCGTACCGCTCTTTCAAAAAAGATTAAATAAACCATTTTCAAACACAAAATGTTCTGCTGATTTTGAAAACACTAGATTTGTATTTGTTTTCATTTCTCTCACTTACAACATAATCTGCAAACAAAAATCTTTTGTGTCTTGCTTCAGGTCTAGAAGCTTGTCACCATATAACATCTTTCTCATCATCTCAACTGTAGGCTATTAAGATTCCAGTGCTGGCACTCTGTCCTGCACCGTACAGGGAGATGCTTTTTTGTACCCTTTGTCTGTCCTCATCACTTGGTATATCACTTTGTCTTTATTAGCCATACTTGATTTTTTGCAAAACTGCTCCTAACTTGCTAATCCTCTCTGTGGCGGTTCAATTTTCAGTTTAACATGTTTATTGAGTTCCCACTTCACATATCAAAAATGTGCTTTACAACTATGTTTTTTTTTTCCTCTACCACTTTTCATTTTTCACTAAAGATTTCATTGTTTCTTTTTATCTCTGAGTTTTTAAAATATGCCTATTATGTTTCAGGTTGTTCTGTAATCTCCAGTTTTGGAGCACAAATTCTTCTGGCTGATGCAGCTGCTCTCCTGCCCTTGTGAGGTTTGGTTTTCTTTCTTTCCTTCTTTCCTTTCTTTCTTTTTTTTTTTAATTCTGTAGTTCTCTATGTTTTCAGACAATACTTTCCAAGTTGTTCTACTCTTGTTTCTTCCAGAGGCCTGGAGGTGTCTGCGTTACAGTAATGAATTAGTGTAAATTTCTCAGTTTGGGATTTCCGCACCCCAGGACTGGTGTAAACTCAGCACTCACACCTGCTCAGTACTGACTTAGGTTTCCAGCTCCTTTCCATGTTTCCTTTGTAACCTATTCCAGCTCTGCACAGAGGGGAGAGTTTCTGTAGTCCTGTGTCTTTCTTTCTTTCTTTCTTTTTAATATTTATTCATTTGAAAGGCAGAGTTAAATAGAGAAAAGGAGAGACAGAGGGGAAAAAAAAAAGAGAGAGGGAGAGAGAAAATGAGTCTTCTATTCATTGGTTCACTCCTCAAATGGCTGCCAATAGCCAGGACTGGGACAGACAAAAGCCAAGAACTTCATTCCGGTCTCTCATGTGGGTTCAGGGGCCAAAATACTTGGACCATCTTCCATTGATTTCCCCAGTACATTATCAGGGAGCTGGACCAAAGGTAGAGCAGCCAGGTCTTGAATTGGCACCGACATGGAATGATGGCCTACATCAAAACACTGAACCCCACATCTTTTCTTATATGATTTCCTGGTTAAGTTACAAACTCTGTCCTGGCATCTACCTCCTGCAGGCATGGACTCCCTTCTCAGCCCTCAGGTCTGTCTGATGGAAAACCCTCTGAGCCTCCCTAGCTTCGCATCTACCGGCAGGTCTGCTTTATGTGTTCTCCTCATGTCTGCCAGGGATGTTTATCATTTCTTTCTTGCAAACCTGGCTGCCTTCTTTTAAAAATGGACATATTTTTCAATATTTCCTTATTAAAGCAAGAGACAGATGCTCTGCCCATCATTTCCTGTCATCATGTTAGCAAGATGTCTCTGCCTTGATTTTTCATGGTGTGGTTTGTATTTTATTTGGGGTTCCTAGGTAGTTTTCCAGTCCCTCTTTGGAACTGAGAGCCTGTTTTAAATTCAGCCCATTTCTACCGATCCCAGTGTTTCCTTCAAGTCTTCCTTCCCCAAGTCTAATCTTATAGTGATGTGCTCCACTACAGAGAAGTTTGCCAAAACCAACCAACCCAAGCATATCGGGTTTAGAATCCTTGGTTCCAACAGCCCCGTCTGACTTTCTACTTCAAAAGTCAAGCCAGAGACTGCCAGCGGTGGGATGTTAAAGAGGCAAACATCACCCAAGGCTTATCTGTTCTGTCCGGCACCTTCCTTATATGGAATGCCTGTTATGGGATACAATGCCTGCTGATGAATTCTGGAGTCTGCCTTCTGCAGTCACAGCAATCCCTTTAAGACTATGGCAAAATCCCATTTCAAAAAATATCTGGCACACCTGATACAACAGTTCCAATCCCAACCTTTGTGAGAACTGTACTTTGAGGACTAGGAAACAGAAGCACATCTCGAGAAAGACAATTATAGCAAAGGTTCATTCGCGTAACTAACGCTCTTGTTACGTGCTAAAGTCACACACGTTCATCTGATTCTCTGACAATGATCCTCGATGTTCACAAAGATCAGTCACAGACGCTGGAAATTCCCGTTCTCCAGAGAAAGATGAATGTGTTCCCTGTGTTTACTGTGACAATAAAGGCTATGAATGTATTTGGAACATTCTCAGTAGTAACTGAAAAACATTTAACTTTAAACTAAAACAACAACTAAATAAAGCAGCATATTTCTCAACAATTTCTGTACAATAACTGTTAAGACACAGTATTATTTAATTAAATTTGTCTGTCTTTTGAATTGTTTTCCATGGATGTTTTAAGACTAATTTTAAACTTAACTCACCTTGTGAAAGCTTACATTAAATATTGTTTAACCTGCTAAATATAATGAAGTTTTGAAGCTGTTTAAAAATATAAAAACTCAGACTGCAATAGATATATTGAAAAATCCATGCAAATTGTTTAAGAAGAGGAAGCATAAATAAGTCCCAATATTATTCTTGGAGGTAATACATTAAAAATTTTTCCTATATAATAATTCACACACATGATTAGGCTATCTCTTAGTTTTTTCTCCTAGAATTTCTTTGAAACTTTAATTTATTTATGTGTTCTACAAATCACTTCAGTTATCTCCCTTCTGGAATTTTTTAAGGAAAACTCCCTAAATAACTTTCTAATAAAGGACTCCTTTATGTGTGTTATACTAGTTTTTCTATTTGATAATTTTTTAAAGCTTAGCTCACAAAATTTTCACATTTTTCCATTCTGAGAAAAAGTTTATGATTTATGAAACGAAGCTCACTGTGTATTATTAAATATTTATATATGTAATTAAAGGAGACTGGATATATGATATTCTACATGGCATAAACTACAATTTTGCTAAAATAGTGGTCAGTATTACTATTATATATCCACACAGATGGAAAATTTCTCTGTCTCCCTCTTTTTCTGTAATTCTTTTCAAACAAAATAAATATTTTTAAAATATTTATTTATTTATATTGGAAAGGAAGATTTACAGAGAGATGGAGAGTTAGAGAGAGATCTTCCATCTGGCTATTCACTACCCACATGGCTGCAACAGTCACAGCTAAGCCAATCCAAAGCCAGGAGCCAGGATCTTCTTCTGAGTTTCCCATGTGGTTGCAGGGTCTCAAGGCTTTGAGCCATCCTCCACTGCTTTGCCAGGCCATAAGGAGGGAACTGGCTCAGAAATGGAGCAGTTGGGACATGAACTGGCACCCACAAGAGATTCTGGCACTTACAGGCAGAGAATTGGCCTGTTGTCATTTAGCCTGTTGCCATTTAGCCTGTTGCCATTTAGCCTGTTGCCATCACACCAGTCCTCCAAAAATGGGTGTTTTTTAAAATAAAATTTCTCCTTTATTTACTTCTCTAAAATGTATTCAATATTTGACTTTATAGTACTAAATCATTTTAAACATTTCATTAATATTGCTGTGTTTTAGTTTTTCAGTGTTTCCAAATCAAGTCTATATTTATACTACAATACTGATGAAAAGGTAGGTTGTTCTAAAAGAAACAAAACCTAGATGGACATCCTCCTGAGTTTTGTGAGTAGACAGCCCATAAAATTATTCAAAATATCTGCTAGAGAAATACAGCTCAGACTTTGGAATCAGATTGATCTGAATTCAAATCCGTATTTACTACCTTAATTATCTGAGACTCATTTTTGCTCATCTATCAAGTGAGTGTAATAATTATTTGCTCTTACAATTTTTAACCATTCATTTTATCTGAAAGGCAAAGTTACTGAGAGAAGAGAAACAGAGAGATCTTCAATGCACTGTTCACTCCCCATGTGGCCACAATGGCCAGTAGTGGGTGAGGCCAAAGCCAGGAACCAGGAGCTTCATCTGGGTCTTCCATGTGGATGCAGGGTTCAAGCACTTGGGCCATCTTTCCCTGTTTTTCCAACTGCATTAGTAAGGAGCTGGGTTGGAAGTGGAGCAGTCAGAACTTGAATTAGCATCTATATGAGACTCCAGTGTTGCAAGCACTAGCTTAACACATCATGCCACTAAATTGGTTCCAGTTCTTATGATTAGAGGAAACATAAAAGGTATAATTTCCATTCTTCTCTCTACTAAAATTTACAGATGTCTATGTTTCTTGCCTCAAACAAGAAATAATCATTGACAAATTATACATGATCAATCTATCTGCTAATCCAGTAGGGTGCTTCCCATTTTTTCTGGTGAGTCACTTCCCAGCTACAGGAGTTGCCAGAAGCAGATAGAAACCAGTTTGCAATATCAACCAATAAGAAAACAAATCTTCAACAGTCTTACCTAAAATCAGCTTGTGTCAGTTAATAACGTGTTGAGCCATTGATCAGGTCCATGGGGTATCCCTAAAGAAGTACCTGCATCTCAAATTAAAAAAAAAAAAAAAAAAAACCCACAGATTCTAAAAATAGAAAAAAAAAGTTTCAGAATCACACTAACCTGCCCTGACTCTCCATTGCCATATCATTTTTTTCAGGAATCTACTCTAATTCAGCAAAAGTTTTCCAGATAAAAGGGAAGGCTTTAGTTTGTCCAGTATAGAAAATTTCTGCCCTTTGTCAGTTTTTAAGTCTGGGCCCCTGGGTTATTAATTCTCGTAAAGTCTAGAGAGGCCCAGGAAGCATGTTTAAAAGGCACATTGTCTAGAAAGATTCGGTCTCAATTTCTCCTAGCCTATGCCTTGAACACTGCCGTGGCTTTGATCAGGTGCAGGAGCTCAGCCTGTAGTTTTGTGTGCCCCTGACCTCTAACCCCCACATTGCCTTTTACATGTTTCCTGGCCCTTGTTTCTCAGATCAGAGCACCTGTTAGGTTCTCACCCAAGTTCCCATGATTTATTAACTCTGACCATTTTCTTAAACTTTACTGTTAATAATGCCTTAATTAACACAGGCATCCAGCATTGTCACTCCCATATGCTATCATTCCCAGCCTCAAGGTGATAACTTGAAATAAACACCAATACAGTTGCTTTCCCAGAGCTGCCTGACTTCTGGGAATACTGGATATTTTACCAGCAAGTTTCAAATATTCATCATCAACCAATGTTATCAGAATATTAAGTTATATAAATTACCCAAAGAATTCCAACTCTAGAGTCCACCCAGGCTCTATAACACAATAGAGTTGATAAAACACCTATGGATCAATGATTTTCCAAGAACAATGTGTCCTTTGGTGGCCGGGTAGTCAGGAATAGATGAGGTATTTGCCAAGAAAGGAGAATAATCATTCCTTAGTCTCTCACAAGGGATTAATCAAAGATACTAGTGATTTTCACTTGCAGATGATTAAAAGCCAGTGTCTAGATCTTAAGTAAGTTTCTAGGAAAGCAGAGACAAGGGAAAAGTTTATTTGCTACCACGTTATTACAGATTTCATTCCAGCAAAGCAAGAGACTTACAACAAAGTTAGTGAAAACAGCATCAGTTATTATGTCTACTGCTGGTTCCATCATCACCAAAGCTGTAACTTGCACACATTATCTCATCCCGCTAGCCCCACAATCAACTCTAAACTCCCTCATGCTTGGTTAGCACTGTGGATGGTCAGGGTTTCTTGCCCAGTAAATAGCCAGTTATTTATTTTTGAGGGTTCAGAAATTCCTACATTGTCTCACTCAGTGTTTCATGGGTACCACAATCACTCATTCATCATTATCCTTAGGCACAAAAGCAACAAGAAATGTCCCATCAAATCACTGTTCACAAACAAATGTTTCCCTGACTCTTTTGAAGGGCATCACTCTGAGGTCCTCAAGGAAATCAAGAACCACTAGCTAAGCAGTTATGTCTTCCTTTTCTTGAGTTGTCATGATAGTGGTCACTGCAGCTTTCAAGTTCAGCCAAAGTATCATTATGTTGTCTGATAGAAAGAACCAAGACTTCTAGAACACAAAAGCCTAAGTTATGGTTTCAAAAACATAAACTGCAAGAGTGTGTCACAGGAAATGACAATCAAGAAAAGTTAGTCCTGCTTTTACTCCAGAGTCCCTGCCTGTGTATTCTAGTTAGTGGAGATACGTACCATACATCAACCGTTTGATTGGCACATATGTGAAAACCTGAAGGACAGTGTCATAAACCAGAGGATGTGGTCCACAGTTAACCCCCTCACCAAACTACTAGTAGGCCAGTATGCTCTTTTGTTAGGCCAGCTATTTCTAAGTAATGGTAAACATAATTATACCAGTGATCCCAATGACAAGTTCCTATTATTACAACTCCCTTGCCATAGAATGAAATCAGTGAATCTCTTATTCATTGACTAGGGTGGTCTAGAATACCACAAACCACATGGCTTTGAATATGAAAAATATACTGTCTTTCTAGAAGACAGAAGTTAGAAAGGTGTTGATTGGGCCACAATTTTCTCTGAACCACCCTTCCTAGCTTCTCTCTTCCTGATTTCTGATATTTGTCTGCAACATTGGACATTCTTTGGCTTACATGTGCCAGTGTCATCACATAGATTATCCCGGTGTCTCTCTGGCTATTTGTCTCCTCTCACAAGGACACCACTCATATTAAACTAGGAGATCACCATTCAATATATTCTTAGTTGAGGCCCATCGTCCTCTTGTATGTATGTATGATCTTAACTAATTACAATTATAATGACCGTACTTCCGTATAAGGTAGCATTGTGATGCTTCAGAGGTTAGTTAGCGCTTCAATTTTCTTAATGTAAGGGACATAATCAAACTTCAACCCATAACAGATTCCATGCCAATAGATTAGACACCCTCAGAATAAGCTTCTAGCCTTTATTTTCAGTATATTCTGTGTTGCAGTGACCAAAAATGACAGTACTTAATACCTGCAGAGACGGCCTGTAGCCTTCAAATTGTTAGTCTTAAGTAGGCTCTAAGGAGACCATAAGTGCTTTTAATGAGTATCTAGCACTTAACAAAAGCTAACCTACTCTGCAACTCTTATCAGTAAAATTGCCCCTGCCATAACCTTCTTATTTCCAGCCCAATCTGGAAATTTAAGTTTAACCTAATGATTTTGACACCAATATCCCTCATCTGTATGCCTGGGTTTCACTCTCTGATCTGGCTCCTAGTTCCAGCATCCTGCCAATGCAGATCCTGTGAGACCTTGATGATGACTCCAGTACTTTGACTCCTGCCACCCACATGGGAGACCTGGGTTGCATTCCTGGCTCCACTGCAGCCCCCGCCCAACCTCAGCCACTGCGTGCATATAGGGATAAACAAGCATATGGAAGTTCTCTATTCATCTGTCTGCATCTCAACTAAATTTTCTAGTATAAAAAAGATACTAGCCCAAACAAATGGAAAAATATATGAACTACATGCTTTACCTAACTATAGTGATACAACTGCCAATGTAACTACGGGTCATGGTTCAGAAAGTGTGCAAAGTTGTATACCTCTTGTTATCAGAAAGCAGGAAGCATGCTTTAGGAGAAGCAAAGTTTTTCCTGGCACTGAAATCTGCAAGACCTTTCTGAGGTCTTTTACAGAGAGGAAACTGAGTGATGTAATGGGCAATGTCCTCAACAACATTTTCACCGAAAATGCAGAGAAGTTGACTTCATTTTATAATGAAGTGGGAAAATTTATTATTTCAACAGCTGGCACAGGGATTTCTTTTAGAGAGGAAACAACTTTGTTGGGAATAACACTTGGGGTGGAAGGAAAGCCTCTAAGGTCTGGTGGATCTGTAAAAGCTTGAGAGCAACAGAAAAAAGAACAATTCTGCCTAATGGGGAAAAAGTAATCTGATGGCTATAGGAGCATTTAAAAATGAGTGGCTGAAGAGTTGATATAAAAAGGGAAAATAGAAAGCCACAGGGATGGTGCAAGGCTCTGGGACCTTCCCTCATCACCCACCACCACCCTTGGTCTTTGATAAAGTTGAAGCAACTTGTAACTGCTTTGGGCATTTCCGAATGTACATAAAAAGTCAAAAAGTGTTAGTGAAGTTCCTGGTGAGGTGAGATGACATCAGAATCTAAGGACCAGAAGGCAAAAAAAAAGAGAAAGTCTAGAAAGCTTGAGCCATGTGGTATCAAGAAGAAAAGGGCAGAAAAAATATTGCTGAGAGTAGTTTCCAGGACCAGAGGAAAAAGTGCTGATTTTGACATCCAAGAAGTCAGGAGTGCCAGCTGACAGATTTGTCTTCAGAAGTTAGACGAGATACTCCATTCCCCTTGCTCTCTTCATTGCGACGACAGAAGCTCCATCCATATTTTCGGCCTGGTCCGTGCAGTCCCAGCTTGAGACATTCCTAACAAACCATCCAGCTGGTTGCAGCTTATTGGCAAGGGGTTGAGGAGAGCTAAGCAGAAGTGTGTGAATAACTTCGAGGTCCCGTTCCTATGGGAGGCTACGTGATGTCTAATTCTCTGAGTTTAGCGTGGGGACACAGTGACGGTGGGGATTATTTACATCATGTTTCAGGGAATTCAAGGTGGACTCTAGCATAGACATAACAATGTTGTCATAGTGATTCCACAAGACCATCAGTAATGGTTTGGTTTTCCGGCTTTCTTGCTTGCTATCATATGTTGATCACAATCCTATTTATACCATGTACACCATATTCATAACTTAAGCAGAAAAATGGGGAAAGAACAAAGAACAAAGGAAAAATCCAAACTTGTGATCTTCAAGCGGGTTTTTTTGTGTGTGTCTAAAATTAGTGATTTCTGTTTATAATGAATTAGCACAAACTGTGTCCATGGCAATCCTTCTATGCAAAAGCAGCCAAAGACATGAGAATTGTTTTCCTAAGAACCTTGCTGATAGAAATAAATCCAGAGACTCAAATCAAGGAATTGTGAGAAACTGGATACTGACGAAGCAATCATCAATGTTTGCCATACTCTGTCAATAGAAATTCTACTGCTGAACTGGATATAAGGAATGCAAAACAGAACACCTGGAAAACCAGATTCTAAATATTTGCAAAGCACTCATCAATTATCTGATTATTCCTTTTGCACGATGTTCCATCACTTTTTTGTAGAAAGTTACTGTTCCTGCACACTTTATTAACTACTTTTCTATTAGTGTGCCTTCAAATTAGTTGGAGTGTTGAAGTGGAGTAAAGATAACGACAACATTTTTCTTTATATTTCTGTGACTAATGCATGCGTTTTGTGATCCCTTTTCTTGAATCTTGGTGAGATCTAGGACCACCTGAGCAGTAAAATGTGGCAGAGACGATGCTGTGACACATTGCAGGTGTAGACAGACACAGGAGATTGTGACACATTGCAGGTGTAGACAGACACAGGAGATTGGCAGCTTCCTCTTCTTGTCTTCACCAATTCTTCCTCTTAGAAGCTCACCACATTTTGGCGAGGAAGTTCAAGCAACATCGTGGAGAGACCTATAAGAAAATCAGCTAACACTACTAGCTTGTACCCCTAGCCGATCTTCCAGCTCAGAGCTTCACTAACCTTCCAGCCATTGTCGTAAGTCATTTTGGAAGTGGATTCTCCGGCCTCAGTTGAGGTGTTCTAGTTGATGCTTTATGAAGCAAACCTGAACAATATGCCCTAAATACTGCCAGAATTTCAAATTTGTGGGAAAAAATATTTGATTTTAAGTTGTGTGTAGCTTGCTACACTAAAATAGAAAAACAATCATTTCTGATGAATGAAATTAGAGATGCTTTAATGCAATATGTATTTAGGTGAATTTCTAGTGCTCAAAATTTGTGGAAAAAATACATATCATGAATATGCCATTGATCTTTACTTAGTTCAAAAAGCCAGAAATGTATTTATTAACATTATACTTTGCATTGCATAGTTATTAACATAAGTATTTTGAAAGTATATTATTTTATTTATTCATTTCTTTTTTATTTGAAAGGTAGAGAAACAGAGAGAGATGTCTCCCATTCACTGGCTTGTCCTCAAATGCCCCCAACAGCCAGGACTAGGGCAGACTGCAGCTGGTCACTAAGAACCCCACCCAGGTCTCCATCCTGCCACAGCAGTGGCAGGCACCTTCCAACAAGAGTCATCGCCTGCTGCTTTCCCCAGTGCACATTAGCAGGAAGCAAGAAGCAGGAGCAGAGCCAGGGATGGGTTTGGGCATGCACTCCACCACAGTATATGAGAGCCTGAAGCATCTGAACCATAATGCCAAATAAAAATCATAAATATGTGACCAAAATAGCTGAGGAGACTATATTCCCCACCTACAAGAAAGCTATCCATCTATCTATCTGTCTATATATTTAAGAAGAAAATGGACAAGATGACTATTAGGCATCTGCTACAGTAGTAGTATCACCTTCCTGAGCTCTGGATAAATTATAAATGTTCATAGAATTTAGAGTGGAAATCACCTTTAAAACAAAAACATAAAGTTAGCTGTGTTGGGTTTTAACATTTGGGTCTGTCACTGCCTACAAGCACAAAAGTGAATGAGAGCAGGGCAGGATTCAACGATCAGTGAGAATACTGAATCTAATGCATTAGACCTTCATAACTTAGTTAAAATATTTTCCTTTGGGTTTTACTACTTTTGCAGTTTTAAGAATTTCAGGGGACAAAGTCATTCAACACAAAGCTCACAGAGCTAATACTGTACAACGGGTTAAGCCACTGCCTGTGGTGTCAGCATCATACATGGACACTGGGTTGAGTTCCAGTTATTCCATTTTTCTTTTAAAGATTTATTTATTTATATTGGTAAGTCAGATATACAGAGAGGAGGAGAGACAAAGAGGAAGCTCTTCTGTCTACTAATTTACCCCCCCAAGTGGCCACAACAGCCAGAGCTGAGCCGATCTGAAGCCAGGAGCCAGGAGCCTCCTCTGGGTCTCCCAAGAGGGTACAGGTTTCCAAGGCTTTGGGTTGTCCTTGACTGCTTTCCCAGGCCACAAGTAGGGAACTGATGGGAAGTGGGACCATCAGTACACGAACTGGCACCCATGTGGGATCCTGGTGCATGCAAAGCAATGACTTTAGCCACCAGGCTACCATGCCAGGCTTAGCAGCTCCATTTTTGATCCAGATCCTGGTTAACACACCGAGGAAATTAGTAGAAGATGGTCCAAGTGTTCTGGGCCTTTGCACCCTTGAGGGAGATCCAGATAAAGCACGCTCTCTCTTTCTCTGTCTCTCTCTCTCTCTCTGTAATTGCCTTTAAAGCAAATAAATAAAGCTTTAGCAGAAGAAAAAAGGGGAAAAAACACAAAAAATCAGATGATTAATAAAAAAAAGAGTAAAGCTCACTAGCCTGTCTGAAGTACAAATAAAGAAATTTTTCTTTGTCCACATTATGATGAGAATTTACATCCTAAAATTAAAATCCGTTAATGGACTCAGCACATAAATAAAACTTACAGCCAGTTTTCAATTAGACCTGGGCAATTTGGTATGAGATCTAAAAATAGAATCACTTTCCCCTATCTAGTCTTCTACAGAAATATACGTAAGTTAGGAGAGATGGTCAGTGATTTGTAACCCAGACTCAACATAATAGAGTCTTAAACGCATCCACCCAGGTTAATGGTGGAGGGCTGGTACTGCAGTTCTGTTCTTAAGCTTTTAAATAACCAGACTCCTTTTGTCCTACTGCTCTCCCATATTTAAGTTATTGTCTTCGTGTACTCAATATGGCTTGTCACCTTGTGTATATTTCAAGCTGTAGGATGAACGAAGAGGAAAAAGAAGGACAAATCTTCCCTTGAAGGATGCATCCTAGAAGTATCACAAATCAACAGCTCTGCTCACATTCCAGTGGCCAGAACACAGCTAAGGCAGGCCAAACTCAGACTAAGAGGAAGGTGGACAACATAGACTATACTCAGGGGGCCTGCAGCCAGTAAAAACCTGGGCATTCTATTGCCATAAGAGAGAAACGAAGAGTAAATGCTGAGATACTAGAGTGCCTGCCAAGAGGCACATTCACTCAGAAGCAAAGATCAGTCTTCAACCCGACTTGTTACAAGATACTTGATTGGAACATTCTGCCCCAATGAGCAAGGGACCAACACTGCACGTAAGCCTCTCTGACCAAGACTATGCACAGGCCCCTGCACCATGAAAAGAGACAATATACCTAAGTCATCTTTATGTATCAGCCATAAATACTCTGGTAAATTAAAAAAGCCAGAAATCATTGGTTCAGACATGGCTAATAGATCATAAGGGCACATTTACTTTTTCCAAGCAACAATTTTTAGAGTGCTCTGCAATTTGCTTCCATGTAATTTTAGCCCATGTACTATCTTTCAACAGACAATCTCGAGAAGCTTTTATAAACATTAATTAAGTGAACTTCACAACACTCTTGAGAACTGGGTATTAATACGTCCATTTACATGGCAAGAAGCCAGATGAACATTACAACGGAACATTATGGACCTTACTTGGTTCTGGCCTTGAAAGGAGTTCTAACAGGTGATACTAAAAATCTAATGTTCACCTGAAAGCTGGATATTTAGATATTCTACATTGATAAATTATTATTATACCATGTTCCACACAAGCAAGTATGACCCAAACAAAAATAAAGCTTTTCCTTGGAAATGCTATTTCAATTTAAAAGTGATTGATGTGTAATCTATCCTTAAACCTAAGTAAAACAATAAAATTAGAAACCTTTTCATCAAGCTTTATATAATTTGTTTCTAGACTACATTTGAAAAAGCAGCTGATGAAAAAGCTACTCAATTCGTATGTCAGGACAGGACAGCACATATCAGATTTCTTGAAAGAAATAATTAAATTATATAGGGATTTCTATTACATACATTTTCTGTACTAAGAGTTGCTGTGGTGAGTAAAAAAATGGCAAAATACATGACTTTGAATATAATATCTGGAAATCTAGCTCTTTGTTTATATTGGCACAAAACATATCTTGGACATATTTAAAATTCCAAGCTTTTCACAGTTGGTATTCACTGAAGAAATTTATTGTAGACATATCATACGTTTGAAGAAATTTTCTAAATATTCACGGAGTTATAAACTGGATCCCTTATATGAGAGCACTCTGACAAATTTGTGGATATTGGATTTAAAAGATGTTTATTATGTTGTGGAAAAATCTGAAAATCATATAATTTTTGCATAACACAATTTCCCTCTGCACTTTTTGAAGACTGCTCAAAAAGGCAAACACACTTATTTCACTTGCTAAGTAAATGATCTCATAGTCCTCCTCCTCCTTCTGGTAATGTGATCTACGTCTGAAAAACACTGAGGTCTACAGAACTCAGTAGAACGAAACTTTTAAAAACTAAAAACGAAGGCAAGTGCGTTACTTTCAGAGGAACAGACAAGGGTCCAGTGCAAGATTTCCAGATGACAACCAGGAGCAGGACTAGTGAAATCTGAACCTGACTTTCATCAGAAATCTTTCCTAATAGTTCTTTAAATAGACATTTTAAATCTTTCTGCAAGGACAACTCAAAACGTAGAGATAGGGCAATAGCTTAAATGCTCTCTTGGATCTACTGGCTGGTCTTAAAAATCACAAGCAACTTGGAACAAAATTTTCCTTGGACATTTACCCCAAACAAACCAG
Organism: Ochotona curzoniae; assembly: GCF_017591425.1. NCBI lineage: Eukaryota > Metazoa > Chordata > Mammalia > Lagomorpha > Ochotonidae > Ochotona > Ochotona curzoniae. Next base: position 7,217,498 of record NW_024467095.1, on the reverse strand, counting down.
TAAAGAATGGAACCACACTCCCATTTCACAGGACTCACTCGTACCTGTGTGCTGACATTCTCAAAGCATTAGGGACTATTACAAGTCAGTTCATCACCCAAAACTTTTTTGAAGCTCATTATTTTGTTAGGCTGCAGGAGATATGGAAAGCACTTTTTCAAGGAATATCTATTAAACCTTCACAGTTCATTTTTTAAAGGGTAGGAAGTTGGTGGTGATGAGGGTCCAGGTCATCAAAACCTGATAAATTTCTTTGTGAAAACTAAAGGTAAAATAGAAAAGGTGTTAGTTACTTAGGAGAAAACAGGAAATAGTAATAGAAGATTGGGAAGATAGGCCAGGCTGAAAACTATTTTTTGTTTCTACCTGTAACAGGTAGGCTAAACTTTATGGAGATGGTTTGATTTTAAGGACTTGCATAATACACACTACTGCTTACAGTACTAATTTCATGCTCATGATGGTGACCAATGCTACATGACTATATATTAAAGCTCCAAATGGGTGCATTAATTGTGCATGTGCAGAAATCACTTATATCTATAAAATGAGAACCACACTAGCTGTGGTAGGTATGTGATCTTTTTCTTGATGAATATCACAAACAGAAACTACAATTCTCTTCACAGATGTTAAGAAGATGAGCTTCTCCCAATCAACCTTCTCCTAAAATGCCAACTGAGCAGCAATATTAACTGATTCATGTTTCATCTTCTCTCTATGTTCTAGGTCTTCTTCCAGTGGAAGGGCTAATTAGTATAACAATTAAAAGATCAGCTTTTAAAACCAAATATGTACAACAATGTTTATTTACATCCAGTAAATAAAACTCCATGCATTAACTAAATTGGCCTTAGTTATCCAATAAGGTATACAGCAACTGCAATAGCTAAAGATAAAGTATGTAATATTCAAGACAAAAGAAAAAATAGTGTATGCGCCAAAATGGGTACTTTCTAGTTTTACTGTCAGAGATCATTTTGTTCATTTCGAACCTCGCCATCTGATTGATATTTGAGAAAGGATCCCTCATTATTCTTTGCTCACTGGCGACTTCATTGTTGCCTTGCACGTCCTGCTCTCTGCCTGGAGTACTCGTCGCTCAGATATATGGGTAGTTTCTTACACTACCCTGTAAAGTCCTTGCTGAAATACCACCTTCATAAGGAAACCATCCTTGAGGACCCAGTAAGAAATTTCCCTAAGCCTGGCATAATACCTATGCCATTTCTGGCTAGTTTTCCCGTGGCATTTACTACCATCTGATATGCATGTATTTTCTCAATCCCCCCTTCCTGGCATTCCCTTCGCTGAATTCAGCCACAAGGCACAGGGCGAGGAAACACGGTAGCTACCATATAGAACCATCAATTTCTCAGGACACAGAAACAGGTGTTGAGGAGCAAAAGAAAACGCCCGACACAATTATTATCACTTGCTGTGGATATATACTTACTCTCCCATAGCATGATAACATGTGTTGATAGATCACCAAGACTCAGTGCTCTAAACATTCAAGCTGGCTTCAGAACCAGTAATTTCCAAATCCACAATTACTATCCCAACTCATGAATTCTGACTCCTTCCATACCAATTTTCCTCAAACTTTATAATAGATAACCAAAGACTACTAGACATTTAAGGGAATTTTTGAGTGAATATTCTTATCTGTAAGATAAAAGCAAAGAAATAGAACAAACAAAGGAAAGGAGAGCAACGAGAGAGACAGAAGAAGGAAATATGTATGACACAATATATGGTATTTTACATCATACATATACATAAAAGTCAGAAGGCAAACTCTGCTTTTCAAGAAAAAGACTGAAAGCAGAAGACAATGGATCTCTATAATCTTTTTTTCATATATACTTCTAAAACATTTATTAATTTGAAAAAATTACAGGGAGAGAAAGGAAAAGAGAGAGAATCTGCTCCCAGGAGCTGCTCCTGGGTCTCCCATGCAGATGGCAAGAGCCCAAGCACTTGAGCCACCTTGATTTTCCCGGGCCATCAGAAAGAAGGGAACTGGATTGGAAGCGGAGCGATTAGGACACAAACCAGTTTTATCCACCCTGCCACAATGCTAGCCCAAGAGCATTTAAAAGTAAGCTTAATACTGCATGTCTTTTGAACTCAAGTGGTTTTAATAAACAGCTACATGAACAGAGGTAGAGTTTTTATTCCCCTAAAGTACGAATTGTATAAAAATTTAATCAAGTGAAAAGTAAAAATGTTATTATACAGCTAAAATTTGCTGTCAATACTTTACACCTGTGTGGAAAGCAGAGCGATGGCTGCTGAGCAGCTTGCTAACTTCCCAAACTAACTAATTAACACACCTTGGGAACTATCATTGATATGCAGTAGTGATCCATGAGGCCTATTGGCAGGGAGCCTGACAACAAAATGCATGTTTAAAATTCCATGTCAGGGGAAAAAGCTACATTACTTGGCACAACTACTATCACCCACCTGTGCAGAAGGAATATGCTTTTCTCGTTGGCTTATTATTCATAATCTGTTATTTATATGTTCTTGGTTTCCTTCCAATGAATTCTACTCTTATCCAGTAGAGTGGATACACTCAATGTAGTAGGAAAAGTTCATCAGCTTAAATAAAACATATATAATGAGATTTCAGTGTTCTCAAAATTCAATCTGATACAATTTTAAAATTCATATAGAGAGGTTTACAGCACAGTTTATAATATTAGCCTAAAATCAACTTTGTCACATTTAGGACTTGCGACGGAGATGATCCAAGCCCTCTAGTAATTCAATAATACAGGAATACAGAGAAAACACAGGGAAAAAATCACATAGCTCATGTTAGAGATGAAAAAGGAGACATTGCCACCAACACCAGTGGAATACCAAGGATCATAATAAACTAGCAAGAAGAACTACACGCTAATAAACTGGAAAACCTCAAAGAAATGGATTCAATACTTACCAAGATTAAATCAAAAAGAGATACATAACCTAAACAAACCTTTATAACAAGCAATAAAATCAAAGCAGTAGTCAGAAGTCTTTCATCAAGGAAAAGCCCAAGACCAGATGACTTTGCTACTGAATTCTACAAAACATTCACAAAGGAAGTAACTCCAGTACCCTTTAAATCATTCCAAAATACTGAGCAGCACAGAGTTATGTCATTTTATGAGCCCAATGCTTGGTACCACAATCAAAGACAGGACATAAAAACTACAGACGTATATCCAATGAACATAGATGCAAAGATTCTCAATAAAATACTAACAAACTGAATTAAAAACCACATCAATTATAAGTTACGATCAAATGGGATTTTTCCCAGAAATTTGAGGGTGGTTCAATTAGTACAAATCAATAAACAAAAATCATATTAGTAGAATGAAGAGCAAAAAATAAATGGTGATCTCAATACATGCAGAGAAAGTACTTGAGAAGGTTCAATACCCTTTCATGATTTCTTCAATCCTGCTGATTTGGAGTTTAATTTGTTCTTATTTTTCTGTCTTCAAGATACATCATTAGATCTTTGAGTTTCTTTTTTTTTTAATGTAGCACTTAATGATGTAAACTTTCCTCTTAAAACTGGTCTTACTTTGTGTTGACACAGTGGCACAGCAAATCATTACTCCACCTGTGACACTGGCATCCCATATGGATGACAGTTCATGTCCCAGCTGCTCCACTTCCAATCCAGCTCCCTGGTGGTGGCCTGGGGAAGCAGTGGAGGATTACCCCAAGCCTTGAGCTCCTGCAACTACGTATGAGACCCGGAAGAAGCTGCTGCTCCCAACTTCGGAGCAATATTGACAGATAAGAACTATGATCAGTCATTTTGTTGACTGAATACTGATTTCACCTGCTCTGTTAGTGATTTCAATGGTGACATCATGTTCATTTCTAATGTAGGCCATCCCTCAGAGTTTATTGTAAGGCTGGCTGGTCTGGTGGTGGTGAATTCTGTTTCACTTCCCTAGGAAATATTTTATTTCTCCTTCATTTTGAAAAGATAGCTTTGCTGGATATAATATTCTTGATTGAAAAGTTGTTTCCTTTTTTCTTTTAAGACTTTGAATATATCATTCCAATCTCTTCTGACTGCTGACAAGTCTGGTTTAATCTAACTGGTTTTCCTTTATATGTACCCTGATGCTTTTCTCTAACCATTTTTTGGATTCTCTTCTTGTCTTCAATGTTAACAATTTTATGGCAGTATGCTTTGGAGAAGAGCTCTTACAGTTGAGTCTTCTTAGTAATCTTCGAGCTTCCTGCATCTGAATGTCCCTATTAATACTTAGAAAATTCTCAGCTATCATTTCATTTATCAGGTTCTCAATGCCTTTTCCATTTTCTTCACCTTCATGAACACCTATAATATAAAGTTTTAATCATTTAGTAGCATCTCATTTCTCATAGAGTTTCTTTATTTTTTTTTCATTCTTTTTCTCTTTACTTTGTCTTAATGGGCTTTTTTTCAAAATTCTTGTCTTCAATGCCAGATATCCTTTCCTCCAGTTGATAGATTCTACTGTTAAAGTGCTCAATCATATTTTTAATTTCACTGATTGAAGAGTTCATCTCCAGAATTTATATTTTACTTCTTAATGAGTCTCATCTCCTTAATAATATTTTCAATTATGTCACTCAATGGTTTCATTGTTTATTTAATTTATCTATATTCTCTGGCATCTTATTGAGTCTCTTACCATAATTATTTTGAATTCTATATCAGTCATCTCATAAATTTCCTTCAATTCAGGATTAAATTATGGAAGACTGTTCTGTTGTTTTGTAGGTGTCATGCCACCTCTCTTTTTATGTATCCTGTGTCTCTATATTATGTCTGCCCATCTGATGTGTTTGTCTCTTCTTCCTAATAGAGTGGGTTTTATTAGAGAAAAGTTAATGGTTTAGCTGGAATGTAGGGTATCACCTGGCTTGTTGCTTTGGTTTCACTTTTAGTTGAGGTCAGGAGTATAGTCCCTGCATGATTTCTCTGTCTTAATGTCAGCTCTGTCTATAAGGGACACAGTGGTCCAGTCAGCTGCAGTTAGCATGGACAGAAGTATGTCTGAAATGAGTGTTTCCTTGGGTGTGCCCACAGAGTCTGAAAGTAGTCTCTCTGGCCAATGTGATAGCCAAGACCTTGTTCTTGGTGTTGAGTGAGACAAGGGTGGCTGCCCCTCTGTCCCATGGGCAAGCCTGAGTGATGCCAAGGCTTGTGGCATCAATGGCTGTGTCTCTAGGACCAAGCCATGTGGATGAACTCTTCTTCAGGTCCTGCTAAAACCATCCAACTAGTGCTATGGCTTTTAATACCAACAATCCTGGTCCTAGGACAAGAGGATGTGAACTGAAGCTGCTCTAATCCTATATGGTGACGCAAGGCAGACAGGAGATTTTACTGTGGAGGGTATGAGTCCACAGAGATGGAATGCAGATAGGTTCTTTCTTATATCCACTGGGTGGATCGCATGACATTGAGAAGTTTAGAACAAGCTATTACAGGGCCATAGAATAATACTGGGTTATTACCCAGATATTCTAAGGCAGGAACAGATTTTGCTATGGTCTGCTTATGGTGTTTACCTTCCAAAAGCTAAGAAAAACCCCTCTTGCTCAGGTGGAATGTGTGAGCAGAGATCTGGAGCCTAATTCCTCCAAAACTCTCACAGTCATAGAACGCAGAGGATCTGTCCTTGTCCCTTTGGCTTTTCATTGTGAACTATGGCTCGGCGTGCAGGTGGCAGAGGGAAGACAAGGCAAGCAATGCCTCCTTCCTGCTTCATACCCAGCAGTGCTGAGACCCCAGGAAGTTCTCTAGGGTGCAATAAAAGTAAGTGGGTGACTGTGGAATCTCCCTCTCTGTTAAAACTAGAGCAGCTGGGTGCACAGTGACTCTTCCAACCTTGAGGTGGTAAGCTCAGAGTAGTTTGAGGCTCAGAGCAGCTGACCACAAAGCACAGCTGGCAATAGCGATTTCTCCATCCCTCCTTCTCTTGTCCTACTGAGCTTTCTTTTGTTTCCCGCTTTTTTTGCCAAAACTTTTCCATCATTCAGACCTCTGGACATGCCTTCCTTTGTTCTTTTCCTATCCCAGAGCAGTTTAAGTCAGTGTGGCTATACACTATCGAGCCAGTTTCTGAAGAAACCCAAGCAGATGTGAAGTTGAGTCTACCGCAGTAGTCCAGGATCTCCAGTAAGAATGGCTGACTTGGTCTCCAGGGACAAGAGGGCTTTTCTCCACTCTACAGTCAACAGTCATGGTCATGACCAGCAAGTGCTCCCAAAAGGGAATTATACTTGTGTCCTGGGTGACATCCAGGCACAACTCTCCTTCCTCAGGCTCATGTGACAGGTTTACTGGTCTCCTCGATCACACGCTTGACTTCACCTGTGACAGGTTTAATGGCCACATCCAGTCCCAACTCTCTCGCCTCATTTGAGGCACTGAGCAGTAGTTACTTTTCAACAACCTAACAGAAAATAGCTGGCCAGTCAGTTATCTGCACTTGTCACAGGAATTTTGCCCCTACTGCGTGACTCTTTGTATACTATGTATAATGTATCGTTTGGGGAGGTGACACGGATCTCAGTGTGACTTCCTTAAGAATAATAGACACTGTCACAGTGTGTTAATCCCATTTGTCTCACAGGAGAAGAGGAAGATTATTAATTACCTAGCACAGGTCAGGAGGTCATCAGTCCCACAAAGAGGGTTTACCCAAGGTTTCCTCAGGACATGAATGAGGTGGAAGCCTGGTGGAGCTGTGGGGCCCCACGGGGACACCCCACTCTCCAACTCCCAACATGCCCAGGGAGCATCTAGAAGAGACACAGCCCAATTTCCAGATTTTTAATGAATTTTTAAAACTTCATATATACAATCATCTGCTACATAAGGTTTTCATCAATGATGACCCAGATTTTTACAACAGTGGTTCCATAAAAGGAGATTGCCAAGGGAAATGGCAGCCATCTCACTTTGTCTAAGTACACTCTAAAATGTTCACAATGCATTTCTTCAAATGTTCCTCCCCCCACCCCCTGCTGATTAAGTGGTATAGAAACCAAGCCTTTGGGACAAATAGATTGAAAGGTTATTATTTCTGGTGCCTTGCTTAACCATGCCAAAGCAGAGCTGGGTCAGCCTGTAGCTGCAGTAACACTGACTCTACACACCTCGGTGCACTCAGAGATGTAAGCTCCCATACCTCCCCTTACCCACAAAGATAGCATTTCTCCTTTTCTTTGTCTTAAAGGTTTTCTGAGGCACAAAGCAGCAGACAGAAAAAAGCCCACACAAATTAATACATCATTGGGTTATGCTGTCAGAAAGACGGCTGGTTGTAACACAGTGTGAGATATGCTAAATTAGGAGTAGGAAGGAACATGGAAAACAGACGAAGCAACCTGTCAGCATGCCCAGGGATAGGACAGTGATGAACGCCTTCCAACATCATGCTTGGACCCTGAACGATGAGCCAGAGACTGTCACAAAAGTATAAAAAGGAAGATCATCCCCCATGGCAGGTAATGAGCAAGCTAATGTCACTGTTTGCCAGCAAGGCTGTAACACTTTCCGTTTCTGCCATAGGAGATCCCAGCATTCTATTTTGCTAATTTTGGAAAAAGGGAAAAAAGCAAAACAAAAACTAGGGAAACCCGCAAGGCGTATATTCTCCTAGGACAGACTTCATTTCCCAATACCAGCAAGGGTGATCCATTCCCTAAGGATGACTCAGATTTCATCTTCTTTCCCCAAGGCAGGAGTTAATGAAGATGAGTAACCCAACTGCTTGTTGTAGAGTCTGGGCCTACTCACTTCTGAAGCAATGTATGCTGACCTAAAGGCTTCAGGGCTTCTATTCCCCAGCTGCTCAAACAAGAGCCTACACTGTCCTACACTTCCCCAAGAGGGAAACCCCTTCTCCTATCCCAAACTGGCCTGCTCCTCTCTCCCTGTTCCCCAAGGCACCTGAGAGCTTTCAGATTTGGCTCTCTACAACCTACATTCTACCGTACTGAATTGTATTCAAATGTTCACAGTAACACACACAAAGGCACTGATTTCTTTCAACATCCTAACTATGTGGTGATTATAATTTTCCTGGAATTTCTCTTAAATGTCCTGACAATTTCTCCTGTTTCAATGGATTAAAGGTCTTAATTCTTTACTAGTGATTACCACGAGAAAGTCAGGGAAAAGACATGACTTACAACATTCAAACAACTTCCAGTGATAAAAGTTCTGAGTGTAAAGCATAGAGTGTTCAAGGAGTTGTTAGAAAAATCAAATTCAGGATGTAACTTTAAAAATGCTCCACCAGGGAAGGAATTTATTAGCGGAAATAAGCTTACACATGTGTAGGAAATGCTGAGAAGGTAAGATCTGAAAAATGGAGTTAAACAAATTGGAGAGTCAGAAATGAGCCAGAACTTGCAAGGCACTCTGCAAACCAGCACACTGCCTAGGGTTTGGAAGCCTGTGGAACGCTGCTGGCCTTCCTGCCTCTCAGTTCTGGGAGCAGGAGGCAATGTCTGCTGAAAGAGCAAGGGTCACTTGGAGCAAGCAAGGCCAGGATTAGGAGGGAGGGAAGGACAAACTAAATCTGCTGCCAAATCTGCACCCATCTCTCACTGCCAGCAGGTAGCAGACCAGCTGCCCCTCTTCGTCCTCTCAGAGCTAATATTGTTTCCTTTGTGGCCAGTCTCAGACAATGATTATTTGCAAATGAAAAGTCTGAAAAGCATTAACAAAACAACTGAACGGCATTTCCAAGCATAACCAACTATGCAACAGGACAATCTGGCACACTGATGTTTAGACTAACCTAACAGACCTCCAACAGTTTCTTAGGCAGGCACAAATAATTACTCCACCTCAAACTCAAGTCCAAATAACAAATGCATCATGTGTCACAGGCTTCCATTAAATAACAAAAATAAGTAAAACAAGCAAAATCAATCTTTGTTCCCCAGCTTTATCACTATTTTTATCACTATCTAATTTTCAAAATGAATAGAGCATGATAGAGAACAGAGTGCTTTGTTACATGTATACAAAAGGCAAATTTCTGAATATTGCTCAATTTCTCTGATCTTAAAGTAGTTCCACATAACCCATATTCTCTCTAATGTTCCCCCTGATCCCTTCTCCTGGCAGTCACTGCTGGAGTGTGGGGGAGCAACCGCTCAACATTGCTCTCCCACATTAAGAAAATGTCTCTTGCTATTCTGTCTCCAATCTCACCCTTCTCTCCTCCTTCCATTAAATCAGTGATATTTTGAAAATGTAAAATTCTATTACTTAAATTACTTTAGGGACTCCTTATCACCTCCCACAGAGATTCCTGTGGTGTAGCAGAACCCTCACAGGTATTCTGCCCCTCACCTCGTATTTCAAACCCCCATCTACCCTAACCCTAAACACTGTGTCCCAGCGTTTCCGCAGAAGAACCCTGACTACATAATGATTCCAAGCCTGCTTGCTCCCTCTTCTAAGATTTCATTTTCTCATTTCTGTTGCCCTGTAAATAATCACCAGAAGTCTTACTTCTCTTTGAATACGTGGCTCAAATGTAGCCTCCCTTTCAATATTGTCACCTCTTCTCACCTCCCTTGGGTCCCTGAATCTGACCCATAATATTCTCCAAATGTAATAGGGTGTAATGGAGAGGGGAGAGGGGAGCTATCATCAAACAGGTGTAATGACTCAAGGCACAATAAACCTCACTAATCACAGACTTCAAGGTGAGTGGGCCTCATTATGGCTAATCAAACACTGGGATCCCTTGACACAACTTTCAGATTCCAGTCAAATACTGCTTTGCAGCTACTCACATGCTGAATATGCTGCTATATTCCATCCATGTTAAGATCAAGGCATCAATTTTCTTGCAGCATGTGTCTCAAGAAGCTGCACTGACATTTGAGATTCATAAAAAGCATCCTGTTATCAGACTGGCAGTCGGTTTTGACGGCAGGCTGTTTGCTGCTGACTCCCCTATGTCTAATCCCCTTTTGAACTCCTAAGAGCCCCTAAAGCTCTCTCACTAAGAATGGCAGTTCTTCAGACAGTCCGCTATCTTCCTCTTTCATTGATAGATTATTAGGCTCCTTTTTATGTTCAAACTCTTTCCTTGCTTTTCTGATTCTACACCACAGACGAGAATAAAACTCTCAGTAGTAACACCAGGGGTGGAGAGCACTTCTTATGTTGTCCTAGGTCTGCTGCTTTATATGTTGGTTTCCCTGCTAGACCATGAGCTCCTCAAGTTTCAACCACAGCTCGTTCATCTTTGTAGCCCCAGACATGAACACTTCCCTGGCGTAAGGTAGGGACTCAATAAACATTTGGTTAAAAAATTAATTGATGTATTAGGAGATATGACATGTTTAAATATTTTAGTCCATGTTTATAGTTGCTTCCATTCAGATTATGATTCCCATAAAATATAGTCCTATATACACACAGAAATTGATTTATTTGGAGGTAATCCAATAAATGTAGACAGCCAAATATTAAAATTCAGTCTAGATCTTGAAATGGCCCTAAATCATATGACCTCATTGATCAGATTAATAAGATTATTTCTAAATCTCAACTTCACTGGTGCTGTTTAAACATGCTTTTGATCTGCCATAGAAAACAGAACAACAGAGAGAACATCTGGTTTTTCTTAACTTTGAGGTGACAAATCCATGTGTTAACAGTAGCAATGGGAGGGCTGACAGTGCTTGATAACAGCTCTAGTGCAGGGAGCTCAGACCCAAACAGATGACCAGACATTTCAGGGGAAGCTCGAAAAGGATGATTTTTCTGAGTCAGGTTATACATGCCTTGAAAGTTCCTTCAACACAAGCATGAAAGTTTGCAGATGATTTTATCAGATCTGACAGCTTTGTCTAGAGCTTAGCTTACAACTGCCTCGCAGGGGCAGTGGGGTTGGATTTTGCTGGCTTTTGGAAGTAAAGGCAGGAATGTTTACAACCGGCCAATGAGCTGGAAGTCCTAAGCAGTGTGTACCTACTGCCAGCTTTCTGAGAGTGACCTTTGGTCGTTTTGTGCTCTTATTTCTTTAATTCTTCATCAACAACCCAAGGTTAATTCAGAGTTACTGCCATTTCTTGTGTGTGTTTTGAATATATATTAATAATGATTATGGTTAAGACTGTTAAAAGATTGAACTCTGGCTAAGGAAAAAGTGTTGAAAACTTTTGATATAACTGCCTTTATTATATTTTAGGATATATTAATATGTAATAGTTCCAGTAATCCTAACCAAACATTCTGATTTTTTCTGTGCCACAAAAACGTTTAAATTTGTGGCAACAGTTAAATTGTTGAATTTACTTTTGGATTTACCAAACACACTCTCCTTGAACTGACTACACAGTAGAATAGAAAGAATTCTATTGGGCCAGTGTTGCTGTGCAGTGCATTAAGCCGTCACTTGGGACATCAACATCCCATATCAGAGGATCCCACTGGAATCTCAGCAGCTCTGCCCCCTCCATCTCCCTGCTAATTCACCTAGCAACGCAGAAGATGGCTTAAACCAGCAAGACCAGGCTGGAATTTCAGATTTCTGGCTTTAGCCCATCCCGGCTTCGACTACTGCAGCTATTTGTGAATTAGCCAATGGAAAGGCCCTCTTGTTCTTTCCCTCTTCTTGTGTGTGCATCTATGTGTACAAGAGAGTCTCTCTGCCCTTCAAATAAATAAATACTTTAAAATTTTATCTTATTTCAACAAAACGGTGATCAACAAGTATCATAAGAACCAAACAATGAAACATTTTTCTAATATGATCTCATATGTAATTAGAAAATTGTATGATGCATTCACTCCATGTAAACTTATCTCAGCCAACTTTCACCTAATACTTAATAATTTGAAATAACTTTCATCAGAACTTACAATTGTTTTTGTACATGAAGTATCTGATTCACAGGGATCAAGAGCCAAAACACCCATCAAGTCAGAGAAAGACTTAGGATGTCAGTCATCACACACTCTCACAGACACAGTTTTTAAAAAGATAATCATAAACAGATGCTGATCAATGCAAAAATACATTGACCTTCATGGCTGCACTTTCTCTGAGACAAGTCAACTCACTTGCCCAAGTTTAAATTAAACAATAAAATGAATAAGCTAATTAAGAAATAAGGCTGTATTCTGTTGTATGAGAAAAGTGAAACTGCTTCCTCAAAAAAAAAAAAAAACAATTTGCCACAAGTTAAAAAAAAAATGAAAAAAACAAAAAAACAGAAGGAAGAGTAGGGAAAATAAGAAGCAAAGAATGGAAGGACATGGCTGGGAGAGGAAGAAGGGAGTGTGGAGAATAAACAGATGTGGCTTGGGGGGAGGTACTGATGGGACAAAGAATTGTAGGAGCAGCATTCTAGGACAATTTGCAAGTCTTGACCTTCAATTCTCACCTCCTATGAGGTAAGAGCTCTTCAAGGACCCTCTTCCAGGAATCCTGACCCTGTCACCTTTCTCTCCCAAGATCTCCAAAGGAACGTGCAGAGGTGGTGAATACAGAGGTATAGAACACATTCTGGTTCTTTCTCACCTCCAGAGGTTTTGGTCCTGTGCACCTCCAGCCCACCATCTGAGCCATCTCAACAGCCCAAGAGCTTTGCTTCTATTTGTATTACATTCTACTTATGAAACTAACAGCAGATGTCAGTACCTTTTATTCTTCACTGTAATGTCAGTCTCCAGCAATCATGTAAGCAAAGAGGTTGCCATGCTGTAAGCTTCGGATGACCCTGTAGAGAAGAAAGAAAAATGGAAAGAAGATTGCTCCAATAAAGCAGCTTAAGCAATCATCTCACTCATCAAAGGACAAGAAGCAGATTATTATCATTGTAATGAGACATGCAGTTGTTCTGAAAACAGAGACTCAGACCAGCCAGGTGATATCGCATCTTTGAGTGCCTTTTCCAGGACAATGATACCTATTCCGTATTTCTTTAAAACATCTATTTCTTTATTTGAAAGGCACAGATACAAAAGGGGAGGGAGAGAAAGGAAGAAAGAGATGGTCCATCTACTGGATCAATCCCCAAGAGGCTGCAGTAGCAAAGTTTGGGCTAGGCTGAAGCCAGAAGACAGAACTCTGTCCTAGTCTTCACATGAGTGGCAGTGGTCCAAGAATTTGGACCATCTTCAGTCTTCTTCCCAAGCACAGTTCACAGAAGCTGAATCAGAAGCAAAGCAGTCCACACTCGAACCCGTGTTTCATGATATTGCAAGCAGCAGCTTAATCAACTGCACTACAACCCCAGACCCCTATATTTTACTTTTATGATGAGGACATAATGAGAAATTCAAACACATGATGGACAATGTCAGACATTTAGTAAATGATATTTAAATGCATCATGCCTTTGCCTGATTTTAGGAGAGAGGCAATAAACTGGATATGAAAATGGACCAAATCACTAACAAAATTGCAGCAAGCTGAAGGAGATGGTAATTTACCTTTAATTTCCTCTCCAGAGTTTGCTAGGTCTCTGATTAAAATTATGACACTTGGAGCTTGTAGTCTAACAGTTTTGAACTTTTCCTCAATATTGAATATGCTCAGTCATATTTTTAGATCCCTTGCATATTTATTTTTAGAGAGCCTAACCACAAACAAATGACCAATATAAATCAACATAAAGGCAGTTCATATTACAAGCACTCAATTCTGACCCTTGTTGGCTGTTATTTCCACTCTTGAAGACAACATTTCCCAAAGTGGGATACCTACCTACCTATAGTTATTGGAAATTGACACTGAAGATCTTAAGAGGCAAAGAAACATATTCGGCAGGCATTTAAGTTTGGGAAATAATAGAAAAGTGAAGTTAAAAGGGTTTTTTGCTTTGTTCTTCTACATGTATTTTCAGAAATTTTTGGAATTCTAATATGCACAATCAATCTCTATGAAGGCCAAAGAAGTCCCCCATTTCCAAATTTCTAATTGCCCACAGAAATGACATGAGCGATCATCACCTGAATTCTACTGGCCTTTTATGGAGACATTTTTCTACAGCCACAACAATGCATGTGTTAGGGAAGAGCAGAAACAATGAAGGAATAAAAACACGACATCGTGATCACAAGCTCCACTGCTTCCAGGAGACAGTGATGTCAACAGCAGAAGCAAGCCAAAAGTGACACAGGAGAATGCTAAATTATAGAACCTGTGTTTACCATGACTCCAGTGCTTCAAAAACACTCTATTGGGCCCAGCAGGATAATTCAGTGGCAAAATTCTCTTCTTACAAATGCTGACTCATGTCCCAGATGCTCCACTTCCCATCCGGTTCCTCGCTTATGGCCTGGGAAAGTAGTAGAGAATGGCCCAAAGCCTTGGGACCCTGCACCTGTGAGGGAAATCCAGAAGATGCTCCTGGCTTCGTATCAGCTTAGCTCTCACCTTTGCAGCCACTTGGGGAGTGAACAGGGGGATGGAAGATCTCTCTCTCTGTCTCTCTTTCTCTCCATAAATCTGATCCGCTTCACCAATAAAAATAAATAATCTGAAAAATAATTTTTTTGGACCCACGCATGTCTCTTGTGGGCCCTACTCATCCCTGGTTTCAGGAACAAAACCCCTATTCTAAGAAGAAGGCTTATATTTCATAATATACCAAGTAATTAAATAAACTTGCACAATACCTTCAAAAATCAAACTTTAAAGCATGAAAGGGAAAGCAAACAGGCAGTGGCATATTAAGGCAAGCAGGTAGCTGGTCCTCCTTTTTTTTATTTAAAATTTTTTTACTGATGTTTTTATTTTATTTTATAATTTTCTTATTTTATTATTTGATGATACAGTTCCATAGGCTCTGAGATTTCCCTTCACTGACTAACCCACCCCAATTTCCTCTGCAATATTACAATAGTATAATCCTACAAAACAATCATAAGTCCATCTATTTTTAAAGTATATCCTGACATTGTAGGTATGGACAATGGCAGAAGAGTCCAGAATCCTATTGTGAAGTTATATTTAACAGTTTCATTGAAAGTCCAGCTTTGATTTGGAAGCAGAGATGAATATTGCATTGTACCTTCACATCTCAATAGGTTGGTCTATTACACAGTTACTATATATTTCTTTAAATTAAAAGTCATAAAACAAAATCAACAACAGGAAGAAAAAGTTTAAAATTGCAACAATATGGAATTAAATAACATGCTACTAAGTGGCCAATATGTTGCTGAAAAAATGAAAAAGAAAATCAGAGACCCTGAAGCAAACGATGCTACTGTGTGACCTATGAGTTAATGAGGAAATTAATAAGAAGAAAACTCTCTGAATGAATGAAAATAAAAACAAATTGTCAAAGCCTACGAGATGTAGGACAAGCAGTATTGAAAGAACTATGTATTTGCATGAATGTTGCCTTACATCAGAGAGAACTTTATTCTTCTTAATGTCTGAGTAGTATTCCATAGAGTAGATGTACCACAGTTTCTATATCAACTCCTCTTTTGATGGGCATCTGGATTGTTGCCATGTCTTTGCTATTACAGACTGTGCTGCATTAAATACAGGATTAAGGACCCCTTTCTCATACACAGATTTCATTTCCTTTGGATATATTCCCAGAAATGGGATAGCTGGGTTGGGAGTGATTTAATTACCGATTCTATCTCAGTACTTACTATACGTCTATTCAGATTATTAATTGCCTCATGATTCAGTTTTGGTACATTGTATGTGTCCAAAAATCTATCCATTTCTTCTTGGTCTTCTGATTTGTTGGAATATAGTTGCCTGTATTAGTTCCTAATAATCCTGTGCACTTCTTAGGTATCGGTTTTTGTATTTCCTTTTTCATCTCTGATCCTATTGATGCTTATCCCTCTTTTTTTGGATTAGTTGATCTAGTGGGGAATCTATTTTGTTGATTTTCTCAAAGAATCAGTTGTTAGATTCATTGATCTTATGTATTTTTCTTTTGGTCTCTATTTGGCTTATTTCATTTCTTTCTTTCTTTCTTTCCTTTTTTTTTTTTTTTTTGGTTACTTCTTTTTTCCTGCTAATGTTGAGATTGCTTTGCTGTTGTTTTTCTACTTCCTCCAAAGGTATGGTTGGCTTATTTACTTGGTGTGTTTGTAACTTCTTACATAATCATTGATAGAGATGACCTTTCACTTAATACTACCTTGATCATGTCCCCCAAGTTTTGATGTGTTGTCTTGATGTCTTCATTTACTTCAACCAATTTCTATTTCCCCTTTGATCTCCTCTCTAACTCATTATTTGTTTGGTAGCATTTTATTCAGTCTTCAGGTCTTTGCATGCCTTTGGGATATTTTGACATATTGGTCTCCAGTTACTCCATGATGGTCTCAGAAGATACATGGTATAATTTCAACTTTTTCAAATTTGCTGAGACTTGTTTTATGGCCTATAACTTGGTCAATCCTGGAAAAAATTTAATACACTGAAGGAAAAAAAATGTAGATATCAATTAAGTCCATTTGCTCTAGCATCCAGGTGAGCTCTGTTATTTACTTACTGAGTTTCTGTCCTGTCAATCTGTCCATCGATTTGAATGGGATATGAAGTTCTCCCACTGTTAACGTATTGGAATCTCTTTCTCCCCTTAAATCCATTAGAATTTGTTTCATGTAGCTAGGTGTTCTGGCATTTGGTGCATGTACATTTATCATAGTGATCTCATCTTGCTGAAGGATCCTTTGATCATTATGTGGTATCCTTCTTTATTTCTTTTAATGCTTTTCAGGTCAAACTCTATATTTTCTGATATAAGGATGGCAACACCAGCTCATACTTCTTTCCCATTAGCCTGGAATATTTTTTTCCATTCTCTCACTTTCAGTTTCCACCTACCAATGTTGGTGTGATGAATCTCTTATAGGAAACAGATAGGTAGATTTTGTTCTTTGATCCAGTCTACTAATCTATGACATTTAATTCATGAGTTTAAGCCATTTACATTCAGGGGTAATGTGGATAGATAGTAATCTGGTCCTGATATTTTAGCATTTGGTTGTTCAGTGTTTAGACTTAGTCATCTGTTGTCATTTCACTGGGATGTTATCCATGTTTGCCTTTGGCTTTTGGTAAGTGTTATTCCTTTTCTATGTCAAAAGAATATGTTTAAGCACCATTTGTAGGGTAGGTCAGGAAGAGGTGAATTCTTTGAGCTTTTCTTTACTGTGGAAGAATTTTATTTCATTTTCATAGGCAAAAGAAAGCTTTGCTGGGTAAGTTATTCTAGCCTGACAATGTTTCTCCTTTAAAATGTGGAATGTGTCACTCCATTCTCTTCTGGCCTGTAGGGATTCCTCTGAGAGGAATCTGTGGCCCCTCTCAGAATCTATGAATCTGGGGCTCCTCTCTATGTTAACTGATTTTTTTTCATGTGCATATTTAAGGACCTTTTCCTTATGTTCAACTGAAAAGAGCTTGATTATCATACATTGTGGTGAAGATCACTTTGGTCAACCCTACTGAGAG